>NC_055999.1:20278686-20906453 GCF_018446385.1 Zingiber officinale
GCGCCGTCAAAAAAATACAATATCAATAAACCTAACTGGGATACTTTTGGCGTTTGCTTCTACTGGAGTTACGCTAATCGCTAAAGCAACCACTGCTACGCTGCGGTAAGTATGATGTTAGTGGGGGCGGACGGGGTCAGTAGGTCCACTCCTGAGGGAGGCCTGTCTCGTGAGCGACTGCTGTTGGTGCTGCTGGAAATGCTGGCCCGGTCGGCGGCAGCGTGCTGAGCTTGGGGTGGGGCTTCTTGTGATGGGACGGTACGACGCTGCTCCGCCCAATGAGAGCTTCTATATGAAGAGGAAAAAAAGAAAAAGAACTAGCGGTATAGACAGACAAAAAAACCAAGAAAACAGATCGGATTGACGAACGGAAGGCATCCGAGGAATCACCATGGCTGAGAACAAAGCCACCGGGGAACCGTGGTTGAGCTGCGAATTCGTCGAGGTTCAGATTCAACGCCTGTACCACTCTGTCGGGCACCAAAACGGTGGAACAGCCTGCGCAGAGTAGGAATAACGATAGGAAAAGGTTGGGAAAAAAACGAATGAAAAACGGAAAAATCGCGAAAGCTTTACACGCAAAAGACAAGGAATAGTATGAGGGCTTATTGGCCAGCAAATTGAATCATACGAGAAAAAACAAAAAAAGGAATACAGATTGTGGACGATACCAGATCCATGGGAAGGATTCTGGCACTCGATGGAGGACGGTGTACCTGACTTTTTCTTCGGTTCGAATTTGTTTCCGGCGGTGCGCGGAAGAAAGACTCCGGTGCCGGCGGACTCCTTTCGGGCTCCTGCGGTGTGGAGGAAGACGGCACGCATGCCGGAGCCCGTAAAGGTCGGTGGCTGTTGCGGTTGAGGAGGTGGCTTTCCTAAGGGCGGCCACGCCGAGGCGGGGAGATCCAAGGGGCGGCAATAGAGATTTTCGCCGTACCGTCCGCCACTAATGGTAGATTTGGCTTTGGTCTGCTTCGCCCACGCCGCCGCCGACGACTGCTGCTTTATCTCTTGTTGCCTCTTCAAGTGGTAAAACTACAGAAAAAGGCATGAACATGATTCAGAAATGTGAAGAACAAATTGGTTTATGGCGTTCCAGAGATCTTTGAAGCTGATAGGGATGATACTCACATGAGCTGTTTGTATCTCTTGCCGGCTGAGAACAGGATTTGGAGTAAAAAATTCGACACCAACTTTCGTCGGAGCAGTGGCAATCGGTGGAGTCATATGCGAGTGGAGAATCCCACGTTCATACAAGCTCCCCTGATGACCGAGTTCATCGAGACGAAGACGCATCACCTGCCCCGCTGCCTCGTGGAGCAGATCACGAGGGTTTTCCGCCTTTCCCCTCTGTTCCAGTGGTGACAACGTTGGCGGCGACGACACAAGCGAGGGTCCATTCGGGCTCCCTCTGTTGGAGGAAGCCGACCACGCACAAAGCGTGGACTGAGGTGAACCGGCCATGGCCTGCACGCAGACCTCCCAAAATCAGTCGAATGGTCAACAAAAACAACCAGCACAAAACAGAAACGTAATCTTTACCTTCGAGTTGTCCGCCGTTCCTGTGGCCACCTCGGCCTCCTTGTCATCGTCCTGCAGAAAGTAATGAGCCATCTGCTTGGTGAGCCCGGCCATGTAATCCTCCTCTTCGTCGTCGGTTACGGACTCCACCGGCGAGTCCAGATTCGAGGCGAAGCCGAAAGGCAACTCACTAGGGAAGCCAGCCGCAGAGAAACTTGCCACCTTCCCATCGCCGGCGCCCTTAACGAGAAAGAGCTCGTCGTCCCCGCCGAGAATCTCGGCTGGCAGCCAAAACTCTGCATCCTCCAACTCCTTCGCCATGGTAGATCGATCTCTCTCTCTCTCAGCGACGGCTAAAAAAGCACGAAGCGCGAGGGACCGATGGCGGAGGAGGCCAGGGGGCGCGGGGCTTGCGGGCAGCAAAAGGAATGATGGCGATGCTGCTCCGCCGCTCGCTCACCACTTCCCCCAACAGTCAAACCGTGCCTCGGGTCCTCAGAAAAAGGGCGAGAGAGATATACAGAGAACGCGATAAAAAAGGACGAAGAGGAGATGGGAGTCCGTTTTATTTGCCTACCGCTTCTCTCCCTCCCTCTCTTCGTTCCTTCTCTCTCTATCTCTCTCGGGAGGATGGAAAGTGGAGCGGAAGGGAAAACCGGAGACTACCAGTTGCACCGCAGCACTGCTTGCAATAAATAAAAATTTTAATTAAAAAAAAAAACAGGTAGGTGAAGTTTGGTCGTGTGCCTCTCCCCCCACAACCTCGCCAATGCATCAGAATAATAAACATTTATACTTAATTTGTAATCATTTTTATAACGCTGTACATGTAAAAGTCCATGAATGGAAATATCTAACTATATTGTTCGATTTCTTATCGACAAAAAAAAAAATCTGGATTAAGAATGAAGATAAGTGCCAGGCCTCATTTCGTGGTTCCTCGACCCAAAACGGAATACGGAATCTCCACGACGACGTGGTTGGTCGCGAAGATTCCTTCTCGATATTATCTCGGATTTTTTAAATTTTATTAAAGAAAAATTCATGTTATTATTTGAAATTTTAAATCCACTCCCCTCCTTTCTCCTTGTGGCCATCGCTCCTCTTTCCGTCCGTTTCATTTTCCATCCTCCCTCGTCCGGCTGTGCGCTAACGGCGGCGAGAAGACAAACTGACGGCGTGACGTCGTTTTCGGCCTAAAGATGGAGACCCCACGCGTAGGCTGCCCTCTCTCTCCCTAGTCGCTCCTCACTCGCACGTCACGCGCCATGCCATGCCGGTTTGGACCCCGAGCCTGTGGGCCCTGATCTCCGTGCCTGCCTGATGTGAACTAATTAATATTCCAGTGATTAAATATTTTTTTAAAAAAATCGAGCAGAGCGAGAGACGTTTCACCTGACCGTGACCAAATACCAATCAAACCGGAGCACACGGATCGGTGAAACGACGGTCAGGATGCGACGGCGGAGCGGCGCCTCGGTGCTCCACCCAAGCACCCACACACACCACCGCTCGCGTCGGCGGGAGTCCGGTTCACATGGCGCCCTGGCCCCACGACGAGCTGCCGACTTACCCGACGCCAGCTCATCCCGACCCGCATCGACCGAAACCCATATATCGCTGACGGGTCGGGTTCAGGCCCGTTGAACGGATCCGCCCGCAGCGAGTGTTTACCGTTTCAATTAAAAAATAAAATAAAATGTTTAAAAATGTAATTATGTATCGGCCAATCTTGTACGGCAAATTGTAATTGAGATGGAAGACCCGATGTTGATCGATTTGTCGGATTCGATGAGTGGATTAATTTGAACTTAATTTTGTTTTTATAAAGATTTTTCTTCGAGTGTCCTAATAAATCTTTAAAAAAACTAAAAATTAATGGAAAGGGGAGCCAAGTAAATTTTGTATTATTTTATCTTATTTAATAAAATTAATCAAAATAAATCGAGTAAAGTCTAAAATAAATTAAACCATTTAAATAATTCTTTTTACTACTACAAATTTCATTTAAATATTATAAAACTTTTAGTTTTAGCTTGATAGTTTGTTTGATATTTTTATATTTTTAAATTAATTTATTTGATTAGCAAGTTTGATATTACATGCTTATTTATTTATTTTAAAAGGTATTTATTTATTTATTTATAAATTTTATAAAACCTCATTCATTCAATTCACCTTAAGTATATTAACTGAATATAAATAAATTTATATTAAATTATCACCAAATTTACTCACAAATGGTTCATTCATTTACAACCCTATTACTTAGTTTTTATTTTTATTTTTCAATATATTTGATATGGGTTATAGCGAGTGAATCTTGAAGATGATGTGATGATCAAAATCAAAATAAGGTGGAGAGGCAAAGTCAAAAGGGAGGGGCACTTCTCATATGATTCTGTCAATCACCCCGCATTAAAACTCTAGGGTCCTGCCCCAGTAGTTACAAAGTAGGACGCTCAAATAAACTTGATTGGCCTTGAAGCTGGTCGAATATAAAGATTCTAATATTTTACTCTGGAAGTCATGAAATAATATACTTGATTAATCAAGTAGTTTACCGAGTGCAAGGGAGTTTGGCCCGGTGAGAACTTAATCAAGCTCTAAGTGCTTAGGCCTTATAAAACTCGTAGTATAAGACTGGTCGGAGAAATGCCAGTCGAACATAAGGCTCTCCGTGTATGCCTGCCAAGTAAAGATCGAGCGGGCTCAAGAACACTTAGCCTTATAAAACTCTTAGTATAAAACTAGTTGAACAAATGTTGGTCGAACATCAAGCTTTCCTAATACGTCCGGCTGGATAGAGACCGGACGGGCTTAAAGACACTTAGTCTCATAAAGTTCTTAGTATAAAATTGACTGAACAAACGTCGGTCGAACATAAGGCTCTCCGTGTACGCCTCGCCAGTTAGAGATCGAGCGGGGTCAAGGACACTTAGCCTTATAAAACTCTTAGTATAAAACTGGCCGAACAAAGGGCAGTAGAACATCAGGCTTTCTGTATACACCTCGTTGGGTAAAGACCGAGCGAGCTTAAAGACACTTAGCCTCATAAAGTTCTTAGTATAAGACTGACCGAACAAAGGTCGGTCGAACATAAGACTCTTCGTCTAAGTCCAGTCGGACAAAGACTGGACAAGCTTAAGGACACTTGGTCTTATGAAACTCTCAGTATAAGACTGGTCAGAAAAAGGTAGGTCAAACATAAGGCTCTCCATCTATGTCCGGCTGGTGAAAGATCGGACGGGCTTAAGGACACTTAGTCTTATGAAACTCTCAGTATAAGATTAGCCGAACAAAAGTCGGTCGAATATAAGGCTCTCCGTCTACGCCCGACTAGGTAAAGAACGAGCAAGTTTAAGGACCTTGGGCCTCATAAAATTCTTAGTATAAGGTCGGTCAAATAGAGGCCCATCGAGTATAAGGATCTCTGTATATGCCCGGCCGAGCAAAGACCGGATGGGCTTAAAGACACTTATCTTAGGAAACTCTACATATTTGTTCGGTCATGCACAGATCAACTAAGTTTAAAATACCTTAAAAAATGCTCTAACATACATAATCTATCATATATCTCCTTGAATGGATTTGTGGCACACTATGAATACTATATTAACCTCTGAACAGATATTAACAGTATTTAACATATGACAAAGCAGATTAATACTACAGTCGGTCTTGTGGACCGGTCGAGATACATTCAACAGACAAGAAATAGACAACATTCTAACTTGGCAGAATTGTCGGGGAATATTCATTTGAGGCCTTCTTCGAAGGTTATTATGTTTCTTATATTAATTGTAACAACATATTCTCTCAACCGCCTCAATAATGACACGAAGCATAAATGACAAAAGAGGTAAATCTGTGAGTAGAAAATAGATTCATCGGACTATCACTGTAGAACACCCAAACTGTACTTTCTTTCATCTGTTAATAAACTCTCATACTGGGGACCACCCCACGATCACAGAGGTTATGTGAGTTGGAATAAAAAGGAGATATGGCCTCTCCGTTAACAAGGTACACAAACATCTGCATCTGAGCCATATTCTCGCGCAAGCACTTCCCCTACTGTTCTTCATCCATCTTCTCACAATTGTACTGACTTGAGCGTCGGAGGGTCTAGCCAAGGATCCCCCCCGATCTTGAATCACTAACACTTTGCCAGATTGTCGGATTATGGGCAGGATCATTCAGAAGTTCCATCACTAGTTAAGGAGATCTTCCACTGGTCAATAAATTATCCACCTGAGTTAACATGTCATCTCCCTAACTTTTAGATAGAATCAATATTGAGCATTACTTATTTTTTATAAAGAATTAAAAATAATATAAAAAACATAACTAATAATTTACATTTTATTATAAAAAATCACAATGTTTAGAAAATAGATCACTATTTCAATCATTAGAGAAACAAATATTAAAAAAAAACTCGAAATATTAATAATAGTCAAATTAATGACCTACTAAATTTATTATAAATTTTATATTTATTTGTTAAAAAATCTTTCTACATTTATTAAATCATAAAAGTTCCTCTAACTATCCCTTCAAACAACAAACATAAGCATATAATTAAAATAGTTCGTTAATTACTCGCATAGTCATCAATATCAATACATTAATATATATCATTGATTAAAGGCAATTATTTTCATCACTGCGTATATATAGAGACTTGGATGTACGTATTAATGACTAATTTTTTTACTAATTAATTATTTGCATTTGTACTAATTAATAACTACTCATTTATTATGCAGTTATTTTAAAATACATCAGTGAACGTACTAGTCGTTATTTAAGCAGTATGAGGTTTAATAGAACATGTCTTAAATTTGTTTTATATATACAAAAACCCCTACATATATTTTCTTTAAGTAAAAAATGTTTTTTTCTATAAAATATAGATTATGATACGGTGCATAACGATAGGATCCGATAAAATCATATAGTTAGAAGTCAAAGGGGCATAACAGTTAGAAGTCAAGGGGATGTGACAGTCAAAAGTCAAGGAGATATCGCGGTCAACAATCAGGAGAACATGGCAGTTAGCAGTTAGGGAGAGAAGAAGTTGGACCGCCTAACGTCATCAGCCGCATGAATCTCGGTGGGGGTGCTTACAGATCAGGATCCCAGATCTGAGATATGATGTGCAATCGAGGTAATGCCTGACCTACTCTGAGTGGTCGGATTTTCTCAACTCAGTCATATCTAGGCCTGGTGCTCTTAGTAGGTCAACTCCCGGTCAGCTCTTGAGAAATCCAAAAGGGAAGATGAGACTCTCGCCACAGCTCGTCATTCTCATCAAGACTCGAGCCAGGTGTTATACCTGACATATCATCCCGAGTTGCCCCTAGTCATACCCGGGCAAGACAGAAGCCGCTATGCGATAACAAGGTCAGGGAATCATAACCGTCTGTCAGAGAATAACTGCTATATATCAAGGAATATTTCAATAGTCTGCGGTCATCTATGAATGAAACCTTCTTCCAGTCCATGGGAGGGTAACAGGCGTCCTCCATCACCAGACAGGTCCTAACATCTGACATTCCCTGACATCGGTCCGGCTCCAGAAGTACGCACGGTTATATAAAAAGGGAGGTCTTCTCCCTTGAGCAGATACACTCTCTCGCACATTCGGACTTGTCTTCTACAGTTCTTTTTCCTTCGTACACTGCTCTTCCAGGGGAAAAAGTACCTGACTTGAGCGTCGGAGAGTCTGCGCCGGGAACTTTTTTCCTGATGTCTAATCTCTAACATCCGTGTGCTTGTCTGAGTGTGCGCAGAACTTCAAGTACCAAAGTACCACTGACTCAGTGACGATCGTTTGTCAGTGCTACGTGAGGGTCCGTTCTCTTAGGCATGTATGATAAGGGTGTCTTGGTCGTCTCTCCGTCAACACCAGTAACAGCTCATCCGACCTTCGTCTAACTCAGATTCTAGATAGAATCAATTTGGCGCCATTTATGAGAACTTCCTTCACTTATTATGGAGCGTGAAGATGGAGGAGACCGGAAGAATCAACGTCACCATGGCGACAGAGGAGTACGAACTGTTCAAGGAGGCCAAGAGGCGGGTGACTTCTGAAAAACAAACCACTGCTTCACTGCTGTACATGACGCCTACAATTTCAAAGGACCCAACTCACGTCTCGGTTAGGGGATCTAAGAGACAACAACCCGAGGATTTCCCTCAAGCCTTCTACCGGGAACCTGGCCCAGACTATTACCACAAAGGTCCGAATTGTTACAATAAGAAAGAGCAATCATAGGCCTCCATCGCGGAGGGCTCCCCGCCCAGAGATTCAAAGAAAGGGAAAGTCATAGTCCTCAGGGAGGAGCCCCGGGGAGAGTCTCAGAAGCAAGTGCCCTTCTTTCTAAGGGTACTCGAGGAGAAGCTACCGAAGGCATACAAGCCCCCAGCTATTGGAGAATATGATGGTAGCAAGAACCCGGAGGATCATCTTTGAAAGTTTCGAAATGCTATGCTGCTGCACAAATATAGCGACGCCATCAAGTGCTGAGTGTTCTTAAACACTCTGTCTGGCTCAGCAAAAAAATTGTTCAATGGGTTACCGAATAGATCCATCACCTACTTCCATGACTTTAAGACCATTTTCCTACGCCATTTTGCTAGTAGCAAGAAGTACTAGAAGACAGACCATTGCCTCTTTGCCCTCAAGCAAGGGTCTACCAAGCCCTTGAGAGGCTATATCAAATGCTTCAACCAGGTAGCCCAGGACATCCCGTCCGCTACCTCTGAAATATTGATGAGCGCCTTCTCCCATGGTTTGGTAGAAGGGGAGTTCTTCTGAGCCCTCATCCGAGAGCCTATGAATAACTTCGATGAGATGCTAGGGAAGGCCGTCAGTTACATCAACGTAGAAGAAGCCCAGGCGGCTCGATGAAAAGCGAACAAGACGCTTGCTCCTACTAACAAACCAGAGAGAGGTCGCCCCAATCGCTGCCTCAGCCTCTTCCGCGCGCCAGGGATTCTTGACCAGGATTCCCATCCAAGCAGGACTCTCAGATGACCCAAAGGGTAGAAACTGTCCAAGCCCCAGGACCAGTCAGTGGAGACCTCGCTATTGCACTTACCACAGGTCCCACACTCATGCCACTGAGGATTGCGTCCTGTTCGCCTGTGACTCGCGGCGTGTAGCTAAATTGGTTCTGCCTCCACTTGAGATTGCGCCTAAACTTCAGAGGTTGTTGGCTGGCCAGCAGAACGTGGCAGCTCAGTCAGGTAAATCCCTGCTTGACAACGCAGGTCAAGGAAGGCAACAGCCAGGCCATGGCAAGGAGCCAGGGGAATCCATGGAGAAGGAGAACAGGGGAAATGCGGTCATCCGAGAGATAGACATGATCTCTAGAGGGCCCACGGACTGAGATTCTGTTAGGGCTCAGAAATCTCATGAACGTCGGTTGGAGTTACATGTCGTAGGATGCAGTCGGGAACAAGCTGTCGGGCTCAAAGAACTCAGGATGGCAGGATCCACGTCATCCAAGAGGAACCTCTACCTATAACAGAGGAACTCATCCCTTGGGAGGAGATCTAGCTCTATCCCAAGCGTCCGGAAAGCCTCACCCACATATCTAGTGATCTACCGATAGAAATCAAGACAGATCTGGTCAAATGCTTGACACGCAATAGGGGCGTCTTCGCTTGGTCCCCTAAAGAGCTACCCGGTGTCAAACCCGAGGTAGCTAAACACAAACTACATCTTTTGGATGATTCCTGACCGATCAAACAGAAGAAGCAGAACTTCTCGACTGAGCAAAATAAGATCATCCGAGCTGAGGTGGATCAGCTTTTGAAAGAAGGGCACATTAGAGAAGTACAATTTCCGCCTTTGCTCTCTAATGTGGTCCTAGTGTCCAAATCCAACAACAAGTGGAGAGCCTATATCGACTTCCGAGACCTCAACCATGCTAGCCTTAAGGACTGTTACCCACTACCTAGGATTGATCAGATGGTAGACTCAACCTCGAGCTGTGAAAGGATCTGCATGCTCGACGCTTACCAGGGATACCACCAAATCCCTCTAGCGCTGGAAGATCAGGAGAATGTTAGCTTTATCACGGCAGATGGTACTTTCTGTTACACCGTCATGCCTTTTGGATTGCGAAATGCAGGATCTACCTACCAGAGAATGATGGATAAGCTCTTCCGAGAGCATATAGGACGAAACGTGGAGGTCTATATGGACGATGTCCTCATCAAATCCACCTTGGCCATAAATTTGATTTCTAACATAGATGAGACTTACAGCACGCTACGGCAATATGAGCTAAAATTAAATCCATTGAAGTGTCTGTTTGGAACTCGAGGGGTGGGGGGATTCCTGGGATATCTCTTTACCGAGCGGGGAATTGAGGCTAACCCAGAGAAGGTTCAAACACTTCGAGACATGAAAGCGCCTCAAAATTTGAAAGAAGCACAGAAGTTGGTGGGCAAAATAATTACGTTGTCTAGGTTTATATCTCGGTCTGTAGATCGAGCACTACCTTTCTTCAAGGTTCTCAGGAGAGCAACCAAGTTTCAATGGGATGAAGAATGCAGCCAAGCCTTAGAAGAGTTGAAAAAGCACATAGAGACCTTGCCCTCACTATTTAAACTCATTGCAGGGGAGCCACTTTGGGTCTATCTGTCAGCTATCCCTGGGGTCGTGGGGGCGGTGTTTATGAAAGTACAGGATGATGTACAACGACCAGTGTATTTCTTCAGTTATCTATTGAAAGGGATCGAGTCTCAGTATATGACCCTAGAGAAGTTAGTTTACGGATTGGTTCTCATGGCCCGTCGCCTGTGGCCTTATTTCTTAGCACACCCGATCACTGTCCTGACCAATAGTACCATGGGGAAGGCCCTTACCAACATAGAGGTAGCTGACTATCTCATCAAATGGGAAACTGAGCTAGGAGAATATGACATACATTATCAGCCCCGAATGACGATTAAAGCACAAGCCTTGGAAGATTTTTTGATAGAGGTCCATCAGCCTGATTTGGAGGAAACATGGAAAGTGTATGTGGACGGATCACCCACTCAACAAGGAAGTGGAGTAGGGGTACTCCTCATATCTCCTTAAGAAGATATTATGCAACTGGTTGTTAGATTAAACTTCAGAGCCACCAATAACGAAGCGGAGTATGAGGCACTACTGGCAAGATTACAATCAGCTTGGCATGTGGGGGCAGCCTGGGTAATCATTCACTCAGATTCTCAACTGGTAGCTCAGTAAGTGGCCAGTAACTTTGAAGTTAACAATGAGAATATGCAGTTATATAGAAAAGCATATGAGAAAATGAAGGAAAGCTTCAAGGAAGTTACAGTGATCTCTAGATTCCTCGAGCGAAAAACTAGAGAGCTGATGAATTGGCCAAAATGACTAACTCTTTGACCACTTGGGTATTGGATAAGTCAATATCTCAGAGCTTCCTGATAGCCCAGATTGACTTACAGAATAATATAGAAGAGTCGATCGACTAGAGAGCCCTAATAATCATTTATCTTCAACAGGGCGTCCTACTTGCCGATCTTGAAGAAGCTAGATTGATCAGGAGAAGAGTTCATATATATACTCTGATCGGGGATCAACTATACAAGCGGATATTTTCCAGACCACTATTCAAATGCTTAGGTATGGATGAGGCGGAATATGCCTTGCAAGAAGTATATCAGGGGTGCTACAGTAATCATGTTGGAGGAAGGATGTTGGATCGAAAAGTATTACTGGCCGGGTATTTTTGGCCCACTCTACAGAGAGATGTCCAGTGATTGGTGAATACCTGCTTATCTTACCAAAAGCATCAGAACCTGACCCATCGGATGACCGATACGATGAAAATCTCAATAGTCTCATGCCCCTTTGATCAGTGGGGTATAAACATTGTAGGATCGTTCCCAATGGCACCAGGTCAAAAACGATTCTTGCTCGTAGCAGTGGACTACTTTTTCAAATGAGTGGAAGCAGAAGCCCTAGTTAGGATTATTGAGGGAGCCGTTATTCAATTTCTATGGAAGAACATCCTATGCTGATTTGGAATAACCGCATAAGCTGGTCTTAGATAATGGGAGACAGTTCCAAGAACGCAAATCCAGGAATGGTGTCAAGGGTTTAGAATAACCCAGACCTTCACGTCCATGGCTTATCCTTAAAATAATGGGCAGACGGAGGTCACCAATAGAGAGATAGTTCAGGAGTTGAAGGTTAAGTTGGATCATGTAGGCGACGATTGGGTGGAAGAGTTGCCTAGCATCCTCTGGGCATACCGTACGACTCCACGATAAAGCACTGGGCTCACCTCGTTTCACCTGGTCAATGGCAGTGAGGCAGTTGTGCCCATAGAAGTTGGGGTGCCATCCGTCAGAAGACTTCTGTATGACATGGAAAATGTCAAGCAGCAACTTTCAAAATTAGACTTTATCAATGAAACCCGAGAACGAACAGTTGCTCGATTGATTGCATATCGCAACGGATGCATCAAAATTATGATAGGAGGGTGATTCCCCGGTTCTTCGAAGAAGGGGACTTAGTGTGGAAAATGACGAAACCTGTAGGAGAGGTAACCAAATAGCACCTTAGTGGGACGGGCCGTATAAAGTTATTAAAAGGTTAGCGTCAGGTGCCTACTACCTGTAAGACGCTCAAGGGAGAAGGCTGGATCACCCATGGAGTGCTAACTACCTCCAGCCTTATCGTACTTGAGTGGGTCACTCCTTTGTAAGATTTGAGATCGAGATAACATGACTGGTCCGGGCATAAAATGCCCGGTCGGGGTAACTCGGTCTAGAATATGGTCGAATCTTCTTTAAAGACCTACTCGGGTCCTCGTGCTAGTGCTAAGCAGCTTGAGCTCCATAGAGTAAGGACTAAGGAAAAGGCATAAAATCCAAGGAGGAAGTAGCAAAAAGGATAATGAAAATTAACTTTTATAAGTAAGTCGGGCAGATGTACCATATACAATATGAAGGATTATTTAAATTCAGAAAATACATCATCGGGCATCTCTTTGAGGATCCGACGATGATCTAGAAAGTCCTCAGGAGGATCGGGAGACAGATACCCTCCCTCCTTGAGTTGTTGGATCGCTCCTACTGCACCATAGGTGTAACACCCACGAAATATTTAAGCTATACATATGGGTATTCTCTTTTAGAATAAAAGGGAAATGGAAATAGAACCAAAAAGAAATAAAAAGAAAGAGAAGTTAAGGTTTAAACCATGAACCCCTCATAATAGATAAAGCTAAATTGGTGCATGATAACCACTAGAGTCATGAATGATATATGAATAGAAAAGAATAGAAAGTGTAGTTAAAAGTAAGAGTATGATTAAGTAAGGGAGCAAGAGAAAATCAAGTAGCTTTCCTCCTCTTCCTCTTGGTTAAGAGAAGAAGCAAGCAAAAGACAAAGACAAGTTGTCTTTTTCTCCTTCCTTCTTGCTATTTTCGTGGGAATGAAGAGGGTGAGAGAATAGAGGAGTCAAGGGGATGAATTGGAACATTTTTTCATCCTCATTGAGAATAAATAGGAATAAGAGAAGAGAAGGGAAAGAAAGTTTGGCTACTTCTTTCTCCTTCTTCTTCCTCCTCCTTCTTTCTCCTTCTTCCTCCTCCACCGAGACTAGGACTCTTCCCTCTTCCATTCCCGAATCCAAGCTAAGGTTTTTTCCCTAAGAAAACTAATCCACAAGAAGGAGTCCTCAAGATCTACTCCTTACAAGCAAGAGAAGCACAAAGAAGAACTAGGAGGAGAAGCTTTCTTCTTCCTCTTCACAAGGGTACCTTCTTTTAAGAAAAAAAATCAAGCAAAAGAAAGTAAGTATCCCCTTACCTGTGGTACAAGTAGTTCATGTGTTTTTTTTTCATGAGTTTAGATTACAAAAAAAATCTAGGGTTGCCTCTTGGAACTTTCGGCCACTAAAGCATAGAAATCTTAAGGAAGCTTAAGATCTAAATTAAACATGCTCACTATTTCCTTATGATATGTACCCTATGATAGAAGATTAGTTTAATGCTCTCATGCTTGTATGTTGCTTAGAACTTATATTCATGTTCCTTAAACTTTCGGCCATGATGAGATTAAAAGCCTAAGAAAGCTTAAAACCCAAATCTAATATGCTCATGGTTTTCCTTATGATATGACATGAAGTTAGCTTGATATTCTTATGCTTGTATGTTGCTTAGGCTTAGTTACATGTTCCTTGAACTTTCGGCCATAACAAGACCAAAGACCTAGGAAGCTTAGAACTTAACCTAAACATGCTCATGATGATCTTTATTGTTTATGATATGAAATTGGTTTAGGGTTCACATGCTTTTATGTTGCTTGTAACCTAGGGCTAGGCTTGGTAACTTTCGGCCATAACAAGACCAAGGACCTAGGAAGCTTGGAACTTAAACTAAACATGCTCATGATGTTCTTTATGGTTTATGATATGAAATTGATTTAGGGTTCACATGCTTTTATGTTGCTTGCAACCTAGGGTTAGGCTTGGTAACTTTCGGCCATGACAAGACCAAGGACCTAGGAAGCTTAGAACTTAACCTAAACATGCTCATGATGTTCTTTATGGTTTATGATATGAAATTGGTTTTGGGTTCACATGCTTTTATGTTGCTTGTAACCTAGGATTAGGCTTGGTAACTTTCGGCCATGACAAGACCAAGGACCTAGGAAGCTTGGAACTTAAACTAAACATGCTCATGATGTTCTTTATGGTTTATGATATGAAATTGGTTTAGGGTTCACATGCTTTTATGTTGCTTGCAACCTAGGGTTAGGCTTGGTAACTTTCGGCCATAACAAGACCAAGGACCTAGGAAGCTTAGAGCTTAACCTAAACATGCTCATGATGTTCTTTATGGTTTATGATATGAAATTGGTTTAGGGTTCACATGCTTTTATGTTGCTTGTAACCTAGGGCTAGGCTTGGTAACTTTCGGCCATAACAAGACCAAGGACCTAGGAAGCTTGGAACTTAAACTAAACATGCTCATGATGTTTTTTATGGTTTATGATATGAAATTGGTTTAGGGTTCACATGCTTTTATGTTGCTTGCAACCTAGGGTTAGGCTTGGTAACTTTCGTCCATGACAAGACCAAGGACCTAGGAAGCTTAGAACTTAACCTAAACATGCTCATGATGTTCTTTATGGTTTATGATATGAAATTGGTTTAGGGTTCACATGCTTTTATGTTGCTTGTAACCTAGGGTTAGGCTTGGTAACTTTCGGCCATGACAAGACCAAGGACCTAGGAAGCTTAGAACTTAACCTAAACATGCTCATGATGTTCTTTATGGTTTATGATATGAAATTGATTTAGGGTTCACATGCTTTTATGTTGCTTGCAACCTAGGGTTTGGCTTGGTAACTTTCGGCCATAACAAGACCAAGGATCTAGGAAGCTTAGAACTTAACCTAAACATGCTCATGATGTTCTTTATGGTTTATGCTATGAAATTGGTTTAGGGTTCACATGCTTTTATGTTGCTTGTAACCTAGGGTTAGACTTGGTAACTTTCGGCCATGACAAGACCAAGGACCTAGGAAGCTTGGAACTTAAACTAAACATGCTCATGATGTTTTTTATGGTATATGATATGAAATTGGTTTAGGGTTCACATGCTTTTATGTTACTTGTAACCTAGATTCAATACCTTGTAAGTTTCGGTCACTTTATGGAATTAGGGTTAGAGACCCAATTATGATTTACTATGTGTCTCACATGCTATGATATGAATTAGGAGATGCTAGTTAATGATTTCCATGCATGATTATGTTTTCCCTATGATATGTCATATGCTCCTTTTTGTATGCTTATGAATCATGCATGATAATGACTCTTATGATGGGCTATATGCTCAAGTATGCATGCTTTATGATATGACAAGCAAAAGCCTAAGAGTTGCTTCCCTAGTAGTTAGGATTAAGAGCACTCTTTATGATATGACAAGTAAAGGCCTAAGAGTTGCTTCCCTTCTTGTTGGGACTAAGAGCACTCTTCATGATATGATAAGTAAATAAGACATGCTATTTTACTTTTTATGTGGCTTGTACCAGGACCTTAGTGTCCAAGGGATGGGCTCCTTAGTTCGCCCCTAGGTCGACGGGCGTAGTACGGACCTAGTATCCCTAGTAGGTTCGGGATTAGCTACCCGTCCTAGGGATTGCGCGCATTTATGTTATGTGGTACATAACTGGGCCCTCATGTTGAGATTATATTTAAGTATTATATGATATTGTTTTAAAGACATCTTGTACATGACATGACGCATGTTTTTGAAAGACATCTTGCATATACTTTTATGATATGACATGATGTTCTTTTATGTTATGATATGATATGACATGATGCTCATTATGATATGATATGACATGATGCTCATTATGATATGATATGATATAACATGATGCTCTTTTACGATATGATATGATATGACATGATGCTCTTTTATAATATGACATGATGTTTTGGTTCGTAGAATGATATGATATGTTATGATGCTCTTTTACATGATATGATGTTTTAGATGTCTATGACTCCATGCTATATGTTTATGTGATTATGCTATGATACATGATTTTTGTGAGTATGAAAGGATCTTACTAAGCCTGTGCGCTTATAGTTATTTTCCTTGTACTGCAGATAAAGGTAAATGATGGATAAACTAAGGGAGCAGCAGGAGGGGCAAGAGATGTGTGTGGTGGTGACTCGGCTAAGGAAAAAGATATGCTTATGTTAATTTATGCATGTTATGAACCATGTCTATCTTATGTTTATGTTTTGCATGATTACATAATACTTATTCATGCTTATGTTGGGAATTGATATCATGACCTTTTTAAATTTCAATTAGGCTTAACATGCTCATATGATCATAAATGGTTAGATAATTAGTTATGGGTGTTAAAAAGAAAAATAATTTATAAACTTAAGAGAATATATTAATAAATACTTCCGCTGTTTTAGAAATAGTTTAATATGCATGTATGTTTTCCCGTAACCTCGCCCTAGCAGAGGGACGGGCATTACAATAGGCCACAGACCGGATGAAGTGATCTCCCACTTGAGAGCCAAACTATGACGAACATAAGTATTCTTCCCAACTTGCTTGTAGATGATCGCTCTCCCCATCCTTATAAGTCTCTAAGGCTATAACGGAGCTGGATAGGGCAGACTAGGCCTGAGACAACTTTGCCTACAAGGAGCCCAACTCTGTTGCTTGAGACTCTAGGTCCCTTCTATGGTCTATAAGAAGCATATCCTTAGAGTTTAGCTCCTAAGTCAGGCCATCCATCTCGTGTTTATGCATGAGCTTGAAATCCTCCAGGGCTGCAATTTGTTGAATCAGCTCTGATTGTGCCTCTCCTTGAGGGTTAGCTCCTCTTGGCGTTTAGCCTCAGCTGACTGGTGCAGAGTCTCCAGTATCTTCTTATCATCTCGCAACCGGTTAGCCTCCATTAAAGCTTCACCTAGGAGTTGTTCTTGGGACGCATTTACTTTTCTTAAAGTCTCTACCTATGCTTTTAACTGGAAGACAATCGAGGAAGCGTTAGATAGTTGAGACTCCAGGTCAGCAACACGATCCTTTAAGAACTTATTCTGCCGATGTATGTGGGAGAACGCCTGACTCAATAGTAGTGACTTGGCAAACGCCTGTTCAGATAAACAAGTAGTTAAAATAAAAAGAAGAGGAGCAATAAGAGAGAGTGAGGGCTTACCGCAGTAGCTCTTTCAGAGAATCAGTCCAACTGAGCATGCAGGTGAAGAGTATACATTTGCTGCATACTCTCTTCCCAATGAGTCGCTAGTTATCCCCGCAGTAGGATAGTGCTAGCCTTAGCAGCTGGGTGATGGAGCAATCCCCATTCTGAGGGCTTAGTGGCTCAGAAATAGCGATGGCAAGAAGGCTGAGATTATGATGGCCCAGTAGTAGTCTCGTTGGGGTCAGGTTGAGTAGAGGTAGACGGTCGGGAGGAGGAAGGTCCGGCCTGGGCAGCTGGGGTAGTTTGGGATGCTGGCGCAGAAGGCCCAACCTGGGCAGTTGGGGTAGCTTGGGATGCTAGCGCAGCAGGTCACTCTATGGAGGAGGAAGGCCTGGCCTGAGAAGCTGGGGTAGCCTGGGATGCTGGCGCAGAAGGCCTCTTTGTAGCAATCTCTTCCTTAACGACCGAGTTTTTTCCTCGAGGGTCCTGACGTTGGCCTTCTGAGGGAGCGGTAGAGCTGACTAGGACTCGGGAAGTTGAAGAGGGAGACGGAGCCGACCTGGGTGCTTGAGTTGAACTAGGGCCCTCGGCTACTCGACGTGACTCTGTAGGTCTGCGTCTAGGCTGCCGAGAAAGCGGTTGTTCATCCGAGTTTGACTCCTCTGATGGAGTCAAGGGCCGATGAGTAGGAGGAATTAGATAAGTGCACCTTTTAGGTTCAGGAACATAACAGACATGCGGGGTTGCCTGAGCGGCGGGACAAGAAATAGTTCGAGCAACTGCCCCTAGAGTGGGTGGAGTAGAATGTGAAAGACCCTGCCTATCCAAAATTATGCGTCCCTTGCGGTTTATTTCCAAATCGCTTAGTGGGAGAGAGACCTGGTCAGGGATGCGTGAGTCAGAGTATTCACTGCAAGAGACCACCAGAATCAGAATAAGATGGCAAAAATAGGTCACGACAAGGTAATTCTTACCTAGAGAATGCGGTAGCTCTGAAGACATGCAGCTCAACCTTAACAAAAACATTGTTGGTTGGTCCTAGGAAGATGGTACCGATTCCAGTATACAAAAATTTTTGTACAAGTGTCGAACCTTTCCTAACAACCTATTGTGTTCTTTAGAAATTAAATTCGGAATCACAAACGAAATTTAACATTATTGATTCCAAATTTAACTTATCTGTTCTTAGTGGTTTAGACTTGGATCGCAAACGATACTTAACATTATAGATCCAAATCCACCTAGGTTACAAATTTAATTAAATATTAATTTCAGAAATCGGCTTCCAGGTTAAACATGGCAAGGCACTAGGCCTTCTTGGATATGGGAGCAACCACCACTTCCTAGACAAAGCCTTTCAATGAAATCTAATATTTAATTTCCTTATATAACCCTAGTGATCCGGCGGTAAGAATGGGGGATCAACTTCCTGAAGGGTCTCAGCTTGAGGACAGATGGAGGGTTGACTAAGCGGTTAATGGCCGCGCCGAGCAGCTGAGTAGGTCCGAGCGGAACCAAAGATAACCCAGTCATGGGCTGGGGTTTCCGACGCCAAGGCGGGAGAACCGAATGGCCGAGCGGGGCGTCTGCCCGGCTGGGACCGAAGGGCAGAGCGGGTGGTCCGTTCGGCCAGGATAAGGGCGAGGGTACGAAGGTTAGCCGAGCGGCCTATTCGTCTGGCTCAGGATATGGGATGTCAATAACGGCATGTCTGATGATTACGCCATACACAAGGGTGCACGATGGAGGATCTTGCCGTCATATCATGAAGAGGTTGATACAGTAGCAGTATGGCCTCATGGACGTCTTTCTGACAGACCCATATCTGGGCATGGTCCTTCTGACAGACCCATACCTGGGCATGGTCAAAAGCAGGTGGTTGCTTTGATTGGCGCGCCCAGGCTTCTTCGAGAGGTCTATATAAGGACTCCATTTCTTCACCGGAGGTATGCAAGTCTTCATCTTGAGGCCACCCTTTTTGTTATTCCTCGCCTGACTTAAGCATTGGAGGGTCGTCGCCGGGACACCCCTCTCGGCTCGGTTTTGCTGCAGGTTCGCCGGAGCACTCGAGGATCCAGCAGGGAGCGCCACGTGCCCAGTGTCCGTTGACTCCTGGTTCGGACAGGATCACCTAGGTTTAACCAAAAAGAACAATCAAATCACAATTCGAAAAAACAAAAAAAATACAAACTCGAATCACAAATTCGAAACCTAGAATTATATGCATCTTGTGTTTGGAATTCATACAAAGAAAAACTAGTAAGATGCGGAAAACAATTACTAGTTATACCTTTCTTTGTATGCAACAACCTCTTGATCTTCTACCGTATTCCTCTTCTTATCTCGGACGTTGTGTGGGCAATGATCTATCAAGATGAGAACCACCCAAACCCTTCTTCTTCCTCCTTGCAAGTTTCGGCCAAGCACTCCTCCTAGAGATGAAGAGTTTGGGCCACCACCATCAAGCTCCAAAGGATGCTAGAAACAAAGTATCCTTTCTCTCCTTCTTCTCCAAGCTATAACCGGTCACCACCACAAAGCTCTAAGGGATGATGCCGCCGGCCACCAAAAAAGAAGAGAAGAGGAAAAGAGCAAGGACTAGGGCCGACCACCACCAAGGAAGAGAGGGAGGAAAATATAATAGAGTTGTTATCCATGAAGGCACCCCTACCCCCTCTTTTATAATCCTTGGTCTTTCAAATAAGGAAAATTTAAATAAACACTTCCTTATTTTCTTTTCCATGTAAAGGAAAATTTAATTAATTAAAACAATTTCCTTTTCTTAAATCCACATGGTCGGCCACCTCATTGCTCCAAGGAAGGAAAGTTTTAACACAAAATTAAAACTTCCTAATTTGTTTCCAGAAATTTTAAAATAAAAATTTTTCTAATAATTTTCCCTTCATGGTTGGTTATAAAAGGAATTAAAATCTCTCTATTGAAACATGTGGATGATTTCCAAAAAGGAAAGTTATCTTTTAAAATTAAAATCTTCCTCTCTACAAATAAGGAAAGATATCAAATCTTTTCTTAATCTTTTGTAGAAACTTATAAAAGGAAAAATTTATAATTTTTAAACTCTCTTTTAAATCATGAACATGGTTACAAAAAAGGAAAGTTTTCTTTTAAAATTAAAATCTTCCTCTCTACAAATAAGGAAAGATATCAAATCTTTTCTTAATCTTTTGTAGAAACTTATAAAAGGAAAAATTTATAATTTTAAAACTCTCTTTTAAATCATGAACATGGTTACAAAAAAGGAAAGTTTTCTCAAAATTAAAATCTTCCTTTCAATCTACAAATAAGGAAAGATATCAAATCTTTTCTTAATCTTTTGTAGAAATCTATAAAAGGAAAAATTTATAATTTTAAAACTCTCTTTTAAAGTCATGGAATCCACATAAGAAAAATTTTAAAAAAATTAAAATCCTTTTAATTTGATGTGGCTGGCCACACCAAGCTTGGGTTCAAGCTAGGGCCGACCACACAACTTGGCTCATCCTATTTGCTTCACCGACCCAAGCTGTTGGGATTTTCGAGCCGCAAAAATCGCGTTTGCGTTGCGGAAACCCCAAAATCCCATGCCACCGGATCCGTGCGAATATTAAAATTTTACATATGTACAAGTTTTCTAATCCTAGATCTACTTTAGATCTACATGTTTAGGAGTTTATACCATTGATGCGAAGCCCTTCGCTTATCCCGCTCGTCCAAGGTTCGCCGGATCTCAAGGGTGTCAAGTGAACACCCCTCTATGTGTATCCACACGAACAAAAGGTGGAGAAGAAACCTTAGAGTGTGCTAACACCCATGAAGGTTTCAGCCAAGGTGGAGGAGAGGGAGAGAAGAAGAAACAAGGAGGAAGAAGATGAAGCCTTGAATGAGTTCTCACAATTATAACTCATAGAGTAATGTGGCCGACCACTTTAGAGGTTTTTAAACCTCCATGGGATACCAAGAGTCACAACTCTTAATCTCCCTCATGAGGTGGCACACACATAAGCCAATTTTGATGATGTGAAACATCATCATTGGCCCACCTTATGTCAACTCACAAATGAGGTGGCAAATGGTCAAGTCAAACTTGACCTTTCATCTTCCCTCTCAAGTCAAGTCAAACTTGACCTCTTCTCTCCCATGGTTGATCAAATCTAACCATTTGATTTAAGTCAATTTTAATTTAATAAATCTCTATTCATTGAATTAAATTGACTCAATGAATCTAAGTCTAAATTAGACTCATTGAACACATGAATCAAATTGAGTCCAACTCAATTAGTTTAATTTGGATTACTCTTAATCCAATTTGGTTCATCACATGAATCTAATCCTCTTGGTTCATCATATGAACCTATTCTCCATCTAATTGCCCTTTGTGTATGACCCTATAGGTTCTTGTAACGTTGACAATGCTCCTAAACCCATTTAGAAGTATAAGTAATGAGCGGTATCTAGTAACACATCATTACTACCCAAGTTACAAGAATGTTGAGATCCAACATCACCTTATGACTACTAATTGTGGCTCTTCACAATATATGACAAGTGTCCTTTTATCCTTGACATCTAGGTTGATCAATTTGAGGCATAGACGGTGTCATCCTCTGATCAATCTAAATCTTGAACTCCAAGTAGACTCACTATAATCAAATGAGCTCAATATCTCATATTGACTCATTTAGGTATGGTCATGCACTTAGTGGTCTCATTCTATCAAGAATAACGATGTCACTCCCGTTATAAAGGAGGGATAGATCCCATCTACATCACTCACATCCCTCCGCATAATTTGTTACATACCCAGTAATCGCCTTTATAGTCCATCCAGTTACGGGTGACGTTTGACGAAGTCAAAGTATGCAACTTCTTATGTAGGGAACCATGGTGACTTCAGGTCAAAGGACTAATAGTCATACTAATAGTCACATGAGAAAGTATATGACACTCATATAACGATCCATGATACTTTTTCATGGCGGGTCATTCAGTATACATTCTCCAATGCATACTCATGTGTCAACTTGATATCTCTAGATCCATGACTTGTGAGATCAAGTCATCGAGTTGACCTACATGCTAGTCTCGTCGCATTAACATTGTCCCTGAATGTTAATACTTGACTAGGAATGATTAAGAGTAGTGTTCTCTATATCATCTCACTATCGATTCAACCAATCGATTGATATAGATAAGAATCTTCTACTTAAGGACGCTATTATACTTAGTTATTTGACACCAATACAAGTAAGTATAATAACCAAAACAAATGCCTTTATATACATAGGAATATGATACAATGAGTCCATACAACAATCATCATATGATTGACTCTAGGGCTCTAACAAACACAAGCTTGGGTTCCAAGCTTGCTTGGCCGACCATATTAGGATGGGTATAAATGTGAGTATAGGTGGGTATAATACTTTATAAATAAGAGGCTACGATAGGGATTGAGAGGAGGAATTGGTTTTGGTCTCCCGATGAAATTAATCTTCTCGTGTTCGCCCTGAACACCCAACTTAATTTCATCAATAATAATTCATACCACTAAAGAATTATTATTGAACTACCGCACCAATCCCAAATTATATTTTGGGCTCATTCTTATTATGAGTGTGTTAGTCTCCTTGTGTTTAAGATGTCGAATGTCCACTGATTAAATGAGTTACTAACAACTCTCTTTAATTAATATCTTAGTCCAAGAGTAATACTACTCAACCTTATCGTCATGTTGGACTAAGTCCACCTGCAGGGTTTAACATGACAATCCTTATGAGCTCCTCTTGGGGACATTATCAACCTAGATTACTAGGACATAGTTTCCTTCTATAATCAACAACATACACTATAAGTAATATCATTTTCCAACTTATCGGGTCTTTTGATTTATCGAGCTAAATCTCACCCTTTGATAAGTTAAAGAAATAAATACTAAATATATGTGCTTGTTATTATATTAGAATTAAGAGCACATACTTCCATAATAATTAAGGTCTAGTTCTTTTATTAAGTTAGTATAAAAAGAACTTACCTTAAATGGTCATGCTTAATACACTTAGAGTGTACTAGTGTAATTTATTAGCCAAGATAAACTAATACCTAATTACACTACGACTATTCCAATGGTTTGTTCCTTTCCATCTTAGTTGCGAGCTACTGTTTATAATTTATAAAGAACCGATAACATGATCTTTTGTGTGTGACACCACACACCATGTCATCTACAATATAAATTAATTGAACAACTATACTTAGCATAAATGTAGACATTTTTTGACCAATGTGATTCTTTATTTCAAAACAAATGTTTACAAAAGCTAGGCTTTTAGTATACACTCTAACAATCTCCCACTTATACTAAAAGACTAAGCTGTCATATCTGCTGCCATGCATCTGATTCCCAACCCTTCAATATACCCATCAAAAGCTCTTGCCTTAAGGGCCTTAGTGAAAAGATCCAGGTTATCATCGGATGTAATCTAGGCGACAACAACTTTTCCTCGTTCTATGATATCTCGTATTGGGTGGTACTTGCGCTCTATTGTGTTTACTTGCCTTATGAACTTATGGTTTCTTTGAGTTTGCTACTGCACCACTATTATTACAAAAATTGTAATAATTTTTGAACAAACCAGAAATTATGTCTAAGTCCATCATGAAATTTCTGAGATATATAACTTCTATGGCTACCTTAGAGGCTGCCACATACTCAGCTTCTATGGTGGAGTCCGGAAAAGCACCTATGCTTAACACTCCTCCATAGTTATGGCTTCACCTCCTAAAGTAAATACCAAACCCCGAGGTCGACTTACTATTGTCCCTATCTGATTGGAAGTCAAAATCCGTGTAACCCACAGGGATCAAATTATCTGCCTTGTAAACTAGCATATAATCTCTAGTCCCTCTAAGGTACTTTAATATATGCTTTACGGCAGTCTAGTGTCCCGGTCCTGGGTTACTTCGATATCTGCTAATTATGCCCTGGGTAAAACAGATATCTGATCTCGTGCACAACATAGCATACATTAGGCTTCTGACAGCCGAAGCATAAGGAATTGCCTTCATGTCCTCTATCTCCTTTGATGTCTTCGGAGATATCTTTTTAGATAAAGATACTCCATGCCTAAAAGGTAGAAAACTTTTCTTGGAGTCTTGTATGCTAAAATGAGCTAGGATTATATCGATATATGAAGTTCAGGATAATCACAACATTCCTTTCTTGTAATCCCTTATTACTTTGATCACGAGAATATGTGCACATTCTCCCAAGTCCTTTATATTGAATTGCTTGGACAACCATACCCTTACTTTCGACAACACTTTGATATTGTTTCCAACTACCAAAAATGTCATCTACGTATAGTACAAGAAATACCACCACGTTTCCATCACACTTCTTGAATACACAAGACTCATCCGAATACTGAATAAATCCATAGGTCTGGATTACTTCATTAAACCGGATGTTCCAAGACCTTGAAGCTTTGCTTCAGTCCATAAATAGACCGATTGAGTTTACATAATAGAAGCTCTTTGCCCTTTGCAATGAACCCCTCTAGTTGCTTCATATGGATGCTTTCTTCAAGACTTCCTTTAAGGAAAGTTGTCTTGACATCCACTTGCCAAATCTCATAATCCATATGAGCAACAATAGATAAAAGAATCCGGATAGACTTAAGAATGACTACCGGTAAAAGGTTTCCCTTTTTCAACAAGCCTTGCTTTGAAAGTTTCCACCTTCCCGTCTGTCCCTCTTTTTCTATTGTAGACCTATTTTGACCCAATGGCTTTTACACCATTTGATGGTTCTATAAGCTCCCAGAATTTATTAGAATACATAGATTCTATTTTTGTATTCATCGCTCTTTACCAAGATGCTACATCTTTATCTTGGAACGCTTCGTCATATGTCCTAGGATCAGGTTCATGTTCACCAGGGATTAAGTCCAAAAACTCTCCCAAAACATGAATTTTTCAGGTTGCCTAACAACCCTCCCACTACGACAAGACACTGTCTGTAATTGTGTATCATTTGTGATACGTGTTGCAGTTTCTTGTGATATTTCATCTTGTACAGTTGGTACTAGATTAGACGTGTCCTTTATTATTTCCTTAAGAACAAATTTACTTATGGGTTTGTGGTTTATTACATAGTCCTTTTTTAAAAATCGGGTCTGGTGCTAACCATGACCTTCTGATTTTTAGGACTATAAACCTCCTTTCGTTTCTCTAGGATAACCCACAAACAAGTGAACTCCTATTCTTAATGTTGGTGCAACCTTAGGTCAAGGTTGACCTGGTTGACCCGACTTGAGTTGACCTGACTCGAGTTGTATTTTGATGTTTGACGAGAATAGAAAAGTTGTATCTTGATGTTTGACAAGAATACAAACTTGGGAGATTGTGGGTGCAGCCTTTGGTCAAGGTTAACCTGGTTGACCTGACTTGAGTTGACCTGATTCGGAAAAAGTCCAAGCAGGGAGCTTGGCACGGAAAAGTCCAAGTATGGAGACTTGGCATGGAAAAGTCCAAGCAAGGAGCTTGGCGCGGGAAAAGACCAAGCAGGGAGCTTGGCACGGTGAAAAGTTCAAGTATGGAAGCTTGGCGTGGAAGTCGGAGAGGGCTCGGTAGCTCGTTCTCTGGACTAGGTCAGAGAGGGCTCGGGAGCTCGTTCTCTGGACCGGACGAAGTCGGAGAGGGCTCGGTAGCTCGTTCTCCGGACTAGGTCAGAGAGGGCTCGGGAGCTCGTTCTCTGGACCGGACGTGGAAGTCGGAGAGGGCTCGGTAGCTCGTTCTCCGGACTAGGTCAGAGAGGGCTCGGGAGCTCGTTCTCTGGACCGGATGAAGTCGGAGAGGGCTCGGTAGCTCGTTCTCCAGACTAAGTCAGAGAGGGCTCGGTAGCTCATTCTCTGGACCGAACGTGGAAGTCGGAGAGGGCTCGGTAGCTCGTTCTCCGGACTAGGTCAGAGAGGGCTCGGTAGCTCGTTCTCTAGACCGGGAAGGCTTTAGGGTTTAGGGCTGGGAAGCTCTAAGGCATTGGATCGGTCTGGTGACCGATCCAGTGATACTCTGATTGTCTGGATCGGTCTGGTGACCGATAAGTAACCAAACAGAATGTTTCTGTGGGTTAACTGATCGGTCTACAGACCGATCAGGAAACGATCAGAGGCAGAAAAAGGTAGGGGGATCGGTCTGTGGACCGATCCACCTATAGCCTGATCGGTCCACAGACCGATCAGGCTTCGAAGCCAACTCTCACAGAGAGTTGGTTGATCGGTCTGGGGACCGATCAGCCTAGGGCCTGATCGGTCCACAGACCGATCAGGGTCCTCCTGGATCGATCAGGCTGGATCCTGATCGGTCCAGGCTTAGCCGTTGTGACTCAACGGCTAGATTTCTGGACTCTTCTCTGTCTTCTTCGCAGGTGCAGGATATAAGGCCGCTACAGTAGAAGAAGGAGTAACAACGCTTGCTGACTACGGTTCTTGATCCGGCGATCTGAGCTTTGTTGGGCTCTCCACTGCTGAAGCTTCGTGTGAGCTTCCATCGGCTGGTTTTCTAGCTGTTGTTGTTGGATCCGTGAAGTTGCTGCTTCATCAATGGACTCCAGTAAACAACGAGAAGACAAGCAAACTTGGTAGGGTGTTTTTACATTCATATTGTCCATTGTTTTCTTGCTCTATCTTGTACTCCTTTGTTGCTGTTGCAAAAGAGATTGTGGCGAGGTTTCTCCACCCAGAAGGAGTTCATATTAGCCGGTTATCTGGGGTCTCATCCACCGACGGATTGATAGGCTTCGTCCACCTTACGGACACGCCGAAGAGTAGGAGTATCATCTCCGAACCTCGTTATATCGTCGAATTTAAGGTTTGATCTTCTCCACTTTCGTTTCTACATTGTATTTCCGCTGCGCTAACCAAAATTGTAAGAAGAAACGATAATTTGAGGTCGGCTATTCACACCCCCCCTCTCTAGCCGCTATCCGAAGGTCCTAACAAGTGGTATCAGAGCGAGGTCGCTCTTCGTCGGATTAACACCCGGGGGAGCACGAGCTAGAGAATGGATCTACTTGGAGAAGACATCACGATTCCACCCTTCTACGATCGCGACGACTTCGCGTATTGGAAGGTAAGAATGAAGTATTTTCTTATGACCAACCTAGTGAATTGGAATTGTGTACGAGTAGGTTTTACTCCTCCTGTGGATAAAAAGGGAGAACCTCTCGAGAAGAAGAAGTGGACGAAGGAACAAATCCACCAATCCACAATCAACGACGAGGTAACGAAAATCCTTGAATTTTCATTACCTAATGATATCTTGTGTAAGATAGGTGGATACAACGATGCCAAGGAGTTGTGGAACAACTTGGCTAAGTTCCATGAGGAGAGCTCCAATTCAAGTCATGAAGAGGAGTCAAGTGAGCCAAGTAGCTCACATCATGGAGGTGTGGAATTAGAAGTTGAGGGCTACTCAACATCTAAGGAAGAAGAGGAGAAGAGTTCTTCTTCAAGATTGGAGCAAGAAGAAGAAGCCTCTACCTCCGGAAGGGATGAAGAAGAGAGTTTATGTTCATCCTCAACCCTAGGTAACTCAAGCAACTTAATTTCAAGTAAATTACATATAATGTGCTTTGAGTGTAGGGAATATGGGCATTACAAGAGTAAATGTCCAAAGAGGATTAGGAAGACTCCACCGGCACCAAAAGTCAAGGAAGTCGGAGTCCCAATACGCAAGGGCAAGGAGCACGTGATGTGCTTCCAATGCAAGCAAAGGGGACATTATAGGAGCCAATGTCCGAGGGGGAGGCAACCTCACAAGGACAAGAGACCAAGCACATCTATGGGGGGAGCTAAGGCAAACCCTAAGGTATCTTTTAAGGCACATTATTGCAATTCTAATAAGAAACATGCTAGTAGCTTTATTGCAATTGCCAATGATGATAAGCATGATAACCATAGAAACCGATACATGTGCTTAGGTGCCAAACATGTTAGTCTAGGTAAGGATGATACTAGAAATGCCAACCCTAGAATTAACTCATCTAAGGTTAAGGAAAACCTAGATAGGAATCCCAAAACAACAAGACATATGCCTAGGAATACCTCAAAGAAAAATGAAAAATTAAAACTTGAGGTATTAGAGAAGGAAAATCAAGTCTTGAGGTCAAGACTTGACACCTTAGAAAAGACCCTTAAGAATTTGGAGAAGTCAACTCTAGGGTCTAAGGGTCAAAAACAAAAGCCCAAGGACATGAGAGGTTTGAGTCACAAACCTAAGTCTCAAGTGGTCAATCCCACTTATCATAATGTTCCATTCGATTATGGAACAAGATCTAGGGCTAGGAAGACCATCACCAAGGTCACAAGGGGAGTCACCCCTAGAGTTGATCTTGATGAGTCCCAAATGACCAAGGTTTTAAAGCCTAGGAGGGTCATTAGGAGGGTTGCTAGGGAAGTCATCCCTAGTGAATATTTAGTGAACCCAATGAGCTCAAATAGGTATTGGGTTCCTAGGAGCGTGATTCCCTCACGCTAGATGGTTTAGGGTGTGCCAACCTTAATTGGATAGGTAGTTAACCTACTCATGGCAAAAGGTGGCATTTTAGGAATATTCAAGGTGTAATCAAGCCTTGAAAATGAAATTAAGAACTATTCCTAAGGTGATTAGGATGTGTCAACCACATTTGAGGAGTTTTCTAAGATCAATCTAATTGGCACATAGTGATTTAAAAGTCTTTAGTATATGATTTTAGGTCTATAACACTTAGGAATATAGAATTTATGGTAAAATGATCAAAACTATCAAAAATGGCAACTAAAGCTAGAATTAGGTATTTTCTATATCTTTATATGTTATTTGCCATATATTGTTTGCCATATGCCATGTCATGATATCATATCTAATTTACTATCATTTGAAATGTCATGATAATGCTTAGGTTAGTTATATGCCATGCCTTATTTAAGTTTCATACTTTATGTCATGACATCATGACATTGGCACATGTTTTCACTTATGATATTATTTTATGCCATGTCATCATCTCTTGCATTTATGATCAATTAAATTGATTTAAGGATAAAAACTCAATTTGATATGGAAATCAAATTGTTGTCTAGAAAATGCATAAGAACTTAGCTTAAGATGACCTAAACCCATATCCCACATCAAAATTGACTTGGATGTGTTTGATACACCTTAGATGTGTGTGAGATATTAGGATTATGAGTTAGGATCAAGGTGCATAGTTCTTGTACCTAGATGAGCCTAATTCTAAATTGAGGATCATAGGGAAAGCTTGTGTACAAGTCATGTACATTTAGCCCTAAGATTGTGGTCCTAAATTGAATGGTTTAAAATCATTTCAAAATTGATTTGAAAAACCTTGATGAAGCTTTTCTAGTGATAGCATTCATCATTGAGCAAGTTGATACAAAGATGGATTAACCTTGAGCTATTTCAAAGTTTTTCGAACTTTGTATCAAGATTTGAAAATGGAAGTTATTTTCATAGAAAACTATTTTTCCATGATAACATATGTTATGAGGAATGTATCCTCAAAATTTTATAATTTTTGGAATTTTATGTAATTTTTTAGGGGTTTCTGAATTTCGGGAGGAAAAAAAAAATTCAGAACTCTTATCAGAGAGTTGTGGACCGATCAGAGAAGAGCGTGATCGGTCCAGAGTAGTGTGGATCGGTCACTGGACCGATCTAGGGAAGTCTGATCGGTCTGGTGACCGATCCAATAAAGGGCTGAGTGTGCCAAAATGCTGATTTTCGACTGATTGTCTGAAATTTCAGCTGTGGAAGTTGTGTTTTAGATTTCTAAAGGATTGAAACTCTCCAAGACATTGTTGGTGCAATGGTCAAGGGGGAGTTGACCTTTAGGGGGAGTTTTACCTATTGGTCAAGCAGGAGTTGACTTTTAGGGGGAGTTTTACTCGTCAAGATGAGTGATATGGGATTATCACTAAGTTGATTATTGTCTTTAGTATCAAGGGGGAAATTAAGGGTTTCAATGAAAGTTATGGGACTTTCATTAGGAAGAAACTCTTAACCTTGATTCACTCTTTTTGATGTGTGTCAAAAAGGGGGAGAAATGTCTAGAGAATGTTCAAGGAAGAACATTGGAGTTTGGGGAGAATGTTCAAGGAAGAACATTGATTGGAGAACTATTGGAAAACCTAAGTTAGGTTATCGGGTTAACCTAACTTGATTATGGTTTTTGTCAAACATCAAAAAGGGGGAGATTGTTGGTGCAACCTTAGGTCAAGGTTGACCTGGTTGACCTGACTCGAGTTGACCTGACTCGAGTTGTATTTTGATGTTTGACGAGAATAGAAAAGTTGTATCTTGATGTTTGACAAGAATACAAACTTGGGAGATTGTGGGTGTAACCTTTGGTCAAGGTTAACCTGGTTGACCCGACTTGAGTTGACCTGATTTGGGAAAAGTCCAAGCAGGGAGCTTGGCACGGAAAAGTCCAAGTATGGAGACTTGGCACGGAAAAGTCCAAGCAGGGAGCTTGGCACGGGAAAAGACCAAGCAGGGAGCTTGGCACGGGGAAAAGTTCAAGTATGGAAGCTTGGCGTGGAAGTCGGAGAGGGCTCGGTAGCTCGTTCTCTGGACTAGGTCAGAGAGGGCTCGGGAGCTCGTTCTCTGGACCGGACGAAGTCGGAGAGGGCTCGGTAGCTCGTTCTTCGGACTAGGTCAGAGAGGGCTTGGGAGCTCGTTCTCTGGACCGGACGTGGAAGTCGGAGAGGGCTCGGTAGCTCGTTCTCCGGACTAGGTCAGAGAGGGCTCGGAAGCTCGTTCTCTAGACCGGATGAAGTCGGAGAGGGCTCGGTAGCTCGTTCTCCGGACTAAGTCAGAGAGGGCTCGGTAGCTCGTTCTCTAGACAGGGAAGGCTTTAGGGTTTAGGGCTGGGAAGCTCTAAGGCATTAGATCGGTCTGGTGACCGATCCAGTGATACTCTGATTGTCTGGATCGGTCTGGTGACTGATCAGTAACCAAACAGAATGTTTCTGTGGGTTAACTGATCGGTCTGCAGACCGATCAGGAAACGATCAGAGGCAGAAAAAGGTAGGGGGATCGGTCTGTGGACCGATCCACCTATAGCCTGATCGGTCCACAGACCGATCAGGCTTCGAAGCCAACTCTCACAGAGAGTTGGTTGATCGGTCTGGGGACCGATCAGCCTAGGGCCTGATCGGTCCACAGACCGATCAGGGTCCTCCTGGACCGATCAGGCTGGAGCCTGATCGGTCCAGGCTTAGACGTTGTGACTCAACGGCTAGATTTTTGGACTCTTCTCTGTCTTCTTCGCAGGTGCAGGATATAAGGCCGCTACAGTAGAAGAAGGAGTAACAACGCTTGCTGACTACGGTTCTTGCTCCGGCGATCTGAGCTTTGTTGAGCTCTCCACTGCTGAAGCTTCGTGTGAGCTTCCATCGGCTGGTTTTCTAGCAGCTGTTGTTGGATCCATGAAGTTGCTGCTTCATCAACGGACTCCAGTAAACAACGAGAAGACAAGCAAACTTGGTAGGGTGTTTTTACATTCATATTGTCCATTGTTTTCTTGCTCTATCTTGTACTCCTTTGTTGCTGTTGCAAAAGAGATTGTGGCGAGGTTTCTCCACCCAGAAGGAGTTCATATTAGCCGGTTATCCGGGGTCTCATCCACCGACGGATTGATAGGCTTCGTCCACCTTACGGACACGCCGAGGAGTAGGAGTATCATCTCCGAACCTCGTTATATCGTCGCGTTTGAGGTTTGATCTTCTCCACTTTCATTTATACATTGTATTTCCGCTGCGCTAACCTAAATTGTAGGAAGAAACGATACTTTGAGGTCGGCTATTCACACCCCCCCCCTCTCTAGCCGCTATCCGAAGGTCCTAACACTTAATTCCAACTTATCAGTGTCTCCCTTCAGCATATGTACTGGACTACCCCAAATCTGAATATACTTTAGACTGGGCTTACGCCCATTCTATAATTCTATGAGAGTAGTGGGTTCTGACTTAGAAGGTACTATGTTCACTTTCGTTTCCAGAGTATATCCTCAAAATGAATTTGGTAATTCTGAATAACTCATCATTGATCTAACTATTTCCATAAGAATCCTATTCCTTCGATCTACTACACCGTTCTGTTGGGGTGTACCAGATGTAGTCAGTTGGGATTGAATCCTGACTTCTGATAAGTGACTCCTAAACTCTCCTAAGAGGTCCTTGCCACTACGATCTCACCGTAGTGTCTTGATACTTTTACCTTGACGTTTCTCCACATCAGCCTTGTACTCTTTGAACTTATCAAAGCACTTAGACTTGCGGTGCATCAAGTAAATATACCTATATCTCGAATAGTCGTCTATAAAGAGACGAAATATTCGAAACCACCTCTTGCCTGGATAGTCATAGGTCCACACAAATCTGAATGAACAAATTCAACACTTCTTTGGCTCTATACCCCTTATACTTAAAAAGTCTCTTGGTCATTTTCCCTTCCAAGTAAGACTCATAGGTTGGAAAGTTTTCCACCACCAATGAACCCAAAAGTTCATTGGCTATTATCCTTTGAATCTTACTCAAGTTAATATGACCTATCCTTAGATGCCAAAGATATGATTGGTTTATTTCCGAAGGTTGCTTTCTCTTATTAGAGTTAGGAGATGTGTTATTAATTTCCATTTGTTGCATCGTGGGAGTTATTGGATTATAAATTGTCAACCAACGTACCAGAACAGATAACTTCCCTATTATTTTTGATAACAACTTTGTTATCAAAAGAGACAAAATATCAAGCTCTTTAATAGTTTTAGAAACTGAAATCAAGTTCTTTCTAAACTTGGTACGTAAAGACAATTTCTCAAAATCCATATTTTATTCCTATCAGAGGATAAACATCTCCCACTGCAACAGCTGCTACTTTTGCAGTAGTGCCCATGTAGACAGTGTTTTCCCTTTCATATAGTTGTCGGGCTTCCTGGAACCCTGCAATGAATTGCAGACATGATCAGTGGCTCCTGTATCTACACACCAGGTACCGATAGATAACACCACTAAACATGTTTCAACAACTAATACACCTATATTGTTCTTAGTTCCGAGAGGACAACCCATCTTAATGTCCAAGTCTTATTTCCAATCATTATAATTTGGATCACTAAGTCTGTTGTCTTTCTAAGAGAATTGAAAACCTAAGAATCACAAAATATTTGGTCAAGACTTTAGAATTTAAAATAATATTGATTCCTCAAACAATATCATTTAAATTCACCAACACCTCAAACACCGTGAATTTTGTATGCCACGATAGTGTGGATGTATACAAATTCAAACATTTGTAAGAGGAGGGTTTTACCCATTAATTATCTTGTCAACCTCTCTTTATGACAAATAAAATTATCTCAAACACCGTGAATTTTGTATGCCACGATAGTGTAGATGTATACAAATCCAAATATTTGTAAGAGGGGTTTTACCCATTAATTTTATTATCTTGTCAACCTGACAAATAAAATTACCTCATACACCGTGAATTTTGTATGTCACGATAGTGTGGATGTATACAAAATCTCACATTTGTAAGAGGGGGTTTTAATTTTATTATCTTGTCAACCTATCTTTATGACAAATTAATAGTTAGTTTTCTTTCGGTCACACAAATAATAGCAGTGACTCCGATGGGGAGGATACTATTAAATGTGCCTAAGTGTATATCATTACTTGATACTTAGTCCATTAAATAAGATTGTGCCCCTTCCAATGGGGAAGATCACACACTCCTAATTAATTTCTTATAATCATCCAAAATGGAAGTTTGATCTAGTGATCCGCAAACAAACTCATCCGATATGGAGGAAGGCACTCAGAGCCAATGCGCAAGTTTGTTTGCATCACTTACAAATCAGTAATGGAGACCGTGGAATTTATTTAAAAATCCCTCTCTCACTTAGTTATTTAATGTGAGGAATTTTACCCTAGCAAGCACACATCACAGTAAATAAAAGCAATAAATATGGAAATTAATTTTCCAACTATTATGACATTTTCTATCACTGTCCTTCATGTGCTGCCAACCCTAGGGTTCATGTCGTCGGGTCCATCGAGCTTCTTTTCCGCTGCGCCTCTGGTCCTCCAATAGCACCACACCTCGCAAGGATACGATCTGCGACAGAAAAAAATAAAATAAAATTTTGCATACATCAATCCTATATTCCACAAGGGAATGTACATCAAGTCTAGATCGAACATAAATGTAAAATTCTAGGGCTAATACAACTCCTACTGTATTAGTTAAATACAATCATGCACACACAATAAAATGCCCTTGACATGTCCAAGGGTCCAATCACACACAATAACCATAAGCCATAATAGTTGGAGTCTGCAACCACAAAGTTAGCATATCCTACTATTATTCTGCCTAAATTATGTATGACATGTGCATAAATAAACTGAAAACCAAACACACAGAGGCAAACCCTAGCTCTTATACCAATTATTGGTTGGTCCTAAGAAGATCGTACCGGTTCCACTGTACAAAAATTTTTGTACAAGTGTCGAACCTTTCCTAACAACCTATTGTGTTCTTTAGAAATTAAATTCGGAATCGCAAACAGAACTTAACATTATTGATTCCAAATTTAACTTATCTGTTCTTAGTGGTTTAGACTTGGATCGCAAATGATACTTAACATTATAGATCCAAATCCACCTAGGTTACAAATTTAATTAAATATTAATTTCAGAAATCAGCTTCCAGGTTAAACATGGTGAGGCACTAGGCCTTCTTGGATATGAGAGCAACCACCACTTCCTAGACAAAGCCTTTCAATGAAATCTAATATTTAATTTCCTTATATAACCCTAGGTTTAACCAAAAAGAACAATCAAATCACAATTCGAAAAAACAAAAAAAATACAAACTCGAATCACAAATTCGAAACCTAGAATTATATGCATCTTGTGTTTGGAATTCATACAAAGAAAAACTAGTAAGATGCGGAAAACAATTACTAGTTATACCTTTCTTTGTATGCAACAACCTCTTGATCTTCTACCGTATTCCTCTTCTTATCTCGGACGTTGTGTGGGCAATGATCTATCAAGATGAGAACCACCCAAACCCTTCTTCTTCCTCCTTGCAAGTTTCGGCCAAGCACTCCTCCTAGAGATGAAGAGTTTGGGCCACCACCATCAAGCTCCAATGGATGCTAGAAACAAAGTATCCTTTCTCTCCTTCTTCTCCAAGCTATAACCGGTCACCACCACAAAGCTCTAAGGGATGATGCCGCCGGCCACCAAAAAAGAAGAGAAGAGGAAAAGAGCAAGGACTAGGGCCGACCACCACCAAGGAAGAGAGGGAGGAAAATATAATAGAGTTGTTATCCATGAAGGCACCCCTACCCCCTCTTTTATAATCCTTGGTCTTGTCAAATAAGGAAAATTTAAATAAACACTTCCTTATTTTCTTTTCCATGTAAAGGAAAATTTAATTAATTAAAACAATTTCCTTTTCTTAAATCCACATGGTCGGCCACCTCATTGCTCCAAGGAAGGAAAGTTTTAACACAAAATTAAAACTTCCTAATTTGTTTCCAGAAATTTTAAAATAAAAATTTTTCTAATAATTTTCCCTTCATGGTTGGTTATAAAAGGAATTAAAATCTCTCTATTGAAACATGTGGATGATTTCCAAAAAGGAAAGTTATCTTTTAAAATTAAAATCTTCCTCTTTACAAATAAGGAAAGATATCAAATCTTTTCTTAATCTTTTGTAGAAACTTATAAAAGGAAAATTTTATAATTTTAAAACTCTCTTTTAAATCATGAACATGGTTACAAAAATGAAAAGTTTTCTCAAAATTAAAATCTTCTTTTCAATCTACAAATAAGGAAAGATATTAAATCTTTTCTTAATCTTTTGTAGAAAGCTATAAAAGGAAAGATTTATAATTTTAAAACTCTCTTTTAAAACCATGGAATCCACATAATAAAAATTTAAAAAAAAATTAAAATCCTTTTAATTTGATGTGGCCGGCCACACCAAGCTTGGGTTCAAGCTAGGGTCGGCCACACAACTTGGCTCATCCTATTTGCTTGGCCGGCCCAAGCTTGGGTTCCAAGCTTGCTTGGTCGGCCATCTTAAGATGGGTATAAAGGTGAATATAGGTGGGTATAATGCTTTATAAATAAGAGGCTACGATAGGGATTGAGAGGAGGAATTGGTTTTGGTCTCCCGATGAAATTAATCTTCTCGTGTTCGCCCCGAACACCCAACTTAATTTCATCAATAATAATTCATACCACTAAAGAATTATTATTTAACTACCGCACCAATCCCAAATTATATTTTGGGCTCCTTATTATGAGTGTGTTAGTCTCCCTGTGTTTAAGATGTCAAATGCCCACTGATTAAATGAGTTACTGACAACTCTCTTTAATTAATATCTTAGTCCAAAAGTAGTACCACTCAACCTTATCGTCATGTTGGACTAAGTCCACCTGCAGGGTTTAACATGACAATCCTTATGAGCTCATCTTGGGGACATTATCAACCTAAATTACTAGGACACAGTTTCCTTTTATAATAAACAACAGACACTATAAGTAATATCATTTTCAAACTTATCGGGCCTTTTGATTTATCAAGCTAAATCTTTCCCTTTGATAAGTTAAAGAAATAAATACTAAATATATGTGCTTGTTATTATATTAGGATTAAGAGCACATACTTCCATAATAACTAAGGTCTTGTTCTTTTATTAAGTCAGTATAAAAAGAACTTATCTTAAATGATCCTTCTTAATACACTTAGAGTGTACTAGTGTAATTTATTAGCCAAGATAAACTAATACCTAATTACACTACGATTATTCCAATGGTTTGTTCCTTTCCATCTTAGTTGCGAGCTACTGTTTATAATTTATAAATAACTGATAACATGATCTTCTGTGTGTGACACCACACACCATGTCATCTACAAAATAAATTAATTGAACTGTTAGAACTTTCGAGCCGCAAAAATCGCTTTTTGCGTTGCGGAAACCCTGAAGTTCTTGCCACGGATCCGTGCGAAGATAAAAATTTACATATACATAGTTTTTCTCCTAGATCTACACTAGATCTACATGGTAGAGATTATACTTTTGTAGCGAAGCCCTTCGCTTATCCCACTCGTCCAAAAGTTGTAGGATCTCGTAGAGTGTCAAGTGAACACTCCTCTACAAGTATCCACACGGACAACAAGTGGAGAAGAACAACTTAGAGTGTGCTAGCACTCTTGGGTGGCTCGACAATGGAGGAGAGGGAGAGAACAAGAGAATGAGAGGAGGAAGAAGAAGACTTCAATGAGCACACAATTGCTTTACACACCATTAAGTGGTCGGCAACCTTATGAGAGGTTATATACCTCCATGTAATACCAAGAGTCATGACTCTTGGTCTCCCTCATGAGGTGGCACACACTTGATGTAGCCTTGATGATATGGATCATCATCATTGGCCAACCCTATGCTAAGTCACAATGAGGTGGCAATTGGTCAAGTCAAACTTGACCCTTCATCTTTCCTCTCAAGTCAAGTCAAACTTGACCCATTTATCTCCCATAGTTGATCAAATCTAACCATTGATTCAAGTCAATTTGATTTAATGAATCTCTATTCATTGAATTAAATTGATTCAATGAGTCATAATCTAAATTAGACTCATTCAACACATGAATCAAATTAAGTCCAACTCAATTAGTCTAATTTAGATTACTCTTAATCGAATTTGGTTCATCACATGAACCTAATCCTCTTGGTTCATCATATGAACCTATTCTCCATCTAATTGCCCTTTGTGTGTGACTCTATAGGTTCTCATAACGTTGGCAATGCTCCTAAACCCATTTAGAAGCATAAGTAATGAGCGACATCTAGCAACGCATCATTACTACCCAAGTTACAAGAATGTTGAGATCTAACATCACCTTGTGACTACTAATTATGACTCTCACAATATGTGGCAATGCCCTTCTATCCTTGATATCTAGATTGATCAATTGAGGCATAGACCGTGTTATCCTCTAATCAATCTATATCTTGAACTCCAAGTAGACTCACTCTAAACAAATGAACTCAATATCTCATATTGACTCATTTGAGCATGACCATGCACTTAGTTGTCTCACTCTATCAAGAATCATGATGTCACTCCCATCATATAGGAGGGATAGATCCCATCTACATCACTCACATCCCTCCGTATAATTTTTTACATACCCAGTAATCGCCTTTATAGTCCACCCAGTTACGGGTGACGTTTGACGAAGTCAAAGTATGTAACTCCTTATGTAGGGAACCATGGTGACTTCAGGTCCAAGGACTGATAGTCATACTAATAGTCACATGATAAAGTATATGACACTCATATAATGATCCATGATACTTTCTCATGGCGGGTCATTCAGTATACATTCTCCAATGCATACTCATGTGTCAACTTGATATCTCTATATCCATGACTTGTGAGATCAAGTCATCGAGTTGACCTACATGCTAGTCTCATCGTATTAACATTGTCCCTGAATGTTAATACTTGACTAGGAATGATTAAGAGTAGTGTTCTCTATATCATCTCACTATCAATTCAACCAATCAATTGATATAGATAAGAACCTTCTACTCAAGGACACTATTATACTTAGTTATTTGACACCAATACAAGTAAGTATAATAATCATAAAGAAATACTTTTATAAGTATATAGGAATATGATACATCGAGTCCATACAACAATCATCATATGATTGGCTTTAGGGCTCTAACTAACATGAACAACTACACTTAGCATAAATGTAGATATTTTTTGACCCATGTGATTCTTTATTTCAAAACAAATGTTTACAAAAGCTAGGCTTTTAGTATACACTCTAACAAACATCACATCTTCCGTCAAAAGCATGAGCAAGTCAAAGCGTCAACCTTCCAGTTGCGCAGATGCCTCCATAAAGTTGGGTCTGTCCGATAATCCCCCAGATAGGGCACCGAAGGAATGGCTGATCGCCACTAGGTAGGCCACTCCACGGCGATGGGGAAGCGTAGGAAAAAATATTTATCTTTCCATTCTGATTCTGAGGATAGGAGGGGAGCAAAGAAGGTAGTATGATTATGGGCTTGGAGGCGGAAAAGACCCTCGCTATGGCAACAAGGGGTGAAGAAACAATGGAATAGACGGGGAGTCCAAGAGACATCACACATTTCACAAAGGAGAATGAACCCACACAAGATCCGCATGGAATTGGGAGTAAGTTGACAAAGAGGAATGCGAAAGTAATGAATCACGTCAGAGAAGAAAGGGTGGATAGGAGAACGGAGATCAGTAACAAACTGCTCTTTGAAAAAGTCACATAATCCGCCGGAGGGGAAGAGACCCTATGAATCTCAGAAGGTATATGATATGCATGCCCATGGGGACTTCATACGTGAAGCGGAGATCATCCAGATCTACACCAGTGAAGGTCGAGAGTCCAGGAGTGTATGTAGGTGCAGAGGAGCTCGTGAGAGGTTGTAAACACAAAGCAAAAGATTCAGAACACAGAAAGTAGCAAAAACAAGAGGAATACTTAAGCTAGTGGCAAAAGATTTAGTGGAGCAGTAGAAGAAGGATATTTATAGTTGTCAAGGGAGGAGCAGAGGGCCTCGTCATCAGTGTCAATCATGTGATCCATACACAAGGTAGCTGGCATCAGCCGTAGGCTTAAAAGCAATGTTAGCCGTAGAATCGTCTTAGAAAATTGGACCAAGAGGTCGTGTCAGAAAAAGCTAGGATGAGGGATACATGGTAAAAATGGGATAAGGAGCTATCGTGGTTTCAGGAATAGGCGATGCTACAGTTGTTCCCCCTCAGACCCGCAAGGGGACTCTTGAGTATCATGGTTTGCGACTAGTCTAGTAACTAGATCACGAATCTAGGTCAGGGACCCTAGGTATGGTGGCTCACGACTAATCGGACGGGGACCCTAGAGTTTGGTGGCTCGCGATTAATTGAACGCGCGACTAATCGAGTAGCTAAATCGCTAAACCTGGTCGAGGGATTGAATCAATCAGTCAAGATAGATGCCCGGTCAGGTAAAGTGACCTTCCTTGATGCATGCCCTGACGACTGCATAAGTGTTAGGCTGACTAGACCTAACCAGGCAAAAACCCTGGACTAAAGCCTACTTGGATATCAAATTGGTAGGCCACTGATACTTAACCGAGCCTTAAGTTGACCAAGCACCTGTAAAAGGGATAAACACTTAACAAACTACTCAAACATATAAAGTGAAAGGAGCATAGGCCTTGGGCTAGCATAATAAATAAGTAGTACATTGCATACAGGTAGTCTGCCCGATCGTATATCTTCCATAATTTCCAAGGCTACAGAAAGAGGCGAGACCTTGCATCCTTGTTAGAAAAAAGAAGAAAGTTACAAGGTAAACACAGACTAGTCGGGAAGGGAAGGCTTCGTTAGGAAGCTCTTTTAGAAGACGGACCCGATCCAGGAAGGAATCAGGGGGAATTGACCGGAGAAAACCTTGCTCCTGCAGCTGCAGCAAGGCTCCTGCCCCACCATAGTAAATCATTTGGTCGATAAGGTTGCCTATCTTCAACCCGAACTCTTTGGAGGCTAGGTAGGGAGGCTAGGTAGAAGGCCTTGTAAGCTGCTAGACAAGAGTTCTCGCCCTCCTGATAATCCTTCAGCTCTTCCCCAGCTTTGCATGCTTCAACCTATGACTTAGTTAATTCTAGGCGTGTGGCCATAGTCTCTACCTTAGCCGCTAAAAGTTCATCTCACAGAGACTTGAAAGCAGCCTAAGACGCCTCCCACTACTTCTAAAGGGCAGCCTCCCAATTGGCGTCAGTTGACAGATCTACCTTTTGGTTGCCAAGTCCCTCTCTAGAGAGTTGTGCACCTCTTGGAACTCCCGTAGCCGCGAAGAGAGGGTGATCACCTCTATTTCCCTCTCTTCTAGGTCAGCTAAGATCTGGGCACGTCGTAAGCCCTCAGACGTAAGTTTGAACTCGCTAGTCCTCGGACGGTTTGCAGGGACTGCACTTTCTTTGACTCTGCATGAGCCATGCCTCTCTGGCTCGGGTCTTCTCCTCCGCAGTCTGTGGATAAGACTGGATCGGGCTGTCAGTAGTGGTCAGGTCAAAAACATGGCTGGCAGTCGTAGGAGACGTCATCTCCTGAATACGTGCCCTCAAGGACTCGTTCTTCCGATGTAGACTGGCCACATACTATGAGAGACTTAGCCCTATGACACAGGTCTATCAAGAGCAGAAGGAGGATTACCAGTATTTCAAAGACATTTAAAAAAAGCAGATAAAACTCACCGACACCAGCAGTTGAGAGAATAGGTCGGCCAACTCCAGTCGGGGGCATTCCAAAACCTAGTCGGCGGTGCTTTTCCATGAGTTAAATAGGGCCCCATGGAGTTACACCTGACCATAATTGGGAGACGTGTTGGTGGAAGGAATGGAGCCCTACACTTGTAAGGAGGGCAGTTAGAAGGAAGAGGTGAAGGCATACCGGCTCTTGAAGCATTCCTTAGGACAGAAGAAAGAGCAGGAGCCAAAGTGGGTAGCTGGCTCAAGGATGGTGGAACGGAAGGTGTAGAAGCCTTGGGCGGTCTTTCGCTCGGGAGATGGTCTGCTCCAGGGTGGAGACTTGAGCAGGAGAAGAGGCCACAGCCTCTGTGGTAAGGGGAGTGTTCCCCCGGACAAGGGTTTTGGCTTTGGAGGACGCCCAAGACGCAAGTAGCCTTTGAGGTGAAGACTGAACTGATGGGGTAACGAGTCGTCTTTTGCGCTGAAGGCGTAAACACTGCTCGGGAACTGGAGAAGGAGTCCTCTTGCCAGCTGCCTTGATGGGGAGGGATTCAGTTCCAGGGGCCTCAGGGCCCCCAGACTATTGAGAAGAAGCCTCTGTTGAGGTGTTGGCTTGAGGAACTTTCTGGCTTGCCATGATCTCTCGGTCCCACTTCTGTAGGATGTCATTAGGCATCGTGGAAGAGTCGAGAGTGAAAGCTCGAAACATGACGACTTCTAGAAGCAAAAAAGAATACCTCACTTAGCGGAGATGTACAAAGAGAGTCAAATAATCTCACCAAAATGCGCGCTCAAAGGTGTCTAGATGGAGCTTAGCCCGAAAGTATATAACACACTCTCCCATAGCAGAGAAGGGAGCTATAGTTGCACTCCTTCCAGTTTTTCGAAGGCGGTTAAGCAAGCAGGTTGGCGTTGATGGTCTTGCAGCTTAAAGGGGGAAGGAAGATGGAGGTGTCATTAGGCTAGGTCACAACGTCAGGTAATTGGACATAGAAAAAGTGGGACTTCCAACCTTTATTGGAAGAAGGCATGGCCTCAAAAGCCCTATACCCAGTCCTGGATTGAACCATGAAGATGCCGAGTTCTGAGTACTTGAGAGAATAGAAGTGGTGAAAGAGTTGAGGAGTTAAAGGGATCTCATATAGACGACACAAGATTACCATCCCACACATAGTCCGGAAGGCGTTAGGAGCGAATTGGGACAAAGGGATACCAAAATACTAACTCAAGGACGAGAAGAAGGAAGGAATGGGAAATCGCAGACCACCAAGAAGCTGGTCTTTAAAGAAGGTCACGAAGCCGATGGGGGGAGGATATGGATGGTCATCAGGCCTAGAAAGGCATAGCTGATATGCTTCGGAGAGCCTCAAGCTAGATCGTACAGATTTAAGGTCACTCTTGTCCAAATCTGAACAAAAATAGGCATACCAGGGCACCACCATCTCTCCGACAATTATATAATCAACAAACGAAGATGTAATGAAGGAAGGAAAAGAAGTACTTATGCTAAAGGGAAGGTTAGCGAGCATAAATAAGCAAAGGAAGAAAGGTTGGAGAAAGACGATGCACTAGTGAACCACTGTTAGAGGCCTTTAGGGTTTTTAAACTAAAACCCTTAAGGAGTATCGGGAGTCGAATCGGACAATCGAAACGGTAGAGCACACGATGGTCGTCAGATCAAGGGACAGAAGCACCCTTGGGTCGTGTGCAGAAAGCGTGCATTAGACATCATAACAAGTAAAGTTCGTGGGGCACGTGTCAGCTTCATATGAAGGAGCATTTATGATGGAAGTGATAGGGAAATCATGGATGTGATATGAAAATAGGAGCACCTTACCTCGTGAAGACCATGTCTCGAGGACCGAAAATTCCATGGGGTGGCCTCGGTAAATGAAGCAAGAGACGGCGGGAAGCATTGATCAAAATTTGACGCCTCCACCCATCTTCGGAATCAGAGTAAGATTCAAATTTGACTAAAACCTTATGTAATGCACTTTTTGATCGCAGGAGCATTAGGCTAAGTCCACAAGCACAACTCCTTCAAGCCACAAATGTTGCCCTTCCAAACCAATTCCCGAGCACGCCGCCAGATTCATTCACAGTAGGATTGCCAAACGACCTCCCAGTCAGGATTCCAGACTCTTGCCCCAACACGAGTTATAAGTGAGCATGCTCTCACTGTTAGAGTGTATACTAAAAGACTAGTTTTTGTAAACATTTATTTTTGAAATAAAAGAATCACATTGGTCAAATGTCTACATTTATTTGTTAAGTGTAGTTGTTCAATTAATTTATAGACTCTTGCCCCAACACGAGTTATAAGTGAGCATGCTCTCACTGTTAGAGTGTATACTAAAAGACTAGTTTTTGTAAACATTTATTTTTGAAATAAAAGAATCACATTGGTCAAATGTCTACATTTATTTGTTAAGTGTAGTTGTTCAATTAATTTATATTGTAGATAACATGGTGTGTGGTGTCACACACAGAAGATCATGTTATCAGTTCTTTATAAATTATAAACAGTTGCTCATGACTAAGATGGAAAGGAACAAATCATTGGAATAGTCGTAGTGTAATTAGATATTAGTTTATCTTGACTAATAAATTACACTAGTACACTCTAAGTGTATTGAGTATGACCATTTTAGGTAAGTTCTTTTTATACTGACTTAATAAAAGAACTAGACCTTAGTTATTATGGAAGTGTGTGCTCTTAATCCTAATATAATAACAAGCATATATATTTAGTATTTATTTCTTTAACTTATCAAAGGGTGAGATTTAGCTCGATAAATCAATAGGCCCGATAAGTTGGGAAATGATATTACTTATAGTGTGTGTTGTTGATTATAGAAGGAAACTGTGTCCTAATTATCTAGGTTGAGAATGTCCCCAAGAGGAGCTCATAAGGATTGTCATGTTAAACCCTGCAGGTGGACTTAGTCCGACATGACAATGAGGTTGAGTGGTACTACTCTTGGAGCTAGATATTAATTAAGTGAGTTGTCAGTAACTTACTTAATTAGTGGACATTTGTTATCTTAATTCTTAAACACAGGGAGACTAACACACTCATGATAAGAAGGAGCCCATAATGTAATTTGGGATTGGTGCGGTAGTGTAATAATAACTCTCTAGTGGAATGAGTTATTATTGATGAACTTGAGTTGTGTGTTTGGGACGAACACGGGATACTCAAGTTCGTCGGAAGGCCAAAACCAATTTCTCCTCTAGGCCCCTGTCGTAGCCTCATTAATGCCTCAAGTCCATCCAAATAAAAGTCCATCTTGGTGTCCAAGAAAGGGGCCAACCCAAGGTTTGGTGACTAAGCCAAGGGATGACCACCATCTCCTTAAGAAGGGTCGGCCCTATGCTTGGTGCCCAAGCAAATGGTCGGCCATAATAAATTCAAATAGGGGGGTGTTTTGAATTTTTAAAATCTTCTCTTTGTAGAAAACTACAAGTTTTAAAAGAGAGTTTTTAAAATATAAAACTTTCCTTATTTGAATTAGGTCACATGGTTTAAAAGAAAATTTAAAAGTTTTAAAACTTTTCTTTTTTAACCATCCTCATAGTTTTAAGGAAAAAGGAAGAGAAGTTTTAAATTTGAAATTTTCTAATCATGTTAAAAAAGGAAATTTTAGAAGAGAAGTTTTAAATTTTAAAACATGGTTTTAATTTTTAAAACTTTCCTTTTTTAACATCCACATTAGGAAATTAAAAGAGAGCTTGTAAAATTTTATAAGAGCTTTTCTTCTTTGCTTATAAAATTTTTACAAAAATATTTTCTTCCTTTTTAAGTGGTCAGCCACCCTTGCTTGGTGCCCAAGCAAGGGGCCGACCAATTAATAAATCATCCAATCAATGATTTGATGATTGAATCAATCAAGAAGAAAGAAAAGGAAAAATAAAAGGGGAAAAGGAAAAACAAGAGGAAGATTTTATTTTTTGTTAAAAGTCTTTCCTTATTTGCCTTGGGCAAGTAATATAAAAGAAGGGGAGGAGAGACCTCATGATAAATCAATTCTTATTCTCTTGATGGAGACTCCTCATTGTGGTCGGCCTTCTCTCCTTCTCTTTTCCCCTTGCTCTCTTTTGCTCCTTGGTGGTGGTGGTGGCCGAATACTAGAAGGAGGAAGAAGGCTTTTGGGTGGTGTTCATCTTGGAGGATCGTCGCCCACACGACGTCCAAGGCGAGGCGAGGAAGGCAGAAGATCTCGAGGTTATTAGCATACAAAGAAAAGGTATAACTAGTAATTTTCTTCCGCATCATGCTAGTTATTTTTCTTTATAAGAATTCCAAACACAAGAGGCATTAGATTCTAGTTTTTTGAATTTGTTTTGAAGTTGTGTTTTTTTTTTGTTTTTTCAATTTGTGATTCGATTGTTCTTTTTGGTTAAACCTAGAGTTATATAAGGAAATTAAATATTAGCTCTCCTTAAAAGGCTTTGTCTAGGCGGTGGTGGATGATCCCATACCCAAGAAGGACTAGTGCCTCGCCATGCAGTCCTGGAAGCCAATTTTGGAAATTAATATTTAATTGAATTTATAACAAAGGTGGATTTGAATCAATAATGTTAAGCATCATTTGCGATCCAAATCTAAACCATTAAGAACATATAAGTTAAATTTGGAATCAATAATATTAAGTTCCGTTTGCGATTCCTAATTTAACTTCTAAAGAACACAATAAGTTGTTTAGAAAAGGTTCGACACTTGTACAAAATTTTTGTATAGTGGAACCGGTACAATCTTCCTAGGACCAACCAACACTCACGCCTCCAGACTCTCACCCCAGTGTGAGTTATAAGTGAGCATGCTTTCACGACCAATGACCTCCCGGTAGGGAGTCCAGAGTCTCGCCCCAGTGTGAGTCATAAGTGAGCATGCTCTCATGACAAATGACCTCCCGATCGGGATTCCAGACTCTCGTCCCAGCGCGAGTTATAAGTGAGCATGCTCTCACGACCAACGACCTCTCGGTCGGGATTCTAGACTCTCACCCCAACGTGAATTATAAGTGAGCATGCTCTCACGACCAACGATCTCCCGGTCGGGATTCCAGACTCTCGCCCTAGTGCGAGTTATAAGTGAGCATGCTCTCACGACCAACAACCTTCTGGTCGGGGTTCCAGACTCTCGACCAGCGTGAGTTATAAGTGAGCATGCTCTCATGCCTCCAGACTCTCACCCCAGCATGAGTTATAAGTGAGCATGCTCTCACGACCAACGACCTCCCGGTCGGGATTCCAGACTCTTGCCCCAACATGAGTTATAAGTGAGTATGCTCTCACGACCAACGACCTCCCGGTTGGGATTCTAGACTCTCGCCCTAGCGCGAGTTATAAGTGAGCATGCTCTCACGCCCCCAGACTCTCACTCCAGTGCGAATTATATAAGTGAGTATGCTCTCAGGACCAACGACCTCCCAGTCGGGATTCCAGACTCTCGCCCCAGCGCGAATTATAAGTGAGCATGCTCTCACGACCGATGACCTCCTGGTCGGGATTCCAGACTCTCTCCCCAGCGCGAGTTATAAGTGAGCATGCTCTCACGCCTCCAGACTCTCGCTCCAGCGCGAGTTATAAGTGAGCATTCTCTCACGACCAACAAACTCTCGGTTGGGCTCCAGACTCTCGCCCATACACGACTTATAAGCGAGCATACTCTCACACTTAACGACTTCTAAGTCAGCTTTCTACATTTTCACATTGAGCGAGTTATCAGCAAGCAGAACCTTCACTAAGTACCCCTCGGGTTAATTTATTTTTAATTTAATTAATAAAGGTTCTGCAAGCAGAACAATTCAAATTTATTTTAATTTATTTTAATTTATTTTAATTTTACTTTAATTTAATTTAATTTGTTTTAAATTTTGTTTAATTTAATTTATTTTTGATTTAATTTTAGTTGAATTTTAATTTAAATTTTAATTTAATTTAAATTTTAATTGAATTTTAATTGAATTTTAATTTAATTGAATTTTAATTTTAATTTTAATTTAATTTAAATTTTAATTGAATTTAATTTAAATTTTAATTTAATTGAATTTAATTTAAATTTTAATTGAATTTAATTTAAATTTAATAATTAATTTTAATTTTAATTTTAATTTTGATTTAATTTTAATTTATTTCAATTTGATTTTAATTTAATTCTAATTTTGATTTAATTTTAATTTAATAATTTAATTTTAATTTAATTTAGTTTAGTTTAATTCTATTTTAGTTTAATTTTTAATTTTGATTTAATTTTAATTTAATAATTTAATTTAAATTTAATTTAGTTTAATTTTATTTTAATTTAATTTTGATTTAATTTTAATTTAATAATTTAATTTTAATATAGTTAAATTTGATTTTAATTTAATTTTAATTTTAATTCAGTTTAATTTTAATTTAGTTTAATTTGATTTTAATTTAGTTTAAATTTTAATTTATTTTAATTTCATTATTAATTAATTTTAAATTTAACTCTTAATTTACATTTTAATTTATTTAACTCTTAATTTTTAAATTTAATTTTAATTTAATTTTTAATTTAAGTTTAATTTAATTTTAAACTTAAATTTAATTTAATTTTAAACTTAAATTTAATTTAATTTTTAATTTAATTTAAGTTAATAGTCATCTCGCACAATCTATATTTTCAATCAGGGAATCCTATAATTTTTGTGAGATAAGATAAATTCAATTTTAGGGTTTGGTTTAACTTTGTATTAGATTCAGGTTTAGCTTTGGGCTCAACAAACATGCATTTTTCGGATAAACTTCTGGGTTATGGTGTGTCACCTGGACATCATTAGAGTAATTATGCCTTCGAGGTTTTCTAAATAGTGTAGGTGCAGCGGAGGCCGACAAGAGGGGGGTGAATTGCTTTTGAAAATAAAAAATACCCTCCTCAAGACTTTCAACTCAAAATAATAAGCAACAATAAAATAAACAAAGAAACAGACTCAGTGATTTACTTAGTTACAACCAAGATGGTTGTTAATCCAAGGAAGAAGAAAAGCGCTCTGAAAAGATCTACTTCTCTGAAGGCGGAGAAACCTTTTACACAATGGAAAGCTCAGACAAATTGCTAGGAATGACTATAGAGTTGAAAGAACAATTGATTAATAATTCCTAGCTCCGGGGGCCTTTATATAGTCTCTGAAAATTCTATCTCAGAGGTCCAAGGCGCCTCCAATAGAGGTCTAAGGCGCCTTCAAGGGAGTGAGTGGATAGAACTCTATCCGTAGTGCAAACGGTCATTTTGACCAGATGAAGGCGCCTTCAAGGTGAAGGCGCCTTCAAGCCATGATGAAGGCGCCTTGAGCTGCCTTTCCAGCTCGTTTTCTTCTTTGCTTCAACTTCCGAAGTTCCGTCCTTTTGGGTGATTCTGGCCAACCGAAATAGGGCTCATCCGAACCCAATTTTCGGCCTTCTCCTCGAGCAGTCTTCCATCCCAGCTTTACGTCCCTCGAAGATCACACACGTTCTTCTCGCTCATCAGTGTACTCTTCTGCAGCTCTCTCATCCTTCAGACGCACCGAGCCTGTCGGCTCCCTTCCCGTGCCGTCCTTCTCGCTAGCTGTGTCTTCCGCTCGACTTCCTGCGCTCCTAAGCTCCTGCACACTCAGACACAGGGATCAAATACAAAGCAGGACCTAACCAACTTGGTTAATCACATCAAAACAACCACGGGATCTAACAATCTCCCCCTTTTTGATGTGCATCAACCCAAGTTCAAGTTAGGGTAAAAATAGGCAAACAGTAATTTTAAAGAAAATTACTAAACTAACATGTTAAGAATAAATTTGCAATAAATAAAATTGTAACTATTTAATTTAGAGTTAAATATAATTTTTCAAAAATATTTTCAAAATCCAAAATTTTGAGAAAAATTCTCTCCCCCTAAACTCCCCCTAAACTTGTACTTTTTCTCCCCCCCTTTGATCACAACAAAAACAGGGTAATAATAAGAGAGTATGATATTTATCTAAAAAATATTTAGCCAATTCTTAAGTTAAAAATTTTTTTGAGCAAAATGAATTTTTAGAATTTTCCAAAAAAATTCTAACTAAAATGAATTTTTTGATTTTAGAATTTTCAAAAAAAAATTCTAAAAAAAATTTTCAAAGCTTTATTTACTTCTAGTTTAAATGTTTTTTCAGAAAGTTAATTAAACATTTTATTTCAATATTTCAGCTTCCAGGTCGTGGCGAGGTACTAGGCCTTCTTGGTTATTGGAGCAACAACCACTTCCTTAGACAAAGCTTCATAAAAAATTTTTAATGTTTAATTTTTCTGCTAGAAGCTTTTTAAAAGAAATTTATTCTAATAACGTTTTTGGAACCCAATAGAGGTTTCTTCCTACCGGATTAACTAAAAACTTAGGGGGTATATAATTCTTGGGAATTTTCCTAAGTTGACATTGATGATGTTTAACATACCAATTCAATTCCCCAAAGATTCTTAATTTGGATTTTTGAAAAACATTTGAACATGCGGCACATTTCAATTTTTTAATTTGTATTTTCAAATCATCATTTTCAGAGTTCAATTTATCTAAGATACTATCTAATTCAGCTGCAACGAAGAAGAGCACATCAAAGATGACTGCCCAAAATTGAAGAAAAAAAGGAAGAGTAAAGGAAAAGCGACAATCTTCCTCCAAACAGAAGAACCTGAAGGCCACTTGGTTAGATTCGTCTTCTTCCAAATCAGACGTCGAAGCCTTCTCGGGGTTAGCGCTAATGGCTAACCTTCAGCTGGAAGAAGAGTCAAGCTCAGAGATTAACATAGATGAAGGGGGAGGAACATCATAGGAAGAAAGCTGCAGTGAAGGGGGTGCATCACCAAGTCAGGTAAGTAAGGTACGTAGTCTAAACCCTACTCAGTTCTTTCAATTTATTAAGTTCTTTCTAAAGATCTATTTAAGTTAGAAAAAGAGAATGCTGAATTAGATAATATCTTAGATAAATTGAACTCTGAAAATGATGATTTGAAAATACAAATTAAAAAAATTAAATAGATCTTTAGAAAGAGACTTAATAAATTGAAAGAACTGAGTAGGGTTTAGACTACGTACCTTACTTACCTTACTTGGTGATGCACCCCCTTCACTGCAGCTTTCTTCCTCTGATATTCCTCCCCCTTCATCTATGTTCATCTCTGAGCTTGACTCTTCTTCCAGCTGAACATTAGCCATTAGCGCTAACCCGAGAAGGCTTCGACGTCTGATTTGGAAGAAGACGAACCTGACCAATTAGTGGCCTTCAGGTTCTTTTGTTTGGAGGAAGATTGTCGCTTTTCCTTTACTCTTCCCTTTTTTCTTCAATTTTGGGTAGTCATCTTTGATGTGCCCTTCTTCATTGCAGCTGTAGCAACGAACCATTCTTCTCTTTTGCTCATGCCTCTTTGTTTGTGATCTAAATTTATTAGAATTAAAAAACTTATTGAAATGTTTTACTGGTAATGTCACTTCTGATTGGTCGATCGAGGCTTCGGAGTCAGAATCGTTTGTTCTTGCCTTTAAGGCAATGTTCTGACTTGTTTTCTCCACTTCATTGGGCTCTGCAATCCGAGATTCGTGAAGTTCAAAAGTTGAAAATAAATTTTCTAAAGTACTTACCTCGAAGTCCTTAGAGATGTAGTATGCATCTACTAAGGACGCCCATTCTGGAGTTCTGGGGAAGGCGTTGAGCGCGTACCGGATCGAGTCCCGGTTCGTTACTTCTTCTCCAAGGTTGCTTAGTTGAGTTATTAGCTCCTTAATCCTTGCTTGGAGTTGTGCTACCTTCTCGCCTTGGTTCATCCGGATGTTCGTAAGTTGAGTCCGGAGGATATCGCGTCTTGCAAGCTTCGCTTCGGATGTACCTTCGTGAAGCTCCAGGAATTTTTCCCAGAGGTCTTTCACGGAGTCATAGCTTCCGATCTGACTTACCTCTTGTGGTGCAAGCATGCTAAGCAAGTGGACTTCTGCCTTTCCGTTGGCGACAAAATCGGCTTACTCCTTCTTGCTCCACTGATGCTCTTCTTTATCTTTCAGAACTTCAAAATCATATTTCATAGTTAGTAAAATATCGAAGTCGGTTTTAAAAAATACCTCCATCTGGCGTTTCCACGTCGCGAAGTCATTTTGACCAGATGAAGGCACCTTCATCAAGCCTTGAAGGCGCCTTCAAGGTGAAGGCGCCTTCAAGCCATGATGAAGGCGCCTTGAGCTGCCTTTCCAGCTCGTTTTCTTCTTTGCTTCAACTTCCGAAGTTCCGTCCTTTTAGGTGATTCCGGCCAACCGAAATAGGGCTCACCCGAACCCAATTTTCGGCCTTCTCCTCGAGCAGTCTTCCGTCCCGACTTTACGTCCCTCGAACACCGCGCACATTCTTCTCGCTCACCGGTGTACTCTTCCGCAGCTCTCTCATCCTTCGGACGTACTGAGTCCATCGACTCCCTTCCCGTACCGTCCTTCTCGCTAGCTGTGTCTTCCGCTCGACTTCCTGCGCTCCTAAGCTCCTGCACACTCAGACACAGGGATCAAACACAAAGCAGGATCTAACCAACTTGGTTGACCACATCTAAACAACCACAGGGTCTAACAAATAGTCCTATCTATTGAACTTAGTAAAAAATATTGGTCTAACTAGTTAGGATTCGTAAGGGACATCCTCAGTTAGTTCCACTAAGCCAAATACACCAGGTCGAACCCATATCTTCCTAGACATGCATAGACAAAGTTTCCCTAACCTACTATCATCCAAACTTCACCAGTACTGTAGGTCAAGTTAAATTTTTATCCCTTTTTAATCTAATCCTAATTACCCTGCCGAGTAAGTTGTTATGTTGGAGGTGCTAATTAATTTGGAGCCTTTCCCTAAATTATTATTTTTTCTTTTAAGATTTTTGTATAATTAAAGTTAATTTTATTTGAGATTTAATTTTTAATTTGTAATTTAAATTTAAGTTTTTAATTTTGAATTAACTAAATGGGTCAAATTGTCCTTCTTTAAAGAGTGTATTTAATATTTAAATTTTCTTTCAATCTTAATTTTATTAAGTTAAGATTATTTTTAGTGTTTAAGTTTTTATCAGTTTTTAAATTTGAATTGTTTGAATTATATTTCTTTAAATATTTATCTTTTAACTTTGTATTAATTGATGATTTTGAATTTTCTGGATTATCTTTGTTTAAGATGTTATCTTTAATATTTAATTTTGAATTTGTTAACTTTGGTTTTGATTTTATTAAAGTGTTTGAATTTATCCTCATATTTTCTTTGTCTTTTAAGTTTATATTATTAGTTTGATTTATTAGATTAGTCTTATATTTAAAATTTATTTATTTTTATTAATTAAATTATCTTATTTTTTTGATAGAATTTTCTAGATTGATATTGTCTAGATTATTAAATAATTTATTAAGATATTTATTGATTTTATCTAAATCTATTTCGTTATTGTTTAAATTCAAATTTACTTTAATGCTTTGAATTAATTGTTTCTAAATTTTTATTTAATTTTAAGTTTTCTAAATTAATTAATGTGTCTTAATTGATTTGGTCAATGTTTTGTTTGACCAAGTCATGGTTGATGTCAATTTGATCAAAATCTTGATTGACTTGATCAAAATTTAGATTGTCATGTAGCATAATAGGGATAATTTCATAATTATCTAGATGATCATGTAGATAATTTAAACTACTACTAACAAGGGTATTTTGGTAAATTATATTGACCTTAAGCGGATACCTAATTCAGTAGGCTTCTCCGTTGGATCTGACTCGAGTCTGGATTCGATTTTGACTTGATTTTCTAACTCCAATGGTTCCTCGTGAAGCTTGGTCAGGCAGGTCCAAAACTCGTAGGCATCCTTGACCTTTCCTATCCTGCATGTAACTTTGTTAGGTAATAGATTTGAAATTAACTTTATTACCTTTTGGTTTGCTTCCGCGTTCTGGGTTGATCGTCTCAGTGTCATGCCGTCATCAAAGTCATTCATAAAGATGAAGCTTTCCATCTGCATACTCCACAAATTGAATTCGTGCCTCTCGTATATCTCATATGGTGGTGGTTCGTGGGTGCTTCGTCCTTCTTGATGAGACATTGATACACTTGCAAAAATTATAGACACGAAGCGATTTCCAAGACTTTGTCTTGGGGTAAGTAGTGTGGGAGATAAAGAATTAAAGGTATTTCACAATTTTTTTATAAAAATAATAATAAAATAATAATAAAAAGTATTATGACAAAATTTACCAGAATGGTTATTTTGTTAATTTAAACTAATAGTGAAAAAACTGAAGTGATTTTTAAAAAAAAATGGAGGGAAAAAACTAAAGACGTAAGAATAGTTTTTAAATGAAAATGATATATAATTTTACTTTTGAAAAGGACCCCTTTTGCCTGATTGGTGATTGCACCAATTTAGAGTGGTACCTGCTCTGATACCACTTGTTGGATCGTAAAGTTCTCTAGAGGGGGTGGGGGGGAATAACGATCGTCGAAAATCGTAAATTAAATCGAGTATACAGCGGAAGAGAAAAATTGAAGCAACGCTAACAAACCAATTTTACTTGGTTCGGAGCCTTCGTCGACTCCTACTCCAATGTAACGACCTGACTCTTTGGCCTCTTGAGCAGCCCTTGTGGCGGCCCAACTGGCGGCCCTTATGTCGTCGGCCCATTTAGCGACCTCTAATGTTGTCGACCGACGACCCTTGGCCGTGCGGTTACTCACTAGGTCTTTCCACCCATGGCCAGTGGATTTTTGCCTCCCCCAGGATTCGAACTCTAGACCTTCAAGCTTAAGTACTAGAGTTTATGAATCCTGGTAGCTAAGTGAGCGACTTTTTATTGTAACGACCCGGCCCTTTGGCCTCTTGGGCGGCCCTTGCAGCGGCCCAACTGGCCAGGGGTGGAAAGTCCTAGTGAGTAATGGCACGGTCAAAGGGTCGTCGGTCGACGACATGAGAGGTCGTCAAATGGGTCGACGACATAAGGGGCCGCCAGTGGGCCGCCGCAAGGGCCGCCCAAGAGGCCAAAGGGCCGGGTCGTTACATCCAAGACCCGCACATGAGAGTGCTTTCGGTGGGCAATTCACTAATAGTTTGGAAAAGTATTACACGATAAGTATAAGAACTATAAAAATTATCGACAACAAAGAAAACAAAATTGAGTCGCAGGTTGTCGTAGAAGCTTCACAGCGTCGCAGGAGCATCTTTGGAGCAGCACGTAAGAGAGCAATCGTAGAAGAAGTTAGTTTTGGCTCTTGGTGAAAGACTGCTTATATAAGCAGTTCTGGGCGCCCAGATCCCTTCCGGGTGCCTGGACCATGACGTCGGCCAACCAATCAGTGAGCTCCACGTTGGCGATGAGATAAGCTTCAGGCATTCTGGGCGCCCGGACCAGTTCCAGGCACCCGGACCAGCTCCGGGCGCCCAGTTCCCTTTCGGGTGCTTGAACCTCCCTTTTCCAACAACCCTTTTTCCTGCCAAAAAATGTTAGTTCGAGGCAAATAAAAATTATACTACCCTACAAAACAAAGTTAGCACAATATGTCAAATATAGTAGTAATTAGATTATGTCTCCTCGAGACCAGAATCTAGTCAAGATCTCAACTTAGATTTTCCAAATGGATCTAAGTTGGATCGATGTATATTGTTCCCTCAAATGGGGAACGAGTCCTCATAAAGTCACTCTCCTCCAGTGACTTACCTTAACTTACCGTCTTGCCAGACATCCGGTTAGCTCATCAACCTGTCTAGACTTCCTGCCAGCTATCTGATCAGCCCGTTGACCTAACTGGACTTCCCCGCAATACTGACTTTGCACAATAGATAAAACAGTAAAGTAAGATAGTGTTAACATATTTCAAGATTCGTTGGTCCGATCAACCACGCGTGATTAACAAGAAATTAGACGGTCACATATAACCTAGGATTACCTCCCCTAGGGTTGCCCAACTTCACTCACTGGGACTTCCATTGCCTGACTTCACTCACCAGGAGTTCCACTACCTAGCTTCACTCACTAGAGCCTAGCTTCACTCACCAGGAGCTCCACTACCTAGCTTCACTCACTAAGACCTGACTTCACTCACCAGGACTTCCATTTTACCTAACCTCCAATTAGAATTAGTCACTCAATAGACTTCTCACCTGTCTATCCTTTGGGTAGAACTTACCTTTGCTAGTCATCTAGTCCTAACTAGACTTCTCTCTTCCAAACATCAAGTCCTATTTAGATTAACCCTTAGTTAAATTGACCAAACTTAGGTATATTGTCAAAACATCGAAACCCTAGAGGTCGATTGCACCAACACGAACAGCATATCGATCCGTGGTCAATATCCCAGGGTTATTTTCTCATGGGAGGAAATTAATCTGTAATGTGTCATACATATAAATTGACCTATGAGTAGACCCGACTATGGTTCAGAACTGATAGTTCGATAGTTCCTAGCAGGTCGACTCTTTACCTTAATTGTCTAAAATGATTATTGTCACGCCCCGACGGTAAGGTTGTCCGATGAAAATCGGACATCATCTCCCCTATAGCAATGACAAATGAAACATGTAAACAATGTCACAAGGCTATGCATAACCTATCAACATCCTATATGACTAGAATATATACAACCACGCAGTTATATGCACAACTCACAAGGCTGAAATAAAAAGAACATAACCACACAATTGTATAATAAACAACTCACACGGCTGTACTAAAAACACAGCAGAAGACAAAAATGAAACATAAAAACAACACAATATAATAAACTGACTATATGCTGGCATGACTTGTACCACAATAAAATCCAAACCGAATAAAAGTTGCCATAAGGCTCAAAATTATAAACAAGACTATATAACACAATACCAAATCCAAATACAAAGTACCAATAACGTAATATGAAATAACATAGAAAGTTGATCTCAGATGTGACGTGGGACTGACAGTTGGATCCTCCAAGCAACGCCTCCATCATCTACCTGTTACCTGGCAAAAGAAAAACTAGTACAAGGTGTGGTGAGTGCGGATCACTCAGCGGGTAATAAGAATATTGTAGTGCATGGATAAAAGTGTAAGGCGATCAAAGATATACAGTCTCAGTAGGGAAATAAAAATATGATCATTTATATATATATATATATATGACATAACAAATATATATACTCATACTGGTCTACTACAAACAGTATAATAATCAGTAATTCACTAGGGATCAACAACAAACTTGCTCATAACACCTAGCAATATATATGACAGTATAACCATGTATAATAAATAGTAATAGATCATCAAATGTCAGGGCATCACTCCATCACCAGAATACGTCATATGTGGGAGCAACATTCCACCACAAATAATTCATCGTATGTGGGAGCAACGCTCTACCACCAACAATCCATGGTATGTGAGAGCAATGCTCCACCGCGAACAATCCACAGTATGGTCCACCACAAATAATCCTTAATATGTGGGAGCAATGCTCCACCACAAATAATCCACAATATGTGGGAGTAACACTCCACCGTAAATAATCCGTAATATATAGGAGCAACGCTCCACCACAAATAATCTGTAAGTGACCAAGACATCTAGATATTTAGCTAGGGACTGCACAAGATCACTCTACCACAGATTACTGTGGGCAGATAGGAAGTAGCTATCTAGCTACGGGCTACGTGAGATCACTCTACCATAGATCATTGTGGGTAGCTCACTAGCTCAGGATACAACAGTAATCGTCGACTGGCTCGGACCTCACTCTACAACGAGAGGGAGCCCTAGTTGATAGGAGACATGCAGATCCAGATGTATAACAATCTCTTTCAACTGGCTCCGACTACAAGGGAGCAATGGTCGTCAAACTAGCTCATACCACATGGGAGCAATAGCCGTCAAACTAGCTTATACCGCAAGGGAGCAATGGTCATCAAACTAGCTCATACCGTAAGAGAGCAATGGTTATCAAACTATCTCATACCACATGGGAGCAATGGTCGTCAAGCTAGCTCATACCGAAAGGGAGCAATGGTCATAAAACTAGCTCATACCCCAAGGGAGCACTTGTCGTTAAACTAACTCATACCACATGGGAGCAATAGTCGTCAAGCTAGCTCATACAGTAAGGAAGCAATGGTCGTCAAACTAGCTCATACCGCAAGGGAGCAATGGTCATCAAACTAGCTTATACTGCAAAGGAGCAATGGTCGTCAGCATGCATATAATGCAACTATGAACATGATGTAAATAATCATGATACCGATACAATGATCATCACACCACACGGGTATAATCAACGTAATACCTCCAATAATACATACTCGACATGTGAGGATACTCAATGTAGGTATAATCAACTAGATACCTCTAATAGTACACACCAAACACGTATACACACACCATAACATAGGTATAATCGACAGGATACCTCCAATACTACTCATCAGCCATTTGTACACATGACAAACACGTGTACACTCATAATATAGGTATAATAATCAAGCTACTTCCAACTAAACATGCTGGACATGTGTATACATAACAACAAAGGTATAATCAACAAATACTTTCAATAGAACTCACCTAACATGTATGCACACACAACACACAATAGATCATAATCATGATCCATCAATCACATATATCTATATGTATGAAAAAATCCAACATGTGTCTACCGACAACATCTATAATACGTAGCAACACCTATACATGTGTGCACATTAATATATGCATAATCAACATGATAACTCCTATAACACACACCAACCTCGTGTGTGCACTACTGCATATAAACAATCTAAATGTAAATTTCTACTGTACACACCATACAAATGTACACTCTGCAGAATAGGAATATCAAACAGTGAGACTGTATAGATAATAAAGAGATCATCTCAAAGATCAAGCATATAAGTATTAAACACAAATAAAATATGAGTGAAGTCAAGATAAAACAATCTAATCCATAAGATAATCCATGCACTAAGTTCAAAGAACTATAGAGGTCAAGGAAGAAGTACTCGCCTTTAATATATAGATTACACCAAAAATATCCTCATATTATAATGCTGGTCTCGTATTAATGTCCTACACCACATGATGCATATTATAACCAAGTTATACATAAACCCATTAGCTAACCCTAATCTTTTCCATACACAAATACATTAGGGTTTATATCAAGTTCATCACCCAAAACTCACCCAAATCCAAGATGGTCACTGATGGCTCATAGTCGGAGGAGTTCACTGCTAGAACAGGATGGTTGGAACTATGGATAGCCTATGAACTGTGCTGGCCTGAGTTGTGTTGGCCGAAACCAAGATAGCACACACAACACACCCATTAGAGCATGCACAACCTCTAGTTCATGGTTGGAGCAAGGGCACAATGGCGACGGTCGACTAGCTCAGTACCAACTAAGGGCGATGGCGCACAGGGAGAGAAACGTCCAACAGTGGGGCTACACTCACTGGTTGGAGGATTCAGAGCCAATAGGTGGTCGCGTAGAGGGTGGCAATGAAGTGGAGATCTGTGGTGACAATAGCAACGGTGGCTGATTATGGTCACCGTGGTGCTTGTCACGCCCACGACATACTCTAGCGAAGGTCAGTGCGACAAGGTCATCACCGACATCGATGACGTCGGCATTGGTGGTTGGCAATTGAGGGAGAAGCCGAGACGAGGGAAAATTTGACACTAGGGTTCATGCGAAGGAGGCTCGGTCGGCGCTGAGAGGCAGTGGTGGGGACTTGAGGGAGAGGGGATCAAAATGGGGGAAAGAAGGTCGGAGTTGGCGGTGGGCTCACGATCGGTCAATGTGGCGATGATTGGTGTGGACGGCGATCGACACAGGGAGGGGGTGGCCCGATCTGTGCTGCTTGGCCCGAGGAGGTCGGAAGAGGGCTAGCCTCCACTCCCGTCACGGTCACATCTAGAGTTGATGGCAGTGAAGGCTACGCCGAAGGTGTCCGACCCTTCATGGTCGTCAGCGTTGACGCACGACAACGACGCACGAGGAGAGGGGAATCGGAAGAAGAGAAGGGGTGGCGGAGGGTGAGAATCGGGAGAAGGGAGAGGAGAAAGGAATATACTTATGGTGCATTTGGTTGAGGGTTATCCTTGATAATCTTGATTATCCATCCAAGGTTATCAACGAAAATCATGTTTGGTTTAAGTAATCGATGATTCCCGAGTAATGTTTCATGCCCGATACGTCAGCAAAAGGGGCATGCAATCAGGAATCAGAAAACCTCGGAAAACTGAGATTTTTTTTTATTTCGGGGTTAACAATTTTTTTTATCAAAAATACCCTCGAGAGAAAAACATAAAAAAAAACTTTAAAAAAGAAAAAAAAAACATAAAAAATAAAAAAGTTAAAAAATTTAACAAAGAAAACGTAAAAAAAATAAAAAACTGTAAAAAAAACCGAAAAAAAAAAATTTTAAAACGTAAAAAAAAAATCAAAAATAAAAAAACTTTAAAAAATTAAAAAAACGTAAAAAAGTAAAATAAAATCGTAAAAAAATAAAAAAACGTTAAAAAATAAAAAAAAAATTAAAAAAGTAAAAAAAAAATAAAATTAAAAAAATTAAAAAAATTAAAAAACGTAAAAATAAATAAAAATTAAAAAATAATAAAAAACGTAAAAATAAATAAAAATAAAAAAGAACATAAAACAAGAAAAAAGAAAAGGCAAAAAAAAAAAGGAAAAAAGTAATATGTATGATTTAATTGAGTCTTCTAAACGGACTTTCTCCTGACTCAATCGATTCATCCTCTTAAATATGTTATATGAACTCCGTTTAAATTTCAAAAAAAAATTAAAATTTTTTTAAAAATCCCATAAGATTATTTCTCCAATAATATTTATTATTTAATTATTATTTGAGTATCGTATTATTGACTAATTTTTTTACTAATTAATTATTTACATATGTACTGATCCGGTGGTAAGGTGGGGTCCGTCCGGTAGTAGATCAAAGTGGTCAACGTCCTAGGCATGAGGCAGATCGGGTGAGCTACCTTCCCGGTCAGCATGAAGAATAACTGATCCGACACTTCGACAGCTCAGTCAGATACCGAGCTTTCGACGCTCACAAAGCTCAAGCAGGGAGGGACAAGGGCCGAGCGGTCGTCTCGCTCGACTAAACAGTGGATGCAACCTCGACCCGACAGGCAGGGCTCCCTCGCTCGACAGGGCGGATCCGGGTAGCAGATCATTGGCCGAGTGGACGCTCGGCCCGACCATTGTATCACCCAGACGATAAACTGACCGAGCGACTCTCTCGCTCGGCCCAATAATAGATAAAAGGGGCAGCTGACAATATCTTCTTAGGGACCAGTGTCACCGACGGACTGCATGGTTGGTGGCATGGTCGGGCAGAGAATCGTACAGTGGAAGCTTCCACTGTACCGTCAGGGATATGCTCGGGCTGTTCGGGTATGGCGTCAGACACGCTTTTCTGACACGTCCTTTCCATGTATGCTTTGAGAAGCGCACACGCCTTGGGAAGTATGCACGCGCCTCCTGGTTGCCCTATATAAGGACCCCTAGACTTCGACGGGGGTATGTTCACTACTGTAGCTACAGTTACGCTGCTGCTCCTTTCTCTACTTCATTCGCTTGCCGCCGGTAACTGACTTGAGCGTCGGAGGGCCATCGCCGGGGAACCCCTCCTTGGCTCAGCACTAATGACTTGTGGTTGTAGGCTCAGCTTGTTGGAGGTCCACGTCATCTTCAGTCGACATCTAGTCAACGTGAGCGCCATCTCCCTAGCATCCGTCGACTCGCTCTCGGACAGAATCAAATTTGGCGCCGTCTGTGGGAACGCACCTGAATCCGAGCCGAGAAGATGGAAGAAGCTAGGCGTCTCCACACTGTGACGCTCACGCAAGAGGAGCTCGACGCGCTCATACAAGTACGGGTGGCAAAAATAGTCGAGCAGCAGCAATAAAAGGCGATAGCCGATCGGCTGGCGCAGCAAGCAATATTGGCCTCGGGAGGTCGTGGGCGCAAGAAGACCGGTCGGAGCAACTCTCCATATGAGGACAGAATAAGTTGCCGACCGACACTCCTAGAGAAGCTCCTCCCGCACACATTCCGTTTCACCGGGCGTTGTTTCAAACATCCTCCGAAATAGCGCAAGCAAATCAATAGCAAGGATCCACATCAAATGAAGCTCCTGTGCGGAACGTGCGAAAGGGAAAGGCGACTCGAGATGGTCTTTCTCCTGAGTGGATCAATCGACAATTCTTCGAGAAAATCCTGTAAGATCCACTGTCAAGGCATTACGCCCCCTTGGCGATCGGAGAATATAACGAGTTGACTGACCCGGATGACCATCTCGGTAAGTTTGATAATGCTGCTACTCTTCATCAGTACAAAGATGGAGTTAAGTGCCGAGTTTTCCTCACTACGCTCTCTAGCTCAGCCCAACGGTGGTTCAGAAGGCTGTCGGATGGGTCTATTCGAAGCTTCAAAGACTTCCGAACGGCTTTCCTCCACCACTTTGTGAGCAGCTAGCGCTATCAGAAGACAAGCGTCAGTCTATTCTCGATGAAGCAAGGGCCAAGAGAGACTCTCTGAGCCTACATCCAATGCTTCAATCAGGTGGCGATGGATATCCCCTTGGTCTCGTCTGAGACCATAATGAACGCGTTCATACAAGGGCTCATGGACGGGGACTTCTTCCAATCGCTCGTCAGGAAGCCACCCTACGACTACGACCACATGTTGAAGAAGGCCAATGAGTATATCAATATAGAGGAAGCTCAGACAACAAGAAGGAAGGAGGCACCATCCGAGCCGCCCTCGGCGACCGAACGAAGGCCGCCGGTCAGCCATCAACCTCCGAGAGGGCCCCGAGCTGAAGGAGTATGCCCACACCAGGAAGCAAGACCACACGCCGTCCAACATGTTGCCTCCGAGTGGTCGAGACCCAAGGGGAAGGTATGGATCCCTTTGTTCTGCTTATTCCATCAGTGTGCAACTCACAACACCTATGACTATCATGGATTCAACCCGGTCGCCCAACCGACGCCTAAGATTTATCGTCGCTGGTCCCCCTCTCCTGACCGGCGGCACGAACATCATCATTCCGATCGGCGAGAGGACACAAGAAAATCCCCGCAGCAACCTCATCGAAGAAGCACCGATCCGACCAGAGTTGCACGTGACCGAAGCAGGCCATCCGTTCGGGAGGAAGAAAATAGAAGTAACACTGCACGGAGCGAAATCAACATCATCGCTGGTGGGCCGACCAGGGGAGACTCCAACCGGGCCCGAAAGTCCTATGCTCGACGGTTGGATATCCTTGCTGTAGGATGCAGCAGGGAAAAGGCGAGCAGACCAGAGATCAGCTTCAACCCCAGGGATCTTGAAGGAGTTGAAGTGTCGCACGACGACGCCCTCATTATTTGAGCGGTAATCGCCAATTATACCATTCACCGTGTATTCGTTGATATTGGCAGCTCGGCCAACATCATCTTCAAAAAAGCATTCGATCAACACCAAATCGATGGCAGAGAGCTGCTGCCGATGACAAGCCCACTGTACGGGTTCACCGGCAATGAGGTCCAATCGATCGACCAAATCAAGTTGGCCATATCACTTGGGGAGGAGCTGCTCAGAAGGACGAGGACCACGAACTTCATCGTGGTAAATGCCCCTCCGCCTACAATGTCATTCTGGGTCAACCGGCCCTCAATGAATTCTGAGCGGTCGTCTCGACCTTCTAATAGAAAATCAAGTTCCTAGTGGAGGATCGGGTCGGAGAAGTAAGAGGAGATCAGTTGGCCGCTCGGCGCTGCTACGTCGAAATGGTCAAGACGAAAGCAAAGTCCACTCGGAAGATGCCCCGGTTGGAGGTAAGTGTCATAATCGAGAAGCCTCCTTTAATTTATGAAGAAAAGGAGGAAGTACAGATACATCCGGGCCGAGCAGAAGCAACGACCTTCATAGCGTCTGACCTGGAAGCGAAGCAGAAGGCCGAGCTGATTAGATGCCTTCGGCAGAATCATGATGTCTTTGCATGGTCAACGCATGAGCTGCCCGACATTTCCCCAAGCATCGCGCAGCATGAGCTCCACGTCCGACCGAACGCTCGGCTGGTGAAGCAGAGGAAGAGAGACTTTAGTGCTGAGCAGAATCTAATTATCCGAGCGGAGATTGAGAAGCTACTGGAGGCCGACCACATACGCAAGGTTTAGTTCCCGAGCTGGCTCGCTAATGTGGTGCTGGTCTCCAAGCCAGGCAATAAATGGAGGGTCTGCATCAGCTTTCGGGATCTTAACAAGGCATGCCCAAAGGACTTCTATCCCTTGCCCAAGATAGATCAGATGGTACACTACACGGCCGGGTGCGAGTTGTTATGCATGCTGGACGCATATCAAGGGTATTATCAAGTGTCGCTCGCCCGTGAAGACCAAGAGAAAGTCAGCTTCATCACTGCCGATGGTACGTACTGCTACAACGTAATGTCGTTCGGCCAAAAGAATGCAGGAGCCACCTACCAGAGTCTGATGAAAAAAGTGTTCCGGCGACAAATCGACAGCAACATGGAGGTATATGTTGACAACATACTAATTAAATCCCTCCGATTCGCCGATCTCTGTGCAGATATTAAGGAGACCTGCCAGACCCTTCGGACGTACGGAATCAAGTTAAATCCTCAGAAGTGTCTGTTCGACATGAAAAGTGGGCGCTTCTTGGGATATATCGTCACCGAGCGGGGCATTGAGGCAAACCCTGGCAAGGTTAAGGCACTTCAAGATATGCCACCACTAAGAAACTTGAAGGAAGCTCAGCACCTCACTGGCCGGATAATAGCATTATCACAGTTCATCTTCAAGTCGTCTGACCGGAGCCTTCCTTTCTTCAAGATTCTGCGCCGAGCCACCAAGTTTCAGTGGGACGAGGAGTGTGATCAGGTCTTCGAGGAACTCAAGGCGTATCTAAACTTGCTACCCATACTAGCTAAGCCTACTGCCGGTGAACCACTCCAAATCTATTTGTCTTCGACCGAGCACGTTGTCAGCTCGGCGCTGGTTCGATTGAACGACGAAGAACAGTCAGTGTACTTCTTGAGTCATATATTAAAGGATGTTGAATCTGGCTACACTGGTCTTGAGAAGCTCGCATTTGCATTGGTACTCACCGCTCGGAGGCTCCGTCCTTATTTCCTGGCTCACACTATCATTGTGATGACCAACAACCCTTTGGGAAGAGTCCTGCTTAACCCAGAGGTGTCCGGTCGGTTGATCAAATGGACAACAGAGCTCAATGAGTTTGATATCTAATATCAACCCCAAACGACCATCAAGGCGCAATCCTTGGCAGATTTTGTCACGGAGGTACAAAACCTTGAACCCGACTTGATCTGGAAAGTATATGTGGATGGGTCGTCTACCCGGCAGGGCAGTGGGATCGGTATACTGCTTATCTCCCCGCAAGAAGAGCGGGTGCAGTTGTCCGTTCGGCTAGAATACCGGGCAACTAACAACGAAGCTGAGTACAAGGCGCTTATAGCAGGCCTACAAACCGCTCGGCATGTCGGCGCCGGCAAGGTGCTTATCCACTCTAACTCTCAATTAGCCGCTCAGCAGCTGATTGGGGTATTCGAGATCAGTAACAGGTGGCTCAAGTTGTACGCCGAAGCCTTCGAAAAGCTAAAGGCAAACTTTCAAGAGGTGATCATCTAGAAGATCCCCCGAGCAGAAAACCAAGCAGTAAACGAGCTGGCCAAATTGGCAAGCTCACTCTCGTCGATCATCATTGCGCAGCCGATTGAGCAAGTATATTTGGTGGCGCACGTCAATAGGATGGAGGGGCTCACTTTCCCTAGCGATTGGAGAACGACCATAGCCGAGTTTCTATGATCAGGAGCTACACCGCCCGATCGGGAGGAAGCTTGCTTATTGAGAAGAAGAGCTGGTCGTTTCACCCTAGTCGGGGACCAGCTCTACAAGATGGCCTTCTCTAGGCCATTGCTTAAATGCGTCAGATCGGGGGATGCCGACTATATACTGCAAGAAGTACATCAAGGCTTCTGTGGAGGGCGTCCGACAGTTAATTGCTAGCAAGAAAGATTTTGTTGGCTGGGTACTTCTGGCCGACTCTACAGGAGGATGTCGCTCGGACAATAGGTAACTGCTTGTCCTGCCAGAAGTACCACCACCTCTCCCACCGGCCGACCGAAGAGATGAAGGCTTCCACTGTGTCGTGCCCGTTCGACCAATGGGGCATGGATATTGTGGGACCCTTCCCCATGGCGACCGGACAGCGAAAGTTTTTGCTCGTCGTAGTGGACTACTTCTCCAAGTGGGTTGAAGCTGAGCCGCTGGCAAGAATAACTGAGCAGATGGTCCAAAAATTCATCTGGCAGCATATCATCTGTCTGTTCGGCATTCCGCGTCGACTCGTATCAGACAATGGTAGACAGTTCGCCGGACGGAAACTCAAAGAGTGGTGCGAGGAGTATGACATCTAGTAAGCCTTCACCTTCGTAGCATACCCTCAGAGCAACGGACAAGCTGAAGTCGCCAATCAGGAGATCTTGATGATTTTGCGAGTTTGGCTCGACCACAGCGGAGGGAGCTGGGTGGACGAGCTCCCCAGCGTGTTATGGGAAATCCGCACGACCCTTAAGGAAAGCACGGGGGTAACCCCGTTCCACCTAGTGTATGATGATTAAGTGGTTGTCTCGGTCGAGGTCGGAGTCGAGTCCAATCGAATACAGCACTACAGCGAAGACAACGTCGAGCGGAGGCTTCTGGAGTTGGACTTTGTGGATGAGACGCGCGGCAAAGCAACCGTTCAGCTGATGGCTTATAGGTAGAGGATGAGACAGAACTACAATCGACGAATGATCCCGAGGTCATTCCAAGTCGACGACCTTGTGTGGAAGAAGGTGAAGCTGGTCGGCGATGTCACTAAACTAGAAGCTCCGTGGGTCGGGCCATTCAAAGTCGTGGAGAAGCTCCGCTCAGACGCCTACTACCTAGAGGATGAAGACGGGCGGCAACTAGAACATCCTTGGAGCGCGAACCATCTCCAGCCGTACCGAGTTGGATGAAAGGTGCACCAATGTAATTGAGGTGTACTCTCCGTTTTTCTTGTTTCCTTTGAGTGCAGGATTGGAATGAAAAATGAAAGGTTACCAAAATTCTTATCGAGCGGCGACGTTAAACCCAGGTTTCCACCGACGGTCGAACAGCGACCTTAAACCTCAGTCTCCACCGACGGTCGAGAGACGACCTTAAACCCCGGTTTTCACCAAATCGTCGAGCGATGACGTTAAACCCTAGAGTCGAGCGGCGACTATAAACCCCAAGGTCGAGCGGCGACCTTAAACGCCTGACTTCATTAAATCATCGAGTGACGACGTTAAACCCAGGTCTCCATGTTAGTTAGAGCCCTAAAGCCAATCATGTGATGATTGTTGTATGGACTTGATGTATCATATTCCTATATGTTTATAAAGACATTTCTTTATGGTTATTATACTTACTTGTATTGGTGCCAAATAACTAAGTATAATAGCGTCATTGAGTAGAAGGTTCTTATCTATATTAATCTATTGGTTGAATCAATAGTGAGATGATATAGAGAACATTACTCTTAATCATTCCTAGTCAAGTATTAACATTCAGGAACAATGTTAATGTGATGAGACTAGCATGTAGGTCAACTCAATGACTTGATCTCACAAGTCATGGATATAGAGATATCAAGTTGACACATGGGTATGCATTGGATAATATATAGTGAATGACCCGCCATGAGAAAGTATCATGGATCGTTATATGAGTGTCATATACTTTCTCATTGATGGTTGTTACTCGGAAAACCTAGTGGTTCCACTGTACAAAAGTTTTGTACAAAGGTCTGAACCTTTTCCTAGCTACCATATGTTCTTTTAAATTAAATTTTGGATCGCCTGCGGAACTTAACACGTTTGATCCAAAACTTAATCTATTTGTTCTTTTAGGTTTTGACTTGGATCTCCTGCGAAACTTAACACGTTTGACCCAAATCACCTTAAGTTATTAATTCCATTAAATATTAATTTCCATAATTGGTTCCCAGTGCTGACGTGGCGAGGCACATGACCTTCTTGGATATGGGAGCAACTACCACCGACTAGACAAAACCTTTTATGGAAAGCTAATATTTAATTTCCTAAAATAACTTTAGGTTAACCGAAAGGAACAATCAAATCACAAGGAAAAGAAAAACAAAAGAACATTATATCGAAAACAAATTTGAAACACTAGAATCGTATGCCTCTTGTATTTAGTATTATTTCCTAAAATAACTAGTATGATGCGGAAAGAAAAATTACTAGTTATACCTTTTAGAAAGACCTCTTGATCTTCTACCGTATTCCTCTTCTAACCTCGGACGTTGTGTGGGCAACGATCTTCCGAGATGAGAAACCACCAAAGCACCTTCTTCTCCTTTCTTCAAGTTTCGGTCAAGCACTATGCTTCCAAAAGATGAAGACCTTTTTCGACCAACCAAGCTCCAAGGGATGTATGCTTTCTCTCCTTCTTCTCCAAGCTAAAATCTGGCCACCACTTGATCTCCAAGGAGGAAGAGAGGTTTGGCCACAAGATGGAGAGAAGAGAAAAGAAGGAGGCCGGCCATACCAAGGAAGAAAAGAGGGAGAAAATAATAGAATAGAGTCGTTTTTCTTGAAGCCTCCTCTACCCCCTCTTTTATAATCCTTGGTCTTGGCAAATAAGGAAAATTTAATAAAAACTTCCTTAATTCTTTTGCTATTGAAAAGGAAAATTTATTTAATTAATATAATTTTCTCTTTTCAAATTATAATGGCTGGCCACTCTTCTCCCCAAAACAAGGAGAGTTTTAATTAAAACAAAAATTAAAACTTCCTAATTTGTTTCTAGAAATTTATAAAAATTTCTCCAATAATTTTAATCCCTTCATGATTGGTTAATAAAAAGAAATTTTATAAATTAAAATCTTTCTTTTAAACATGTGGATAATTTCCAAAAAGGAAAGTTATCTCTAAAAATTAAAATCTCCTTTCAATCTACAAATAAGGAAAGATATTAAATCTTTTCTTAATCTTTTGTAGAAACTAATAAAAGAGAATTTTTAATTTTCAAACTTTCTTTTAAATCATGAATATAATTAAAAGGAAAGTTTTTACCAAAATTAAAATCAACCTTTTAATCTACAAATAAGGAAAGAGATTTTAACTCTTCTCTTAATCTTTTGTAGAATCTTATAAAAGGAAGGATTTAAATTTTTAAACTCTCTTTTAAATTATATTATCCACATAAGAAAAATTTTAAAATTAAAATTCCTTTTTATTTTAATAGGGCCGGCCACATGAATTCACCCATGAACATACCCATGGTCGGCCCTAGCTTGGTCTCCAAGCTAGCTTGGTCGGCCCCTATAGGATGGGTAAGAATGTGGGTATAGGTGGGTATAGTACTCTATAATTAAGAGGCTACGATAGGGACCGAGAGGAGGAATTGGTTTTGGTCTTCCGATAAAATTAAGCATCCCGTGCTCGCCCCGAACACACAACTTAATTTTATCAATAATAATTCATTCCACTAGAGAACTATTATTGAACTACCGCACCAATCCCAAATTACATTTTGGGCTCCTTCTTATCATGAGTGTGTTAGTCTCCCTGTGTTTAAGATAACAAATGTCCACTAATTAAGTAAGTTACTGACAACTCACTTAATTAATATCTAGCTCCAAGAGTAGTACCACTCAACTTCATCGTCATGTCGGACTAAGTCCACCTGCAGGGTTTAACATGACAATCCTTATGAGCTCCTCTTGGGGACATTCTCAACCTAGATCACTAGGACACAGTTTCCTTCTATAATCAACAACACACACTATAAGTGATATCATTTCCCAACTTATCGAGCTTATTGATTCATCGAACTAAATCTCACCCATTGATAAATTAAAGAAATAAATATCAAATATATGTGCTTGTTATTATATTAGGATTAAGAGCACACACTTCCATAATAACTGAGGTCTTTGTTTCTTTATAAAGTCAGTATAAAAGAAACGACCTCTAATGATCCTACTCAATACACTCTAAGTGTACTAGTGTAATTATATAGTTAAGATAAACTAATACCTAATTACACTACGACCTTCCAATGGTTTGTTCCTTTCCATTATGGTCGTGAGCTACTGTTTATAATTTATAAGGTACTGATAACATGATCCTCTGTGTGTGACACCACACACCATGTTATCTACAATATAAATTAATTGAACAACTACATTTATCATAAATGTAAACATTTGACCAATGTGATTCTTATTTCTAGATAAATGTTTATACCAAAAGCTAGGCTTTTAGTATACACTCTAACACTCATGTGACTATTAGTATGACTATCAATCCTTGGACCTGAAGTCACCATGGTTCCCTATATAAGGAGTTGCATACTTTGGCTTCGTCAAACGTCACCCGTAACTAGGTGGACTATAAAGGCGATTACTGGGTATGTAACAAATTATGCGGAGGGATGTGAGTGATGTAGATGGGATCTATCCCTCCTATATGATGGGGGTGACATCGTGATTCTTGATAGAGTGAGATCACTAAGTGCATGACCATGCCCAAATGAGTCAATATGAGATATTGAGCTCATTTGATTATAGTGAGTCTACTTGGAGTTCAAGATTTAGATTGATTAGAGGATGACACGGTCTATGCCTCAAATTGATCAATCTAGATGTCAATGATAGAAGGACATTATCATATATTATGAGAGTCACAATTAGTAGTCACAAGGTGATGTTGGATCTCAACATTCTTGTAACTTGGGTAGTAATGATGTGTTGCTAGATACCGCTCATTACTTATGTTTCTAAATGAGTTTAGGAATATTGCCAACGTTACAAGAACCTATAGGTTCAAACACAAAGTGCAATAAGATGGAGATTAGGTTCATTTGATGAACCTAGAGGATTAGGTTCATGTGATGAACCAAATTAGATCAAGAGTAATCCAAATTAAACTAATTGAGTTGGACTCAATTTGATTCATATGTCCAATGAGTCTAATTTAGATTATGACTCATTAAATTAATTTAGTTTAATGAATAGGGATTCATTAAATCAAATTGGCTTGAATCGATGGTTAGATTTAATCAACCATGGGAGAATTTAAGTTAAGTTTGACTTGACTTGAGAGGGAATATGAAGAGTCAAGTTTGACTTGACCTTGACTTGACCAAATGTCATGTCATTGTGACTTGGCATAGGGCCAGCCAATGATGATGTGCCACATCATCAAGGTTACTTCATGGTATGCCAGGAATACCAAGAGCTTTGACTCTTGGTATTACATGGAGATAAAGCCCCCTTCTTTAAGTGGTCGGCCACTTTAGTGCATTGGGTGTGCTTGGTGTAACTCCATCTTCTTCCTCCTTTCTTCTTCTCTACTCTCCCTCTCCTCCTTGGTCGAAACACCTTAAGAGTGCTAGCACACTCTAAGTGTTTTTCTCTTCACCCTTTTTGTCCGTGTGGATACTTCTAGAGGTGTGTACGCTTGAACACACTTGAGATCCGAAGAACCTTGGACGAGCGGGATTCGTGAAGGGCTTCGCTTCTAAGGTATACTCACTTTCTTGTAGATCTAGTGTAGATCTAGGATAGGAAACATGTACATGTAAATTTTTTATATCTTCTCACGGATCCGTGGCAAGACTTCGGGGTTTCCGCAACGCAAAAAGTGGTTTTTGCGGCCCCATAACCCAACAGTGGTATCAGAGCCACGTGCAAAGCGTGTACATGTTTCTTTTGTATTTTTATGAAAAATATCATATCTATAAGTTTTTGTAAGTTTACTATTTTTATGTATTTTATGAGTATTTTTCTTGTAGAGGCGAAGCAACAGGTGCTTGGACACTTGTAGGCTTCGACTACCGAGAAAAACCTTCCGAAACGGTAAGGTCCCGCCCAAATTGTTTTGGGACAGCAGTTTCAGGCGCTGTAAGATCGTAATAGGACACTCGTGAGACTCATTTCGCGAGAAGGGGTGCTACCCCAAACCCCGCAAGGGGCATTATCCCGCGATCGCGCCCGAAAATCGCTAAACGGGACCGCTGGGAAGTTGCGACTCATAAAATCGTAAAAACAGTAGTAAAATTATAGAAATTTATATTTAATACATAATTTAGAATTATGTATGATTTTGTGATGGGCATGGTCCAAAACCCAATTTGATTGGACAAATTTGTGTTGTAATTCATAATATGGCTTGCGCGCCATTTTGTGTGATGTGCGTGTTGTATATATTATGCGACCTGCGTGTCGTATATATTATGCGACCTGCATGTCGTACCTCCCTCATTTTTATTTCCTATTGTAAATAGATTTTTAGACTCGAATGTAACTCGAGTTTCATATTTGTAATGTACAAAATGGAGCGGTAGAAGACCCACTCGAGAAGGAACGACGAGGAGGGTGCGAGCAACACATGGTGGTTAAAGGGAGGAGCTTGAAGAAGCTGTTGACCCTAGGTTGACCGTCCGATCTTCTCATTGTCTTGAGAAGATCGTAGTAGGGCCATGACCTAATCAAAATTTAATTATTCATTGCTTGTGTGTATGTGATTTATGCTAGAGTAGGATAATTAATGCCTTGATGCGTATAAGATACGAATCCACGATTAGATTAGATCTTAATCAAGTCAACTCGATATGCCTACCAAGTCTTGATACACATTACTACCTCGATCATTTGTTGCTGTTGAATCTACCAAAGTAGAGCAACGCATATTATCTTGGTAGGGTGCGGAGGGGCAATCTTGGTCCCGCTTATCAAGGCTTGGGTGAGTACAAACTCAATTAGATTGAGTATAACTAGTTAACTCAATTGGATCGGATATAACTATAGGCATTTTCCAACGGTTGGACGATAGGATAAAAATCACATTTATACTAAATCTTGGGCGATTTACCAAAGCTAACTCAATTTTTAATGTAAATGAGATTTTTATCCTATAAACAAGAGTTGCATAGAGATGTAATTGATAATTAATTATCTACCGATCATACTAAGTCTTGGGAGATTTAGCCAAAGCTAACTCAAGGCGTAGTATGATGTGGATCTTGTCCCGCAAGAATTATAGCTAATTGGTTAGAATCTAGTAAGTGTGGCTTGACGATATCCATGACTTGATTCTACAAAAATTCTATAATTCAGTGGGAGAATCATTTAATTAAAGGCCTAATTAAATGATTAGTGAAATATGATATTTATTTTCTGCATTTTTCTGTTGTAGATTGTCATGTCGATAAACACAAACACCTTCTCTCTATGTTCTATCCTTGATAAGGACAAGCTCAATGGAGCTAATTTCCTGGACAGGTACAGGAATCTGAGAATCGTTCTCACACAAGAACGAAAACTGTACGTACTGGAGCAGCCCATTCCCGAGACACCTCCTGCCACTGCCACGCGAGCTGACCGAGATGCTTATAAGAAGCATCAAGATGACGCATTAGATGTGTCATGCCTCATGCTCGTAACCATGAACTATGAGCTTCAGAAGCAACATGAGTTGATGGGTGCTTATGATATGGTTGAACATCTTTGTCAACTATATCAAGGACAAGCGAGGCACGAGAGATTCGAGATCTCCAAGGCACTGTTTCAGTGCAAGATGCAAGATGGGACTCCCGTAGGACTATATGTGCTCAAGATGATTGGGTACATAGAAAACTTACAGAGGTTGGGATTCCCACTTGGCCAAGAGCTGGCCACTGACTTGATCTTGCAATCCTTGCCAGAGAGCTACAATCAATTTGTCATGAATTACAACATGAACGAAATTGATAAGCCACTACTCGAGCTGCTTAGCATGTTGAGAACTGCTGAGCTCAACCTTAAGAAGGTTAAGCCCAACTCCATTTTGATGGTACAAAAGCATAAGGGCAAGGGTAAGCCTAAAGGTAAAGGAAAGTCCCAAGCCAAGGGCAAAGGCAAGGCACTGAAACCCAAAGGAGGGGTTGCCAAGGATGCTACCTGCTTCCACTGCGGTCAGACCGGGCACTGGAAGAGGAACTACAAAGTTTACCTAGAAGATCTTAAGAAGAAGATAAGTGAGACTTCTACTTCAGGTATATATGTTATAGAAGTTAATCTCTCTATTTCTTCATCATGGGTATTAGATACCGGATGTGCTTCTCACATTTGTACTAATGTGCAGGCATTGAGAAATAGCAGGGCATTGACAAAGGGTGATGTGGACCTACGAGTAGGCAATGGAGCACGGGTTGCTGCTGTTGCTGTAGGGACTTACTTTCTATCTCTGCCCTCTGGACTTGTACTAGAATTAGATGAATGTTGTTATATGCCTGCTCTTACTAAGAATATAATTTCAGTTTCTTGTTTGGACAAGAAAGGATTTTCGTTTATCATAAAGAATAAATGTTGTTCCGTCTATTTAAACGATATGTTCTATTGTAGTGCACCTCTGATGAACGGACTCTATATTCTAGACTTAGAGAACCCCATCTATAACATAAATACCAAAAGATTCAAATCAAATGAAATGAACCAAACCTATCTCTAGCATTGTCGCTTAAGTCATATAAATGACAAATGCTTATCCCAGCTCCATAAAGATGGTTTGTTGGACTCATTTGATTTTGAATCATATGAGACATGCGAGTCATGCCTACTGGGCAAGATGACCAAGACTCCCTTTAGTGGACACAACGAAAGAGCGACTGACTTGTTAGGACTTATACATAGTGATGTATGTGGCCCTTTCAATATCGATGCCAGAGGTGGTTATAGGTACTTCATTACCTTTACTAATGACTTCAGTAGATATGGTTATGTGTATTTGATGACACATAAGTCAGAATCCTTTGAAAAATTCAAAGCATTCAAGAATGAAGTACAAAATCAGCTTGACAAGAGTATTAAGATACTTCGATCAGATCGAGGTGGTGAATACTTTAGCTATGAGTTTTGTGACTATCTAGCTGAGTGTGGGATTCTATCCCAACTCACTCCTCCTGGAATACCATAGTGGAATGGTGTATCCAAAAGGAGGAATCGTACCCTATTAGATATGGTACGGTCTATGATGAGTCACACAGATCTTCCTACATTTCTTTGGGGCTATGCTCTAGACACGGCAGCTTTTATACTCAACCGAGTTCCATCCAAGGCCGTGATAAAGACACCATATAGGATATGGACTGGGAGAGATGCCTAGGTGTCTTTTATGAGGATTTGGGGTTGTGAGGCTTACGTTCGACGTCAAGTCTCAGACAAATTAGGACCCAAATCCGACAAGTGCTACTTTATTGGATATCCCAAGGAAACTAAGGGATATTACTTCTACATTCCCAGTCACCATAAAGTAGTTGTGGCTAAGATTGGGGTATTTCTAGAAAGGGATTTTGTTTCTAGAAAAACTAGTGGGAGTACGTTCAATCTTGAAGAAGTTCAGGATATGGACCATAGCATTGAATCCTTGATGGAAGTTGAACTGGAACCACAAAGTGTTGTGGATGATGAGATTGTTCCACAAGGAGTTGAGGAACAACAACCAGTTTAAGTAGACATACCTCTTCGCAGGTCTGATAGGGTACGTCGTCAGCCTGAGAGATACTCATTTCTCTTGTCTGACCATGATGACGTTATGCTCATTGAGAATTAGCCTACCTCCTATCAAGAAGCTGTGATGAGCCCAGATTCTGAGAAATGGCTAGAGGCCATGAGATCCGAGATGGAATCCATGTACACCAACCAAGTATGGACTTTGGTTGATCCACCTGAAGGGGTCAAACCCATTGGGTGTAAGTGGGCCTTTAAAAGAAAGACTGACATGGATGGACTTATATATAAGGGTCGTTTGGTAGCTAAAAGTTTTAAACAAATTCATGGTATTGACTATGATGAAACTTTTTCTCCAGTAGCGATGTTTAAGTCCATTCGGATCATGCTTGCTATTGCAGCATACCACGATTATGAGATCTGGTAGATGGATGTCAAAATCGCGTTTCTAAATGGAAACTTGCTCAAGGATGTGTACATGACACAACTTGAGGGTTTTGTAGATCCACATCATACTGGCAGAGTATGCAAGCTGCATAAGTCCATTTATGGATTAAAGCAAGCTTATCGGAGCTGGAATCTTCGATTCGATGATGCAATCAAATAGTTTGGTTTCATTAAGAATGAAGATGAACCCTATATCTACAAGAAGGTTGTAGGGAACACAGTTGTCTTCCTTGTGTTGTATGTGGATGACATACTACTCATTGGGAACGACATCCCTTTGCTGCAGTCTGTAAAGACTTGGCTAGGGAATTGTTTCTCAATGAAGGAATTAGGTGAAGCAGCCCGTATTCTAGGCATACAAATCTATAGAGATAGATCTAAGAGATTGCTTGGCTTAAGTCAGAGTACATATATTGACAAGGTATTACTACGGTTTTCCATGCAGAATTCCAAGAAAGGATTTCTGCCAATGTCAAATGGTGTGAGTCTTTCGAAGACTCAAGTTCTCTCTTCTAGAGAGGAGAGAGACCGCATGGATAAGATCCCTTATGCTTCAGCCATAGGATCCATTATGTACGTCATGCTATGTACTCGTCTTGATGTTTCGTATGCTTTGAGCATGACGAGCAGGTACCAGTCAGATCCAGGTGAAGGTCACTGGATAGCGGTCAAGAATATTCTTAAGTACTTGAGAAGAACTAAAGAATATTTCTTGATATATGGGGTGATGACGAGCTAGCTGTTGGGTTTTTCGGGCCGCGAAAATCACTTTTTTGCGTCACGGAAACCCCGAAACCCCCGCCACATAGATCCGTGCGAAGAAAAATGAAAACAAAATACGAGTACGAGTTTACAAACTCTAGATCTACACTAGATAAGAGTGTTACCCTCGATGCGATGCCCTTCGCTATCCCGCTAGTTCAACGGTTTGCCGGATCTCGAGATTGTCAAAGTAGACAACCATCTAGAAGTATCCACACGAACACAAGAAGGAGATCACCAAACTAAAGTGTGCTAGCACCTTAGTAGGGTTCGGCAAGATGAGGAGAGGAAGAGCAAGAAGAGAGAGCACTAGGAGGAAGAAGATGTGAATGAATACAATTGAATGAAAAATTCATTCTTTCCCATCAAAAGTGGTCGGCCACATTCATGGAGTTGTAACCCCCATTTTTGCATTAAGTGTGGCCATTAAAGAGATTTGTAACCTCCATGAGGTGGCACACACATGTGCTAAACATGATGATGTGGCACCTCATCATTGGCCACTTAATGCCAAGTCACAAATGATGTGGCATAAAGTCAAGTCAAACTTGACTCTTCCTCTTCCTCTTCCTCTTCCTCTCAAGTCAAGTCAAACTTGACTTAATTTCTCTCATAGTTGATCTAATCCAACTATTTAATTCAAGCCAATTTAATATAATGAATCTAATTCATTTAATTAAATTGATTCAATGAGTCATAATCTAAATTAGACTCATTGAACACATGAATCAACTTGAGTCCAACTCAATTAGCCCAATTAGGATTACTCTTAATCTAATTTGATTCATCAAATGAATCTAATCCTCTTGGTTCATCATATGAACCTAATCTCCATCTAATTGTCCTTAGTGTGTAACCCTATAGGTTCTTGTAACGTTGGCAATTCCCCTAAACCCATTTAGGAGCATAAGTAATGAGCGGTATCTAGCAACACATCATTACTACCCAAGTTACAAGAATGTTGAGATCCAACATCACCTTGTGACTACTAATTGTGACTCCTCACAAAATATGACAAGTGTCCTTCTATCCTAGACATCTAGATTGATCAATGTGAGGCATAGACCGTGTCATCCTCTGACCAATCTAAATCTTGAACTCCAAGTAGACTCACTAAATCAAATGAGTTCAATATCTTATATTGACTCATTTGGGCATGACCATACACATCGTGGTCTCACTCTATCAAGAATATTGATGTCGCTCCCGTCATATAGGAGGGATAGATCCCATCTACATCACTCACATCCCTCTGCATAATTCGTTACATACCCAGTAATCGCCTTTATAGTCCACCCAGTTACGGGTGACGTTTGACGAAACCAAAGTACATAACTCCTTATGTAGGGAACCATGGTGACTTCAGGTCTAAGGACTAGTAGGCATACTAATAGCCACATGAGAAAGTATATGACACTCATATAACGATCCATGATACTTTCTCATGGCGGGTCATTCAGTATACATTCTCCAATACATACCCATGTGTCAACTTGATATCTCTATATCCATGACTTGTGAGATCAAGTCATCGAGTTGGCCTACATGCTAGTCTTATTGCATTAACATTGTCCCTGAATGTTAATACTCGACTAGGAATGATTAAGAGTAGTGTTCCCTATATCATCTCACTATCGGTTCAACTAATCGATTGATATAGGTGAGAACCTTCTACTCAAGGACGCTATTATACTTAGTTTATTTGACACCAATATAATTAAGTATAATAACCAAAACAAATGCCTTTATTTATATAAGAATATGATACAACAAGTCTATAATACAATTATCAAATGATTGGCTCTAGGGCTCTAACTAACACTAGTTGTAAAGGGTTACAGTGATGCCAGCTTCCAAACTGACCAAGATGATTATAGATCGTAGTCAGGGTTCGTGTTTTGCTTAAATGGTGGTGCTGTGAGCTGGAAGAGTTCGAAGCAGGACACAGTTGTTGATTCTACAACAAAGGCTGAGTATATTGCTGCATCAAAAGCAGCAAAGGAGGCAGTTTGGATCCGTAAGTTCATTACTGAGCTTGGGGTGGTTCCTAGCATTGCAAATCCTATTGAGTTCTATTGTGACAACAATGAAGCAATTGCGCAGGCTAAGGAAGCTTGCTCACACCAGCGGACCAAACACATACTACGGCGCTTCCATCTCATTCGAGAGATTATCGATAGAGGAGATGTGAAGATTTATAGAGTACCCACAGAGGCTAACATCGCTGATCCCTTGACCAAGGCTTTGGCACACAGAAAGTATGATGGTCACACTAGGTCATTGGGCCTTAGAACCTACACTGATTAGCACTAGTGCTAGTGAGAGATTGTTAGTTAGAGCCCTAGAGCCAATCATGTGATGATTGTTGTATGGACTTGATGTATCATATTCCTATATGTTTATAAAGGTATTTCTTTATGGTTATTATAGTTACTTGTATTGGTGCCAAATAACTAAGTATAATAGCGTCCTTGAGTAGAAGGTTCTTATCTATATCAATTGATTGTTTGAATCGATAGTGAAATGATATAGAGAACACTACTCTTAATCATTCCTCGTCAAGTATTAACATTCAGGGACAATGTTAATGTGATGAGACTAGCATGTAGGTCAACTCGATGACTTGATCTCACAAGTCATGGATATAAAGATATCAAGTTGGCACATGGGTGTGCATTAGAGAATGTATATTGAATGACCCGCCATGAGAAAGTATCATGGATCGTTATATGAGTGTCATATACTTTCTCATGTGACTATTAGTATGACTATCAGTCCTTGGATCTGAAGTCTGTTGGTTAATCCTAGGAAAATGTACCAGTTCCACTGTACAAATTTTTTTGTACAAGTGTCAAACTTTTCCTTAAATAACCTATTGTGTTCTTTAGAAGTTAAATAAGGAATCGCAGACAGAACTTAACATCATTGATTCCAAATTTAACTTATCTGTTCTTAGTGGTTTAGATTTGAATCGCAAGTGGAACTTAACACTATTGATTCAAATCTACCTAGGTTATTAATTCCATAAATATTAATTTCCAAAATTGACTTCCAGGACTGCATGGCGAGGCACATGGCCTTCTTGGATATGAGAGCAACCACCACTGCCTAGGCAAAGTCTTTTAAGGAAAGCTAATATTTATTTCCTTAATTAACTCTAGGTTAACCAAAAGGAACAATCGAATCACAAGTTCGAAAAAGAAGAAAACACAAACTCGAAAAACTATTTCGAAAAACTAGATCTAATTGCCTCTTGTATTTAGAATTCTTACAAAGAGAAAAACTAGCATGATGCGAAAAATAATTACTAATTATACCTTCTCTTTGTATGCTAATGATCTCAAGATCTTCTGTCGTATTCCTCGCCTCGCCTTGGACGTCGTGTGGGCGACGATCCTCCAAGATGAACACCACCCAAAAGCTTCCTCCTTCTTCTTCTAAAATCAGACCACCACCACCACTAAGGAGAAGAGAGCAAAGGGAGAGGAAGAAGGGAGAGGGCCGGCCACACCAAGAGATCACCCAAGCAAAAGAATAAGAGTTGTGTCTCATGAAGCCCTCTCACCCCTTCTTTTATATTACTTGCCCAAGACAAATAAGGAAAAAACTTTTACAAAAAATAAAATCATCCAAGAGTTTTTCCTTTTCTCTTTTTATTTTTCCTTTTATTTCCTCTTGATTGAATCAATCATCAATCAATGGTTGAGATCAATCCTATTTGGTTTAGGATTAAACTTGGTCGGCCCCTTGCTTGGGCACCAAGTAAGGTGGCCGGCCACCATGTGAAAGGAATAATAATTTTTTTAAAAAAAAATTACAAGAGAATAACTCTTATAAAATTTTACAAGCTCTCTTTCCTAAAGTAGGAGTTAAAAAAGAAAAGTTTCTAAAAATTAAAACCATGTTTCAAATTTAAAAACTCTCTTATAAAATTTCCTTTTTTAACATGGTGATAGAAAATTTAAATTTTAAAACATCTTTTCCTTTTTTTTCTTAAACCATCAGGATGGTTAAAAAAGGAAAGTTTTAAAATCTTTTAAGCTCTCTATTTAAACATGTGGCCTAATTCAAATAAGGAAAGTTTTAAAAATTAAAATCTCTCTTTTAAAACTTATAGTTTTCTACAAAGAGAAGATTTTAAAAATTCAAAACAACCCTCCCTTTTTGAATTATTATGGCCGGCTCCTACAAGCTTGGTCACCAAGCTATAGGGCCGGCCCCTACAAGAGGATGTGGCCGGCCATTGCTTGGTCACCAAGCAATGGTCCGGCCCCCTTCTTGGACACCAAGAAGAGCCTTACATTTGGATGGACTTGAGGCTATAATGAGGCTACGACAGGGACCTAGAGGAGAAATTGGTTTTGGCCTTCCGATGAGCTTGAGTATCCCGTGCTCGCCCCGAACACACAACTCAAGTTCATCGATAACAACTCATTCCACTAGAGAGTTATTGCCGCACCAATCCCAAATTACATTATGGGCTCCTTCTTATCATGAGTGTGTTAGTCTCCCTGTGTTTAAGATTACGAATGTCCACTAATTAAGTAAGTTACTGACAACTCACTTAATTAATATCTAGCTCCAAGAGTAGTACCACTCAACTTTATTGTCATGTCGGACTAGGTCCACTTGCAGGGTTTAACATGACAATTCTTATGAGCTCCTCTTGGGGACATTCTTAACCTAGATAACTAGGACACAGATTCCTTCTATAATCAACTACACACACTATAAGTAATATCATTTCCCAACTTATCGGGCATATTGATTTATCGAGCTAAACATCACCCTTTGATAAGTCAAAGAAATAAATATTAAATATATGTGATTGTTATTATATTAGGATTAAGAGCACACACTTCCATAATAACTAAGGTCTAGTTCTTTTATTAAGTCAGAACAAAAAAAATATACCTAAATGATCCTACTCAATACACTTAAAGTGTATCAGTGTAATTTATTAGTCAAGATAAACTAATACTTAATTACACTACGACTATTCTGATGGTTTGTTCCTTTCCATTTTAGTCGTGAGCAACTTGTTTATAATTTATAGAGAACCGACAACATGATCTTCTGAGTGTGACATCACACTCCATGTTGTCTACTATATAAATTAATTGAATAATTACATTTAACAAATAAATGCAGATATTGACCAATGTGATTCTTTTATTTCAACAAATAAATATTTACAAAAGCTAGGCTTTTAGTATACACTCTAACAAAGTCACCATGGTTCCCTACATAAGGAGTTGCATACTTTGGCTTCGTCAAACGTCACCTATAACTGGGTGGACTATAAAGGCGATTACTGGGTATGTAACAAATTATGCGGAGGGATATAAGTGATGTAGATGGGATCTATCCCTCCTATATGAAGGGAGTGACATCGTGATTCTTGATAGAGTGAGATCACTAAGTGCATGGCCATGCCCAAATGAGTCAATATGAGATATTGAGCTCATTTGATTATAGTGAGTCTACTTGGAGTTCAAGATTTAGATTGATTAGAGGATGACACGGTCTATGCCTCAAATTGATCAATCCAGATGTCAAGGATAGAAGGACATTGTCATATATTGTGAGAGTCACAATTAGTAGTCACAAGGTGATATTGGATCTCAACATTTTTGTAACTTGGGTAGTAATGATGTGTTGCTAGATATCGCTCATTACTTATGTTTCTAAATGAGTTTAGGAACATTGCCAACGTTACAAGAACCTATAGGATCACACACAAAGGGCAATTAGATGGAGATTAGGTTCATTTGATGAACCTAGAGGATTAGGTTCATTTGATGAACCTAGAGGATTAGGTTCATGTGATGAACCAAATTGGATCAAGAGTAATCCAAATTAAACTAATTGAGTTGGACTCAATTTGATTCATGTGTCCAATGAGTCTAATTTAGATTATGACTCATTAAATCAATTTAATTTAATGAATAGAGATTAATTAAATCAAATTGGCTTGAATCGATGGTTAAATTTGATCAACCATGGGAGAATTTAAGTTAAGTTTGACTTGACTTGAGAGGGAAGATGAAGAGTCAAGTTTGACTTGACCTTGACTTGACCAAATGTCTTGTCATTGTGACTTGGCATAGGGCCAGCCAATGATGATGTGCTACATCATCAAGGTTACTTCATGGTATGTCACCTCATGAGGAATACCAAGAGCCTTGACTCTTGGTATTACATGGAGATAAAACCCCCTTCATTAAGTGGTCGGCCACTTTAGTGCATTGGGTGTGCTTGGTGTAACTCCATCTTCTTCCTCCTTTCTTCTTCTCTACTCTCCCTCTCCTCCTTGGCCGAAACACCTTAAGAGTGCTAGCACACTCTAAGTGTTTTTCTCTCCACCCTTTTTGTCCGTGTGGATGCTTTTAGAGGTTGGTACGCTTGAACACACTTGAGATCCAAAGAACCTTGGACGAGCGGGATTTCCGAAGGGCTTCGCTTCAAAGGTATACTCACTTTATTATAGATCTAGTGTAGATCTAGGATAGGAAACATGTACATGTAAATTTTTTATATCTTCACACGAATCCGTGGCAAGACTTCGGGGTTTCCGTAATGCAAAAAGCAGTTTTTTCGGCCCAAAAGTCCCAACACTCCACCGACGGTCGAGCGGCGACCTTAAACTCCTGCCTTAGAAGACCGTCGAGCGGCGACGTTAAACCCCAGAGTCGAGCGGCGACTATAAACCTAGGGTTGAGCGGCGACCTTAAACTCCCGCCTTAGAAGACCGTCGAGAGGCGACGTTAAACCCCAGAGTTGAGCGGCGACTATAAACCCTAGGGTCGAGCGGCGACCTTAAACTCCCATCTTAGAAGACCGTCGAGCGGCGACGTTAAACCTCAGAGTTGAGTGACGACTATAAACCCCCGGGTCGAGCGACGACCTTAAACCCAGGAGGTATGATCCTAGCGAATTTATCAATAATGAAAGTATGGCCGTAGTAGTCGTTCAGGACTATACAGCCAGATACTAGCAAAAAGATAGCATATGAAGAAAAATCACAAAAAAACTTCATTTGATAATAAATCAAGCACTGCCGAGCGGCAAGAATACATTCAAGGCTTCCAAAAAATATTCTCTCTACAAACCCCTCGCTCACTCGATATAATCGAAGGTTCGTCAAGAATAGAGTCGAGGAGTTGGACGCGGTTAACATCACTGTCAGATAGGGCTTCGGAGATGTGGTCGTTCTCCTTCAACTGGCTCAACGTCGCGTCGATGGCCAGCTCAAACGATTGGACAATCCGATTGTCACCTTTTCAAGGAATTGGTCCGAGCGGAGGTATTGTTGTCTTAGGACCACGAAGCGGCCCGGTTCAACCTCCTAGTAGGCTGTTAGTGCAGCACGGGAGGCCTCCCGATCCTATCCAAGGCGCTTCACCTAATCTTGAAGCTCAGCCTCCTTAGCCGAATGACTCTCCCGCTCGGCAATCAGGGAGTTATCCGCATTCTGGAGCTTCTTGGCCAACTGACGAGCCTCTTGGTTCTTCAATTCCAGGTCGGCGATGGCCCGCTATTTCCTTTTGGAAGCCAACTCGAGCTTTCAGTCATAAGTCTTTAGTTGTGCCTCAATCTAACCCAACCTGCTTGTTGGTTGCTACTCGGAAAACCTAACGCTTCCACTGTACAAAAATTTCATACAAAGGTCTGAACCTTTTCCTAGCTACCATGTGTTCTTTTAAATTAAACTTGGATCGCCTGCAGAACTTAACACGTTTGATTCAAAGTTTAATTTATTTATTCTTTTAGGTTTAGACTTGAATCTCCTGCGGAACTTAACACGTTCGATCCAAATCACCTAGGTCACGAAGACAATTAAATATCTATTTCCAAAATCGGCTTCCAGTACTACATGGCGAGGCACATGGCCTTCTTGGATATGGGAGCAACCACCACCGACTAGACAAAGCCTTTTAAGGAAATTAAATATTTAACCTTCCCATAGTAACCCTAGGTTAACCTCTAAGAACAATCAAATCACAAGGAAAAGAGAAATAAAAGAACACAACATCCAAAACTAATTCGAAAAACTAAAATAGCATGCCTCTTGTATTTGGTATTTTTACAAAGAAATAAAACTAGTATGATGCGGAAATTAAATACTAGTATACCTTTTCTTTTGCAAGCAAAATCCTTTAGGTCTTCTACCGTATTCCTCTTCTAACCTCGGACGTTGTGTGGGCAACGATCTTCTGAGATGAGAAACCACCAAAGCACCTTCTTCTCCTCCTTGCAAGGTTCGGCCACAACAAGAGCACCTCCAAGGATGAAGAGATTCAATCACCACCAATGCTCCAAGGGATGCAAGCTTCCTCTCCTTCTTCTCCAAGCTAGAATCCGGCCACCACTTGATCTCCAAGAGAGAAGAGAGTTTCGGCCACAAGGATGGAGAGAAGAGAAAAGGAAGAGCCAGCCACACCAAGGAAGAAAAGAGGGAGAAAAATAATAGAGGTTGTTCTCCTTGAAGGCACCCAAAACTCCCTCTTTTATAATCCATAGCTTTGACAAATAAGGAAATTTAATTACAATAGAATTTCCTTAACTTTCCTTGATATGAATTAATTAAGAAAAATTAAACAAAATTTCCTAATTACCCATGTCATGGTCGGCCACCTCATGGAAGAACAAATAAGACAATTTTCAATCAACCAATCAAAAATTCCTTGTTTGTCTTCGGAAATTTTAAAAAATAAAATTTCCTTTTAAAATCCCTTCATGGTAGATAAAAAAAAATTTCTATAATTTTAATTTTTCAACATGTGAATAATTTACAAAGAAGAAAAATAAAATACCCTTCCAATCTATAAATAAAGAAAGAGATTTAATCTCTTTCTTTAATCTTTTATAGAAACTTATAAAAGAGATATTTTAATTTTTAATCTCTCCAATAAATTATATCTTCCATATAAGAAAATTTTAAAATTAAAATTCTTTTCTAATTTAATAGGGCCGATCACCTAAGCTTGGGTTCAAGCTAGGGTCGGCCACCCATGGACCAAGGTTTGGCCGGCCCTAGCTTGGTCCTCAAGCTAGCTTGGCCGGCCCCTACAACATGGGTATGAAGGTGGGTATAGGTGGGTATAGTACTCTATAAATAAGAGGCTACGATAGGGACCGAGAGGAGGAATTGGTTTTGGTCTCTCGATAAAATTAAGCATTCCGTGTTCGCCCCGAACACACAACTTAATTTTATCAATAATAATTCATTCCACTAAAGAACTATTATTGAACTACCGCACCAATCCCAAATTACATTTTTGGGCTCCTTCTTATTATGAGTGTGTTAGTCTCCCTGTGTTTAAGATGTCGAATATCCACTAATTAAGTGAGTTACTGACAACTCATTTAATTAATATCTTAGTCCAAGAATAGTACCACTCAACCTTATCGTCATGTCGGACTAAGTCCACCTGCAAGGTTTAACATGACAATCCTTATGAGCTCCTCTTGGGGACATTATCAACCTATATCACTAGGACACAGTTTCCTTCTATAATCAACAACACACATTATAAGTGATATCATTTCCCAACTTATCGGGCTTATTGATTTATCGAACTAAATCTCACCCATTGATAAATTAAAGAAATAAATATCAAATATATGTGCTTGTTATTATATTAGGATTAAGAACACACACTTCCATAATAACTGAGGTCTTGTTCCTTTATAAAGTTAGTATAAAAGAAACGACCTCTGATGGTCCTACTCAATACACTCTAAGTGTACTAGTGTAATTATATAGTTAAGATAAACTAATACCTAATTACACTACGACCTTCCAATGGTTTGTTCCTTTCCATTTTGGTCGTGAGCTACTATTTATAATTTATAAGGTACTGATAACATTATCTTCTGTAAGTGACACCACATACTATGTTATCTATAATATAAATTAATTGAACAACTACAAAAAAATGTAGATAATTTGACCAAATGTGATTCTTTATTTAAAATAAATGTTTACAAAAGCTTAGGCTTTCAGTATACACTCTAACACTGCTGGCCTGGTCAGTCGACTTCTGTTGTTCCACCACGAGAAGTTGTCAGGCCTTTTCTAGGTCGGCCTGCAACTAAGCGATCGGTGGCCCCTGGGAGGAAGAGGAAGCACCTCCAGAGGTCTTGAGCTTCTTCAGCTCGTCCTCCACTTGAGCCAACCGTTGGCACATGGCAATGTTCTCCACCCAGAACTGCAAGTAAGCATTAGAGACGATTGGAGGTAACTCATGAATTGATAGTTGAGAATACTAACCCTGGTGGACATTTCCATATGACTATCGGTGAGCGCGCCGGGGGGGGGGGGGGGGTTCACCGCCGCTCATGCCCTTGCTTCCTCCCAGATACGAGCGAGCCGACCACGAATATAGACCTGATGCTGGGGAGAGCTGGGCTGGTCGCCTGGCGCAAGAAGGTCCTCCGTCGGCAGGCAAAGCATGGCGGTGATGGATCGTCGCCCGCTCGGCGTCGATTGAGAAGAGGCTGTCGGGCCGGAAGCTTGGGCAGGAGGGACTGGAAGAATAGCGGACCGTGTTATCCTTCGCCTAGCCGGAGGCAAGGAAGTGATCGGCTGAACGACGAGCGGCTCTGGCGGCAGTTCAGCCAAGGATGGAGTCCGATCAGAGGAAGTAGCCTCCACTGTTTCGGGGCCGGCAGGAGACGGGGCGCCTCCCCCCGCGGAAGCTTGTATGGCCGAAGTGGCGGAGCGAGAGGGCGTGTTCGTTCGGCGTCTCTTTCGAGTAAGTGGTACCTCATCGCCCGAAGACCCCGAGCCCTTAGTATGGACGGTGGGTGGCACTTCTCGGACTAGGCACGGGTCAACCGCCCCTCTTACGCCGAGCGTCCGTTCGGCAACCCCCTCTCCCACAGTTGGGGTCTCCCCAACTGTACCCTCCTGTGAGTCGACGGGGATTAAGCCGAGTCGTTCCATCTCCTTGACTGCAGCTGCTTCAATCTCAACTTGCTTGACCTTCATCATGTCGGATGCCTGAGCGCACATCATGATGTTGGCTGCAAAAGAAGAAAAGAATCAGTTAGACTCAAGGGAAGAAGGTTGAGAAATTTCATACCTAGGCTGCTCAGGAGCTTCGTTCGGATCGGACTCTGCCCGAACACGTACATCACACCCTCCGACAACAACTTATGGATGGCGAACTTCAGGTCGGCCAGCGTGTTAGCATCATGGAGGTAGTCTGGCCGGGTCTTGTACTTCTTCAAATCGAGTTGAGGAGGAAGCCCGACCTGCCATTTGGTCTGGTAGCTTGGCCGCTCGGGGAGTCTCAAAAAGAATAAGTACTCCTTCCAGTGTTTGTTGGAAGTGAGCATTTTATCAAAAAAAGACCTGACCGATACGAGATTGGAAAAGGCAAGTGCCCAGCTCAGAGTGTTTGGGATAATAGAAGTAGTGGAAGACCTGAGGGGTCAGTGGAATGTTGTGTACTCGGAACAACACTACCACGCCGCACAACAGGCGGAAGGAGTTAGGAACAAGTTGGGTGAGCGGGACACGGAAGTAATTGCAAACCTCAGTTATGAAAGGGTGGACGGGAAACCGAAGACAGACCACAAATTGGTCTCGGAAGAAACAAATTGTGTCGACCGGCAGATCATTGGGCCGGTCGGACAGGGAGGATAGAACTATTTCATGGTCAGAAGGGATATCAAAGGTGTTTATCAGGCTCGCGGCGTCGCCCGCATCGAACCGAGTCTCCATGGCATTATACCAGAGACTGGGAGCTGGGTCAGAAGGTTGAGAGGAACTCGCCATCGCAGCAAAACTGAAAAGCAAAGAACTCGACGGACGAAGGGGGAGAAAAACGTAAAACGGACTCTAGACAGATGCCGGAACAGTGGCGGAGAAAGAGCAGAGGAAGAGCAGCGACGGAAAGGGAGAAGGTAAGCTTACGAAAGGAAGAGGACCGCCGCAGCAAAGAGCCGAGGTTCGTCGGAGCAACCAAACACACTAAATTGCTGGAGCACACAGCAGACGCAAGATGATGGAATAGAAGCCGACACCGCGGCTTTATAAAGAATGGCTCGGTTGACTGGAGTCGTCCGATCTAGGGCACGGGAATCGGAGCGCACATCCAGCCGCTGAATTCAAACCGCCAAATGTCACATTAGCAGCTGTCACCTCGGACGTGCGGCAACTGCGACGACGACACGTGGCGCCCTCCCACAGGGCAACATTTAATGGGTGTGGGCACATGCTCGACCTTAATAGGGGTGATTTACGCATATCCTGAGGAGATTCGAGTGGCGTCGGCATTGACCACCTGGCTCGCGCCCCTCCGAGGACAATGAGGAAAAAATATCCAAGTACAAAGGCTCAAAGCGCCGACCGGCAAAGAAAGATCAGTCCTACATGGGTCGATCGAGATCCAACCAACCCATTGGTCGATCGACCAATCGGTCGCTAGACTACTTGTCTAGTTAGTCGGACTTGCAGCTTCCTTCAACTAGACTTGAGAGGAAGGCACGTGATCTGGTGGTAAGGTGGGGCTCGTCCGGCAGGAGGTCAAAGTGGTCAACGCCCTAGGCATGAGGCCGATCGGGCGAGCTACCTTCCCGGTCAGCATGAAGAATAGTTGATCCGACACTTCGACAGCTCGGTCAGATATCGAGCTTCCGACACTCATAAAGCTCAAGCAGGGAGGGACAAAGGCCGAGCGGTCGTCTCGCTCGGCTAAACAGTGGACGCAGCCTCGACCTGGCAGGCAGGGCTCCCTCTCTCGGCAGGGCGGATCCGGGTAGCACATCATTGGCCGAGCGGACGCTCGGCCCAACCATTGTATCACCCAGACGATAAACTGGCCGAGCGGCTCTTCCGCTCGGCCCAATAACAGACAAAAGGGGTAGTTGGCGATATCTTCCTAGGGACCAGTGTCACCGACGAGCTGTATGGTTGGTGGCATGGTCGGGCAGAGAATCGTACAGTGGAAGCTTCCATTGTCATATCAGGGATATGCTCGGGTTGTTCGGGTATGACGTCAAGCACGCTTTTCTGACACGTCATTTCCAGGTATGTTTTGAGAAACGCGCACGTCTTAGGAAGCGTGCACGCGCCTCCTGGTAGCCATATAGAAAGACCCCAGGCTTCGACGAAGATATGTTCACTACTGTAGCTATAGTTATGCTGCTGCTCCTTTCTCTACTTCATTCGTTTGCCGCCGATAACTGACTTGAGCGTCGAAGGGTCATCGCCAGGGAACCCCTCCCTGGCTCGGCACTAACGACTTGTGATTGCAAGCTCAGCTCATTTGAGGTTCACGTCATCTTCAGTCGATATCTAGTCAACATGATCAATATTATCTCCTCAGTGTTCATTGACTCACTCTCAGACAGAATCATGTACTAATTAATAACTACTCATTTATTATGTAGTTATTTTAATATACATCAATGAACGTACTAGTCGTTATTTAAGCAGTATGAGCTTTAATAGAACATATCTTGCGTAACTTAAATTTGTTTTATAAAAAAAAAATCCTACATATATTTTATTTAAGTAGAAAATGTTTTTTTCTATAAAATATAGAGTACAAAATAAGTTTACAAGAAATTAAATTTGTTTTTTATAATCGAGATGTTTGAGCTTTTTAAATTAATCTTAAAAGTAAAAAAAACTTTTCTCTCGCGTAGTAAGCAAATCTAAAATATGCACATTTAGAACCTCCAAATTATTATTTATTATTCATTATTATTATTATAGAGCATATAATTTAAAATATATATATTAAAAAAAAATACTTTTATCCGATATTATTATATTATTATAATAGTTGTAGTTCAAAATATTATAATTAGAACAATTTTGATTAAATCTAGAATCACCACTCTATATTGTAATGTATTGATAAAAACAACTTTGATATTATTTAACAAGTTTTAATCAAATTAGATTAATTTTGACTAAATTGAAATATTTTAATTAATAGTTAATTAATTTTGATCCATATTAAAATTATTTGAGTATAATTATTTAATAATTTTGAGTATGTTGGAATATATTTATAATGATGAAAAGGGTGTTTCCTTCCATGATAACAAAAATAAGTGCTCTTCTCATTTCTTTATTCCTTTGTGTCTTTATTTCTTTTTTAAATAAAGTTGGATTACAAAGGTGTGTTTTTGGTAAACAAATGATGGAATTGAAAAGAATTATTTGATGAATAAGAATCCACAAGAAAAGTTTGATGGATTGAATGAGGTGTTGGTGGACTGTACAATCCAGATATTTAACTAGTCAAATCTATTAATTTTAGAGATTGAGAATTTGATCTCCTTAAAATTTTTTATCGATCATAAGGATAAATATATAGGTACAAACAACATATTTATCCATGGTCAATATCCCAGGGTTGTTTTCCCACAGGAGGAAATTAATCTGTAATATGTCATACGTAGAAATTAACCCATGAGTAGACCCGACTATAGTTCAGAACTGACAGTTCGACGATTCCTAGCAGGTTGACTCTTTACCTTAACCGTCCAAATAATTACATTTCATCACAGTTTACCACAATTCAAGATTATTATAATAACCAAATTTTATCCCACTATATGAGATCAGTTAAAATTTTAACTTCTACTATATCATCATCTATATTTAAATAAATTTTATCATATTTTATTATTACTAACTAAGTCTTTTTTGCTTTTCCTTTTCCTTTTTTAATGTGTATTTATTATAATTTTATATAATATGGGTCTTAGAGTTTTCTCTCACGATGATATTTCAACTTTCTCTCTAATACTCTCATTTCTTATTTTATCCATCATTGTATGCCCACATATTCATCTTAACTTCCTCATCACTGCAACACTCATTTGTTGTTCATGTACTCGAGTCATAATCTAACTCATTCAATATTATTATATTAAAAAAAATTAAAATTATAAATTCATAAAAAAAAGAATAAGGGTTGACACATATTTAAGTTGCCTATGTATCCTCTTAGAGTATAGGAGAACCAAAGCCTACATAATTTTCTTACTTTTTTATCCTTTTACCTTATGTAGTAACATTGTTACTCACTTCCATTTTTCATTCCCGTAGTATTCATTCATTTAGTATCAAATTCTTCAACTTCGTTATCTGAAAGTTGTATTTCTTGAATTTTTTTCCCCGCTTTGGTCTAATCGTCAAGTAATACTTAGGCTTCCAACAAGTCAAGAGACAAAGTCAATCATTGTTCATCCAATATGTTATCGTCGGCACTGAACGTATGCTCCATAATAATTGTTGACACTGGACAAACTAAAATTTCTTTGATAATTATGGAAAGGAAGGAAAAACTTTGAGTCTTCTATAACCACCATTTTAGAATATTAAAATTGTAAGGACACTTGAGAGTTAGAGGGGAGTGAATAGCTTCTTTCACTTCTTGTTGATGATTTGCAACGAAAAATTCTAAGCAATGCTAATACCTTCATGTTATTTGGTCTTCACCTTCTTGAGGTGACTAATCTAAGAGTCTGCTTCTCACACTCACAAATGCACTATGAAACCTCCTTCTCGGAGGCAGAGAAACCTGTAAAAGCTTGAATAAATTAAATATAACAAGAAATGCAAACAATGTTACACAAGAAATCAAAAACTTTTACAATAATGAATCTTGTTTTGTTTGTTTTTTTCTTGCTTGGAATAGCCTCTTGATACTTGGAAAGTGCAGTAACACTTCTTTTCCAAACCCTTAAGAACTAGTGTGAATGATTGTTGTGAGTCATGTTGGATCGTAAAGATGCTAAAGGGGGTGAATAACGTTTGTCGCTTTTTTAGAAATAATGAGAATACGTAGCGGAAAACAAACAAACTCAATATGCTAACATAGTAGTTTTTACTTAGTTTAGAGCCTTCGATGACTCATACTCTAAGGTCCACACTCGCTGAGTGCTTTCTTTGGGTAATCACTATAATCATGAAGCAATTACAAATTTTAAGTACAATTGCAGGGATTAAATTATACCGACAATACATCTTTGAAAACTTGAGCCCAGGTTGTCGGTGCAGCTTTTAGGTATCTTGGAGACCTTTTCGATGCAGCGTGTGAGTACAAAAGTTGTAACAATTGTTCTTCTAAAGTTGCAGGCCAAAGTCTCCTTTTATAGCCCCATCCGGGCACCTGGATCCCCTCCAAGGCTCCTGGACTATGTTGACATGGTGATTTCTCATCAAAACTTCATCCTTGAAGTTTATTTTCCTCCGGGCGTCCAGACCCCCTCCGGGCGCTTAGACTGTTGACTTGGGTTAACTAGTTGTCACGCTTCAACTTAACTTCTAGATGAACTTTTTTGGTCCGGACTCCAGGACTAACTCCAAGCTCCCGGACCGCCCAAGTACTTGACTAGACACCTGCCCTGCCTCAAAACTAGTCCGGGCACTCAGACCAATTCTAGGCGCCCAGACCAACTCCGGCGCCCGGGCAACTCTCTTTCACCATTCACTTTCGTGTAAAAAGGGTTAGTTCAGGCAATCATAATATGTTTTTACTATAAAATAGAGTTAGTACAATAAGGTAGTAGTATTAATTAGATCCTATCTCTTCGAAACCAGGATCTAGTCACGGTCTTAGCTTAGGTTTTCCTAAATCGGGAATGCGCCCTCACTGGATATCTCTCCTCCAGTAACTTACTTTACTTACCATTTGCAGACTTCCTTGATGTCAGGTCTTTTAACCCACCACGACTTCTTGCTAGATTTCAACCAATCTAGACTTCAGTCAGTTGTCAATCCAACTAGACTTCCTCTTTCCAGATCTCAATCAATCTGGACTTCCTACTAGTTGTCAATCTAACTGGACTTCAGCCTAGTGTTTCAGTCCTCTAGACCCATCAAATCTTGCACACTTAGTAAAAGGTTAGACAAATAATACATCTAACTTTAACCTATTTGTCGTACATCAAAACCTAATTATTAGTACAATTTGCATCAACAATATCCCCTTATTTAATGTAATGACAACCTGAGTTAAAGTTAGAAAAAAAACAATGCAAATAAGTATTAAACATGTGATGCCCTTTAAGTTTTTTCTAAATTTGAGTAAAGTGAGTTGATTTTTCTAACCTAATCCACTATATCCTCCCCCTTTAACATAAATCAAAAAAATAATACAACGCATTCAGCACAAATTTTCAATTATTCATAAAAGTTTTAAAAATGGTTAGAAATATTTAAAATAATTGTTTGGCTAATATTTGGAAAATTTTGAACAATTTAAATAAAGATTTAACAAAATGAATAAACTTTGCAAACTAAGTTTTTCAAACAAGTTTTCAAATAATGATTTCAAGTTTTTAAATAGTAATTTTGAATATGAGTTTTCGAAAACCAACTATTTCAAATCGAAAGTACTATCGTTTGAAAGAATTTTTAAGGGTAATTTTCACAAAGGTAAAGTAATTTGAGAGGAACTTCTCAAACTTTACAAAGTAATTTTGAAAATTAAATTTTGCAAGAATAAAATATTTTCCAATGCTAAATTTATAAATCATTTATAAATAATTTTCAAAAAGCATTTTTCAAAAAATACCTTTTAAAGCAAATTTGTAAAAATAATTTATACAATAGTTTTCAAAACATTTTACGTAAAGACTTTGTAAAATATTTTCAAAGAAAATTTTAAAGTAAATAAATTGTTAAGTGAGGCTTTGAAATAGATAAACATATTTTTCAATATACTTTTGGAAAAATAAGTATTTTTGAAGCATTTTTATAAATAAGTAATATTAAAACAATGATTTTTTTCAAAAGAAAAGGTTTTCAAATATTGTCAAAGTAATTTTCAAAAAATATTTTTATAAAAGTAATTTTAATCAATTTTCAAAATAAATATTTGAAAAGTAATTTTTTGAAGCCATTTTTGAAGTTATTCGTACTAAAGTTTGGACATGTTAAATAATTAGTGCAACATATTTTCAAGGCACTTTTTCTCCCTTAACCTAGCACCTTCTTATTATCTTTGTTAACTATAAGAAGTTCTACTTAATGTTTAAGAGAATTTGTATTAGTAACACTTATGTTTAGTAAATATATTATTTACATAAGTCTTTTCTATATACCTATTATAATTGTTCATTTAACTTTGATTAATTAAAATAAGATTATTTAAATTAATCATTGATCAATTATTCTTAAAAAAATTAACATTATATTAAGATAATTAAGTTAAAATTAAGTTTCAAGTTAAATGAAATGATTTATTACTAACTCAATAATAGTTAATCATTATCAATAGTTTATTGATTAACTTTAACTTAATTCATTTATCAACTTAAATTTCATATTAATTGATTAATAAGAGTATTAGTTTTAATTTTATATTTAAATTTACTTCATCTTCTTTAAGTTTTGATTACATTTAACTTAAATTAAATTATTAATTAAAGTTAATTTAAATTAGGATTAACTAAGTTTAGAGTTAGTTAGATTGCAAGCTTGAATAAGTTATAATTTTAGCAAGTATTAACGATAGGTTAGATTAGATAAATATTTTAAGTTATTAAATTAAGATTGAGTTAAGTTTGTTAAATCTAAAGCTAAACTTAAATCTAATATAAACTAAACTCTGAAATTCAAACTTAACTTATCTCACAAAATTATATAATTCCCTGATTGAAAATATATATCTTAGGTAAGATGAATAAGGATTAAATTAAAATAAAATTAAAACAAATTAAAATAAATTAAATTAAATTAAATTAAAATTAAATTAAATTACCTTAAATTAAATTAAATTAAATTCAATTCAATTCAAATAAAAATAAATTAAATTAAAACAAATAAAAAAAATTAAATTAAGTTAAAATAAAATAAAAAATAAATTAAATATTAATATTAATATTATTTTAATTAAACCTTAAAATTAAAATTGAATTAACAAAGTTAATTAACGTATTACATTAAAATATTTTTAAAAATCCTTTTAAAAATTATTTTAAAAAATCCTTTAAAAATTATTTTTTAAAAAAAATTGAAAATTCTGTAAAAATTATTTTGGAAATTATTTTTTAAAAATATTTTGAAAATCCTTTTAAAATTATTTTGGAAATTATTTTTTAAAAAAACATTTTGAAAATCCTGCAAAAAGTATTTTTAAAATTGTTTTAAAAAATTATTTTAAAAATCATGTAAAAATTATTTTAAAAATCCTTTAAAAAGTATTTTAAAAATCTAACTTTAATGAAATCCTTAACTTAAAGTTTAATTAATTAATTTAAACCTAAATTTTAATTAAAAATAATAATTAAATCAATTATAATTTAATTAACTTAAATTTAAAAATTAATTGAAACAATTAAAACTAAACTCAAAACATTAATCTAACTTAACCATACTTCAAAATTTATCTAAAACTTAACTCAATCTTAATTTAATGACTTAAAATATTTATCTTAATCTAAACTATCGTTAATACTTGCTAAAATTATAACTTATTCAAGCTTGCAATCTAACTAACCTAATACTTGTGTTAGATTTAAGTTTAGCTTTAGGTTTAACAAACATGTATTTTTTAGATAAATGTCTTAGCTATGGTGAGTCACCTGTACATCATTAGAGTAACCATGCCTTCGAAATTTTTTAAATAGTCCTGCCACTGAACTTAGTAAAAACTTTAATTTAACTAGGTAGGATTTGTAAAGGGTAGCTTTAGTTAGTTCCACTAAGCCAAATACATCAGGTCGAAATCATACATTTCTAAGCATGCATAGATAGAGCTTCTCTAACCTACTATCATCCAAAACTTCTTCAATATTATTTGTCAAGCTAAACTTTTGTCTCTAATTAAACTAGTCCTAATTACCTAGTCGGGTAAACTATTATTTTTGGAGGTACCAATTAATTTAGTACTTCCCCTTGAATTATTGAACTTGGGCTATGCTTAATTAAGATTAATTAAGTTTTAGTTAAGTTTAATTAATTTTTAATTTAATTTTTAAGATCAATTTTAATTTTTAATTTTATGTTTATTTTTTAAGTTTTTAATTTTGAATTAATTAAGTTGATTAAATTATATTTCTTTAAAAGATTATCTTTAATATATAACTTTTTATTAATTTTAAATTAATTAAATGGGTTGTATTTAAGATTTCTTTTTTAGTGTTTATCTTTTTATTAATTTTGAATTAGTATGATGTAGTTTTGATTATACAAATTAATTTTATCTATAGGTTTATCCTTAAGATTTAAATTCTTATTTATTAAATTATTTTTGTTTTGGATAAAAATTCTTAGATTAACATTATCTAGATTATCAAATATTTTATTAAAAAATTTATCAATTTTATCTAGATCAATACTAACTTCATCATTTTTACCATTTGAATTTTTAAATCTATATAAGTTTACATTTTTGTTATTATTTGAATTTTTAAGATTATTATTAATTTATTTATTTAAATTCAAATTCAGATTTGGTGAATTAATTAAATCAAATTTTTTATTAATTAATTAATTTGTTTTTATATATTTTTTTAATTAAATCTAAATTATTTAATATGTTTATAGGAGTATTTTCATAATTATCTAAATTATCATGCATATTTATAGAAAAAAATTCTAAACTATTATGTGCAGTATTTAAATTGCTATTGATAGGGGTATTTTGGTGAATATTACTAACCTTAAGCGTGATCCCTAATTTTGTAGGCTTCTCCGTTGGATTGAACTCGAACTTGGATTCATTTTTATCTTGTTCCTCCAGTTTCAATGGCTCCTTATGAAGCTTGGTCAGGCGGGTCCAAAATTTGTAGGCATCTTGGTGTTCCCCAATTCTGCACGTAATTTCGTTAGGTAATAAATCTGAAATTAACTTTATTTCCTTTTGATTTGCTTTGGAGTTCTGAGAAGATCGCTTCAGCGCCATGTCACCTTCGAAATCGTTCATTAGGACGAAGCTTTCCATTTGCATCCTCCATAAATTGAATTCATCCTTCTTGTATATCTCGTATAGAGGTGGTTGGTTGACGTTCTGCCCAAGCGTCTCTTTGTGCTCCATTTCACTTACACAACACAATTTCACAAAGAAATTCCAAGACTAGGTCTTGGGGTAAGTAGTGTGGGAGGATGGTAAGTATAAAAAGTAACTTGATTAGTGTTGCACCAATTCAGAGTATTTTGCAACGTGAAAAGCTTGTCCAAAAGAGATAATTGCACTAATTTGAACTAGGTCGAAAATCTTTAAATCAAACAAGATTTAAAAAGAAAGAAAATAAAAGAACCCCTTTTGCTCGATTAGTGGTTGCACTAATTCAGAGTGGTACCTCACTCTGATATTATTTGTTAGATCATAAAGACGCTAGGGGGGGTGGTGAATAGCGTCTAACACTTTTTTAGAAATCACGAGAATACACAGCGGAAAACAAATAAACTCAACACGCTAATACAGTAGTTTTTACTTGGTTCGGAACCTTCGACGACTCATACTCCAAGGTCTACACTCACCGAGTGATTTCGTTGGGCAATTACTATAATCACAAAGTAATTACAGATTTTTAGTACAATTGCAGGAATTAAATTATACTGACAATACAACTTTGAAAACTTGAGCGCGGGTTGTCGGTGCAACTTTTAGGTATCTCGAAGACCTTTTCGAAGTAGCACGTGAGTACGAAAGTTGTAGCAATTATTCTTTTGAAGCTACTGGTTGAAGCCATCTTTTATAGCCCTGTCCAAGCACATGGATCCCCTCCCAGGTGCCTGGGCTGTGCTAACGCGGTGAGCTCTCATCAAAACTTCATCCCTGAAGTTTATCCACCTCTGGGCACCCAGACCCTAAGCTCTTAGACTGTTGACGTGGGTCAGCCAATTGTCGCACTCCAACTTCGCTTTTGGATGAACTTTTCTAGTCCACGCGCTTGGACCAACTCCAAGTGTTGGGACCGCACGGGTGCCTGGCCAGGCACTTGCCCGCCCTTGAAACTGGTCCGAGCGCCCAGATTCTTCTAGGCGCCCAGACAACTCTCTTTCACCATTCACTTTCTTGTAAAAAAAAGTATTAGTCCAAGCAATCATAATATGTTTATCCTGCAAAACAAAGTTAGCACAATAAGGTAATAGTATTAATTAGATCTTGTCTCCCTGAGACTAGGATCTAGTCACAGTCTCAGCTTAGGTTTCCCAAATGGACTTAAGCTGGACCGATGCTTACTGTTCCCTCAACCTAAAACGCATCCTCACTGAATCTCTCTCCTCCAATAACTTACCTTACTTACCATTTGCAGACTTCTTTAATGTCAAGTCCCTTAAACCACTAGAACTTCCTGTCGTATTTCAACCAATCTAGACTTTAGCCAGTTGTCAGCCCAATTGGACTTCCTCCTGCTAGATCTCAACCAATTTGGACTTCCTGCTAGTTGTCAACCCAACTGGACTTCAGCCTAGTGTTTCGATCCTCTAGACCCATTAAGTTTTGCACACTTGGTAAAATGTTAGACAAACAATATATCTAACTTTAACCTATTTGTCATACATCAGAACCTGATTATTAGTGCAATCTACACCAACAAATCATGCCTTTAAACCTTCACGAAAATCCTTTTCTAGGGTTCACTTGATGTTGCCAATCGATTCAGCTTTTCCCTAATCGTATCATATAAACTGACCATGAATACTTACAGAACAACTCTTTTTGAACCCTTAATCGATTGATGAGTCATTCCAATTGATTCAGAAGCTTCAAATTGATTGATCAATCGATTCTGAAGTTTACTATTCGCTTGCAAGCTCTTACCAATTGATTATGCAAACTCTTAATCGATTCGGCTCTTCGCAAACAACCTTCCCAATTGATTGGGCACCTTTCCAATCGATTCAACAACTTTGTGTGAAACCAATGTGCTTTGTGAAAATCACACTCTAATCGATTGGATCAATTAATTGGAGGAGGCTTAATCAATTGCCCCAATCGATTCATAGCCTTGCTGTGCTCTTAGCCAAAACATGCTAATTGATTGACCCCAGCCTCACTATGCTCTTGCGAAAGCCTCCAAATCGATTGTCCTAGGGTTGGGCAATCCATTAGGGCAATCGATTGACTTAGGATCAATCGATTACCCAACCCTAACTCCCTTGATCCAAGTCTAGGGTTTTCTTACCCGACATCCAGTTAATCGTGACCTGTTGAGACTTTCCATTGCCTAACATTTAGCCAACCTTGACCTATAAGGGCTTCCTCACTAAGTGTCGACCAACCTTTGACTCACTTGGACTTTCTCTTTGTCAAATTTTCGTCAAACTTTCGATCACCAAGTGCGGTCCTCCTTTACCTACTTGGATTTTTCTCTTGCCTAAGCTCCAGTTAAGACTAGTCACTCGGTAAATTTCCATCCTACCTAACCTCAGTTAGGATTTTTCCTTGTCTAATCGTAGTTAGGGCTTTCCTTTGCCAACATGTGATCCTCCTTGACCCACTTAGAGTTTTCTTTTCTTACCACAATTAGGACTAGTCATTCGGTAGACTTCCACCCTGGCTAACCTTAGTTAGGGTTTTCCTTTGCCAATGTGCGATCCTCCTTGATCCATTTGGACTTTCCTTTACTTAACCGTGGTTAGGACCAGTCATTCAGTAGACTTCCATCCTGTCTAACTTCAGTTAGGGCTTTCGTTTATCAACATGCGATCCTCGACCTACTTGGACTTTCCTTTATCTAACTACAGTTAGGATTTTGCTTAACCTTCAATTAGGACTTTGCCTTGCATTATCTTTGGTTAGGACTTTCCCTTTCCTAACCCTCGAGTTAGGACTTTGTTTAACCTCTAGTTAAGACTTTGTCTTGCCTAACCTCCAATTAAAACTTTCCGAATCAAGTTTCTGATGCTCTATGACCTACTTGACTTCTCTCTCACATATTGTCAAGTATTCAGTCAATCCTGATATACTTGACTTATTTTCATATATTATCCAAATATTGAAACTCAAGCTTGAATCCACTCGAATTTAGTCAAACTGTCAATCTTGACCCGAGGATGATTGCATCAATAATCTTCCAATAGAAATCCGCTCCGCTATCTGATCCATTAAAATCAAAAGAAGTCGTAAAATAATTTTCAAGTTTCTATGTGGAACTTAGGATTCTCGTGAATATTTCGTCAGTTCTTTTAATAAAACATGTGATTTTGGATGTTTTAAATTACTACTACTTGTATTTTATGTTTCAAAAATATTTATTTGTATTTCATATTTTATATTATATATATTATTTATAAATATCATATAAATATTTTCTAAGATTGTATATATTTTTAGAAAATATATACAATCTTATTAGGATGAGAGGAAGAATTTTTAAATAGAATTAAAATATTATAATATAAAGCTAACATTTATTGTTAATTTATAATTTATCTATAGGGTCTAAAGTAAAAAATAATTAAATAAATTTTAGGAATATGAATAAAATAATTTTTCTATTTCGTTTTCATTGTTAATACACGAGGTAAAAATTCATTCATACTATATTCATTTAAAACTAATAATACCACACTACAAAAATTTCTTAAAACTAAATGAGAAGTAAGATAAAAAAAAATAAAAAGTTATTTGATTGCATCATTAAATATTTTTAAAATTTTACAAATATTACTATAAATATTTCATTGATATGAAATAAATATATATTAAAATTATTAGTCTTTTATATAAAAAATGAACATAATAATTCTTTATATTAGTATGAATCTTATAATAATTGATATGTTGAATTTTAACGTATTACTATATCAATTGAAAATTTTTTATGTTTCATTCTATTATTTTTATAAAATGTGCCCACTTTTTATTATAAACAGATGCGACCATATATATGAAATAACAGTTCTAATTGATTTTCATAAGATTTTTTAAAATTCATAATTTATCTTGAATATATAAATTTAAAATATAACATACTCAACGAATATGAAAAAAATAAACTATTATAAATTTTAGTTCATCAATACTAGAGGTATTAAAATTAGAATTATCAAATGATATTGAAAATATTTTATAAGTTAATTCATATTCTTTTAAAATTAAATATAATAATTGAAGTTACACTCATATATGAATGTATTTACTAATGATCACTCCAAATATCATAATATAAAAAAATATTATTTAATTTACTAAATTCTTCAATTAATTTTTTTCTTATTTTACTAATTTTTAATTATACAAATATATTTTTAAGAATATGTTTAGCAGATACATTAAGATATTATTTATAAAAATCCAATAGTGCATTTAGATATAAAATTAAATGAAAAATATTCTATGAAAATAAATATAGCTAATGATTTTTTAATTTATTATTAGAATATAAAAATAAACCAGAATCAGTATTTCAATTAGTGAAAAATCTTAATCTTTACACTTGAGAATGGTGTACTCCATATTCTATTGAGTGTTTCGCTTCTACATTTTATTTATTTCAATGACTCATAGCTATCACCGGCTTGGAATTTGTAAAAAACATTGCAGTGCGTAAATTTTACATATAATTCTCCCAACGAAAGAGTGACATTTTTAAAATGTTTAGTAAAAATAGAAGGTTTTAAGAGAGGAACTTCCCAAACCTTAAAAGTAAGTACATCGGTACTTCTTTTTATTTCGGGTGTTAGAATTTGCTAGGTCTCATCATTGGTAGATTGAATGTTGAACTCATCATTCGGATTCACTATTTCCTTACCTCTTAGAGTGCGTTTGGTTGGGGGTTATCCTTGATAACCTTGGTTATCTATCCAAGATTATCAACAAAAACCCTGTTTGGTTTAGGTAATCGATGATTCCCGAGTAATGTTTCATGCCCGACACGTCAACAAAAGGGGCATGCAACCAGGAATCGAAAAACCTCGAAAAACTAAGGTTTTTCTTGATTCCGGGGTTATCAAATTTTTTTTACCCAAAATACCCTCGGATAAAAGAAAAATATGAAAAAAAATAAAATGTAAAGAAAAAAATGAAAAATATAAAAAATAAAATTTTAAAATTTTAAAAAATTTAAAAAATTTTTAAAAAATAAAAAATCATTAAAAAAATAAAAAAAATGGTAAAAAAACTTTTAAAAAATAGAAAAAACATTAAAAAATTTAAAAAAAATACAAAAAACATTAAAAAATAGAAAAAACATAAAAAATTAAAAAAATACAAAAAACATTAAAAATAGAAAAAACATAAAAAAATACAAAAAATACAAAAAACATTAAAAAAAAAAAATAGAAAAAATGTAAAAAAAAAATTAAAAAGTAAAAAATAATAAAAAATGTTAAAAAACATTAAAAAAATTTAATAAATAGAAAAATGTAAAAAACCCAAAAAAAATTAAAAAACCTAAAAAATAAAAAATAAAAAAGTAAAAAAATAAAAACAAATTAAAAATTAAAAAACATAAAAAATAAAAATATATATAAAAATGAAAATATAGTAAAATATAATAGAGTTTAAATAATTATAATAATAATAATAATAATAATAATATTATTATTATTATTATTATTATTATTATTATTATTATTATGTATAGTTGGTTTTGTAACTAAACTAGTTTATTCATTGATAACGGTAATCTAGTAAAATGCTAAACTAGATTATTCATTAAAACCTTCAAACAAACATGTTTTAACCAATATTATATATGATAACTTGAATCAAACACACCCTTAGAGATTGAAATGATGAACTTCCTCGTCCTCCTTCTATTGTAGTCGAAAGTATGTAAAATTGGAGTTCAAAGTATATAGAGATTGTGGAATTAAGAATAATTAAAAGTACTAGATATGGAAATAATGAAATAAACTTTCTATTTATAAAATTTGAAGAGTTACATATACTAAATCGCAACCATTGATTAAAAAAAAAATGATTAAATGATCTCAATCATTAAAAAAATATAAAAAGTTCCTCCTTTATCCCAACCGCCAGTGAATGATTTCGATGTTCAAAAGAAAAAAAATAAAATAAAAATCTAAATCGATGGGTCAAACCGCTGGTTAACCACTAATTCAGTAATTTTTTTTAGACTAGAACCAAAATCGATTCGGCACCCATATGAATCCGATTAATAGGTACTTTACTCGTTGATCCAATTAACGGATGATTTATTATTCTAACTTTTTTAGGTTAACCGATTATTAGAGAAAATTCAACTATTAATTTATCGAAATCAAAGCTCAGTCTTTAAATACCTTAAAAAAAATTGAAAAGAGCCTGTCGCTGCACTGTTGAACTATATTTAGTGTGTTAATAAATGGAACTAAGAATATTAATTAAATAGGGGCAAAATTGTTGCATTGGTCGAGGGCAATCAGTTTGCTTGTGAACATGTTACAAACTCGACACAATATTTTTTTAAAAAAAAAATATTTTGACTATCATTTTATTATTATTACAATTTTTTGCTTTGACAAATTGATTTATCACGATCCAGTAAAATTGAGAATTATGCTACATGATATTTAAATAATTATTATATTTTGCCAAGATAGCAAATAAATTGGATGCATTACCTAAAAAATTAAATTTGGTAAATTTTAATTTCACTTTAACATTTTTTTTTCCTATAATATATATATATATATATATATATATATATATATATATATATTTAATCAAATTATTCAGATCCAATTAATATGATTCTCGCATCTGATCGCAATGGCGTGTGATAATCGATCGTACAAAATTAATCACAGTCCGGAATTCAACGTATGGAATTGTTTGGTGAGAGAAACGGATCATTCTTTGTCATTTTGAAATATTATATTATATATATTTTTTAAAAAAATATTTTTCTAAGATTCTCGAACCAATTATTTGGAGATTCTTGCAAGAATCCAACTCCCAGACGTTGACGTCAGAACATGGAGAGAAAAACACATGCATCCGTCGGTTGGCGAACAAAACAACCGGAACCGGTTGGTGGGCGAGAAGGATGCGCTTGGTATTCGTTCAAACATTTCCCTCGCAATTAATTAAGACATCCACTTCCATAGCCAACTCACTCAACCTATCTGCTCTTGTTCCCATCCAAATATTGGCGTTTTATCGGATGATTTTTTGTCATTAAGGTCATTATTTTGTTCGAATTCTATATATACGAAGTTATTATTATTTTTTATCGGACAAGATCCAAGTAAATCCATAAACTTGGTGATGTGGTAAAGATAACGATACCACATGGTCCGAGTCATAACTTGGTCATTACGGCTCTCTCCACGACTTAATCAATCGATAGAATTCGATCCCACAAAAGTCGACCCAGCACAAATCGACTTGACGTACACCTGACATACCTAAGGAGTTTGGCCAGGGATATATCACTGGGCACTCGGTTATCTTTTAATTTAAAATACATTTAAAAAAAATCATTTGCTTTGTCTTCTATTATTATTTTTTAAAAAAAAAAAATCATTTTCCATGCATTAGTTGTGGCTTGTGGCCCTCACCAGCTCATTCTGACCTCGCAACCACTCTCTGCCTTCCCTCGCATAGCTTGGAGATACAATGCATTTCAAGCTTAACAATGATTTGAAAGTGAGAGCTCCAAAAAACCGAAGCTCTTTTCTCCTATCGTGGCATAAGATAAATATAGCATTAAATAAATTCATAAAAGTTCACAACAAACAAGCACAGTTAGTTGAATTTCTTAGTACCAGACATATGTTTACCAGCTGGATTACAGAGAACCGACAAAAAATAACATAAATAAATGAGGGGCTGTAAGTGAAATGTAATCTTCACCAGAATACAAAAAGCTTGTATACAACTAACCAGCCGCCGTTTCACTCACAGCCAAAACCAATTGCGTTAAGGTAACAGGAGAGGTTTGGTGAGTGGGGCAGAATCTAGCTAGCACAATTACAAATTTATAGGACGGTAATTAAACGTGTTTATGAATAAGGTTGATATTCAATTTGATAAGAATTTATTTAAATTCATTTAATACATATAAAATTAATTAAATGAATAAATTGGAATAATTTGTTAATATTCATGAACAACATTTATCAATAAGGTTATAATCAATATGTTAAATAAAATAAATAAATAAGTTTGTATTATCAAACTCAATAATAAAAAGAAAATAAATATTTAACTCCTTAGAACTTGGTTGAAGATAAAGATGTTTTAGTGAATCTGCAAATATAAAAAAAAAAAAATGAAAAGAAAGTTGCATATGTATGGATATAGTGCTGCAGAATGAAAAGATGTGCAGAAGAAATTAAAAGAGCTCAAGGAATTGATAAAACAATTTATATAAGAAGCATCCATCTGCAGGAGAGTAAAAAAAGAGTTAAATATATCATGACTATTTCTGGGGTTAGTATCAAAAGTATAATCCCTTGTTGAGTCTAATGAATGCCTTAAAAAAATTTTGCACCCTAGCAAAGTGGTTCTGTACCCTATTGTGAGACCAAACATTAGAAGACCACTCAGCAAGCTTTATATGTAGATTAAGTAGACATTCTGCCTTCGTTTCAAAAAAGGGATTAATCGGAGGGAGTAATGCAAAAATCCACAAGTGGGAATCCATGCAATTTAACAGTTTTGTATCTACTAAAAAATGTTCTCCATGCTCATGCTTTTGGGCACAATTTCTTTTCACTGACCAACTCAAGAAACCTACTTTGTTCACAGAGCAAAATAGTAGGGACAAGGACATTTATCCAATGATGCATTCCTCTGCAAACTGGATTGGGACTTACGTTACTAAAGCCTGTCAGTTATTAATCCCCTAATTGATTTGATGAAGGGCTGAAGCCAAAACAGATGGTTTGGAACATTGAACATTTAAGGCTCTAAATCTGTGGTAAGGGAAAATCAATTGAAAAGGAGCTCATACACTGGACAATATACTTAATGATAGTTAATGAAGAAAAGTTCATTTAAATAGTTCGAAACTTTACTACAAACTTGCTCTAACATAGGAGTCATATAATTTTTCTTCCATAGTCTTGAGGGAAGCAATTGGGCACTCAATCAACAAAATAAGAGACAGAAGATTTATTTTTGTTCAAAGCAAAAGGCCTAAAGCCAAATTCATCTCAATGATACGTACTAAAGGGAAGACGGCACAAAAAATTAAGGTTTATGTCCAGTTAGGAGAGAGAGGAGTTTGCAGTCTGGAAGTGGAATGAAGTAATGATGAACAGACCAGTAGGTAATGTTTTAGGGTGCCACACAGGCTATTTACATGTTTATCACGTATCGAGGGCACTGAGCAACCTTGGCTTGAACATCTTCACTGGAATAAAATTTAGAGGTGAAGGACCAACACCCGAGTTCCATGCTTTCCTAGATATATAATTCAGACAAACTTAGATTCAACAAAGTCGAAGACTTTTCCACAACTCTGATTCAGAGCATAAATGAAAACCAAACTTCATTGGTTTCTCAAGCTGATGGCTGTAAGTAATCATTTGAGCAAAATGCCAAGATAGAAGAACACCAGCAAGTTTTGTTGATACCTACACTGCAAACAGCAGCAATTAGAAAGCAAAAGAGCAATTCGAGAAATTGAATTTTAAAAAATAGAATCATGTTATAAAATTACTATTATGTTCTCATTAAGAAAGTTTTAAATGTGTCGATGGATCAAGAGACTTGAAACAAAATCACTAGAATAAAAAAGCCACAATGGACACTTACTAGCGATAAGGAAACACATTGAATTTGAGCTGGACACTTGGAAAGCACTTTCTTTCTCCATGAACAGAGTATAATGATCCTCTGAGTGACTTCAATAATAAAAGGAACCTAAAATACAATGTTGTGAGCGAAAGAGAAAAAAAAGGACTTGACTCTCATTTCTCCAACAAAAACAAACATTTAACAAAGCTAGTAAATTTATCCCACCTGGCCACCATTCAGGTTCAGCAGAATTGATTTCACTGTTGGAAGCATCCTCCCCCTCAGCTGTCTACTAACAGCATTTTGAACAGAGAGACAATAATTCATGTTGGTAATTCTTACAGAAAAAAGTTAATTAAACTTAACACATGAACTATATTTTTTAATACAATTTTCAAAGTATTTGTTTCACTTGCTTTTATTGTCGCCCCAAAAAAGATAACATAGTATATTCGTGCCCCATAGAGCATGGATGAGCTGAAATAGCCAGGCACATCCAGAAAATTGCCCACGACTATCTCACAACTCTTGACCTTAATAATTTGTATCCGGCTCTCAATCTCACAACCCTCAACCAGTTTAATGGAATATCAGAAAAGTTGTCAGAAAAGATTTGACACGGTTCATAGAAGTAGACACATAATTTATAATCTAAATACAAGATGGAAGAAATGTGTAATGAAACCTTCAGTATCAGTCCTCTGACAGCCCAGTCCACAGCCTAGGTCACTTCGCAACAATTCCTGAACTGTCACCTACGCCATCATTTAAAATGTCTAGTAGGTTGCTTAGATTGTTAACAAGCATCGGCAAAAAAATAATTGATCATACACACGAATCTATGATCAATATGCATATCACAAAAATCTATGCGTTCCAAATCTCTAGGGCTAGATTGTTTGAAAATGAACTCCCAAAAATGCATTAGCAAATAGGCTGGAGGATAGATCTATGTCCAAGTCTCCAGTTAGCAGAATGAACTCTTTCCGAATCTGTAGACTTGCCAAGGTGCGGCATAATTGAACTCGAAAATAAACCCCCAAGACACACCAGAAAGATCTAGAGTCAAGCACGATGAGGGAGTGATCGATTCCGGAAACACCAGGAACCGGATAACCTAATCCGAAATAGAAAAGGGATCAAGGGAGCGGGAGGATCCCAATAGGCGAGAAGGATTCACAAACCAATCCAGCCGGCGGATCATGAGCATACCTTTGAAGGGAAGGGGGTAGGTGACTCGAATCGGCAGATAGCTGCCTGCCTGCAGCGAGATCATCGGAAGCGACCGAAGATGACGGTGATTGCAGAGTTGCTGCTGATCACAATTCACAATACAGTGTTAACCACTTAAACTGCCTTTCTGCAGATTCTCTCTTGCACTCTGCTTTTATTAAAATCGAACTGGAAATAGAAACTCGGATTGCTGTTTCACTAATTGACTCAATGGATCGATTCGTCGCATAGGATTTCAATATTTATGGTTCATTGACAAAAAAAAAAAAAACATAAATACAAAATATTGAGCCCCCAGGCCAGGAGGTACCGTGCAACACTAAAATACTTCCGCATTTAATTAAGCATACACGAATTTGATTTTTAACTAACGCATTGTAGATTAAATTTTACTAATGGTAGATAACTTTAGAACGCCGATAGGACGTTCATGCTTCCGGATTTATTTTAATGATCGGTGAAAAATTTTTATGGGATCAAATTGATCACTAAAGTTATAAATAAATGATACGTACGTGAATAAGATTTATTCATTTTGGTAAGAGTTCATTCAATACACAAGATTTAATTAAATAAATAAATTTAAACAACTCGTTAAACTAAACAAATAAACTTATATACATATATGTTCAATTTGTTAACGTTTATAAACAATGTTCTTGAACTATATTTACTAATAAAACTATTATCAACTTATTAAATAAATAAAAAATATTTAAAATAAATAAATATGTTTGAATTACTATGCTCAATAACTTATCAAACAAATAAAAATTTTAAATAAAACTTTAAATAATTAAATAAACCTAAATTGACAGCTCGATAACATTTAAACAAATCAAATTCCAATCAAACTTAAACTAAACATATGCTCATAAAATAAAATAAGTAAACTTGAATAATCATTTCAATGAATTGATTCATATTAAACTCAACTCAATTATCTTTTCAAATAGACTTAGATACTACGAAACATGATTCGGCTAAATTTATATATCGTCTTACTAGTCATCGAATTTATCGTCTTACTAGTCATCTCCCAGATTAATCTATTTAAAGAATTAAATATCTGAATTCTAAAAAAAATTTGATAAAATTTTAAGCCATATACTTAGTTTTTAAATACCTTATAAAAGTGCATGTAAACAAAACAAAAAAAAACAGATGAATCTCTTGTATTTACCAATTGTAGCGGTAAAAGGTGATACCACGCACCCCTACTCCGTGAGGTTTTTTAAGTGACCCGCAATGTATTCACGAATGGTGGCAACACCTCAATGTATTCACCAATCTATCATATTAAAGTGGATAAATGAATACTTAAAAACATATTAAACAACTGATAGATTCGTTCCAATTTTTACAAAACTAGCTAATCTTCCTACTTTAGCACAAAATCACTTATTTCAACCGATTTGTACGTGGCCAACAGCACATCCAACCATCTTACATAACCAAACTAAATCAGAGTTTTTTACAATCAGACCGAGATCAGTGCTACTTTCGAGAAATAAAACCGTGATTTCCAAGTCATATTATTTATCGAATGTCCATGGGATGGTAGTGACGGTCAAAAACCAAACCGAAATCATAACTCCAAAATTTAACTAGCCTAATAAATTTGATGAATAACAAAATAAAAATGATCCCACATATGAACCGACGATAAGCCAAATTATATGGAATAAAAGCATTGAGTTGGAAGGGGCGAGTCCAAAAATACAAGCAACTCATCAAATTTAGCAATTTAGTTACAGTATTATGAAATGACGAAATCCCATTAGAACATAAAGAATAACCTTCGGAACGTTGGTATAACCTTCCCCACGAATGCCTGAGAGTTTAAGGTCTAGCTTGCAAGCATTATCCTTGATCAATTGATAAACTAGTATTACCGTCTCTTCTTTGAAGCAAAACACAGGCAGCATGAATAAATTATATCTGATCGTTCCGTGGAGGATTGTCTCGGTAAGAAATCCAAAGTCGTGCTCTAAAATACGACAGTGTCCAACATGGTCCCTAGAGTCTGGATTATGTTGGACGACATCAAGTTTGACACATGCTCTTCCAGATGTTTCTTGGCGTCCTGCCTTCCAACGTTTGCGATGGCCAATTTTTCAGGTGGAAGCTCGTCCTCCTCCTGAACTGCTTTGTTATATTTGATAGCCAGATCCAACATTTCCTGATGAGGCAGCAATGAGACTCCATCATCAATGGTCATAAAGAGAGAGAAATATAGAAATTTGATATTCCAGCATGTTCTATAGAAGATATAATATAATTAATTAGATGAAGCATGAGAACATATTGCATACCTGGACTGTGTGCTCATTGGTTTTGGAATGAGTGTCAAATGGCCGAAGTATCAAACCATCAGTCCATTTCTTTTTATGCAGGTTGAGCAACATTTTCTCCTCAAGCTCATTCTTCCTATAATTTATTGCAATTGAATAATAATGCCGGTTTAATCCATGGATAAGTGCCTGATAAACAACACCTAGATGTAAACCAAGTGTAGAAAGATAACTCATTCAGCCGACTGAAAACAATATTCAACATGCAGTTAACCTGAATGGATGGCTTATTGAGATGTCCAACATTGGACGTTGTTTGGCGAGGTTCCTGGCCAAGCATCATTGTCTGAGGATTGATCAAGCGAAAAGCATCAATAACCACCTTCCCCTTTACACTCTGGATTGGGTCTACTACAACAGCTATCGCCCTTGGATTGAGGGCTTCAAAACTCTGCAGGAAGCCCAAGGAAGGCATCAGATTGTCTTGCATCCATTTTAGTTACACCTCTAAAACTTTAAACAAACTCACATGTATTCAGGCAGTTCAAGACCAAAGACATCAACATTAGGATTTGTCAAACAAGGGATGTATGTTTATCAATCAACTTATATTGTTTGGATGGGAAAAGATATACTATGTCAAATCAAGAAATCAGCATTTCTTATTAATCTAACAGAGACATGAGAGATTAGGATGAATACATACCTGCTGTGTGTTTATGTCAACACCAGAAAGCCAGCAACCAAAACCTGGGTGAGAATGGTACCATCCGACAACCATTTCAGGTCTGCAACATTAGAATCATAATGAAACAATTCCATATCTAGAATCTAGAAACCAAAATCTCAAAAAATTCAATAGCACTCAAATGATTGAATGATATATCTAGAGCATAAGAAAAAGCACACATATAAGGTTATTTGGGAAAAGCCAAGAAAGAAAAAGCCCACTGTTGCTGGTACAAAGGACACACATTTCACTCAAACCAAATGAGGGCATACAATGATACCTTTCTCAAACCCTGTTGCCTAGTGGTTGACTAAACGAAGGAAACCAGCCAAGAAGTGGTGAAGGTTCAACCACTCCCTTTTCCACATTTGTATGCCCATAGGATTATGGAACCAAATATATGTTCCATTATAATTTTTGTAGCCATCCGCATAATCACATCACATCTACTCTGAGTACAAGAAAAACTACTTTGTTCTGTCTGATCCAAATTTCTCCATGGAACTCCCACAGATTTCACATTTAATGTGGCACTCACTCCTATAACTCCAATGCTATCTCAATGAACAGCAACTTCTACAGTTTTTATTAGCCTATAAAGGCACAATCTTCCATATCTTCAACCTATGCTTGGTTTTCACAATGGATCATTGTTTAAATTATCTAGGATAAAGATGTACGACTGAAAAGTTAGGTATCCTAAATGCTAGCAAACAAGCTCTTGCCAGTCCTTAAGTAATCACAATCTAAAACTCTGCAGATGGCAATAAAATAAAAGTAATGGAACAATAAATATTCAATAAACAAGTTCAACTTACCCAAGTTTATCCACACATTGATAGATGCAGTAGCCTTACTATTTAAGAAGCGGTCAAGATAAAACAATACTATACGCTCAAAAAGGGGAGTGAAACAAATATGAGTATGAAAAGTATCATAGCGGAATCAACTGTCTATGCAACAACAGAAACCGTAACATTCAGAAACATTGATTTATGTAAGATCTCAACAAACATGGGAACTGATGCTCCAAATTGACAATGAAGCCACTACTAGAAAACAGAAACATTATGTAATGAGCATTGCTCTCTAGAGACACTAGATAGGTAAAAATAGGAACGACTAACATCAATCAATTGAAGCTTAAAACTCGAAATTCAAACATGAAAAAGAGCGCAACTCCTTTATGTGAAATACAACATATCGTTTAAAAAAAATCTCTAGAAATTCTAAATCATGGAATGCTCATGTAAAAATAATGTCCTTTGAACAAAATTGAACACATAATAGTTTCACAATATCAAACAAACCCAGTGGACAATGGCTGTAGACTATGAATAAGAGATATTTATCTAAGGTTCTATTAGGAAGATGCTTGTGATAAGCAACTTTCCCAAAAAAGAGGTTAAGAAAGCAAACAAAGAAAGGACAGAAGTTGCCATCTTTATTTGCCCCAAATTGGTAAACTGAAATGAGCAAGAAACAAAATAATGTAGAAATAATTACATGAAAGACATTTTGTCCCTTTTCATTTCCACCTATAAGATGATCAAGGTATCAACACAAGGAAAATGATCAAGGTATCAACACAAGGAAAATGATCAAGGTATCAACATAGCAAAAATGTTGGATCAGCAAAAGAAAAAATATATTCAACAAACCAAGACAGATTACTCGTGATGCACATTCAGTAAAATATAAAAGCCTAAGTAATAAAAATGCATTTCCATTGACCACCTGCAAAATAATTCTACTCACCTTGCCAAGTGTAATTGGATAAAAAGAGTAATCAACCAGAGTATATTTAGGTTAAGAAAGAGTGCAACGTTGCAAATCCCAAACAGAGATCAGTATCAACTCAAAATGCTGCTACCTAATTCCAAAGATAGGCCTTATTGTCTTTTATCTTGGGGAGGTGCAAGCCCTTTCCAACATCTTACATTGATTTATATATGCAGGAAATCCTAGATAAGAAAAATCAATGCATGATGTACTAGAAGTTAGCTTGGGACATCTGAAATCAAGATTGTTGATAGTGGCATCCAATATTTTGATAGAAACAAAATAATCATGGAAATCTGCTTTGGAAGCACGTTTAGTTTCAAACAAAATTACTAGCCTCTTATTGTTTTTACAAAAATGATCAGCAAAAAAATGCAAGGCAAACTTTTACTTAGTTTGGAACAACACCCACCCTAACCTGATCAAATCCCAATCTCAACAAATTTTCAAAAAAATGAAAAGGATCTGTATCTCCCAGTAGACGAACATGACTGCATAACTGGTCCAACCTATGAATTGCAACCTACCTAGTAATTTTGCCTTCAAAGGTTCATTATGAGCACAGCGAATAGCTTGACTAATGGAGATTCATTATGACCATATAACTAAAAGAGATCAAAGTTATAAAGCGTACTGATTTGTCTTTATGAATACAAAATTGAAAAAAATCCTAAAGTCGTAAGCATCAACTACAGCTCGAATCACCAGTACATACATCGGCAAAAGGTACAAGAATAGTACCGAAACAAATATGTATTGCGTAGTCAAAATAATAAAATAAAAGGATGGGCTAAAAGAAGTAGTAGATTCCTATCTAACCCCAAGCACGCAGATCTAGAACAGGTCAGCAGTTCTGGAAAAGAAATAACAGCAGCAGCAGCAGAAGAAGAAGAAGAAGAAGAAGAAGAAGAAAAAGAGAGACCTTCCCGTCTGCTTCAGCATGTCAAGCATGTTGGTTTGGAAGACGTGATCAACTGCCTCGACACTGACGCCCGTCCCGCTCTGCGGCATTGCGAAGACGTCGACGACCCTAACGGTGTACTCGTCAACGAATTCACCAAGCATGAGCCCCATCACCTCCATGGGAACACCAGCTCTCCCTGTTTCACAAACATTAACAAAAAAAACCCTAATCTTAGATCAAAGAAAAAAATCGCCATCGGGGTTATCAAACTAGCATAAAGGGTAGACCGGAAACGTAAGGTCGTCGATCGCAATTACCGTGCTTGAGCATCTTGAGGAGAGCGAGAGAGGAGATGTAGACCTGCTCGGCGGAGTCGAGCTGAGGGGAATCGGTCGGCGGGTGGCCCATCCCGCCGGCGCCCGAGAAGATACGATGCAGTCTTTCCATCCCTCGGATTTCTTCCCTTACGCCTCTCCTAATGCCCTAGCGATCGTTGCTGCCCAGTTCGGATGGAAGCTTTCGTTGCTTCGAGTCGGAAACCCTTGGCTCTGCGACAAAGGGGAGAGCGAGAAGCTAAATCGAGAAAGGATGCCTCCGTCAGTGTTCTTAGAATATGCTATCGACCGTAAGATTCTCATCAAACGGATAATAGCACTTCTAGACCTCGAGTTAACTTTCTATGTTAGCGTTGCTAAGCCAACGAGCCGAATCATATTTGCTTGAAATCCATGAAATCAAACCGATAAATATTTATATAAATATATTTTGGAGTTTAGTAGTAATTTTTTATATGTCACTATGGTTGATATGTTTATTAATAGAAAACCCTAAACCCTATTAGTAGCAGGTTTAATAATAGAAAATTAAAAATAACGTTTGATACCGCAAATAAGGAGGGTCTGGAGGTCAATGGATCGGTATAGGTGACAATGAAAGTCTAAGGTAGATCAAAGTCCGAATAATTTATCAGGTGGGATTTCTCCACATCGATCCATCACCTTATGAAAGATTGGTTCCTTGTTCACGGCCCATCACTTGACTAGAGATGTATCTTTGCATAAATACGATACGTGAGTTTGTTAGAGAAGCATAGGATTGTATCTTTGCATAAATGCGTAATATTTCATCCATACCTATGATAGGATGGATATAGTGGAAACATGGTAATTAGACGATCTGTCTAGTAGTGATATGTTGTCTCATTAAGTGTAGAGATCACAAAGGCATTATAAAAGGAGTCCCTCTTTGTTGGCGCAAGTACGCGAGTCTACTATCTTTCTTCAATTATGCCACTGCTCTTCTTCTTTTGATAATCCTGACTTAATCATCAGAGTAGTTATGTCAGGACCCCTTGCTTGTTTATTGATAGTTTTTCTTCTCATTCTACTGTTGTTTGTTGGCGTTTCCAGTTTAAAATCTTCTTCTGATCAACCTCCAAACTAGCTCATCTACCTTCCATTGCTCATCGTTTTCAAACGGGATCAACATTCTCGATGACTTTTAGTGTGAAATAAATAAATCATAATTTTAAAAAATTGCACTAGCAACTTAAAAGACAGATTGATCGTTCCCTGCTTTGTGCGTTTGGTACGCGCGCTTTTCATTTTCATTTTCTAAAAAATGCGTGTTTTCTAGAAAACAGAAAATGACTTTTTGTCATTCTCTGTTTTTCTATAAAACACTTAGGGTGTGTTTGGTTTGCACCGTTTTCATTTTCATTTTCTAGAAAACACGCGTTTTCTAGAAAACAGAAAACGACTTTTTGTCATTCTCTGTTTTTCTAGAAAACGATAGCCAATTTTTTAGAAAACGCACGCGAAAAACGCAAACCAAACACCGTTTTTCAGAAAACGCGCGTTTTCCAGAAAATGAAAACTGAAAACGCGCCTACCAAACACCCCCTTATTTTTTTAGAAAACAGACACGAAAAACGTAAACCAAACACCATTTTTCAGAAAACGTACATTTTTCAAAAAATGAAAATGAAAAACACGTGTACCAAACGCACCCTAACTAAATTTTTCTTTCCGTTATGACAACTATTGTTTCGATCATTTTGACTAAAAACTGCAAAGAACACCAAGACTGAGAGGTCAAATATATGTTCAGAGGCATTGTGTAAGAGTAAGATTAATTTCTTTCTTAAACATGGAGGTTGTAAAAAAGATTTATGGAATAATAATAAGGGCACTGACTAAGATTTTAAAAGGTTGTAAGAATAATACTGTATTAATCATTAGTTCATTACTATTAAGATTTTTTATAAAGTATTCTGACTGAATTTTTTTATCAAGTATCCTGACTGAATTCTTTTAAGTTCCATCTATAATGAATTATATTTCAATATAAGGGAAAGGTCCTGTTGGATTAGAGTATCTTGATAGAACTCTTGTTCCCCATTGACAAGTATTTATGACATCATCATCCTAGATCCTCCAAAAACATTTCTCTTGGTTCTGCTTATTTTTCTTCCTCCCGGACAATGCTCTACGACAATGGTCATTCTATTGTAATCAAGTTCGTTGTTGTTGTTTATACATTGTAATTTTTGTATATCATGCTTTTGTTGAAACTAGATCTAGAGTATATAATTGTTTTCTCTTGTTATGAATTCCTTTTATTCTTAGAATTCATTTGGTTAGGAGATAACTATAATTCTATCAATTTGTATCAGAGCCATAAATTCGGTTTCATCATTTTTCATAGCAATAAAGTTAAGTTTTTTCATCGATTTCATTGTTTTATGCTAGATTTGGTTTTTTGTATACTTAGGAAAGACTTGATCTTCTAGGTTTTTCGTGATTTCTATAAAGAATAGTGTTGAACCCTCGCCGTCTGCGGGGAAGAATTGTCGTGTTTGGTATGTTTTTAGGTCAAATAGTGATGGTGTAATAAATTGCCTTGATTGGGCAATCAATTGTCTTGCCAAAATTTATGAATAAAATCATTTAATTTAGAATTAACTGACCTGATCGATTAATTTCCATTAATTGATTGCCTGAACAAGGCAATCAATTGACAACTAAACTCGAGTGTAAATTGATTTGAATTGATTATGGGATACTACCAATCGATTGTCACTCTTGCCAATTGATTGATGGTCTTGTTGTGAGACACAAAATCAATTTTGATCAATCAAGTTGCTACCAATAGATTGACAATTTAAGCCAATCAATTATCAACCTTAAAATCATGATCAAATCGGTTTAATCGATCAACCAACTCAATTGTAGACACCAATCAATTGATTAACTGACGATCAAGAATAAAAGGTTTTAAAATTTATTGGTAGATTAATTGATCATTACTAATCAATTGTAGATATATTAGTTATTACTAATTGATTACCAAGAATCACTAATCAATTGAAATTTATGTTGTCAAATATAGAATGTTCTATGATTGACTAGCAGGATTGATTGGGTGATACTAATTGATTGACACACATCATCAATCAATTTAATGATCCTGAAGTCACGTACAGTAGGCTTTCAAATCAATTGCGGTAATATATATATATATATATATATATATATATAATTGGTCAAGGATTGAACCTTGAACCTTCTTAAGCTAAGAATTATAGAATTACCACTAGACCATAATGAGTTATTGTTAAATAGAGAATGAATATTGTAGATAAAGATAAAACCATGATTAAGAGAAGAAAGCAAGAAAACATCAAGTAGCTTTCTTCCTCCTTCTCTTGATTAAGAAAGCAAGACAAGTTGTTTTTTTTTCTCTCTTCCTCACTCTTTTCATTTTCGTGGATGACAAGAGAGAAGGAGAGGAGAGGAAGTAGGGGGATGAATAGAGACATTTCTTCATCATTAAGAGAATAAAAGATGAGTTAAGAGGAGGGGAAAGCAAAACCTCTTTTTGCTTCTTACTTCCACCTAGCATAAGAGGGAAAATCAAGAAGGGACTTCATTTTTCTCCCCTTCCCTCATCTTGCCGTGACCTAGAGCCTCCTCTCTTCTTTCCCAAAAATACAACTAAGGTTTTCTCACTAAGAAAACCAAACCCCAAGAAGGAACCCTCAAGATCTACCTCTCACAAGCAAGAAAAACACAAAGGAGCACTAGGAGGAGGAGCTCTCTTCTTCTTCTCACAAAAGGGTACTTTCTCTTAAGAAAAGACCAAGCAAGAGGATGTGAGTATCCCCTCACCTGTGGTACAAGTGGTTATATGGTTTTTGTTGAGTTTATATGAATTTTATAACCTAGAGTTTTCCCTTAGAAATTTCGGTTATGATACTTGTAAAGTTTATGGAAGCTTAAAAACCAAACCAATATGTTTAAGTTTTCCTCATGATATGTTATGAATATGACTTTGATATTTCATGCTTGTATAAGGCTTGGAGTTAGGTAATACTCTACCTTAGGGTTCGGCCATGAAGAGGCTTAAAACCTAGAGAAGCTCAATTTAAAAACTAACATGTCTATGATCTCTTCTATGATGTTATATGAATATTTTCCTTGATGTTTATACTTGTATGTTGCTTAGAACTAGTAGGAACCTATTACAAGGTTTCGGCCATGAAGGGATTTAGTACCTTAAGGAGGCTAAACCTCAAACCTAACTTGCTTATGTATTACCTTATGGAAAGATATGAAAAATAATATTATGCACTTGAGATTTCATGTTTCTTAGGGTTATGTTTTTCACATGTTGAACATTCGGCCACCATGAAATGTAGGGCTTAGGCAAGCCTAAATTCAACCCTAACATGTTATGTCCCTCCCCATGATATACTATGAAATTCATAAGGTACTCAAATGCTTGTAAATTCTAGAAGAGGTATCAAGTATAAAGTTTCCACTAGATGTTGTGAATGTTCTCTTGATGTTTCATACTTGTAGGTTGCTTAGAACTAGTAGGACCCTATCACAAGGTTTCGGCCATTAAGGGATTTAATACCTTGATGAGGCTCAACCTCAAATCTAGCTTACTTATGTTTTACCTTATGAGAAGATACGAAGATAATATTATGCACTTGAGATTTCATGTTTCTTAGGGTTATGTTTTTCACATGTTGAACATTCGGCCACCATGAAATGTAGGGCTTAGGCAAGCCTAAATTCAACCCTAATATGTTATGCCCCTCTCCATGATATGCTATGAAATTTATAAGGTACTCATATGTTTAGAATCCATGCTTTGTGGCATTCGGCCACTTACACTTGGTGAACTTAGGAAGCTTGAGCTTTAACCTAATATGCTCATGTAAATGCCTAGGATATGCATGGAAAAAAATTTATTTAGATTCACACGCTTGCATGCTATTTGTAACCAAGGTTGGACCTTGTAGGTTTCGGCCAAGGTGGGTTTAAAACCCTAGGAAGCATAGAACCTAAATCACATATGCTTATGATGTTCCTTATGTTAAATGTATGGAAATAAATGTGAGTTCATATGCTTGTATGATTTTATGAAATCTAAATGAGCCTATGCATGTTTCGGCCACCCTTAGTGGGTTGAGAATTTAGACCAAGTTATGACTCAATATGTACTTCCCTTGCCATGACTTGAATTGGAAGAAGTTAACTTGTGATCCATGCATGATTATGTTTTCTTTTTGTGTTAGTTTGCTCATTTGAATATGTTTATGAACTATGCATGAGAATGATATCTAAATGGCTATGTGCCCAAATATGATGGCTATGTGCCCAAGACAAGTATGATGGCTATGTGCCCAAGTATGCATGGCTATGTGCCCATTTATGCATACCTTATGAATGATATGAATGATATGAACATGATATGCCATGAATGCCATGAATGAAATATGCTACGAATGACATAAATATGAAATTTCACGAATGACATGAATATGATATGCTATGAATGACATGAACATGATATGCTATGATTGACATGAATAAGATATGCTATGAACGACATGAATATGTTATGAAATGATAGAGATATGATATGACATGTATTTTACTTTGAATGACTTGTACCAAAAGGGTGGGCTCCTCATGCGCCCCTAGGTCGAATTACGGGCCTAGTAAAGGGTGGGCTCCTTACGTGCCCCTAGGTCGAGCTACGGGCCTAGTTTCCTAGTAGGTTCAAGATTAGCTACCTTGGGTCTACTTAGGATGCGCGCATTATGTATGTATGTGGTACTAAGTCGGGCCCCTTTCATGTTGAGATTATTTTCAAGTACTATATGATATTGTTTTAAGACATCTCACACACGACATAAATCATGTTTTGAAAAGCATATTGCACATGACATTTACATTTCCCATGTTTTAAAGGACATCTTGCATTCATGCTCACGATATGATGAAAAGTAATGCCTACAAGATATGCTATGATATGATGCCTTGATGTCATGAAAATAAATGTCATGATGTTTTTTTTTCATTATGCTATGAGGTACACTTATGTTATGACATGATCTATACCATGATATGATGATTTCCTTATGTTATGATAGTACCTCCATGTTATGATATGATTTATACCATGATATAATGATTCTTATGTTATGATGTGATTTATGCTATGATAGGATGTTACTTGTACCATGATAAGGTTTAGGCCATAATATGTTGTTTACTTTATCTTATGTCATTACTGAGATTCATGCCATGATTTGATATGTTTTAATTACATGATGATATGAGCACCAATTACTCTATAATGTATGATATGATGATGTTGCATGATACGTTGGTTTTGAGTAGGAAAGGATCTCACTAAGCCTTGAGTGTTTACAGATACTTTTCCTTGTACCGCAGATAAAGGTAAAGAATGGAGAAACTAGAGGCGCAACAGGAAGGGGCAAGAGATGTATGATGGTGACTTGGCTAAAGAAACAAAATAACCTGCTTAAGTGTACTTAGAATAATATGTTATGTGATGTGATGTCTTTTATGATTCTCTATGCATGAGTTAGAAATGAATACTATGACTATTTAAGTTGAACCATGTTATTTCTTATACATATGCTTACCATGTTACCCTATGCTTACAAACATAGATATGCTTCCGCTGTATGTATGTATGTATGTATGTATGTTTAAGTTACTAAGTTTAAGAGTAAGGAAAGTAACCCCGCCCTCACTAGGCAGGAGTGGTAGTAAAAGGGGCGGGCGTTACAAGGTAATACCAATAGATTGTCATATGGTATCAATTGATTGATAAGTCTAATTCTTGAGCTATTAAGGTTGATTATGTATTTATTTGTTCAGTTAAAGTTCTTAGAATTTTCTTGGGTCTATTTACACACGTGCTACTAAATTGAATTATTGTGTCAGTCCAAAAGAAGACACATTAGGTAAGTCTAGTGCATTTTATATCGGTAAATGTATATTTATGCTAAAAGTAATTAGCTTAAAAGGAAATTACTTTTATGTCAGATATATGTTTATATGTAGCTTACAATTATGAAACAAAATTATTCTTATTCATATCATGCACAAAATATGTCGGCCTAAAAAAGCATATTGCATGATTGATTAAGGCTATTGTGAGCTATGAACTAATATATAACTCATATAAAATATTAAGTTAAGCCCACAATGGGTCAACTCAAATGAAGACATATTGTGTGGCTAACTAAAAGTTAAATTTTATTTGAGAGTACAGTTAACAAATTACATTTTAGTACAAAGAGTAAATTGCAATGTTGTATTTGGTATCTTATAAAAGCACATTCATATACATTAAATTTTTTTTTATGCATAATCTTATGTTTTTTTATTTGTAGTTAATAAATTCTTATCTTTAATTAAATTGTGAACTTACATTATTTTCTCTCTTTAATTTAAGTACAATCTGTAATTGCCAGTATTAATAACATCTCCACATCAACTTGTTTAAATTTTGCTGAATGAAAAGAATATGTTATCATAGTCTTAGGTTGTATGGACTTAAACTATGTATTGAGACATGATCGCCCCGCACCCTCGACTAGTGCTAGTATTATAGAGCAGAGGGTTGAATTTGAAAAGTGAGAGCGATCAAATTGCATGAATCTAAGTATCATAAAACTTTCCATTTCGACACAAATTAAAGGCTCTATAATTGAGGGAGAGGATGGTAGGAGTTTTCTTAACCAATTAACAGATCATTTCATGGCAAACGAAAAGGTCAAGACTACCACACTTCTTTCGAAGTTGGTAACTATGCGATATAATGACAAAGAAAATATCAGAGAGTACATTATGGAGATGTCCAATATCACCACAAGTTTGAAAGGACAAACTCAAAATATCTAAGTGTATGTTAATGCATTTCGTCTTGATATCTCTGTCTATATAGTTCACTCCTTTTAAAATATATTATAATATTCAAAAGGAAAAGTGAATATTAAATGAGCTTATAGCTCAGTGCATGCAAGAGGAGGAGAGACTGAGATGTGAGACATTTGAAAGTGCTCACTTAGCATCTAGTTCCCATGGTTCGAGTAAGAAGCGAAAAGGATCAACAATAAAGGAAAGAGAAAGCAAATTGTAGTTTCTTAGGAGTTTTAGATATAAGAAGCATAAGAAATAGGATAAGGAGTTCACTTGTTTCTTCTGTAAAAAAATGTCATATAAAGAAAGAATGTCCTAAATCCGTCAACTGATGTGTGAAGAAGGGTAAACTTCTCAACTTTGTTAGTTTAGAAGTAATTTGGCTATTATACCTACTAACACTTGGTGGATAGATATTGGTACTACTACTCACATAAGTGTCACTATGTAAGATTATCGTAGGAGTTGTCTTCTGCTTGATGATGAAAAATACATCTATACGGGGAATTCAAATAATGCTAAAGTAGAGTCAATTAATGTTTCTAGGCTTTGTTTTGGAACTGATGTTTTTCTAGATTTAGAAAATATATTTATTGTACTATCTTTTCGATAGAATTTAATTTTAATTTCTTATTTGGACAAATCAGATTATTCTTATTCATTTGGAAATTAATTTTTTAGTATTTTCTTTAAGTTAGTGTTGGTTGACAATGATTCCTTAGTTGATAAATTTTATAAATTAAACATTATAACTCCTACGGTTGACAACGTGATTTTGTATAGTATAGGTATATAACACAAATTGACTATGAAAATTCATCCATGTTGTGGCATATGCGTTTAGTACATATATTCAAATAACGCTTAGAAAGGTTAATGTCACATAAAATTTTCGATTCCCTTGACATGCCAGACTTTGATGTTTACATAGGGCGTGTTAAGGAGAAAACAACTAACAAAACAAATAAGAAAGCAAGTCGATGTAGTAATGTCTTGAAACTAATACATACGAACATTTATGGCTCATTTTCTAAGGCATCTTGGAATGGAAATATATATTTTATTAGCTTTATAGATGATTACTCTTGATTCCACTATCTGTACCTTATTTATAGGGAGGGGTATTCTACTATTCTGTATCCATAAAGTTATACTTGTATATCATATACACATCACATGTAGCCCATGTGGGAGATTATTGTATTTAATCTCTTTAATGTGGACTTAATGTAATTTGTATATACGAATATGAACTGAATATTTAAGTGATCTAACTTGATGTTATTGGATTTTAGGTTATTGGATGTGGGTTGAATATGTAGAACTCTTTAGCCCCGATTTATTATCATCTATGGGTTGATAATGAATTGGATTCCTATATAAGAGAGTGAGGTCCCGATTGGATTAGGGAATCTTAATAGAACCCTCGTTCCCCATTGACGAGAATTTACAACACCGTCACCTTAGATCCTTTGGAAGAACTTCCTCTTGCTTCCGTTTTTTCTTCTTTCTTAGGAATTTCAGGATCAAGCAAGCGACGCTCTGCGATAATAGTCATTCCGTTTCAATCAGGTTCATTGTTTATATATTGTAATTATTGTATGACATATTTTCATTGAAACTAGATCTAGTGTCTAGAATTATTTTCTCACGAATTCCGTTTGTTCCTAGAATTCATGTGGTTAGATAACTATAACTCTATCATGGCCTTCGCCTGTGGAGGCACAATGCATGGATGTGTGGTTCAAGACAGTGCCAGAATTGGATTAGAGTCACAAGAAGACGGATCAGGAAGGGTTCCTCAGCCAACGGGCGACCAAGCAGTGGGAGCAGCTCAGTCGACAAGAGCGGACAACAGGGAGCTGGAGGTGAGCCTACTCATGCACGAAGAACTATCCGATGGCAAACAGAGGATGTGTGACATGGGCATTGAACAGGCTGCGAAGCTCGTGCGGTTGGCGGAGATGAAGCTGGTAGTTGTGTGCAATAGAGTCGAGAGGGAGAAGGAGAGGACCGTGATGGAGTCACCGCAGCAGGCGACATGGACAGAATTTGTGGAGCTGGTGTTCAGTATCGTACCATCATCTTGCTTTGAGATTGAGTCGCTGGAATTGGATTACCCTCCATGGCAGGCTCCGTTGAGCATCTTCAACGACTTCTATTGACTAGATGATGATGAATTGAGGCTCCGTTGAGCTTCTTCAATGACTTAAATTGATAAGATGATGATGAATTGATTACATCATCAATAATTTCCTTGGTGTTGTTTACAAATTACTTTTTTGTGATCTAAAAAAAACTTTCTATGATGGTGATTGATCCTGTCTGGAATCTGAGTCAGACAAATGCCGGCTAAGATGTCGTTAGTGTTGACGGAGAGGCGAGTTGGACACTCCTAGTGTATGCCCATGAAAACGAACCCCCACATGGGACTGACGGACGACGATGACTAAACCAGCAGTACTTGAGCTCTGCGAACACTCAGACAGGCACATGGAACATTAAAGACCATAAACTAGAGAAAAAGTCCCCGGTGCAGGCCCTCTGACACTCAAGTCAGGTACTTTTTCTCCAGAAGAACAGTGTATGAAGGAAAAAGAACTGTAGAAGATAAGTACAAATGTGCGTGTAACTGCTCAAGGGAGAGAACCTCCCTTTTTATATGATCGTGCGTACCCTCTGGAGCCCAATCGATGTCAGAGAATGTCGGGTGTCAGAGCTTGTTGGGTGATGGAGGATGTGTGACACGCTCTTATGGATCGAAAGAAGGTTCTACTCGCAGATGACAGCAGACCATTGGAATATTTCCTGACGTATAGCAGACCATTGGAATATTCCCTAACAGACGGTTACAATTCTCTAACATTGTTGTCGCTTAGTACCTTTTGTCCCGCCCAGGTTTGGCTACGGGCAGTTCGGGCTGACCGATAGGGTGTGACGCCTGACCCAAGTCTTGATGAAGGAGACATGCTGCAACAAGAGTCCCATCTTTCATGTTTTGGAGTACTGAAGGGCCGATCGGGAGTTGTCTTACTAAAAGTACCATGCCTGTCTAGGTAGATCGGGTTGAGGAAACCAGACCAGTCGGGGAAGGTCAGGCCTTACTCCAGGCTATGTCTCATGTCTCTGAACTGGGATCCTGATCTGTCAGTACCCAACTGGGAATTATGCGGCTGATGATGTCAGGCTATCTAACTCCTTCTTTCCCCTAACTGTTGACTATTATGTCCCCTTGACTTTTGACTGCTACGTCCCCCTAACTTCTGACTGCCACGTCCCCCTAATTTCTGACTACCACGTCCCCTTGACTTCTGACTGCCTGGCCTTATCGGACCATATCTTTATGCACTGTATCACAAGCCTCCCCTCCAAGTCTAGTCGAAGGAGGCTCAGGTCCGATTAACTAGACCCAAACCCTGGTTTCATTTACTTCACCATTATGACTATAAATGCTGCTCCTTTTTCCCAGACCCTTCGTAGTGCAACCCTTTTAATTGCTTAATCATCCTCGAGGGAAGGACCACTTTAATCTCTACAGAGGTTGACCTCTCCCCTCCTCCTCTTTAAAAGGGGCTAATATCCATCTATAGAGATGTACTTTCTTTTAACTGACACCCCTTAATTATGGATTTGAATTCTGAGTTGGATGAACTGCAACACCTCTATCAATAATTGTATCATATGACCTAACTGCTTACCCAAAAGGGTAAGGCCTTAACCGAGATGATGCATGATAGGGATCTCCAATCTTCCCTTCGCTGAGAAATTGAGGAACTTTGGTTAATCGCTAAATCTCAGGCTCGGGCTGAGGTAGCGTTGAAACATAAAGCTTATGTAGACTTGGAGAGCTAAGCCCAATTCCTGATCTGTTTGAAAGAGAAACACACCTCTTCCATATCCCTTCTTCAGGAAGAAGCCCAGATTAAAGATGAAATCATTGCTCAACACCGACGCATCATTCAGTTGACTCAGGCCGAGCTGACACAAGCTCGAATCCATCTGGAGCAAGCAGGTCAAGCAGAACACTTTTGCCCGAGGTGCTGAATCGCGGCTGGCCCTGGAAGAGAACTCTGAGCGCTTAGATGTCCTTTATGCCTTTACAGATGTAAGAATGATATTTTGAGGAGCGCCCCCCACACTTTATCAAGTAAATGTAGATCAGATTAGGTTTCAATTTTTATCCCTGTCTCTTTACTCCTTTCCCCACTGGCACTCTCTTACTTTATGCAGACCTCTTTAAAAGAAAGGGCATTTTCGTATATCCATGAGTGGTGCGATGATAGCGATGCTCATTTTCCCCAGAAAAATTACTTGTGTGAGCCATGGTAAGGGCCTTGCCCACGTATCACATTTGATGTGGTGAGTTTAGAATACTGACCAAGAGGTAGTTGGTGAAGGCTTTGCTTGCTTATAAACTGCGCAGGGGCGAGAGTATAGAAAGCTGATCAATAGGTCATTGGGCGCGAGAGTCTGTTCGCTTATAACTTACCTTGGGGCGAGAGTCTGGAAGCGTGAGAGCATGCTCACTTATAACTCGTGCTGGGACGAGAGTCTGGAAGCATAAGAGCATGGTCACTTATAACTTGTGCTCAAGTAGGAGTCTGGAATCCCGATCGAGATATCATTGGTCGTGAGAGCATGCTCACTTATAACTCGCGCTGGGGTGAGAGTATGGAATTCCAACCGAGAGGTTGTTAGTCATTAGAGCATGCTCACTTATAACTCGTATTTGGGCGAGAGTCTGGAATTCTGACCGAGAGGTCATTGGTCTGAGAGCATGCTCACTTATAAATCGCTCTGGGGCGAGAGTCTGGAAGCGTGAGAGCATGCTCACTTATAACTCGCACTAGGACAAGAGTCTGGAATCCTGACCGAGAGGTCGTTGGTCGTGAGAGCATGCTCACTTATAACTCGTGCTGGGATGAGAGTATGGAATTCCAACTGAGAGGTCATTGGTCATGAGAGCATGCTTACTTATAACTCGCTCTGAGGCGAGAGTCTGGAAGTGTGAGAGCATGCTCACTTATAACTCGTGCTGGGGCAAGAGTCTGGAGCCCGACCGTGAGGTCGTTGGTCATGAGAGCATGTTCACTTATAACTCACACTAGGACGAGAGTCTGGAATCCCGATCGAGAGGTCGTTGGTCATGAGACCACATTCACTTATAACTCGCGCTGGGGCAAGAGTATGGAATCCCGATCGAGAGGTTGTTGGTCATGAGAGCACGCTCACTTATAACTCGTGCTGACGCGAGAGTCTGGAATCCCGACTGAGAGGTCATTGGTCGTGAGAGTACGCTCACTTATAACTCATGCTTGGGCGAGAGTCTAGAAGCATCCTCACTTATAACTCATGCTCTCATGTTGGGGCGAGAGTTTGGAATCCAGACCAAAAGGTCGTTAGTTGTGAGAGCATGCTCACTTATAACTCACTCTGAGGTGAGAGTCTGGAAGCGTGAGAGCATGATCACTTATAACTCGCGCTAGGTCGAGAGTCTGGAGCTCCGACCGAGAGGTCGTTGGTCGTGAGAGCATGTTTACTTATAACTCGCTCTAGGGAGAGAGTCTGGAAGTGTGAGAGCATGCTCACTTATAACTCGCGCTGGGGCGAGAGTCTAGAATCCCGACTGAGAGGCCGTTGGGGATTGAAGGAGATGCACTTGTGGACTTAGCCCAATCTACCTGCGATCATGAAGTGTATTACATAAGTCATTAGTTAAATTTGAATCTTACTCTGATTCCGAGGTTGAGATGATGCACCAAATTTTTATCAACGCTTCCCGCCGCCTTCTACTCCATTTCCCGAGGTAGTCGCATGGAATTTTCGGTTCTTGAGGCATGGTCTTCATGAGGTATGGTGCCACTGTTTGCATATCAACTCCATGATTTTCCTGTCCTTTCCATCATAAATGCCATTTTATAGGGAGCTGACATGTGCCCCATGAACTTTGCTTGTTATGATGCCTGACACACGCTTTTTGCACGCGACCTAAGGGTGCTTCCCCCTCTTGATCTGACGGTTATCGTGTGCCCCGCCATTTCAATTGTTCGGCTTGAATCCCAATGCTCCTTAAGGGTTTTGGTTTAAAAACCCTAAAGGCCTCTAACAGTTGTTCATCAGTGCTTTGTCTTCCATCTTCCTTCAACCTTTCCTCCTTTGCTTGTTTCGGCTCGTTCGCTTTCCCTTTTGTGTAAGTGCTTCTTCTCCATCATCTTTTGCTCCTTCGCTTGTTGATTCAATAATGGCTAGAGAGACAGTGATACCATGGTACACATATTTTCGCTCAGATTTTGATAGGAGTGACCTCAGATCTGTATAATCTAGTTTGTGGCTTTTCGAAGAATATCAGCTTCGCCTTCCAGGACCCGATGAACATCTGCATCCTCCTCCCACTGGCTTTGTGACGTTCTTCAAAGACCAACTTCTTGGCGGTCTCCGATTTCCTATCCCCTCCATCTTCTCCTCCTTAAGTCAGTATTTTGGTATCCCCTTATCCCAGTTCGCTCCTAATGCCTTCCGCACTATGTGTGGAATGGTAATCTTATGTCACCTACATGAGATCCCTTTGACTCCTCAACTCTTTCATCATTTCTATTCCCTTAAGCGCTCGGAGCCGGGCGTCTTCATGGTGTAATCCAGGATCAGGTATAGATTTTTCGAGGGCATGCCTTCTTCTAATAAAGGTTGGAAGTCCCACTTTTTTTATGTTCGATTGCCTGAGTCTGTGACCTGGCCTGTTGAATGACGTCTCAATCTTCCTTCTCCCTTTGAGTTGCGAGATCATCAGCACCAGCCTTCTTGTTTGACTGCCTCTGAAAAATTGGACGGAGTGCAACTGCGACTCTCTTCTCTGCTATGGGAGAGTGTGTTGTATACTTTCGGGCTAAGCCCCATCCAGACACCTCTAAGTGCACCTTTTGGTAAGATTACTTGACTCTCCTTGCACATCTCCACTAACTGAGGTGTTTTCTTTTACCTGCAGAAGTCGTCATGTTTCAAGCCTTCGCCCTTGACTCTTCAGTGATGCCCAGCGCAATCTTGCGGAAGCGGGGTAGAGAGATCATGGCAAGCCAGGAGGTTCCCTAGGCCAGCACCTCAGCAGGGGCCTCTTCTCAACAGTCGGAGGACCCTGAGGCCATTGAAGCTAAATCACTCCCCATCGAGGTAGCTGCTGGTAAGAGGGCTCCCTCTCCAACTCCCAAACAGTGCTTATGCCTTCAACACAAAAGACGGCGTGTTACTCCATCAGTCCAATCTTCACCTCAAAGGCTGCCTATACCGCGGGTGCCCTCCAAGGTCAAAACTCTTGCCCGGGTGAGCCCTCCAGCTCCGTTGGAGGCTGCAGCCTCTCCTGTCCCTATCCCCGTCCAGGAGAAAACAACCACCCGAGCGGAAGGCCAACCCGGGACTTCTACACCTTCTGCTCCTCCGTCTTTGAGCCAGCAACCCCCTTCGGCTCCTACCTCCTCTTCTCGTCCTAAGGAGCGCCTCAAAGGACAGTATGCCTTCACTTCTTCATTTCAACTGCCATCCCTTTAAATGCTGGGTCTCATTCCTTCTGCCAGCACCTCTCCCAATTGTGGTCAAGTGCAACTTCATGGTGCCTTGGCCGATTCATGGAAAAGTACTATCGACTAGATTTTGGAATGCCCCCAATTGGATTTGGCCGACCAGTTCTCCCAACGACTAGTGTCGGTAAGTCTATCTTCTTCCTTTTCATATCCTTAAAATACTGCTAATCTTACCCGCACTCTTGATAGACCCGTGTCATGAGACTGAGCCTCTCCTAGTATGTGGCCAGTCTTCACCGAGACAATGAGTCCTTGACGGCTTGCATTTAAGGGATGACATCTCCTACGATCACTGGTCGCGCTTTTGACCTTACGACCTCTGAGAGACTGCTCCAATCTCATTTGTAGATGGTGGAGGAGCAAACTCGAACTGCCAAGAACATGGCTCACGCAGAGTCAGAGAAGGTGCAATCCTTGTAAATAGCCTTGAAGACCATTGAGTCCAAGCTTGTCGGAGGGCATGAGGTGCATCCAGATCTTGGATGACTTGGAGGAGAGAGACGCAGAGGTGGCCACCCTCTCTTCGCAGTTGCGAGAGCTCCAAGAGGCACATGCCTATCTGAAGATAGACCTGGCGGCTAAAATAGCAGATCTGTCTGCTAGCACTGATCTGGAGGATGCCCTTCAGAAGTAGTTGGAGGCAGCCCAGGCTGCTCTCAAATCTGTGCAGGAGGAGCTTTCAGCGGCTAGGGCGGAGACAGTGGCCGCACACTAGAGTCGGCTAAGGCACGGTGTTAGTATTAGCCCTATTACCAATTATGAAATGATTGTAAAGGGCTTATTTTGTATCATATATCATTATTAATAAAAGACAAAATTGGTTATTATATTTATTGCAGTTTAGTGCCGATTGAATAAATATAATAATGTCTTTGGGTAGTAGGTTCTTATCTACAATATATCAATTGGTTGAATTGATAGTTAAATATTGTAGAGAACACTACTCTTAACTATTCCTAATCGAGCATTAATATACAAGGACAATATTAATGCATTGAGACTAGCATGTAAGTCAGCGGATGACTTGATCTCACAAGTCATGGATATGAGATATCAGGTTGGCACATGAGTATATATTAGAGAATATATACTGAATGACCCGCCATAAGAATGTTTCATGGATCGTCGTATGAGTGTCATAAACATTCTCATGTGACTATTGGTATGAATAGTCCTTAGACCTGAAGTCACTACGGTTCCTTACATAAAGAGTTGTATGCTTTGGTATCGTCAAACGTCACCCGTAATAGGGTGGACTATAAAGTCAATAACTGGGTATGCAATGAATTATGCGGAGGGATGTGAGTGGTATAGATGTGATCTATCCCTTCCATATGACAGAAGCGATATCTGTGGGCCCCTTGATTAGTAGGACACAAGAAAGTATGACCATGCGTAAATAAGTCAATATGAGATATTGAGCTTATTTGATTAAGTGTGTCTACTTGAAGATCAAGAAACACAAAGATTGATAAGAGGATGACACGGTCTATGCCTCATTTATCAATCTAGATATCAAGGATAGAGGGACCAAGTCATACATGATGATAGCCACGGACAGGTTAGGTCGGATCTCGACTTTCTCGTCACTTGGGTAGTAATGATGCCTTGCTAGATGCCACTCATTGTTTATGTATCACAAATATTGATTTGAGTGCATTGCCAACGTTACGAGAGCCTATAGGGTCACACACAAAGAACAAGTTGATATGGAGATGAGTTCATGTGATGAATCATTGGATTAAGTGTAATCCAAATTTGACTCATTGAGTTAGACTCAAAGGGATCCAATTATTGGATTGAGTTCAATTGCATGGGAATCAATGGGTTAGACTCATTGGGTGAACTTGAGTTCACAAAGGAAGTTGAATGGTCAAAATTCAACCATTGGATTGAATGGTTGATTTTGAGCCATTGGATTAGAAGATGAAAGAGTGGAGACTCTTGGTATACCATGGGATGGTTATATAAATCATTTTGGAAGTGATTTTCATTAGATGTGAATGTGAAGAGACCCTTGGCATTCTTCATCTTCCTCCTTCCCTTTCTTGGCCGAAATCACCATTGTGGTTGCTAGCACAACCTTGTGATTTCTTCTCCATCTTGCTTTGTTTGTGAGACAAGAGAAGACAAGGCTTGTTCATGTGGATACCGTAGAGGCGCGGGCACTTGAACGCGCTGAGATCTGCACCAAAGAAAGGTTGTTGTCGGGGATTACGAAGGGCACACAACAAAGGTATAATCCTATCATATAGCTTAGTATAGATTATGAATAGAAAATGTTTCTTCCCTTCGCATGGATCTGCTGGATAAGAGGATCTAGTAATTTTTTCGTTGCGTTTCAACGTCTTTGGTGCGCAAGATCCCAACAGTGATATCAGAGACACTTGCAAAGGGCTATTCTAAGTATTAGAATTTTTATATATGATATAGAAATTGCATGATAGGGTTTGCTGTGATTTGTAAAATCTTCTGAGTTTCGGCCACACAAGACTCTCGACCAGATTTTGTGTCTCAGCCAAATCTTGAGTCTTGACCCAAATGGGTGTTTTGTTGGGAACAAAGCGTAGTTAGTGTGTGACCAACAAGGTCTCGGCTAGAGATGTTTTGTTTAGAACAAAACATAGTTGGTATTGTGGGTAGTAGGGTCTCGGGTAAGGCAGCAACTCATAAACGAGTATGCAAAATAAATTTTGCTTTGGGGGCGCTGCCCCCTGAAACCCCCGCAAGGGGCGCTGCCCCTTGACCCCGCTCGCTAACCGGCTAGCGGGACCACTGTGGCATTGCGACTCATAATTTATTTGTTGAAATTATAGTAAATTTATGTCATAAAAATATTGTGAATAGATATGACATGGTGCATGATTATGCCCCTTTAACCCCAATGTGATTGGATGTGTGTAATGTTGTAATTCAAAATACGGCCTGCGTGTCGTGCATTCATCCCTTTTATTCTTGTTGTAATTAGATTACACTCGAATGTAACTCAAGTTTCTTTAGATTTTGTAATATACAAAATTAGAAAGAGTTAGTCTTCTGGAAGATAGGTGAAAAGGAAGGAAAGACAACAACACACAACAACCAAGGAAGCGCTTGGAGAAGCGACTTAGACCTAGGTTGACTTATCGCTCTTCTCATTGGCTTGAGAAGATCATAGTTTATAGGGGCCATAACCATGTCCTGAGAGGTACTCGCCACCACGATCAGACCGTAGTGTCTTGATACTTTTACCATGACGTTTCTCCACATCAGTCTTATACTCTTTGAACTTATCAAAGCACTCAGACTTGTGGCGCATTAAATAAATGTATCCATATCTCGAATAGTTATCTATAAAAGAGACAAAATATTTGAATCCACCTCTCGCCTGGATAGTCATAGGTCCACACAAATCAGAATGAACCAATTCCAACACATCTTTTGCTCATACCCCTTGGCCTTAAAAGGTCTCTTAGTTATTTTTCCTTCCAAGCAAGATTCGCAGGTTGGAAAGTTTTCCACCACCAAGGAGCCCAAAAGTCCATCGGCTATTAGCCTTTGAATCCTACTCAAGTTAATATGACCAAGCCTTAGATGCCAAAGATATGTTTGGTTTATTTCTGAAGGTTCTTTTCTCTTATTAGAATTAGAGGATGTGTTATTAATTTCCATTTGTTGCTTTGTGAGAGTTATTGGATTTAGAGTATACAAATTGCCAACTAATGTACCAGAATAGATAACTACCCTATTCTTCTTGATAACCACTTTATCATCAAAAGAAACAGAATATCCATCTAAAAATAGTTTAGAAACTGAAATTAAATTCTTTCTAAATCTTGGTACATAAAGATAATTTCTCAAAATCAAAGTTCTATTCCTATCAAATGATAAGTAAACATCTCCCACTGCAACAGCCGCCACTTTCATACCATTGCCCATGTAGACGATTATCTCTCCTTTATATAGTCATCGGGTTTCCTGGAACCCTGCAATGAATTACAAACATGATCAGCGACTCCTGTATCTACATCAGGTACTGGTAGATAACACCGCTAAACATGTTTCAACTACTAGAGAATAAGATATACCTTTATTGTTTCTTTTCTACGAGGACAGTCCGCCTTCCAATGTCCAGACTGCTTGCAAATGAAGCACTTGCCCTTCGGCTTCTTCACTCCTACTTTTAGTCTAGTACCTAGAGATCAATTCACTTTCTTTGCTGAGCCAACTTGTTTCCTTTTCTTCTTCTTGCCTTTCAACTTAGAAGTAGAAACATTTTCAGCAAAGTGGATTTGAGAACTATGACGAAATAACCCTTCTGCTGCTTGAAGTTCTGTCAGTAGTTCCGCCAATGAATAAATCCTTTTATTTATATTGTAGTTCAAGCGGAACTGCTCAAAACTTTTGGGTAGCGATTGGAGAATAATATCGACCTGGGTTTCCCCATCGATTTCAGCTCCAAGGATTTGTATCTCGTTCAAGTAAGCCATCATTTTAAGGATATGATCCCTTACGGGTGTCTCCTCTGACATGGTGACTGTCATTAAGTTTCTCACAGCCTCTTGCCTAACAGTCCGATTCTGGTGTCCGAAGAGTTCCTTGAGATTATACATCATGTTATAGGCAGTAGGCATGGCCTGATGCTGATGTTGCAGCATATTTGACATAGAAGCCAAAATGTAGCACCGCGCCATCTCATCTGCCTTGACCCATTTCTTATGATACTCAATCTCCTCTTCACTAGAATCACTATTAGGCACATCAGGGTAGACCTATAACAGTACAAACTTATAGCCTTCAACAGTGAGGACAATGTTCAAGTTTCTTTTTCAATCTATGTAATTGGAACCAGTAAGTTTGTTCTCTTTCAAAATAATAGCAAGTGGGTTGAGGCCATTTGAAATCCTAAGAATCACAAAATAAGTTTTGGTCAAAACTTAAGAATTTGGAATAATATTGATTCCTCAAACAATATCATTTAAATTCACTAACACTTCAAAACACCGTGAATTTTGTATGTCACGATAATGTGGACGTATACAAATTCAAACATTTGTAAGAAGAGGTTTTACCCATTAATTTTATTCTTGTCAACCTAACTTTATGACAAATAAAATTAATAGTTGGTATTCCTTCGGTCACACAAATAATAGCAGTGACTCCGATGGGGAGGATACTATTAAATGCGCCTATGTGTATACCATTACTTGATACTTAGTTCATTAAATAGGATTGTGCCCCTTTAGATGGAGAAGATCATACACTCCTAAATAATTTCCTATAATCATCCATAAAGGATGTTTGATCTAGTGATCCGCAAATAAACTCATCCGATATGGAGGAAGACACTTAAAGCCAACGCACAAGTTTGTTTGCATCACTTAAAAACTAGTAATGGAGACCGTGGAATTTATTTAGAAATCCCTCTCCCACTTAGTTATTTAAGATGAGGATTTTAACATGCACACACACACATCACAGCAAATAAAAGTAATAAATATGGAAAAAAAATTTCCAATTATTATGGCCTCTTCGATCACTGTCCTCCATATGTCGCCAACCCTAGCAGTCGTCAAACCTAGCCGCTAGCCCTAGGGCTCATGTCGTCGCGTCCATCGAGCTTCCTTTTCCACTGCGCCTCTGGTCCTCAAATAGAACCACACCTCGCAAGGATACGATCCGAGACAAAAATAAAATTTTACACATATCGATCCTATATTCCACAAAGGAATGCACATAAAGTCTAGATCGAACAAAATGTAAAATCCTAAAACTAATACAGCTCCTGCTGTATTTAATAAATACAATCATGCACACACATAAAATGCCCTCGACATGTCCGAGGGTCCATGATAACTATGATTTGGCTATATTATTTTGATTCATAATACATATTTTTTGATGGTCTATTCATAGCTTACACTCACATTTACACTACATTTTGTAATTGCATTTGATTTTGGACTTAATTGCAAATTAACTTAGTTTCATGGTATTTGATGCTAATATTTTATTTTTATTTTATAAGCATCAAAAGGGTCATGGACCCAATCAGATCAGACCACACTTGGGCTCGAATCTAGGGTTAAACGATGCGATCAAGTTTTGGATCGATTTGGACCGTTCGTTGAAGATCGGAGAGATCTGAGCCATCCATTGAGAATCTGGTCCATCCGACCTAATGAGAAGCAGATCACATCCGTAAATGAAGATCCAGGAAGTTTGATCCAGATCAGAGACGATCCAACTGTTGATCCAGCCCAAATCAATCTGGACCGTCCGATCAATTTTGAGGAGGTTTAAAAACCCCGAGAAGCTACAGTACCCAGTGGACTCGACGTTCGCGATTTCTCTATAGTAGCTCCTTCTTCTTCCTCGCGGCGCCGCAGTTCCCATTCCAATTTCCCGATCCGGTGGCTTCTTCTTCTTCACCGACGACGACCACTGAGCTCCGGCGTTCATCTTCCGAGGGCAGAGAGCGATCGAGGAGGTTTCCAGATTGCGTTTTGGGGTCTGTTCCATCGCCGCGTACCCGATTGAAGGGAGGTCTCCCGATCGGCATTTTTCGCGTCCACCAGAGCTTCAGGGAGGTTTCTCGAGAGCTACTGATTTCTTTCCGACCGTCATTCCGCAGCGAGGTTAAGTAGATCTGATCAATTTATTTAGCTTTGCAAATCATAGAACCTTTGCTCTATTTCTTCGGATTGTGAGGTTACCAGCTGGATGTGAGTTGAAAGGAGGTTTCCTGGAGTTGTGAATGTTCTCTGGTAATAGCTGGAAGCTCGGGAATTGTTTGTTGGGTGCTTGAAAGGAGGTTTTCGAGAGCACTTCTGTTTTGGAGGTTTCCTGGCAGATTGAAGAAGATTGCTACGGGGTTTGGATATGAAATGCTTAGGGTTCTAGATTTCTTTATCTTTGTCTTTGTAGTGTCTTGAATCTGCTCAGATCGGAAGATCTGATTCCTTTTCCTAGCTATTTCTTCTCTACTTTATGTTTTCTGCAATTCTGTTTTCTTGCTTATAGTTCTGATTTCTTGAATTTCTGCATTCTAAACCATGTTCAGCTACTAACTTAGGATATAATCTAGTTTATGTTTTTGACATAGATGATTTGATTATCACAAATTGTTGAGTGACGTTCATGTAACTAGCAAACCTTAGATCTTCCAATGGGTGTATTGTTACTGATTGAGCTTTTGATGCTTAATAGTTGAATTCGATTGAGATTGTGAGTTTGATACTAATATGGTTTATACAAGTGTGTTTGAGCTTATGGTTTAATTGTTACTGTGATTGTGAAGTGGAGAGTGAGTGATTCATTCAATTGTTTCAATAATGCATTAGGATTCGAATTTGACTGTTGTTAACTTAATGAAAAGGTAATGAATTATGTTTTGGTGAGAATGGACCTTCTTTGATCTATTTGTGATTGTGGAAGAATTTAATTTGAATTGTGAGATAAATGGAAGTACTAAGTTGAATTTTGTTGATATTAGAATTTGATTTGAATCAATTCTAGGATACACACACATTCACTAGTTAACCTTGGAAAAATATGACTTGGGACTCCTTACTACGACACGTGTTTCATTTAGTTTAGTTGAGTTCCAATCTTTATCCTTGTGACATGCAAAAAGGTCGACACCAAATTTTAGCGTCGTTGTCGGGGAGCAACTAACTAGTAATGTGTGTTTAATTTTAGATTGTGCATTGATTGATTTTATTTGTTAGTATGTTGATTGATTTGATTGCTTATTTCTTTTTGTATTTTCATGTTGATTTGTTCTTGAATTTGTAAGTGCTTTACTGTTCACAATTTCATGAGTTTGAAACTTTATGCTCTTGAGTCTTCTAACATTGAGTTTTAGTGTTGTAGTGAAGAACAGGAGATTTCTTAGCATGGATCCATATTTTCAGAATTTTGGAGGGGGAATGGAGAATCAGTATTTTCATCCTGAGTATCAATTTTACCCAAACATAGATCAACAAAATAGGTATGAATCATTTTCAAATGGTTTCAATTCTAATTGGGTGGATAATTCATGTTTCAGGTATGAAAATGCACAAGGACAATTTGTGGAGTCATATCCAAGTTACCAGAGTTCATATGGGTTCCAAGAAGTTTCAACAAATTTTATGCCACAACCTTTTCAACAAAACGATCCTTAGATGGATGAGTCAACATGGAAACTCAGGGAGATGATGCAACAAATGATCAAACATCAAGAGTAGCAATTTTCAAGGATACAGAACCTACAGTTACAGTTAGACCAAATTGCATCATCCATCAATCAGTTGCAAGAACAAAACTCCAGTGGAGAGATGGAAAGTGGCGATTCTATCAGGCATGACCCTACTCCCATTACCTCACATGATTTTTCTAGTATTTTTTTGTGATGATTATGCAATTATGCAAATTTCTGATCCTACTGATATTGTTATTAAAGATGTTGTTAGTGATTCAGGTTCTGAACATGTTTTTGAAGATGATTTAAGTGTAGGGGAATGCTTACTGGAAGCATTACCTCAAGAATCACCAAGAATTGATGCTGAAGATGTAAGTGTAGGGACTTGTGCTATGGAGCCAAACACCCAAGAATCACTACATGAAGTTGGACATTCACCAGAACCAGAACTTGAGCATTTACATGATGAAAAGGAGGTAACAATCACCACTCCAGGTACCTATCAACAAGACAAGGTGAGTATTTTTTGTGATTTATCAGAAAATTCAATAGAGGTACCACTTGTTGATTTTATTAGTTGTGATTCATTTCTATACATATCTTCTATCAAGACTAATATTCTCCTATTTTCTTTTCATCCCACATGCGTATGGGAGGTCTTTTCTTTTAATGATGTTGTAGGAGAACACAAGCTTCTGGAGTGGATGCTTGAACTGAACCGCCTCCAACCTCCAGAAAAAGTTTTGAAAGGAAAAATGAAGAATAAAAAGAATTTGAGTGGAACCATGATTACTCCACTTCCGTCATGGATTCTCCTTCTAAATCTTCTACAACCACCCGGAATTGAGGGAAATTTGTTTCTTGCTTTTCTTTTTGCTTTATACATTCCTTTAGTTTCATTTTCCTATATTTGCATTTTACTTCCACACTTTATTCAATACTTTGTATTTTGTTTAGTATATAGCATTTCATTTGAATAAAAGTCTTCATGAAAATCTTCTATGTAATATTTTTAAGATGGTAAAAGCTTCTTAAATTTGATCATCAATTTTAGGTCATTTAACATGATTAAATGCTCTACTTACATGATATTGGTTAAATTGGTGATGGATTCCATTTTGGTTAATTAAGCTTGATTGCATAAAAATACTTAGAGAGGACCACTTTAAGCCTATGCTTCATTAATTTCTTTTGTGTGACATGCACTCATAGCAATTGAAACTCTAGAACTTGCTTTGTTTCTTTTCAAAGTCACAATAACATGAGTATGCATGGAAATGAAGGATTGTTTTCATTATTGATCCCTCATTAATTTCAATTCCTTTCTTCATAATTTTCTTAAAACATTTTCCTCTTGCATTTTATCCTTTTATTACCTTTGCTTGCTCTATTTTATTTAGAATTTTGGTTGAATTCTTGATGAGTTAGATTTTGCAAGATGGGTAAAGGTTTAAGTGTGGGGGAGAATTGGTATACATTTGAAGATGTTGAAGGTTTTGGGTGGCTCCTTGGATTGAATGCTAAATCTAATCGTTCTTTGAGTTTATTCATGTCAAAAGCAAGCTCCAATTGCTTAGAGTTTTAAGACTTGATACTGTGTTGATACATTCAAGACTCTAGGAGACATGTGCTTTTGCTTGCATTGTGCAGAATCTGAACTTTGAAGTGCAGAATTCAGACTTGTACTGTGTTGTAAAAACCATCAAGGAATTAGGGAGCTGATCAAATTGTTTTAAAAAAAAATCAGAAACATGAATCTAAGAGTTGAATCTGTGAAAGAATGGAAGTAAGAAATTGAGAATTCAAGTTCAAATTGTGTATCAATTCTATTTGAGTCTTTGATTATAAAAGGTGAGTTGCTGTGGGATCGGTTTCAGGGAGTTGTTTAAGTTCTAGAACTTTGTTGATTCATAATTGATATAAGGTGATGCAAATCTTCAAGATATCCAAGTAGCAAATGAAATTTTCTAGACAATTGTTGGAAGAAGAAGTTGATATGTTAGATTCTGTAAAGATGAGAATGAAGCTGGAATTTGCATGTTTCTGTGGAAATAGACACTGAAATTATGGAGTAATGGAAGACTGAAGGAATGGTAATGGATATGATTGCATATTAACATTGCTGGTGTCTACAAGGTTATGAAATTTGATGAATAAGAAGTTGATTGAGAGGAACAGAAATCTGCAGATGTTGAGCTGGAAATCAGGCACAGTTTTTAAGCCATGATTACTGTGCAGGAATGTGGTAGCTTGAAATGAAGATCAGATTCAGAGATCATGAGAGATTTAAATGCAGAAAAGGAATGGAATCAGGATTGAAGCTGGAAATTGCTGAGTATCAAAGGGAGTATCAAAGTACAACAACAAATTTCCATTTCTGCAGATGTTTAATTGTTCCAAGATTGCAATGGTACAAACTTATCAATCTATTTGCTGATCAGGATGCAAGATTCTGGAATTTACTCCAAAACCTTTTGAGTTCCTGAAAGTTTTAGTTGATAGCTGCAAAGAGTTGAGAATGACATTGTTAAAAGTTGAATCCCAGAAGTTAAACATCACTGAATTAGAAGAGGTAGAAATGTGTAGATACCTGTTTAGAAATGCAGGATTTTGTGCCAAAAGTGTATCAAAAATTAGGTACAAAAATTAAACAAGTGAGAAGTTTAAGAGAAGCTTTGGGATTTGCAGTAACAAATGGTGCCTTTGTGTTTCTATGTCTTATATGAATTTACTAGACACAGTTTTCAAAAGCTGTGGCTGAAGAGTAGGAACAATTATTTAAAGCTGTAGAAATCTGTAGAAGAAAAGGAAATGCTTATGGAAAAGGAAGTTGTTGCATAGATCACATAGATGAAATCATTTTCCATTCAACCAAGAAACAAGTGTTTAATACACATGAAGGAACAGTGGTAAAAGGCTGCAAACTGTTGAAGGAAGCAAACAGAATTAAGATTCAACAGAATTTCTGTAAAAGAAACTGAGTTGACAGAAATGGAAGAAGAAACTTGAAGTCACAAATCTTGCTGAAGACTGTTTTCAAAGAAATGGTTGATTAGTATTGATGTTGAAATATAGGGACTTTATGGGAACTAAAGTTTCTGATTCTGAATTACTACTGTAGGATTTCAAAGGTGGGCGAAGCTGCAGACTTTAAAGAGAGCAGGATGTTAGGAAGTGTACAGCAGAGGTTGTAAATGAATTCATCATTTAATGCTATTAAGTTCTTGAAATCTCATTGTACTCGAATGTAATTATGAGCTGCAATTTCATAAGTGGTCTCTGAAGATCTGTTCGAGTTACACAGAAATCAGCTTCATAGAAGTTTCAGGAATTGGCAAGATGAAGAGTATATTGCTGCATTACCTCCATCATCTACTATTCTATTTCTGATTAGATGCAAATTCCAGAATTACCATTGCTGTCTCTCCTGTATCTGAGCAAAAAGAAGACATTTTAGATGGCCAATAAAACTGTAATTGATATATCAACTCTGACATGTTGCGTGCCCAGTGTTTACATAGTTTCTAATTAGTGGCAAATCTAATAGTTCACTGGATGCTGCATTCTAAACTGAATTTATAGCAGCTAGTCTTGCTAAATTGAATTGCTGTAATTGCTGAAACAGAATGTTGTGAAGTTGATTTCTTTGTCCATATTTATGAAACCTTATCAGTGTTATTGGAGATCTGATAGGAGCTGTAACATTCAGAAATGGGAAGTTTTTCTGCTGCATTGTGAGAAACTTGTACCTGCAATACACCACAGAACGGAGGAAGTAAAAAAATCTATAGAATGAAAACAAAAACAGTGAATTGAGGTGTATCAACTTGGTTTGGATGTTGAATTTCAGTGCCTGAGACGGCCAATGATTTAAGTGTGGGGGAGGAAGCTCTTCTCCATGAGATGATTTGAGATAGGAAGCTCTTCTCCATGAGATGATTTGAGATTATTTTTGAGTTTCAACTGCTGGAATTTAAGTGGAAAAATGGAAAACAGTGAGAGAAAAAAATTAAAAAATGGCACATCAAAAGAGTATCAAATATGGAAGATAGAGTATTAAGATTCTATGTTAGCCATCAAATTGAAGGGGAGGTTAGCTTGATACTTTGAATTGGTTAAAACAAATGGTATTCATCTCTTTGCACATCAAAATGGTCAACTCATCAAGTATATTCCTTCAATACTCTCATCTTCTTATTTTCTTCATTAATGCCTTTTCTTTTGCTACTTCATTCATTTTAATTGCTCTTTTTACTTCCATTTCAATTCTTGTTGATAAAATCCTTTTGATTCATGTATGCTATGTTTATAGTGGTGGAGAATTAGAAAATAAGCAAGCTTATGGTAGTGAAATGTTGTGAGTGACATTGAGTGAGCTCCATCAATACATGTTTTGAGTGTGAGGGCTAGAATAGGTACATACCTTGTGAGATTGCATCTTGCTTAATTTTTCAATTGGATTGAAATGACCATACCTATTGATTATTATTTGGATTGTATTCATGAATGTTTGTGATCTTTAAAATGATTGTAGTTAAATTCTTTTTACCATCTTCTAGGTATTGCTAGGGAATTTGTGTGGAGATGATTTTTAAGTTTTCTTGACTTGAACGGGACGTCCAAGATTAAGTGTGGGGGATTTGATAACCATGATTTGGCTATATTATTTTGATTCATAATGCGTATTTTTTGATGGTCTATTCATAGCTTAAACTCACATTTACACTATATTTTGTAATTGCATTTGATTTTGGACTTAATTGTAAATTAGCTTATTTTCATGGTATTTGATGCTAATATTTTATTTTTATTTTGTAGGCATCAAAAGGGTTATGGACCCAATCAGATCAGGCCACACTTGGGCTCGAATCTAGGGTTAAACGATGCGATCAAGTTTTGGATCGATTTGGACCGTTCGTTGAAGATCGGAGAAATCTGAGCCATCCGTTGAGAATATGGTCCATCCGACCTAATGAGAAGCAGATCACATCCGTAGATGAAGATCCAGGAAGTTTAATCCAGATCAGAGACGATCCAACCGTTGATCCAGCCCAAATCAATCTGGATCGTCCGATCAGTTTTGAGGAGGTTTAAAAATCCCGAGAAGCTACAGTACCCAGTGGACTCGGCATTTGCGATTTCTCTATAGTAGCTCTTTCTTCCTCGCGGCGCCGCAGTTCCCATTCAAATTTCCTGATCCGGTGGCTTCTTCTTCTTCACCGATGACGACCACTGAGCTCCGGCGTTCATCTTCCGAGGGCAGAGAGTGATCGAGGAGGTTTCCAGATTGCGTTTTGGGGTCTGTTCCACTGCCGCGTACCTGATTGAAGGGAGGTCTCCCGATCGGCATTTTTCGCGTCCACCAGAGCTTCAGGGAGGTTTCTCGGGAGCTACTGATTTCTTTCCGACCGTCATTCCACAGCGAGGTTAAGTAGATCTGATCAAGTTACTTAGCTTTGCAAATCACAGAACCTTTGCTCTGTTTCTTCAGATTGTGAGGTTACCAGCTGGATGTGAGTTGAAAGGAGGTTTCCTGGAGCTGTGAACGTTCTCTGGTAATAGCTGGAAGCTCGGGAATTGTTTGTTGGGTGCTTGAAAGGAGGTTTCCAAGAGCACTTCTATTTTGGAGGTTTCCTGGCAGATTGAAGAAGATTGCTATGGGGTTTGGATATGGAATGCTTAGGGTTCTAGATTTCTTTATCTTTGTCTTTGTAGTGTACTTGAATATGCTCAGATCGGAAGATCTGATTCCTTTTCCTAGCTATTTCTTCTCTACTTCATGTTTTCTGTAATTCTGTTTTCTTGCTTATAGTTCTGATTTCTTGAATTTCTACATTCTAAAAACCATGTTCAGTTACTAACTTAGGATATAATCTAGTTTATGTTTTTGACATAGATGATTTGATTATCACAAATTGTTGAGTGACGTTCATGTAACTAGCAAACCTTAGATCTTCCAATGGGTGTATTGTTACTGATTGAGCTTTTGATGTTTAATAGTTGAATTCGATTGAGATTGTGAGTTTGATACTAATATGGTTTATACAAGTGTGTTTGAGCTTATGGTTTAATTGCTACTGTGATTGTGAAGTGGAGAGTGAGTGATTCATTCAATTGTTTCAATAATGCATTAGGATTCGAATTTGACTGTTGTTAACTTAATGAAAAGGTAATGGATTATGTTTTGGTGAGAATGGACCTTCTTTGATCTATTTGTGATTGTGGAAGAATTTAATTTGAATTGTGAGATAAATGGAAGTACTAAGTTGAATTTTGTTGATATTAGAATTTGATTTGAATCAATTCTAGGATACACACACATTCACTAGTTAACCTTGGAAAAATACGACTTGGGACTCCTTACTACGACACATGTTTCATTTAGTTTAGTTGAGTTCCAATCTTTATCAATTTGGGGTGCCTTGAGACATGCAAAAAGGCGGACACCAGTCCAATCATACATAATCACAATAGGCCATAATAGTTAGAGCCTGCAACCACAGAGTTAATCTATTTGCACATCCTACTATTTTCATGCTTAAAATATGTATGACATGTGCATAATTAAACTAAAAACCAAACACACAGAGGCATAAACCTAGCTCTGATACCAATTGTTGGTTGCTACTCGGAATACCATTCTAGTTCCCTTGTATAAAAATTTGTACAAGCATAAAACTATCCTAGCTATCCATGCGCTCTACTGAAGTTAAATTTGGATTGCAAACGATGCTTAACATTATTAATCCAAATTATCCTTCAAAAGTTAAACTTGGATTGGAAACGATACTTAACATTTTTACTCCAAGTTTGACCGATGTGATCTTCCTAAGTTAAACCATATTACAGAAGTTAATTAAATATCTATTTCAAAGATCGGCTTCCAGGTTGAACATGGCGAGACACTAGACCTTCTTGGGTATTGGATCATCTACCATTTCCTAGACAAAACCTTTCTAAGAAATCAGATATTTAACTTCTTACAGTAAACTAGGTTTAACTATAGAGACCTCAATAGAAGCATAATATCGAAACATGAAATCGAAAAATAAAATCGATAACAAGATGATAACCTAAAACTGATAGCCTCTTGTGTTTGGTTTTTCAAGATTTATACAAAGAAGATGAACTAGTTATGATGCGAAAACAAATAACTAATTATACCTTTCTTAGTAGCTTATAGACCTCTTGATCTTCTGTTGTATTCCTCTCCTCCTCTTGGACGTCATGTGGGCAATGATCTACTAAGATGAAATCCACCCAAGCTTCTTCCTTTACTTCTAAATTTCGGCCACCAACTAACCTCCAATGGATGCTAGACAAGAGAGCATCCTCCTCCTCTTCTTCTCCTTCAAGCAACCAGCCACCAAGAGAAAACCAAGCTTGATGCCGCCGGCCTCCAAGAAAGAAAACAAAAGGAGAAGAGAGAAGGAAGAGGGTCGACCACCAAGGGAATAGAAGAGAGGAGTTTCGGCCACAATAGAGAGGATGCAAGGCTTAGATTGTTCTGAATGAAGCACCCTCTCCCTCTCTTTTATAATCCTTGGTGAATCCAATAAAGGAAAGTTTTAAAATAAAAAAAAATAAAACTTTCTTTTATTCCTTTACATGGTCGACCACCACTTGTGTATTAAACAAGGAAAGATTTTAAACAAAAATTAAAATCTCTCTTTTAAAATTGTTGGTGCAGCGGAGGTCGGCAAGAGGGGGGTGAATTGCCTACACAAATTAAAACTACTCTCATCGGATTTTTCAACTCGAAAGTACAATAGCAATAATAATAAAATAACTAAAGCAATAAAACAAAACAGAAAGACAGAGAAGACCGGGAGTTAACCTGGTTACAACCAAGAAGGTTGTTAATCTAGGACGATGAAAAGCGCGCACTAGAAAAATCTCCTTCTCTGAAGGCGGAGAAGCCTTTTACACTCTTACAGCTCAGAACCATTGCTAGAAATTGATTACAGAGTTGATGGAACAGTTGATGTCTAATTCCTAGTTCCATAGGCCTTTATATAGCCTCTGGAAATCCTATCTCGGATGTCCGAGGCGCCTCCATGCGGGGTCCAAGGTGCCTCCATCGAGAGTGGATAAAATTTTATCCAAAAGCTCAACATTCAATTCTACCAGGTCCGAGGCGCCTTCAACAGGGGTTGAAGGCGCCCTCAAGCTGGAGGCGCCTCCAAGCCTGATGGAGGCGCCTCCAAGTTGGCTGGCAGCTTTTCCAGCTTGCTTGCTTCTTTGCTTTGTCTTCCGAAGTCTCATTCTTTTGGGTGATTCCGGCCAACCGAAATAGGGCTCACTCGAACCCAATTTTCGGCCTTCTCCTCGAGCATTCTTCCTCCCGGCTTAACGTCCCTCGAACGTCGCGCACGTTCTTCTCGCCCACCGGTGTACTCTTCCACAGCTCTCTTGTCCTTCGGACGCACCGAGCCCGTCGACTCCCATCCTGTGTCGTCCTTCTCGCTAGCTGCGTCTTCCGTTCGACTTCCTGTGCTCCTAAGCTCCTGCACACTCAGACACAGGGGTCAAACACAAAGCAGGACCTAACCAACTTGGTTGATCACATCAAAACACCCGCGGGGTCCAACAATTTTCCCCTTTTTGATGTGTATCAACCCATGTTCAAGTTAGGGTAAAAAATAGACAAATAGTAATTTTAAAGAGAATTACTAAACTAACATTTTAAGTATAAATTTACATTAAGTAAAATTGCAACTAAATAAAAGTTTAAGAAAATTTTTTTTTTGAAAAAAAATTATCTCCCCCTAGACTTGTACTAATCTTGGTATCAATTGTTGGGGTTGCAAGGTTGTAAACATAGTCCCACATTGAAAACACATGAAAAAGATCATGAGTTTATAAGAGAAAAAATATCTCCATTGGCATGAGGCCTTTTGGGGAGAGCCCAAGAGCAAGACCATGAGGGCTTAGGCTCAAAGTGGACAATATCATACCATTGTGGAGATATCTAAATTTTTTTCGATCCTACAATTGGTATCAGAGCCTGAACTGCCAGAAGGTTTAACCGTCGACTGTGTACAAGAGCTATGATCTGATTGAGCCATGTGGGTACAATATTGACCTCGAATAAAGAAAGGGGGGCTCCTATGTTCAGATCAAGAGGACCAGACACCAGGCAGGAAGTCCTAGTAGGTCGGGTGGACCGAGGGGCAGGAATACCTGGTGGGTCGAGGATCGGATGTGGGAAGCCTGTGGTCCTTTGTTTGAGGGGGGGGGGGATTGTTGGGGTTGCAAGGTTGCAAGGTTACAAACATAGTCCCACATTGAAAACACATGGAAAAGATCATGAGTTTATAAGAGAAAAGATATCTCCATTGGCATGAGGCCTTTTGGTGAGAGCCCAAGAGCAAAACCATGAGGGCTTAGGCCCAAAGTGGACAATATCATACTATTGTGGAGATATCCAAATTCTTTTCGATCATACAAAAATCCCTTTTGTGGTTAGCTATAAAAGACATGTTTTATAAAATTACTCACAAAATCCATAAAAATAGTAAACTTACATAAACTTACAGATCTGATATCTTTTCATAAAAACAAAATATAAACAAGTATATGCTTTGCACGTGGCTCTGATACCACTGTTAGAAATTCGAGCCGCAAAAACTACTTTTTGCGTTGCGGAAACCTCGAAGTCTTGCCACGGATCCATGCGAAGATATATAAAATAAATTATATACATGTTTCTAACCTAGATCTACCTTAGATCTACATGAACAAGAAACGTTACCCTTGTTGCGAAGCCCTTCGCATATCCTGCTCGTCCAAAAAGGTTGTCGGATCTCGAGAGTGTCAAGCGTACACTCCTCTATACGTATCCACACGGACAAGAAAATGGAGAAAACACCTTAGAGTGTGCTAGCACCCCAAACGAGTCATGACAATGGAGGAGAGGGAGATCAAGAAAGAAGAGAGGAGGAAGAAGAAAGAGTGAATGCAACACTTAATTTGGCCGGCCACACATTGAGTGCTATATACCTCCATGTAATACCAAGAGTCATGACTCTTGGTCTTCCTCATGAGGTGGCACACAATGAGGTGGCTCTTGATGATGTGGAACACCATCATTGGCCATCCCATGCCAAGTCACAAATGAGGTGGCATTTGGTCAAGTCAAACTTGACTCTTCATCTTCCCTCTCAAGTCAAGTCAAACTTGACCCATTTATCTCCCATGGTTGATCAGATTTAACCATTGATTCAAGTCAATTTGATTTAATGATTCTCTACTCATTAAATTAAATTGATTCAATGAGTCATAATCTAAATTAGACTCATTCAATACATGAATCAAATTGAGTCCAACTCAATTAGTCTAATTTGGATTACTCTTAATCCAATTTAGTTCATCATATGAACCTAATCCTCTTGGTTCATCATATGAACCCATTCTCCATCTAATTGCCCTTTGTGTGTGACCCTATAGGTTCTTGTAACATTGGCAATGCTCCTAAACTCATTTAGAAGCATAAGTAATGAGCGGTATCTAGCAACACATCATTACTACCCAAGTTACAAGAATGTTAAGATCTAACATCACCTTTGTGACTACTAATTATGACTCTCACAATATGTGACAATGTCCTTCTATCCTAGACATCTAAATTGATCAACTGAGGCATAGACCATGTCATCCTCTAATCAATTTATATCTCAAACTCCAAGTAGACTCACTCTAATCAAATGAGCTCAATATCTCATATTGACTCATTTGGGCATGACCATGCACTTAGTGGTCTCACTCTATTAAGAATCATGATGTCACTCCCGTCATATAGGAGGGATAGATCTCATCTACATCACTCACATCCCTCCGCATAATTTGTTACATACCCAGTAATCGCCTTTATAGTCCACCCAGTTACGGGTGACGTTTGACGAAGCCAAAGTATGCAACTCCTTATGTAGGGAACCATGGTGACTTTAGGTCCAAGGACTCATAGTCATACTAATAGTCACATGAGAAAGTATATGACACTCATATAACGATCCATAATATTTTCTCATGGCGGGTCATTCAGTATACATTCTTCAATGCATACCCATGTGTCAATTTAATATCTCTATATCCATGACTTGTGAGATCAAGTCATCGAGTTGACCTACATGCTAGTCTTAGTGCATTAACATTGTCCCTGAATGTTAATACTTGACTAGGAATGATTAAGAGTAGTATTCTCTATATCATCTCACTATCGATTCAACCAATCGATTGATATAGATAAGAACCTTCTATTCAAGGACGCTATTATACTTAGTTATTTGACACCAATACAAGTAAGTATAATAACTATAAAGAAATGTCTTTATTAGTATATAAGAATATGATACATCGAGTTCATACAACAATCATCATATGATTGGCTTCAGGGCTCTAACTAACAGTAAGGAGATGGTGACCTACCTGTGGTAGCAACAACAACTGCTCGCGATCGCAAGTGTGTGGAAGAGCGGCGAAGGGCCAAATGGCAAGCATGAGGTCCATTGGCTTCAGTCGAGGCCTCCACTAGCATAGGCGTTGCTGACCCCGCCAAAGTGCTCGTCGAAGGGATCCTGGTAGCGTGCGGCGATCGAGAGATGGGAGTCAGCTGAAGATCAGGAAAGGGCAGGCGATGCTTAAATTAGATTGGGAAAGAAGGGAAGGCCACATTCGGCGATCGACCATGGTGGTCAGCGGCGATGCCCGACGATCGGTGACAGATCAAGATTGCGAGAGAGGAAGGGGGTCAGCAATGATGTGGAGAAGAGGGGAAATCAACGATGAGGAGGAGGATAAATCAATTTTAGGGTTTTTATAAAAATAAGTAAATGATTTTAATAAATAAACATCTCCTCATTTAATTGGAATAGCCAAACAGACTTCTTTTTTATCCCATTTATCTCTATAATGTATAAAAGGGTTCATTTAAAATTCTAAAAAATTCCTATAAATTCCCATTAAATTTCAAAAGATACTTTCTCAATCAACCGTATTGTTTTATTATTATTTAGTTGTCATATTTGACACTTGGCATGAGAAGAAAAGTCAAAAAGGGTTAAAGGATTGACCGGACACTTGGTGAAAATGTTCCAGTAGGTCAAGGGTGACTAGATGCTAAGCAATAAGGATTCCCAACAGGTCACGATTGACCGAATGTTGGGCAAGGAACCCTAGACTTAGTTTTGGAAGTTAGGGTTTGGTAATCGATTAGGCTAATTAATTACCATAACTTAAGTGATTACCCTAATTGCTTAAGCCATTTGATCACAGAAATAAAATGGGGCTGAATCAATTGGGCTAATGAATTCAGTAAACCTTAATTGATTAAGCTGATTCTATGGGGAGACTTAATCACTTACGACCTATTCTCGTGCGAACAAAAAGCTTCCTAATCAATCTGGCTAATCGATTAGGAAGGCTTAATCGACTGGGGTAGTCGATTAAGATTCAAAAAAATAGTTGTTATGTAGGTTGTTGATGTGGTAATCAATTAAGGAGATTCTTAATCGATTAAGGCACCTGAAGAGCCCCAGAAAAGGGTTGATGTGAGCATTATTTCAAACAACTCTTCACACATCTTCTTCTCTGATTCTGACTGCTGGTTCTTGAAGCTTTTTGGAGACAAGTGTTGCTACACTTTTAAGGTCAAGAGATGTTTTCAAACAAGAAGAAGAAGCTAGATAGGGTTTCATTTGTGTAAATCTTGTAAGAATTCACTTGTACTAGCTTCTCTTTTATTCTTGTTGTATTGTGAGTTTGTATGAGATTTTTCCACCTCCAGAGTGTTTTTGAGAAGGAGGGTTTACATAGTGGATGTGTGAGAGAGGGTAAGATCCTTAGATTAGTCACCTCATTTAAGATGGATACCAAGTAAATCTTGGTGTTAGCATTGGAGGAGCTCGGCTTTGTATTTTTCGCTGCAAATCAATATCATCGAAGCGAAGCGAGCCATTCCCCCCCCCCCCCCCCCCCTTCTCCCTTTTAGCTCTGAAGTGTCCTAACAAGTGATATCAGAGCGAGACCACTCTTTACCGGAATCATTGCCAGAAGGGCAACAACTAGAGGTAGAATAAGTTGAAGCCCTAAAGTCAACAAGTCAAAGACTTCATCAACAAAAGGAAGCTCAACTCCAAGATAGATTTCTGAGATGAACTCGGATCGACACAAGGGTGTCTCCACCATTTATGTCAATAAGTTTCTATCTTTGGAAATCAAGAATAAAAAATTTCTTTATGATGGAGATAGAGCAATGGTTTGCTCTAATAGAGGGATTTGAGATTCCAACAGATAGCAAAGGTAAAATCCTCAATAGAAGCAAATGGAGAAAGTAACAAATCAAAAGAAGTGAGGCCAATGACAAAGTGGCTAAATTGTTGGTCAATCTATTACCGAACAACGTATTAGGCCAAATTGGGGAATATCAAGAAGCCAAGGAGCTTTGGAGTAAGTTGGCAAGAATTCATGAAGAACCCTCCACTACACTAAATCAAGAAGAATCCAAAGAGGACAACTCATTGAATCAAGAGAAAGAGGATTCGCAGGTTATGAGATGCTCAACATCCGATGAGGAGATTCAAGAAGATCCATCCTCAAAAGAGTGCAAAGATAAAGGCAAAGAGGCATACTCTTTGTTTGAAGTGCATGAGGATTTAGAAGTTAAGAGATGCTCAACCTCCGAGGATGAAGATGAAGAGGCATCCACCTCAAGGATTGAGGGGGAGTATGGACCTTCAGTGTCAGATCAAGAAGAAGCCCCTATATCCCGTTCAAAAGAAGATAGTGTCATCCTTGCAAATGAAGGTATAAAAATTTTAATTGTTAAAAATAAAGATAATATCATTTGTTTTGAGTGTAGAAAAAAAGGTCACTACAAGAGTAAGTGTCTTGCATTGACCAAGAAGAAGGGTCGAGTGACACCAAAGGCTAAGGAGAAACCTAAGAAGGTTGGCCTCATGATATGAAAGGGCAAGGAGCACATTGTGCGCATCTTGTGTAGTCAAAAGAGACATTATTGAAGTCAATATCCTAAGGGGAGGAAATCAACCAAGGTTAAAGGAGGAAGTTCAACTCAAGGGAGAACTCTCAAGAGCAAATCCAAGGTATCATGTATTAGTGCAATTCCTTTGAAAAATGATAAAAAGCATGCTAGTTAAAATTTATATTACTTTAATACTATTTATCATGAAAATAGGAAGCGTGATAAAATTAAGGAAAAATATGTATCATATCATGCTAGAATAACTCCACCTAAGGCTAAGAAGGTAGATAATAATTTAGGCAAGAAATCTAAAGAAATTAGATATATGTCTAAGAAAAAGAAAACTCAAGGTTTTAATGAAAAAGAAAATTTTGAAGAATTAAGGGAGAAGAATCAAGTCTTGAGGTCAAGACTTGATAAACTAGAAAGGACCCTTAAGAAAATGACAAATGGTGTCCAAGGGTTTAAAAACAAAAACCTAGGAATAGATAAGGAAGAGTCATTCAATGTCCATAGAGGTTTGGGGTACAAACCTAATGACAGAAAAGATGTGGCTTCATACCATAGGGTTCCATATAGCTATGGAACTAACCCTAGGTCAAGTGGTCAAGTCAATGCTATAAGGGAAGCCATCCCTAGAGTCAACCTTGAGGAGTCCAATGTGACTAAGGCTTTTAAGAAGCCTAAAAAAGTCACTAAGAGGATACTAGGGAGGCTATCCCTAGAGTTGACCATGAGGAGTCACATATGATCAAGGCTTCTAAGAAGCCTAGGTAGGTCATTAGGAAAGTATCAAGGGAAGTTATCCCTAGTGAATATCTAAAACATTCAAGGAGCACCAATCTTTTTGGAGTTCCTAGGAGTATGTTCTCAACACTCTAGATGGGTCTAAAGACTGTCAACTCTAATTAGAAGGATAGTTAACCTAACTTTGAAGAAGTTGACAATTGGAGGAGACAATTGGAGGATATTTTCAAGGTAGTTGTACTCCTTGAAAATAAGAAGGTCTAATTATTTACTTTTTGAAAGAATAAAGTGTGCCAAAATTTGAAGATTTGAGCTTAATTAAAATTGGCACAAATAGGAAGAGTCAGAGAAATACCAAGTTGGGATTTTTGACATTTTCTTAGAAAGAGAGGGCAATGTAGGGCTAATTTTAGCTTAGCAAATGGTTTAAGGATATAAGAACTTAGATGAAAATCTAGGTATATTCCTTATGCAAAATTGTCATGTGTTGCTTGCCTTATCACATGCCATGCCATCACTTCACATATGCATTTTGCCATGATATCATGACACATTCATACATGCATCATATTATCCTTGATAAAGTTTTAGATGTTATTTTTGAAAAAAAATGCATGTGATATATGTCATAATCATTTTTCTTGCATTATGTCAATTCCTTGTAATTAAGGACAATGACATTAATCAACAAAAAACATCCTAGGTGGATGATCAATTTAAAATACCTAGATAGATATATATAATTCCATAGATTAGGGCAAAACTAATATTTATATCTCACAAGGCCTATAGTTTGACTTGTATATGTTTTAGTGTACATTTGATACAAATGAGATGTTAGGATGGTGAACAAAACTCAAGATGTTGATTTAGTGCATCCATTTGAGTTTTAGTTTTATCAAAACACATAGTTTATGTGTTATCCAATCATGGAGAAAGAAAATGGACAAGTCATGTTCATTTAGTCCAAAGATCGTGGTTGGAAATTGAGTTTTGAAAATGATTTCAAAAATATTTTGGAAAACCTTGGTGAATACTATCTTTGGATAGGAATCACCATTATATAGTTAGACACAAACTTGGAAGAATGATTGAAGTTTTCAAGAGTTTTCAACTTTGTGCCAATCTTTAAAGATGAGATGTATTTTCTTAGAAACTTTTTTTTTTCATGATAGTATATGACATAAATAATGTCTACATGAATTTTCATAATTTTTAAAATTTTATAAAGTTATTTATGCATTTCTAAAATTTGGCTGAAATTGATTTCAAAAATTTAAAAATTGTAATCGATTAGGACAATCGATTACAATACCTTAATCGATTAAGGTGAATTCCCGTGAGCACAGTGACTCACAGAATCAATCATTGGGATCGATTAAAGGTCTTAATCGATTAGAGCAATCGATTATCACTAGGTAATCTATTAAATCCCAACTTTAATTGATTAAGAGAGACTGCAATCGACTAGTAGCTGACATCAATCAATTAAGAATGTTGATTTTAGTTTAAATGGTTCGATTTCAACCCATTAAGTCATGTTGTAATACCCCGGTTCTGAGATTCTGGTTAAGTACGACTTAAAAGGTTAGATGATACTATCCATACTACCAAGGTGCACCTTCCTTTTCGGAAGCCCAAACTCAAAGAACTCCAAAGTTAAGCGTGCTTGGCTTGGAGAAATTTAAGGATGGGTGACCTCCTGGGAAGTTTTCCAGGGTGCATGCGAGTGAGGACAAAGTACGCTGAAAGGACATTCCGGTGGTCTGTGGAGCTAGTCGTCAACCCGATGGGCAATTCAGGTAGCGTTCCTGGTTCGGTTCGGGTGGGGCCTGCCCGAGCCGGGCCGTTACAGATGGTATCAGAGCAGTTTCGATCTTGTTTCGATTTATGATTATTTTCGAGTTAATCTGATACCAATTTTTGGTATCAGAGCAGGTATACGATGTTTGTTTGTTTTTTTTATTCTGGATTTCGATCTTGTTGTGATTTATGATTATGTTTGAGTTAATCTGATACCAATTTAGTGGTATCAGAGCGAGTTTTGTGATCTGGATTTTTGAGTTGATCTGATACCAATTTAGTGGTATCAGAGCCTGGTTCAAGTCAAATGCTGTGTTTTGGGTTTTGAAATTTCGATCTTGTTTCGATTTATGGTTTTCGGTGTTCCGGTCGTTTTGTTTTCCCTTTGTAAGTTGATCCCTCGATGTGACTCTTGAGTTTTGGGACCAGGCAGCGACAGGATTGTTAGAGTGTATACTAAAAGCCTAGCTTTTGGTATAAACATTTATCTAGAAATAAGAATCACATTGGTCAAATGTCTACATTTATGATAAATGTAGTTGCTCAATTAATTTATATTGTAGATAACATGGTGTGTGGTGTCACACACAGAAGATCATGTTATCGGTTCCTTATAAATTATAAACAATAGCTCACGGCCAAGATGGAAAGGAACAAACCATTGGAAGATCGTAGTGTAATTAGGTATTAGTTTATCTTAACTATATAATTACACTAGTACACTTAGAGTGTATTGAGTAGGACCATTTGAGGTTGTTCCTTTTATACTGACTTTATAAAGGAACAAAGACCTCAGTTATTATGGAAGTGTGTGCTCTTAATCCTAATATAATAACAAGCACATATATTTGATATTTATTTCTTTAATTTATCAATGGGTGAGATTTAGTTCGATAAATCAATAAGTCCGATAAGTTGGGAAATGATATCACTTATAGTGTGTGTTGTTGATTATAGAAGGAAACTGTGTCCTAGTGATCTAGGTTGAGAATGTCCCCAAGAGGGGCTCATAAGGATTGTCATGTTAAACCCTGCAGGTGGACTTAGTCCAACATGACGATGAAGTTGAGTGGTACTACTCTTGGAGCTAGATATTAATTAAGCGAGTTGTCAGTAACTTACTTAATTAGTGGATATTTGTTATCTTAAACACAGGGAGACTAACACACTCATAATAAGAAGGAGCCCAAAATGTAATTTGGGATTGGTGCGGTAGTTCAATAATAGTTCTTTAGTGGAATGAATTTTATTGATAAAATTAAGTTGTGTGTTCGGGGCGAACACGGGATGCTTAATTTCATCGGGAGACCAAAACCAATTCCTCCTCTCGGTCCCTATCGTAGCCTCTAGTATATAGAGATTTATACCCACCGCATACCCACCTTCTTACCCATCCAATGGGGCCGGCCAAGCTAGCTTGGAACCCAAGCTAGGGCCGGCCAAGACCAAGTGGATGAGCCATGTAGGTGGCCGGCCAAAGCTTGGGTCCCAAGCTTAGGTGGCCGGCCACTAGAATATTAAAAGGATTTTATTAAAATTATTTCTTATGTGGATATCATGATTTTAAAAGAGAGTTTAAAAATTAAAAATTTCCTTTTATAGTTTTCTACAAAAGATTAAGAGAAGAGATTAATCTCTTTCCTTATTTGTAGTTTAAAAGGATGGTTTTAATTTTTGGTAAAAACTTTCCTTATTTGTAAATCATCTACATGTTTAAAAGAGAGTTTAAAATTTGAAATCTTTCCTTATTTGTTGATTAAAGGAGGATTTTAAATTTTAAGAAAACTTTCCTTTTTAACCATGTTCAAGATTTAAAAGAAAGTTTAAAAATTAATAATTCTCTTTTATTAGTTTCTACAAAAAATTGAGAAAAGATTTGATATCTTTCCTTATTTGTAGATTAAAAGAGATTTTAATTTTTAGAGATAACTTTCTTTTTATCCACATGTTTAAAAGAAAGATTTTAATTTATTAAATTTCCTTTTTATAAACCAATCATGAAGGGATTAAATTATTGAAGAAATTTTATAAATTTCTGGAGATAAATTAGGAAGTTTTAATTAATTAAAACTCCCCTTGTTTGTAGCTTTTATGTGGCCGGCCAAATAGAATTGAGAAAGAAAATTATTTTAATTAAATAATTTTTCCTTTTCAATGGAAAAAGAATTAAGAAAATTTTTATTAAATTTTCCTTATTTGCCAGGATCAAGGATTATAAAAGAGGGGGTAGAGGAGGCTTCAAGTGAACGACTCTATTCTATTTTTCTCCCTCTTTTTCTTGGTGGTGTGGCCGGCCCTATTTCTCTCCTCTCCTCTTGTTGGCCGAAACTTATCTCTTGGTGGAGCTTTTGTTAGTGGCCGGATCAAGGAAGGAGAAGAAGGAGAGAAAGCAAGCCTCGTTTCTAGCATCCCTTGGAGCATGGTGGTGGTGGCCGAACCTCTTCATCCTAGAAGATGTTTTGATGGCCGAAACTTGCAAGGAAGAAGAAGGTGATTGGTGGTTTCTCATCTCGGAAGAACGTTGCCCACACAACGTCCGAGGTTAGAAGAGGAATACGGTAGAAGATCAAGAGGTCTTTCTAGAAGGTATAACTAGTAATTTTTCTTTCCGCATCATGCTAGTTATTTATGAAAATAATACCAAATACAAGAGGCTTACGATTCTAGTGTTTCGAATATGTTTTTCGAAGTTGTGTTCTTTTATTTTTTTTCCTTGTGATTTGATTGTCCTTTTCGGTTAACCTAAAGTTATTTTAGGAAATTAAATATTAGCTTTCCATAAAAGGTTTTGTCTAGTCGGTGGTGGTTGCTCCCATATCCAAGAAGGCCATGTGCCTCGCCACGTCAGTACTGGGAACCAATTATGGAAATTAATATTTAATGGAATTAATAACTTAAGGTGACTTGGGTCGAACGTGTTAAGTTCCGCAGGAGATCCAAGTCAAAACCTAAAAGAACAAATAGATTAAGTTTTGGATCAAACGTGTTAAGTTCCGCAGGCGATCCAAAATTTAATTTAAAAGAACACATGGTAGCTAGGAAAAGGTTTAGACCTTTGTACAAAATTTTTGTACAGTGGAACCTCTAGGTTTTCCGAGTAGCAACCAACAAGGATATCTCCAAGCTATAGGATGTAAGTTGTCTACTGCTAAATCATTTTTCTTACATACTTATTATTAACAGGAATGGCACGAAAAGGGTCGACTGCTATGCATCACCGTGGGAAAGGTCGACCACGAAAACAACCCACGGTACCGATGGGTCCCGAACCTACTGGCCAAGAGACGGAGTTTACAGGAAACCCGAATGAGGTTGATTCAGGTAGCAGTGATCGGAATCCTCCAACCTCTACTAGGGAGCATGAGTTACGGACGCCGGGAGTACCACCTTCTATACCTGCTCCAGACACTACTGGTTGGGTGATGGATAAAGCCCGAATACCCTTGTTGGCGAAGTCTGTGAAAGATCGGACTACTCTGTTCCATGGGGGTGCTGACCCTTGGGCGGCTCGTAGCTGGTTGAAGAACTTGGAGGGCACATTTTGGTACATGAAGTGTACAGATGAAGAGAAGGTGGAGTTGGCGGCATATCATCTTCGGGATCAAGCCGTCACTTGGTGGGACATGCAGAAGACGATCTTTGGGGAACAACATATCACGTGGCAGATGTACTGAGAGGCATTTGAGAGACAGTATTTTTCGGTTACATTTTGTCTAGCCTGTCGTCAGGAGTTTCTGAACCTCAAGCAAGGCGACCGTTCTGTGATGAAGTATAATGCAGAATTCAGTAGATTGGTTGAGTTTTGTCCTCATCTGGCGGCTCAGGATTATGATCAGATGCATCAGTTTACTCAAGGACTGGCGGCATACATACGACTCAAGATGTCCGGATTTCCCGGTAGTTCCTATCGAGAGGTCTTAGATCGGGCGTTATTCATTGAGATGACTCAACAACAGGTGAATTTGGAAAAAAGTAATAATAAACAAGTGACACAGAAGAAAGAGAAAAGAGGGCAAAGCTCACAGGTTACTTCAGGAGGGTCCTCTCCACCTCAGAAGACAAGGCGAACCTCGGATGGGGGTTCTCGTTCCTCTCAACGAGACCGGAAGAACAACTTTGGAGGGATCATGTGTTTTCAGTGTGGCTCCAAAAGTCATACCAAAAACGATTGCCCGTTGGATCACGCTATATGCTTCTATTGTAAGCTTCCAGGGCACGAGAGTCGGAATTGCCCTCTGAAGGCTTAGTTGGAGACGACTCAAGATATCACTCAGGGAGGGTGACCTGCCCAGCCACGACAGCAGAAAGGACCTCAGTGGACTCAGAACGCTTCGTATCAACCGCAACTGCCGGGGCCCCAGGGAAAAGTGTACCATATCCAGAGTCAGGAGTATCCAGTGATGCCAACGACCACGCAGTACTCTACTGCAGCGTTCCCTTATCAGACATATCCGGTACAGCAAGACCCTGCACTTCCATCCCAGCCTTATCAGGCATTCCAGCCGCAACCTCAGCCTCAGTACCAGCAGCAGCAGCAGGGTGTCGCTCCTCCAATTCCACGTCAGTCTACTTCAGGGATGCTACCATCGAGTGCAGAGGTGGGTCGTGGTTATGCCGTCACACGGGAGGAGGCGTAGCGGGCTGAGGGATTGGACTTCATAGGTATTAACCACTTTATACATTTAGTATAGATCTATTGATATATACTGGTAGTTCTCATTCGTTCGTCTCTCGGGTATCTTTGGATAAGATTGGGGGTTACCTACACGTCGGACGCATGAGTTAACCGTATCTGTACCATCTAAAGGGGTATTTATTATTAGTCAAGAAGTCAAGAATGCTCTTTGGACTTGGATGGTTAGACACTTGTGATGGATCTACAAGTGTGGGAAAAGGTGGGGTTTGACATTATCCTAAGCTTAGATTGGATGGCTATAAAACATGTCATTTGTTGTTTAACGCAATTAGGTCGTAAATTTGGGGACCAAATTTTATTAGTGGGGGAGAATGTAAAATACGGTGCCCAAATAATAATTTAATAATAAGGCTATTTGACAAATAATTTTATTGGATTTTTTGGAAATTTTTAGAAATTTTCTGGGATTTAAACGGAGTTCATATGAGATAGTTACGGGGATGAATTAATAGGCATGGGTAAAACCTGTTTAGAAATACTCAAAAGTAGGAGTTGATTTAGGAAAGTACTTAGGGTTTGATTAAACCAAAACCCTAAGTTCCTATTTATCCTGATTCCTTTTCTTTCCCCTCACCTCATCGCCGCACACCTCTTCTCCCGAGCCCTCTCTCTCGTACAATTTCCCCTCTTCACCGTGCCCTAGCCGCCTCTTTTCCTCTCTCGCTCTCGCGTATGTGACCACGCCGACCACCATCCTCACCGCCGGGATCTTTCCCTCTTCTCATCGCCAATCCTATTCCTCTGCCGTCTCCGTCGTTGCCGAGTGTGGCCGTCGCCGAGTGCTGTCGTCACCGGAAGGAAGGACCGTCGGGCAGGAGGAGCAGAGCTGAAGACCGGAGACGCTGAAGGTCGAATCGCCGGAACCCCGAGCTCGATCTCAGCTGAGGGTGCGTTCCAAACAGTGGTCACGACGTCCCCTAGACCCAATGCCAAGCTTCCATAGTCGGATGCTCTTCGCCACTTGAGAGAAGGCTGTCACAGAGGTAAGTGAGATGTGGATTGTTGGATTAGGGTTTTCTCTTAGCTATGGAGGTTGTGATTTGAAGCCAGGATGCAAGTATATGTTGATTTAGATGTTGTTCTGGCAGTGATACACGGTAGCAGTCCCGATCACAATTCCCAGCAACTGTTCTTCATCCGGGAATCATTAGGTAAGGTCTATATCACTTTAGATGTTAGGTCTGTTGACCTAGGTGATGGATTTAGTTTGAATTGTGTGTGTGTGATAGCAATTGTTTGTAGCTTTGCAGAAGCGTTGGTTGCAGGTCTGATCTCAAATCCGATATTGGGTGAGGGGATCAGATCTGAAGTTGTTAGAGGAAACTAAGGTATGTTGATTCTGTTAGAAATTGGAATATTGGAAGCAAATGGGAAGTTGTGTTGATGGATGCTCAGATGACTGATAGTTGTTGGTTTTGTTTAAGGAGGTGATAACCTTGTTCAGTAGATGCCTATTTGTAGCTAGTGATTCAGCAATTTTAGCAAGGTTAAGGTTTTGCTGGAGTTGTGGGAATAGAGAATGTAAACTCGAAGTGAGGATTGGTTTCGGATAGAGCAGAGGGGATTATTTGGGTAAAGAATGAGTCGGATTAATTATTTGTCTCATGTATTAGATTAGCTAAAATTGATATGTTGACGCAGGACTTTGATCAAGGCGGGTGTCGTGACGAAGTGACATCGGATTCAGCCTACACTTAGAGGTGGGTATTTCTTGCTTTATTTCTTTTAGTACTTTGACCTTGGTGCATGAACTACGTTGGATAAGAAATTATTTTTACCTTGACTCCACTCTTATTTTCTTGCGCTTGATACTTCCACTTGATCTTTGAGATAATTCGTTCCCATATCTATACAGTCTCTTGTTATTGTCCATGATCAGTAGCAGATACTAGATACCATGTTTGTATGCTTTGACTGTTGTTTATTTATGTACTATATTGAGCATGTTGGCTTCATGTAGCATACATGTTTCTGCTTATATATATGTGATGACTGTTGCATTGTTCGCATCATGTCATTGCATGCATGCCGCACCCTCGGCCACTCAAGAGAGTGGTAGCTGGAGTTGATGCCGCTTGTCTTGTCGTGCCGCACTCGACCACTCGTGTGAGTGGTAGCTGGAGTACAAGCAGCAGGGACCCCGTCGCAGATGTAGCTAGTTAGCTACTATGCAACTGTCCCCTCGGCCACTTATGTGAGTGGTAGCTGGAGTGGTGTACAGTCTATCACTGACCCGACCTCTCGACCATACTGTTGGTGCAAAATCCCTCAGGTCAAGGTTGACCTGGTTAACCAAGCTGAGTCTTGGTTTGGGTTTAGATGTTTGACAATAAGATATTGATTGAAGAAGAGTCAAGTAGGTCAAGGTTGACTGGATACTTGACTGAGAAGTCCTAACTGGCAAGTTAGGCAGATGGAAGTCCTAGTGAGTGAAGCTAGGCAGAAGGAAATCCTGGTGAGTGAAGCCAGGTGAAAGTCCTAGTGAGTGAAGCTAGGCAGAAGGAAATCCTGGTGAGTGAAGCCAGGTGAAAGTCCTAGTGAGTGAAGCTAGGCAAAATGAAAACCCTAGTGAGTGAAGCTAGGTGAAAGTCCTGGTGAGTGAAGCCAGGCAAGGAAGGAAATCCAGATGGATCAAGGATGATCGGACATCTGGTGTTGGGAAGTCCAAGTAGGTCAAAGGGATTGACTGGATACTTGGCAAGGAAAATCCAGATGGATCAAGGATGATCGGACATCCGGTGTTGGGAAGTCCAAGTAGGTCAAAGGATTGATGGATACTTGGCAAGGAAGGAAATCCGATGGATCGAGGATGATCGGACATCCGGTGTTGGGAAGTCCAAGTAGGTCAAAGGGATTGACCGGATACTTGGCAAGGAAAGAAGTCCAGATGGGTCAAGGTTGACCGACATCTAGTGGAAGTCCAAGCAGGTCAATGGAGTGACCGGATACTTGCACGACGAGTAAAAGTCCAAGTGGGTCAAAGGATTGACCGACACTTGGTGGGGAGTCCTAGCAGGTCAAGGGAGTGACCGGATGCGAGGCATGATGTACCAACAGGTCAAGGTTGACCGGATGTTGGTGAGGAGGTTTGGGACTTGGTTTTGGGCAAAAAATTGGATCGATCCGTGGATCGATTCAGATGTGGATCGATCGGTGGATCGATCCGATTCTTCCAAATCAGAAGCTCGGATCGATCCGTGGATCGATCAGGTCCCGATCGATCAGCCGATCGATCGGGACGATGCTGCGCGATAAGCGCCGGATCGATCCGTGGATCGATCCAGCGCTTTCGCGATAAGCGCTCGATCGATCCGTGGATCGATCCAGCCTCCCGATCGGAACATTCAATCGATCGGGATCCGACCGTTGGCGTTAAAGCCGCAGGCGAGCGTGGTCTTCGGTAGAACTTTAACGACAACTTCTCAGATTCTCGCCAGCTCCTCCACAGCACTCACAAAGCTCAGATCGCCAGTTCTTGAAGGATCTTGGAAGCTCTCCAAGTCAAGAGGCGGATCAAAGCCAAGAAGAGAAGCTAGGGTTAGGGTTTGTACTCATTGTAAAGCTTGTAAGCTTCTATTTCTTGTACTCCTTCCTTTTCTTCTTGTATTGAGTCTTGTAGGGCTTCTCCGCCCTTGGTAGTTACCACAAAGGAGGTTTTATTTAGTGGAGGGTGTGTGCGTTGGTGTGGATCCTTGGATTAGTCACCTCTTGTGAGGTGGATACCAAGTAAAATCCTAGTGTTAGCGTTTTATGTTTGTTTCTGTATTTTCCGCTGCACATCCAAGAAGAAACAAGCAACGCCAAGCAACGAAGCGCATCGAGCGAGAGCGACGACCCCCTCTAGCTACTTTTGGTCCTAACAAGTGGTATCAGAGCAAGGTTGCTCTTCACCGGAATCATCGCCGGAAGGGTCAAGCATATCAAGAAAAGCTAGAGGGTGAAGAAGTTGGAGCAAATTCTTCAAGTTCAAGACTTCATTAAGCTCAACTTCAAGATGCAATTCCAAGATGGACTTGGATTTGACACAAGGGTGGCCCCACCATACACTTCCACAAGTTTTGATTCTTGGAGATCAAGAATCGAAAACTTTCTTATGATGGAGATAGAGCAATGGTTTGCTCTTACGGAAGGCTTCGAAGCTCCAACAAATTCCAAGGGCAAAGCTCTAAAGAAAAGCAAATGGAGCCCGGAGCAAGTCCAAAGGTGCAAGGCCAATGACAAAGTGACCAAGCTTTTGGTCAATCTACTGCCAAGCACCATCCTTTGCAAAATTGGAGAATTTGAAGATGCAAAGGATCTTTGGAGCAAATTGGCCAAGCTTCATGAAGAGATCCCCTCCACTGTACAAGATCAAGAAGAATCCAGAGAGGGTGACTCTTTGGAGCAAGACCAAGAGGAGGATTCCGAGGTTGAGAGATGCTCAACCTCCGAAGAAGAGGAAATCCAAGAAGTTTCATCCTCAAGGGAATGCAACGAAGGGAACAAGGAGGAGCATACTCCTTGTTTCATATTCAAGATGATGAAGCCTCCACCTCTAGGATTGAGGGGGAGCAATCCTTGGTGACACCGGATCAAGAAGAAGAAGAAGCTTCTACATCCGGGTCAAGAGAAGAAGAGGAGGAAGAAGCTTCTACCTCCACAAGTCAAGAAAAATCAAATGGAGGAGAATCAAGGTCCGATCAAGAGGAAGCTTCTACCTCCGGATCCAAAGAAAAAGATGCCACTCCTATGAGCAAAGGTATAAATATTTCAATTAATAATAAAAATCATATTATATGCTTTGAATGTAGGGAACATGGGCACTACAAGAGCAAGTGCCCTAAATTAGCCAAGCAAAAGGGCCAAGTGGCACAAAAGGGCAAGGTGAAGCCCAAGGAGACCATCCCCAACACAAAGAAGAGCAAGGAGCATATTATATGCTTCTCTTGCAATCAAAAGGGGCATTATCGTAGTCAATGCCCCAAGGGGAAGAAGAAGGTCAAGGCTCAAGGAGGCACTAGTCAAGGGGGAGCCTCCAAGGTAAAAAGGAAGGTAACTTTCATTGAGCCTATTCCTTTGCAAAATGGTAAAAAGCATGATAGTTCAAATTTTTATCATTTTAATGCAATTTACCATAAGAATAGAAAGCATGAGGGCTTTAAGGAAAAGCATGTGGCCCTACATGCTAAGACTATTACACCTAAGGTTAGGAATGTAGGTAAAAATCTAGGCAATAACTCTAAGGATTTTAGATACAAGCCTAGAAACAAAAATGCTCATGAACCAAACACTAAGGATTTAATGATAGAAAATCAAGTCTTGAGGTCAAGACTTGATAAAATGGAAAAGACCCTAAAAAGGATGGAAAATATCCTAAAAGGGCAAAATGAGCAATACCTAGGGCTAGGAAAATCAAAGCCATCCAATGGTCATAGAGGTTTGGGATACAAACCAAAGGCTAAGAAGGATATGCCCTCTTACCATAGAGTTCCATATAGTTATGGAACAAACCCTAGGTCTAGTGGTCAAGCCAAGAATACTAGGGAAGTCATCCCTAAGAGTATTTTTGCAATTAATGTGACTAAGACTTCTAAGAAGTCTAAGAAAGTCACTAACAAGGTCACAAGGGAGGCTATCCCTAGAGTTGACCAAGAAAATGTGACCAAGGCTTCTAAGAAGCCAAACAAGGTCACTAGGAAGGTATCTAGGGAAGTTATCCCTAGTGAATACCTAGAGCATCCAAGGAGCACCAATAGGTGTTGGGTTCCTAGGAGCATCTTCTCTACCCCATAGATGGGTTAGAGAGTGTCAACTCCGATTAGAAGGGTAGTTAACCCAACTTTGAGGAAATTGACACTCAAAGAGCATTTTCAAGGTTTTGTTAACCTTTGAAAATGAAATGGAATTATTATTTACTCCTTGAAAGAGTAAAATGTGCCTAATGGTGGAAGAATTGATTTTAATCTTAAATGGCACATATTGGGAAATTCATAAGAACTACCAAGTTGGGATTTTGGTATGTTCTTAGGAAATTTAAGGCGATCCGGGCCTTAATTTAAAGGTGCTACTCTTGTGGGAAAATGAAATATGCCAACATTTGAGGATATGCTTATTTTCAATTGGCATACATTAATCAAGGGAATTAGAAATGTCAATTTAGGCTTTGGCATTTTCTTGAAGCACTTTAGGACAATCTAGGTTTAAGTTGTAAGTTTAGCTAAGATTTTAAGGATACTTAGATAGTTAATCTAGGTATATTTTATTTATGCTAAACCTTGCCATGATTGTTTGCCCATCATGTGTCATGACATCATGTCTATTTTTGCGTTCATGTTTTATTATGAAAAATCCAAAAATACCATGTCATGACATTCATACATCACGTAATTATAGGACATTTTCTTTTGAAAGTTATTTTATTTTGATGTATGCCATAACATTATCATGCATTAGTTTAATTCCTTGTAATTAAGGACAAAAGGCATTTAACAACAATTATTAACAAGAGACATCCTTGGTGGATGTCTAGTATATAACTAAAATGCCTAGATAGATATGCATGATCCCTAGAATAGGGCAAAACCAAAATCTTACATCTCACAAGGACTATAAGATGACTTGTATGTGTTTTAGTGCACATTAGATACAAGTGAGATGTTAGGAAGATGAACAAAACTCAAAATGTTGATTTAGTGCATTCTTTTGAGTTTTAGGTTCATCAAAACACATAGTTATGTGTTTTCCCATCATTGGGAAAGCTAATGTACAAGTCATGTGCATTAAGCCCAAGGAATATGGTGGGATATTGGTTTTTAAAATGTTTTCAAAATGATTTTGGAAAACCTTGGTGAAGGCTATCTTTTGATAGTAATCACCATTGAATAGTTAGACACAAACTTGAAGAAAACACTAAAGTTTTTGCAAGTTTTCAAGTTTTTGTCAATCTTTGAAAATATGATGTATTTTCATAGAAAACTATTTTTCCATGATAATATATGCCCTAAATAATGTCTACACGAAATTTCATAATTTTTGGATTTTTGTAGAATTTTCTAGGGGTTTCTGAAGTTGACTGAAATGGAATTTCAGCAACTATCAGAGCTCCGATCGATCCATGGATCGATTGGAGTGCCTGAATCGATCCATGGATCGATTCAGAAGGCAATTCTCGCGAGCAGTAGCTCGCTGGATCGATCAGCCGATCGATATAGGCAGTCTGAATCGATCAGTGGATCGATTCAGAAGGCATTTCCCGCGAGCAGTAGCTCGCTGGATCGATCAGCCGATCGATCCACACGTCCTGAATCGATCAGTGGATCGATTCAGCCAGGTTCAATCGATTGGAACCCAACTCCAATCGATCCAAGTTGCTGATTTTGGCTGGGAAAGCCTGATTTCAGCACTTTGAACTAATTTTAGTCTAGGTAACCATTCCAAACCCTTAAAATACATTTGTATACATAAAAAGGGTGTTTTCGTGTTGAAAACAAGGATGGAATGGTAAAGGAAGGCTAAGTTGAAGTTTAGGTTGAGGTTTGTTTCAAATTTTGAACATTTGAACCTCAAAACTTCTAAATCTGGGTTTCCTAAAGGTTTAGGGATTCCAAGTCATTGTTGGTGCAATGACAGAAGTTACCACCATGTCTTTAGGGGGAGGGACTCTTTAAAGACATGAAAATTATTTTTCATGAACCTTGGAAGGTGGTTAACCTTCTGTTGTGAACTTGCTCAAGGTTGAGCATTTAAACTTGAAATGGGGATAAATGGGGAGTGGATATCCTCATCATTTCAAGTGGCAACTCAAGTGGTTGAAAATGCTCAAGGTTGGGTATTTGTCAACATTGAGGGAGAAGTTAAAGATAATGAAGGGTATGGGACCTTCAATATTGAGTTGATCACAATGAGTGAAATTGTGATCACAATGAGCAACTCTTCAGGGGGAGAGTCTTCAACAAATGGAGTTGTTGAAGTGTGCCCAAAATTGGAGCATAGGTTGATGTGTGTCCAAAGACGGGTTGATGTTTTTTGTAGGGGGTTGATGTGTGCCAATAGGGGGAGAATGAAAGGAAGTAAGTTAGGTTTTCCTTACCTAGAGGGAGGAGTTTGCCCTCTTAGGGGGAGAATGGAAAGCTTAATTTATGGGTTCATTACCTAGTGGCATGAAGAAGGAGGCTATAGGATTAGCCTAACTTACATGTGGGATTGTAAGTGTTATTGTGGTATTGTCAAACATCAAAAAGGGGGAGATTGTTGGTGCAAAATCCCTCAGGTCAAGGTTGACCTGGTTAACCAAGCTGAGTCTTGGTTTGGGTTTAGATGTTTGACAATAAGATATTGATTGAAGAAGAGTCAAGTAGGTCAAGGTTGACTGGATACTTGACTGAGAAGTCCTAACTGGCAAGTTAGGCAGATGGAAGTCCTAGTGAGTGAAGCTAGGCAGAAGGAAATCCTGGTGAGTGAAGCCAGGTGAAAGTCCTAGTGAGTGAAGCTAGGCAGAAGGAAATCCTGGTGAGTGAAGCCAGGTGAAAGTCCTAGTGAGTGAAGCTAGGCAAAATGAAAACCCTAGTGAGTGAAGCTAGGTGAAAGTCCTGGTGAGTGAAGCCAGGCAAGGAAGGAAATCCAGATGGATCAAGGATGATCGGACATCTGGTGTTGGGAAGTCCAAGTAGGTCAAAGGGATTGACTGGATACTTGGCAAGGAAGGAAATCCAGATGGATCAAGGATGATCGGACATCTGGTGTTGGGAAGTCCAAGTAGGTCAAAGGGATTGACTGGATACTTGGCAAGGAAGGAAATCCAGATGGATCAAGGATGATCGGACATCTGGTGTTGGGAAGTCCAAGTAGGTCAAAGGGATTGACTGGATACTTGGCAAGGAAAGAAGTCCAGATGGGTCAAGGTTGACCAGACATCTAGTGGAAGTCCAAGTAGGTCAATGGAGTGACCGGATACTTGGCACGACGAGTAAAAGTCCAAGTGGGTCAAAGGGATTGACCGGACACTTGGTGGGGAGTCCTAGCAGGTCAAGGGAGTGACCAGATGCGAGGCATGATGTACCAACAGGTCAAGGTTGACCGGATGTTGGTGAGGGAGGTTTGGGACTTGGTTTTGGGCAAAAACCAAGTGCTGGATCGATCCGTGGATCGATCCAGGATGTGGATCGATCAGTGGATCGATCCAGATTCTTCCCAGCGAACAGAAAGCTTCTGGATCGATCCGTGGATCGATCCAGAGGTCCCGATCGATCGGGACGATGCTGCTTCGCGCGATAAGCGCTGGATCGATCCGTGGATCGATCCAGGCGCGTTTCCAGAGCACAGAGGCGCTCTGGATCGATCCGTGGATCGATCCAAAGCCTCCCCGATCGATTCAGAACATTCGAATCGATCGGGATCCGACCGTTGCGTCGGGTTTAAAGCCGCAGGCGAGCGTGGTCTTCGGTAGAACTTTAACGACAACTTCTCAGATTCTCGCCAGCTCCTCCACAGCACTCACAAAGCTCAGATCGCCAGTTCTTGAAGGATCTTGGAAGCTCTCCAAGTCAAGAGGCGGATCAAAGCCAAGAAGAGAAGCTAGGGTTAGGGTTTGTACTCATTGTAAAGCTTGTAAGCTTCTATTTCTTGTACTCCTTCCTTTTCTTCTTGTATTGAGTCTTGTAGGGCTTCTCCGCCCTTGGTAGTTACCACAAAGGAGGTTTTATTTAGTGGAGGGTGTGTGCGTTGGTGTGGATCCTTGGATTAGTCACCTCTTGTGAGGTGGATACCAAGTAAAATCCTAGTGTTAGCGTTTTATGTTTGTTTCTGTATTTTCCGCTGCACATCCAAGAAGAAACAAGCAACGCCAAGCAACGAAGCGCACGAAGTGAACGCGACGAGCTATTCACCCCCCCCTCTAGCTACTTTTGGTCCTAACACATACAGGGGTCATGGTGCAGAGAGGTGGGCCGGAGTGACCATCCGTGCATACGCTGTTCTTATGCCTGCATTGGCTGCTGTTGTTTACTTATGTTGTTATTGCTTACTTACTGCTGTTGTTCACATATGCTGATATGCTTACTTGTGTTGAGATATATTTTCATTGTAGATGTTTAGTTAGGAAATTTGTATATACCTTGCTTATTACCTCTGTAGTATGAGCAGTACTGTAGCAGATTAGTACCAGTTCTAACCTACTATACCTAGCCTAGGATATGGTTTCAAGTATGAACATTTGTTTTGATTCTATTTTAGTATCTGCTATTTCCTCTTATGAGACTATATACTTTTGGCACTTTCTATCTGTATATTATGTTCATGCACTATCTTATCTTTACCCATTGAGTTCCAATACTCACCACCCCACAAAATGGTTTTCTTTCGCCAGGTAACAGGTAGATGAGTCATGGATGCTTGGAGAAATGTCGGCCGCCAGTCCTGGGTCCTACGTCACACTCGAGAATAGTTTTTTTTTGGGTTTTGTTATCGTTTGGGTGGTATGATGATTTTGTGTATTTTTGCTTTTCAATAAGTCGATGTGAACTTTGGAGTCAAGTCTGGTGATTTCAGGTATTTTTTTTTGTTAGTGCCGTTGTTGGTTTTATGTTCGTATTATTTTGCGTCTTCCGCTGTGCATGTTTCTAGCCGTGTGAGCTGTTGTTAACTGTGTGGTTGTTTTTATTCATTTATGTCCAGCCGGGTAGGCTGTGTATATCAATTGCGTGGTTATATTATTTCTATTGTGTATATATTATTTCTGATGTATATTTTGTATGTAGTAATGTTTCAGATTGTCATCCGTACAGGGGAGATGCTGCCGAAATTTCTTCTGGCAGGGACTCTTTTGGGGGCGTGACAATTTAGTGGTATCAGAGCGACCTTGCGACCGTGAGTGCGCCTGTGGCAGGAGCACCCAGGGCACCACGTAGCGAGGGAGATTCTGGGATTTGTCTATGGTGTGATTCGTGGTTACACAACGAGGACGTTGTGTCTTTAAGTAGGGGTGATTGTAATACCCCGGTTCTGAGATTCTGGTTAAGTACGACTTAAAAGGTTAGATGGTACTATCCATACCACCAAGGTGCACCTTCCTTTTCGGAAGCCCAAACTCAAAGAACTCCAAAGTTAAGCGTGCTTGGCTTGGAGAAATCTGAGGATGGGTGACCTCCTGGAAAGTTTTCCAGGGTGCGTGCGAGTGAGGACAAAGCACGCTGAAAGGACCTCCGGTGGTCTGTGGAGCTAGTCGTCAACCCGATGGGCAATTCAGGTAGCGTTCCTGGTTCGGTTCGGGTGGGGCCCGCCCGAGCCGGGGCGTTATACATGTTTAGTCGTGTTACTATCCTTAACCCTAAAAAATTCATTTATGAACATTTAAGGGCAGTTTTCTTATTGAAACAAGAAAGGATTGGTTAAAAGAAGACTAAGTTAAAGTTTAGGATGAGGTTTAGTTTCAAAGTTGAATTTTGAACCTCAAAACTTCAAATTTTAGATTTTCTAAAGGTTTAGAAACTCCAAGTTATTGTTGGTGCAATGAGAAAAGTTTGGAGTATATTTTCAGGGGGAGCTACTCCTTAAAGACATGATTTAGATTTTTTTTTTATATTGAAACAATTGAAGGTTGAAAACCTTCATTGTTATAAATGTTAAAGGTTAGACATGGGAGACAATGGAAGATGGAAAATCTTCATTGTCATGAATGATTAATGCTCAAGGGTGAGCATTGGGCATAATGAAGGGTATAAGACCTTCATGGTGATGCTGTGAACAACAAGTAAGGTTATGAACAACATGGGATAACTCTTTAGGAGAAGAGTTTTTAATGTATGCCAAAGGGAGAGAATGTAGGGTGTAAGTTAAGAAATTTTCTTTACAGGGGGAGATTTTGAAGCTCTTATGTTAAGGGGGAGAATGAAAGAGACCCTCATTCATTCTTTGGCATGCAGAAGAAGTTGAGACTATGTGATTAGCTTAACTTAAATGTATTGTCAAACATCAAAAAGGGAGAGATTGTTGGTGCAATTTCCCTAGGTTAAGGTTGACCAGTTTGACTAAGCTTGAGTTTGTTCAAGCTTGAGTCTTGATGTTTGAGTTTTGATGTTTGACAATATATGGAGATTGTAAGTGCAATTGTCTATTTGGGGAGATTGTTGGTGTAATGTCCCTTTGGTTAAGATTGATCAGTTTAATGTGAAGAAAAGTCAAGTAGGTCAAGGATGACTTGATACTTGACTAGGAAAGTCCTAAGTGGAGGTTAGACAAGGAAAAGACCAACAGGATGGTTGGCAAAAGAAAAAGAGTCGAGTAGGTCAAGGTTGATCGAATACTTGACTAGAAAATTATGGTGAGTAAAGCCAAGTGAAAATCCTAGTAAGTGAAGCTACGTGATGAAAAGTCCTAGTGAGTTAAGCCAGACAATTGGAAAATCCTGATGAGTGAAGGCAGGTGAAAAGCCCTAGTGAGTGAAGCTAGGTAGATGAAAGCCCTAGTGAGTGAAGCTAGGTAGATGAAAGTCCTGGTGAGTGAAATTAGGTAGAAGAAAATCTTGGTGAGTAAAGTCAGGTGAAAAGCCCTAGTAAATGAAGCTAGGCAGTTGGAAAATCTTGGAAAGTGAAGCCAGGTGAAAAATTCTAGTGAGTGAAGCTAGGCAGATGAAAGTCCTGGTGAATGAAGCTAGGCGAAAAGCCTTAGTGAGTGAAGCTAGGCAGATGGAAATCCTAGTGAGTGAAGATAGGTGATGAAAAATCCTAGTGAGTGAAGTCAAGTAGTTGAAAATCCAAGTGGGTCAAAGGATTGACCAAACACTTGGCACAAGATGATAGTTCCAAGCGGGTTAAGGTTGACCGGACATTTAGCATGAGGAGAAAAGTCTAAGTGGGTCAAAGGATTGACAGGACACTTGGTGAAAAAGTCCCAGTAGGTCAAGAGTAACCGGATGCTAGGCAATGAGGAGTCCCAACAAGTTACGATTGATCGGATGTTGGGCAAGAAACCTTAGACTTACTTTTGGAAGTTAGGGTTTGGTAATTGAGTAGGCTAATATTACCCTAATAGCTTAAGTCATTTGATTACGGAAATAGAATGGAGCTGAATCGATTAGGGTACTTGGTTCAACAAGCCTTAATCGATTAGGCTAATCGATTAAGTTGATTCTATGAGAAACAGTAGCTATGGTAAGTGATTAAGTAGGGAGGCTTAATCGCTTACAGTCTATTCTCTCATGAACAGAAAGCTTCATAATCAATCTGGCTAATCGATTAGGAAGGCTTAATCGACTGGGGTAGTCAATTAAGATTCAGAAAAATAGTCATTATGCATGTTGCTGACATGGTAGTCGATTAAGGAGATTCTTAATCGATTAAGGCACCTGAAGAGCCCCAAAAAAGGGTTGATGTGAGCATTGTTTCAAACAACTCTTCACACATCTTCTTCTCTGATTCTCACTGCCAGTTCTTGAAGTTTCTTGGAGACAAGTGTTGATATACTTCCAAAGTCAAGAGGTATGTCCAAATAAGAAGAAGAAGCTAGATGAGGTTTCATGTGTGTAAATCTTGTAAGAATTCACTTGTACTAGATTCTCTTTTATTCTTGTTGTGTTGTGAGTTTGTACGAGGTTTCTCCACCTCCAGAGTGTTTCCAAGGAGGGTTTACATAGTGGATGTGTGAGATAGGATCGGATCTTTGGATTAGTCATCTCATTTGAGGTGAATACCAAGTAAAGCTTGGCATTAGCATTGGAGGAGCTTGACTTCATATTTTCCGCTGCAAATCAACATCATCGAAGCGAAGGGAGCTATTCACATCTCCCCCTTCTAGCTCTGAAGTGTCCTAACAACTAGGTCTTGGAAATGATAAGTATAAAAAGAAACTCGATTGGTGTTACACCAATTCAGAGTATTTTGTAATGTAAAAAATTTGTCCAAAAATAGGTGATTGTACTAATTTGAACTAGGTCAAAAATCTTAAAACCGAACAAGATTTAAAAGGAAAGAAAACAAGGGACCCCCCTTTGCTCGATTGATGGTTGCACCAATTCAGAGCTAATAAGGCTCTGATACTACTTGTTGGATCATAGCGTACGTGAGAGGGGGTGAGTCATGTGATTTTTAAAAGACTTTTCTTTTTAATCTTTTTTAAAACAAAGAGCGTGTAGCGGAACAAAAAATAGAAACAAGAAAACATAAGACTTAAGCAGATTTACTTAGTTTAGAGTTTTCGATGACTCCTACTCCAAAATCTAGGTCCCTCGGACCTATAAATGGGCAATCCACTAATAGCATCTTCCAGAATCGCCCAAAGAGGAAATTGAATGCAAATGAACAATGGACAGTGTAACAACCTACACCCCATTAATAATATAAATGAACAACTTAATTTAAATGCTAACAACAATCGAAGTAGAAGCAGGATTGCTCGTGTGTTGGTGACGGTCTATCTGCTGTAGTCGGGTGTGGCAGTGTCGTAGCAAAATAGCAACACGAAGTCAGAGCAGTCGGAACATTAAACGAATTCATAGAAGCTTGTAGAAGAATTGTGTATTAGTTGATGTGAAGCCTTGGTCGAGACTCTCTTTTATTGACTGTTGAAGCCACTTTCTATAGCACTAGAGGCGCCTTCAAACCCTCAACTCTTATCCTGAACAGCTCGCCTCTTATCATCGACGAAGTCCAATTTTATCCGACCGAAGGCACCTTCCAAGCTCTCAAAGGCGCCTTCCATTGCCCAACTCAAGGTGCCTACCTTCGCATAGAAGGCGCCTCGGGTACTGTTCATCCGACGTATTTTGTGCTCCTTTTACCTTGCAAAATATGTTAGTTCTGTAACACAAAATATCTAACCTGCAAAACAAAGTTAGCATAATAAAAATAATTAGTTTAATAATTAGATCCTTTCTTCCTGAGACTAAGATTTAATTAGGGTCTCAATTTAGGTTTCCAAAATAGAACTAAATTGGACCTGTGCCTAAAGTTCCAAATTAGGACTCGTCCTCACTGGAATACTCTCCTCCAATAACATACCTTATTTACCTTGTAGAATTGCTTGACTCTACCTCGGTCCATTAGGTCTTCTTGCTAGTTGTCAGGTCCACAGACCCAACTAAACTTTGGCCAGCTGTTAGGTCCCGTAAACCCATCGAAACTTTCCATTAGATATCGGGTCACTCCTTGACATATTTGGACTTCTGCACCAGCTATCAAGTCATCCAGAGCTAGCTGGATTTCAACCTAATGTCATAATAGTCAAGTCATGCATACTTAGTATAAAGGTTAGATCACAACACATTTAACTTTAATCCACTTATCATTCATCAAAACTCAGGTTTGATCATTGGTACTAACTGCACCAACAACATGTTCATTTAGATCATCTCCTATTAAAATCATTTTATTTGGCAGAATATTTTGTAATGCCTCATCTAAGTTGTCTCAAAATCTTGATTTAATTCCTTCATCTAATTCTATTTGGGGTGTATATTGTTGGTGCAGTTTTCACTAATTGTCTAACTCATGTTTTTGATGAATGACAAGTTAAGTTAGGTTGTGTTGTGATCTAACCACTTGATCAAGTGTGCAAGAGAAGTCCAGATAGGTCGACGAGCTGACTGGATACCTGACAAAAAATCTAGCTAGGTCAATGCATCGACCGGATAGCTGGTATGGAATCCAGATAGGTCGACGGGATGACCAAATATCTAGCATGAAGTCCAGCTAGGTCAACGGGCTGATCGGATAGCTAGCATGAAGTCCAGACAGGTCGACGGGTTGACCGAATGTTTGGAAAGTTGTTAAGTTAAGGTAAGTCACTGGAGGAGAGTGACCTTGTAAGGATGTATCCCGGTTGAGGGGCAGTAGGCGTCGGTATAGTTTAGATTCATTTGAAATCCCTAAAACTGAGACCGCGACTAGTTCCTAGTCCTGGGAGGACAGGAACTAGCTACTACTCTTTATTATTAATTGTTATTGTCCTAATAATTGTTTTGTAGGTTATTTGGAGTAATGTTGTTTTGAAAAAAAAAAAAGGAGCAAATTTTCCTTCGGATGAACAGTGTCCGAAGGTGCCTTCAAGCAGTGAAGGCGCCTTCGTACTGTTCATAGAAGGTGTCTTCTGTAGGATGAAGTTTTGACTTCGCCGCGGATAAGTGCTGGGCTATTCGGGATCAAATTTTTCAGGTTAAATACGCCTTCAACAACTATGGAAGGCGCCTTCCATGCCTTATATAGGCATTCTCGAGAAGCTTTCAATACAACACTCATATACGAGCTATTGCGCATCTGTTTGAGGTTTCGACTGCTGTAGGCTCCTGTTATAAATCTGCTATGAAGCTATTGCGCCTGACGACTATTCCGAGGACTTCTAATCATGGCTGATAGACCGACACCAACATACGAACACTCTCACACTCGATCCTTACGTGTTGGTAACAAGTTTTATTTGTGTACTTAATTACTGCAAAAGGACAAGTGTAGTGTGTTGCACTTGTTCTAATCTTCTTGTACTCAATTCCCTCTTCCGGAAGTACCGAAAGAGGCTTTTTAGTAGATTACCCATCGATAAGTCCGCGGGACCTAGGTCTTAGAGTAGGAGTCGCCAAAGGCTCCGAACCAAGTAAACTGACTGTGTTTTCTTATATCTTTGTTCTCTCTTTCTTATTTCTTTCTCTACTGCGTACTTTGTTTTTAGATTTTAAAAGAAAAGACGAGCTTTTTGAAAACCACGTGATTCGCCCCCCCTCTCACGTGCGTATCTATCCAACAAGTGGTATCAGAGCAGGTTCTGCTCTGAATTGGTGCAACCACCAATCATGCCGAGGGAAAATATTTTCAGTTTTTTTATCTGAATTGGTAAAACTTTACCTATTTAGATACTTTTTTTTTCATTTGTTTTTAACTCAAAGTTAGTGCAACACCTCTCGAGTTCTTCTATTTTTTTTCTTCCTCAAACACTGCTAATCCAAGACCAAGTCTTGGGACCTCCTTTCTCTTTTTCTCTTTGTGTGCAAGATTCATGGCTCATAACGAGAGATACAACATCGTCTGTCCTCTCCTTTTCAACGGTGATGACTTCCCGTACTGGAAGAAGCGGATGGAGGTATACCTGAAGATCGACTTTGATCAGTGGTTTAGCATCACCAGAGGCTACAAGACTCCCATCAACAACACCAAAATTCCAATAGACCCAGAATATTGGAATTCAGAAATGAAGAAGAAGGCTCAGATCGACTTCAAGTCTCTCAACACAATCCAGTGCGGACTAACGAAGGAAGAACTGAACCTCGTCGGTCCACACGAAAATGTGAAGGAGTTGTGAGATAAACTTATCGAATTGCACAAGGGAACCAATGATGCAAAGGTAACAAAAAGGAACCTTTATTTGAATAAATTATTTAACATAAAAATGTAGGATGGAGAATCTGCAAGTTAGCATGCAAGGATAAAAGATATCCTAAATGAGCTTCATACAATCGGCCATCAAATGGAGAATCGAGACTTAATAAGGTATGCGCTAAACGCGTTTCCTCGAAATACACTGTGGGCATCCATCGTGGATGCCTATAAGATTTCGAGGAACTTGTCTAAATTAAAATTAGATGAATTATTTTACAAATTAAAGCTACACGAATAGACTAATGCTAAAACTGAGAGAGATATTGCTCTTACTGCAGGAACATCAAAAGAGAAGACTAGAATCAAACCAGAATCAGAGGTTGAGACTGACCAAGAATCATATGATGAAGAACACCTAGTGAACTTGGTAAGAGAAATGTTCACCAGGAGAAAGAAGAATTTCTCAAAAAGGGACCTGCAGAAGATCAACTCAACATCAAATAGTAACAAAACGAACGTCACATGTTTCGGGTGCAACAAAAAGGGACATTACAAGAACGACTGCCCGAATCTGAAGAAAAAGAAGGCCTTCAAAGTAACGTGGGATGAATCATCCAGAGATGAATTAGATGGTGAAGAATCGAAGCACACCAACTACCTCGCGCTGATGCCTTATAAATCAGAATCAGAGAATGAATTGGAAGACGGGTCTGAACCCGAATCGAGCCACGAGTTCACACTCGTTTCTGAAGATTTCGATGAGGTATACAGTTTTTTAAAAATTATTGCATGTTTAAATAAGAAATTAACTAACTCTAAAAATTACATAAACAAACTCATAAAAGAAAATAACAAACTTAATGGACAATTAAAATCAAGTTCAATAACTGAACCAATTTAAGCTGAAATCCCAACTCAAGTTGCAAAACTTGAGGAGGATAATTTCAGACTAAAAAATAAAATAATTGAACTAAAAGAATTACTATAAAAATTCACAACTAGATCCAAATACCTCGACATGATACTTGAGTCACAAAGAGCTGTGTACAATAAGTCCAGACTCGGATACAGTCAAGCTTAACTAACAAATCCTTTATATCCTTAGTTAATCAAAATAAGACCTAAACTAAAGCTTGGGTTCCAAAAGCACGCCTAACCACACGAGTAGGAATTAACCAATATTATGTACCTAAGAATGAAATCCATTATATAAAATCAAATCCAACTAAAACCTTAAATTCAAACCAAAATAAATCTTTAAAACTAAATTCTAAACTTAAAGACAAAACAAAATCAAACCTAAATCCAGAATATAAAATAAAATCAAACAAATCAAATTACCATCAAGTCTACTATAATTATAAAAGTAATCAACACAAACCTAAAACTTAACTCAACAATTCAGAGGGAGGCTCTAAATTAGTTGACACCTCCAAAATAATAACTTACCCGGCTGGGTAATTGGGACTAGCTAAAATAGGAATAACAGTTTAACTTTACAAATGTACTGGTGAAGTTTTGGATGATAGTAGGTTAGGAAAACTCTATCTATGTATGTTTAGGAAGATATGACTTCGACCTGGTGCATTTGGCTTAGTGAAACTAACTGAAGCCACCCCTTATAAATCCTAACTAGTTAGACCAAGGTTTTGTACTAAGTTTAATGAATGAGACTATTTAGAAAACTTTGAAGGTATGATTACTCTAATGATGTCCAAGTGACTCACCATAGTCCAAAAGTTTATCCAAAGAATGTCTATTTGTTGAACTCAAAGCTAAACCTGAATTTAATACAAGTTAAACCAAACCCTTAAATCAAACTTAACTCATCTCACAAAATTATAGGATTCCCTGATTAAAAACGTAGATCGGGTGAGATGACTAAGGACTTTAAACTTAAATTTAAACTTAAACTAAAATTAAAATTAAAACTTAAAGTTAAACTTAACTTATTCACCCTAATTGAATTTCAAATCAAGCTTAATCTAAATTGATTTTAAATCCTACCTGTTGTAGGAAACCAAGTGGATATTGGACAGTGGTTGTTCCAAACACATGACTAGAGATCACACCAAATTCACTCAATTAACATACAAAAGCTTAGGAATAGTTTCCTTTGGAAACAACGACAAACTCAAGATAATTGGGATAGGTAATATTGAACTCAAAATTAATTTTATTGTTATGAAAGTATTACTTGTTGAAAATCTCAAATACAATCTTCTTAGCATTAGTCAATTGTGTGATTCTGGATATAAGGTTAGGTTCCTATCCTCTGAATGCTTAATTCAGCACATAGATAATCCTATCATAAAACTAAAATGATTTAGGAAGGACAATATCTATACAATCAACCTAACTGCTTCCTCACTTAAGTGTCACTTGACATAAAAAGAAGAAACATGGTTATGACATAGAAGAATATCACATACAAACTTTAGAAATCTAAGTAAATTAAATGCATTAGTTAGAGGCTTACCAAAGTTACCCAACTTAGACTCTGTTGGTTGGTCCTAGGAGGAACGTACCGGTTCCACTGTACAATGTACAAGTGTCGAACCTTTTCCTAAACAAACTATTGTGTTCTTTAGAAGTTAAATTAGGAATCGTAAATGGAACTTAACATTATTGATTCCAAATTTAATTTATCTGTTCTTAATGGTTTAGACTTGGATCGCAAGCGGAACTTAACACTATTGATCCAAATCAACTTATGTTATAAATTCAATTAAATATTAATTTCTAAAATTGGCTTCCAGGACTACATGGTGAGGCACATGGCCTTCTTGGGTATGAGAGCATCCACCACCGCCTAGATAAAGCCTTTTAAGGAAAGCTAATATTTAATTTCCTTATATAACTCTAGGTTTAACCAAAAAGAACAATCGAATCACAAATTCGAAAAATAAAGAAAAACACAAACTCGAATTACAATTCGAAAAACTAGAATCTAATGCCTCTTGTGTTTGGAATTCATACAAAAGAAAAACTAGTATGATGCGGAAAATAATTACTAGTTATACCTTCCTTTGTATGCAACGACCTCTTGATCTTCTACCGTATTCCTCTTCTTATCCCGGATGTTGTGTGGGCAACGATCTACCGAGATGAGAACCACCCAAGCCCTTCTTCATCCTCCTTGCAAGTTTCGGGCAAACCAAGAATCCTCCAAGGATGTAGAATTTCGGCCACCACCACCAAGCTCCAAGGGATGCAAGAAACAAAGTCTCCTTTCTCTCCTTCTTCTCCTAGCTAGAACCGGCCACCATCAAAAGCTCCAAGAGAAGGATGAAACCGGCCACTAAAGAAGAAGAGAAGAGGAGAGGGAGAACCTATAGGGCCGGCCACAACCAAGGAAGAACAAAGAGGAAGAAATAGAATAGAGTTGTTAGCCATGAAGGCACCCCTACCCCCTCTTTTATAATCCTTGGTCTTGGCAAATAAGGAAAATTTAAATAAAAACTTCCTTATTACTTTGCCATGAAAAGAAAAAATTTAATTTGATTAAAATCAAATCCTTTTCTTAGATCATATGGCCGGCCACCTTCCAATCTCTCCCAACAAGCCAAGTTTTAATCTCAAAATTAAAATTTTCTAATTTGTTTCCGAAAATTTTTAAATAAAAATTTCTCTAATAATTTTTCCCTTCATGGTGGATTATAAAAGGAAATTTTATAAATTAAAATCTTTCTTTTAAACATGTGGATGATTTCTAAAAAGGAAAGTTTTCTCAAAAATTAAAATCTCCTTTCAATCTACAAATAAGGAAAGATATCTAATCTTTTCTTAATCTTTTATAGAAACTTATAAAGGAAATATTTAATTTCAAAACTCTCTTTTTAAATCATGAACATGGTTACAAAAAAGAAAAGTTTTCTCAAAATTAAAATCTTTCTTTCAATCTACAAATAAGGAAAGATATCAAACCTTTTCTTAAACTTTTGTAGAAAGCTATAAAAGGAAAGATTTAAATTTTAAACTCTCATTTAAAACCATGGAATCCACATAAGAAAAATTTTAAAAATAAAAATCCTTTTAATATGATGTGGCCGGCCACCTAAGCTTGGACTCAAGCTAGGGCCGCCCACCACTTGGTTCATCCAAGGATTAACTTGGTCGACCCCTTGCTTGGGCTCCAAGCAAGTCTTGGCCGGCCACCTTAGGATGGGTATAAAGGTGGGTATAGGTGAGTATAATACTTTATAAATAAGAGGCCACGACAGGGACCGAGAGGAGAAATTGGTTTTGGTCTCCCGATGAAATTAAGCTTCTCGTGTTCGCCCCAAACACTCAACTTAATTTCATCAATAATAATTCATACCACTAAAGAATTATTATTGAACTACCGCACCAATCCCAAATTACGTTTTGGGCTCCTTCTTATTATGAGTGTGTTAGTCTCCCTGTGTTTAAGATGTCGAATGCCCACTAATTAAATGAGTTACTGACAACTCACTTAATTAATATCTTAGTCCAAGAGTAGTACCACTCAACCTCATCGTCATGTCGGACTAAGTCCACCTGCAGGGTTTAACATGACAATCCTTATGAGCTCCTCTTGGGGACATTCTCAACCTAGATTACTAGGACACAGTTTCCTTCTATAATCAACAACACACACTATAAGTAATATCATTTCCCAACTTATCGGGCTTATTGATTTATCAAGCTAAATCTTACCCATTGATAAGTCAAAGAAATAAATACTAAATATATGTGCTTGTTATTATATTAGGATTAAGAGCACACACTTCCATAATAACTAAGGTCTTATTCTTTTATTAAACTAGTATAAAAAGAACTTACCTTAAATGGTCCTGCTCAGTACACTCAAAGTGTACTAGTGTAATTTATCAGTCAAGATAAACTAACATCTAATTACACTATGACTATTCCAATGGTTTGTTCCTTTCCATCTTAGTTGCGAGCTACTGTTTATAATTTATAAAGAACTGATAACATGAACTTCTGTGTGTGACACCACACACCATGTTATCTACAATATAAATTAATTGAACAACTACACTTAGAATAAATGTAGACATTTTTTACCAATGTGATTCTTTATTTCAAAATAAATGTTTACAAAAGCTAGTCTTTTAGTATACATTCCAATAATCTCCCACTTATACTAAAAGACTATGCTGTCATTTATCCTGCCATACATCTGATTCTCAATCCCTTCAACATGCCCATCAAAAGCTCTTGCCTTAAGAGCCTTAGTGAAAAGATCCAGGTTATCATCTGATGCAATCTAGGCGACAATAACTTTTTCCTCGTTATATGATATCTCGTTTGGGTGGTACTTGCGCTCTATTGTGTTTACTTGCTTTATGGACTTATGGTTTCTTCGAGTTTGCTACTGCACCATTATTATTACAAAAAATACTAATTTATGGACAAACCAGAAATCATGTCTAAGTCCATCATGAAGTTTTTGAGCCATATAACTTCTATGGTTGCCTCAGAGGCTGCCACATATTCAGCTCCTATGGTGGAGTCCGAAAAACACATATGCTTAACACTCCTCCATTGTTATGGCTTCACTTCCTAAAGTAAATACAAAACCCCGAGGTCGATTTACTATTATCCCTACTTGATTGGAAGTCAAAATCCGAGTAACCCACAGGGATCAAATCATCTGCCTAGTAAACTAGCATATAATCTCTAGTCCCTCTAAGGTACTTAAATATATACTTTACAGCAGTTTAGTATCCCGGTACTGGGTTACTTTGATATCTGCTAACTATGCCCTGGGCAAAACAGATATCCGGTCTCGTACATAATATAGCATAAATTAGGCTTCTGACTGTCGAAGCATAAGGAACTGCCTACATGTCCTTTTATCTCCTTTGATGTCTTTGGAGACATATCTTTAGATAATGTTACTCCATGTCTAAAAGGTAGAAAACCTTTCTTGGAGTCTTGAATGTTAAAAGCGAGCTAGGATCATATCAATGTATGAAGCTTTGGGATAATCATAACATTCTTTTCTTGTGATCTCATGATCCCAAGAATATATGCACATTCTCCCAAGTCCTTCATATCGAATTGCTTGGACAACTATACCCTTACTTCCGACAACACTTTGATATTGTTTCCAACTACCAAAAATGTTATCTATGTATAGTACAAGAAATACCACCACGTTTCCTATCACACTTATGGTATACACAATACTCATCCGATCATTGAATAAATCCATAGGTCTGGACTATTTTATCAAACCGGATGTTCCCAAGACCTTGAAGCTTTACTTCAGTCCATAGACCGATTGAGCTTACATACATGATGCTCTTTGCCCTTTGCAATGAACCCCTCTGGTTGCTTCATATAGACGCTTTCTTCAAGACTTCCTTTAAGGAAAACTGTCTTGACATCCACTTGCCAAATCTCATAATCCATATGAGCAATAGACAAAAGAATCCGGATAGACTTAAGCATGACTACCGGTAAAAGTTTCCCTTTTTCAACAAGCCTTGCTTTGAAAGTTTCCACCTTCCCGTTTGTTCTTCTTTTTCTATTGTGGACCTAATGGCTTTTACACCATTTGGTTATTCTATAAGCTCCCAGAATTTATTAGAATACATATATTCTAATTCTGTATTCATTACTCTTTGCAAAGATGCTGCATCTTAATCTTGGAGTGCTTCGTCATATGTTCGGGAATTAGGTTCATGTTTACCAGGGATCAAGTCCAAAGACTCTCCCAAAACATGAATCTTTTAGGTTGCCTAACAACCCTCCCACTACGACGAGACACTTTCTGCAATTATTTATTATTTGTGATACGTGTTGCAGTTTCTTGTGATATTTCATCTTGTACAGTTAGTACTAGATTAGACGTGTCCTTTATTATTTAAGAACAAATTTACTTATGGGCTTGTGGTTACATAATCCTCTTCTAAAATCGGTCATTGATGCTAACAATGACCTTATGATTTTTAGGACTATAAACCTCCTTTCGTTTATCTAGGATAACACACAAACAAGTAAACCCATGTCCATCTCATCAGTGTCTCCCTTCAGCACATGTGCTAGACTACCCTGAATCCGAATATGCTTCAAATTAGGCTTACGCCTATTCTGCAATTCTATGTAAGTAGAGAGTTCTGACTTAGAAGGTACTATGTTCACTTCTGTTTTCAGAGTATATCTTCAAAACGAATTTGGTAATTTTGAATAACTCATCATTAACCTAACTATTTCCATAAGAGTCATATTCCTTCATTCTACTACACCATTCTGTCGGGGTGTACCAGGTGCAGTCAGTTGAGATTGAATCCCAACTTTTGATAAGTGACTCCTAAATTCTCCTAAGAGGTACTCGTTACTACGATCTGTCCGTAGTGTCTTGATACTTTTACTTTTGTCATTTCACTGCATCAGCCTTGTACTTTTTGAAAAGCACTTAGATTTGCGGCACGTCAAATAAATGTATCCTTATCTCGAATAGTCGTCTATAAAAGAGATGAAATATTCGAAACAACCTCTTGCCTGAATAGTCAAAAGTCCACACTAATTAGAATGAATCAATTCCAATATATCTTTGGCTCCATACCCCTTAGACTTAAAAGCTTCTTAGTTATTTTTCCTTCCAAGTAAGACTCGCAGGTTGGAAAGATTTCCACTACCAATGAACTCAAGAGTTCATTGGTTATTATCCTTTGAATCCTACTCAAGTTAATATAACCTAGCCTTAGATGCCAAAGATATGATTGGTTCATTTCCGAAGGTTACTTTCTCTTATAGTTAGAAGATGTGTTATTAATTTCCATTTATTGCGTCGTGGGAGTTATTGGATTATAAATTATCAACCAATGTACCAGAACAGATAACTTCCTTATTTTTCTCGATAACAAGTTTATTATCAAAATAGATAGAATATCCATTCTTTAATAGTTTAGAAATCGAAATTGAGTTCTTTCTAAACTTGGTACGTAAAGATAATTTCTCAATATCCATATTTGATTCCTATTAGAGAATAAACTTCTCCCACTGCAACAGCTGCTACTTTTGTAGCAGTGCCCATGTAGTCGGTGATTTTCCCTTCATATAGTTGTCGGGTTTCCTGGAACCCTTGCAATGAATTGCAGACATGATTAGTGGTTCCCGTATCTACACACCAGGTACCGGTAGATAACACCACTAAACATGTAACAACTAATGAATAAAAAAAACACTTTTATTGTTCTTGATTATGAAAGGACAGTCCATCTTAGAGTCCAAGTTTTGTTTCCAATCATAATTGGGACTACTAAGTCTATTCTATAGTATAATAGATAAGGGATTAACTAACATTTGAAATCCTAGGAATCACAAAAATATTTGGTCAAGACCAACACCTTAAAAATCCTCGGGAATTCTGTATGCCACGTTAGTGTGGACGTATACAAATTTAAAGAGGTTTTATTATCTTGTCAACCTAACTTTATGACAAATAAAATTAATGGTTGGTCTGTCTTTGATCAAATATTTGGCCATAACTTTAAATTTATAATAATATTGATTCCTCAAACAATACTATTTAAATTTACCAACACCTTAAAACACCGTGAATATTGCATGCCACGTTAGTGTGGACGTATACAAATTCAGCATTTGTAAGAGGAGGGTCTTACCCATTAATTTTATTATCTTGTCATCCTAACTTTATGACAAATAAAATTAATAGTTGGTTTTACTTTGGTCACGCCAAACAATAGCAGTGACTCCGTTGGGGAGGATACTATTGAATGCGTCTAAGTGTATACCATTACTTGATACTTAGTCCATTAAATAGGATTGTGCCCCTTCAGTTGGAGAAGATCACACGCTCCTAAATAATTTCCTATAACCATCCATAAAGGAAGTGTGATATAGTGATCCGCAACAAACCCATCCGTTGTGGAGGGAGGCACTTAGAGCCAACACACAAGCTTGTTGCATCACTTACAAACCAGTAATGGAGACCGTTGAATTTATTTAAAAATCTCTCTCTCACTTAGTTATTTAAGGTGAGGAATTTTAACCTAAGCTACCATATATCACATGCACACACACACATCACAGTAAATAAAAGCAATAAATTTGGAAATTAATTTTCCAACTATTATGGTCTTTTCCGTCACTGTTCTCCGTGTGCTCCAACCCTAGCTTCTACCATCTTTAGCCACCGCCATCGGGTCTAGTCGTCGCATCTATCTTGCTTCTTATTCCGCTGTGCCTCTGGTGCTCCAAAAGTACCACGCCTCGTAAGCATCTGATCCGCGACAAAATTAGAATTTTACATATATCGATCCTATATTCCACGAAAGAATGTACATGTAATCTAGATCAAAAATAAAATTCTAAAATCATAGGGCAAATACAGCTCCTGCTGTATTAGTTACATACAATCATGCACACACACAAATAATGCCCTTGACATGTCCAAGGGTACAATCACACACAACATCTATAAGCCATAATAGTTGGAGTCTACAACCAAAGAGTTAGCATATCCTACTATTATCCTGCCTAAATTATGTATGACATGTGCATAATTAAATTGAAAACCAAACACACAGAGGCAGACCCTAGCTCTGATACCAATTATTGGTTGGTCCTAGGAGGAACGTACCGGTTCCATTGTAAAAAAATTTTGTACAAGTGTCGAACCTTTTCCTAAACAACCTATTGTGTTCTTTAGAAGTTAAATTAGGAATCACAAACAGAACTTAACATTATTGATTCCAAATATAACTTATCTGTTCTTAATGGTTTAGACTTGGATCGCAAGCGGAACTTAACACTATTGATCCAAATCAACCTATGTTATAAATTCAATTAAATATTAGTTTCTAAAATTAGCTTCCAGGACTATATGGCGAGGCACATGACCTTCTTGGGTATGGGAGCATCCACCACCGCCTAGACAAAGCCTTTTAAGGAAAGCTAATATTTAATTTCCTTATATAACTCTAGGTTTAACTAAAAAGAGCAATCGAATCACAAATTCGAAAAACAAAAACTCGAATTACAATTCGAAAAACTAGAATCTAATGCCTCTTGTATTTGGAATTCATACAAAAGAAAAACTAGTATGATGCGGAAAATAATTACTAGTTATACCTTCCTTTGTATGCAACGACCTCTTGATCTTCTACCGTATTCCTCTTCTTATCCCGGACGTTGTGTGGGCAACGATCTACCGAGATGAGAACCACCCAAGCCCTTCTTCATCCTCCTTGCAAGTTTCGACCAAACCAAGAATCCTCCAAGGATGTAGAATTTCGGCCACCACCACCAAGCTCCAAGGGATGCAAGAAACAAAGCCTCCTTTCTCTCCTTCTTCTCCTAGCTAGAACCGGCCACCATCAAAAGCTCCAAGAGAAGGATGAAACCGGCCACTAATGAAGAAGAGAAGAGGAGAGGGAGAACCTCTAGGGTCGGCCACAACCAAGGAAGAAAAAAGAGGAAGAAATAGAATAGAGTTGTTAGCCATGAAGGCACCCCTACCCCTCTTTTATAATCCTTGGTCTTGGCAAATAAGGAAAATTTAAATAAAAACTTCCTTATTACTTTGCCATGAAAAAGAAAATTTAATTTGATTAAAATCAAATCCTTTTCTTAGATCATATGGCCGGCCACCTTCCAATCTCTCCCAAGAAGCCAAGTTTTAATCTCAAAATTAAAACTTCCTAATTTGTTTCCGAAAATTTTTAAATAAAAATTTCTCTAATAATTTTTCCCTTCATGGTGGATTATAAAAGGAAATTATATAAATTAAAATCTTTCTTTTAAATATGTGGATGATTTCCAAAAAGAAAAGTTTTCTCTAAAATTAAAATCTCCTTTCAATCTACAAATAAGGAAAGATATTTAATCTTTTCTTAATATTTTGTAGAAACTTATAAAGGAAATATTTAATTTTAAAACTCTCTTTTTAAATCATGAACATGGTTACAAAAAAGGAAAGTTTCTCAAAATTAAAATCTTTCTTTCAATCTACAAATAAGGAAAGATATCAAACATTTTCTTAATCTTTTGTAGAAAGCTATAAAAGAAAAGATTTAAATTTTAAACTCTCTTTTAAAACCATGGAATCCACATAAGAAAAATTTTAAAAATAAAAATCCTTTTAATATGATGTGGCCGGCCACCGAAGCTTGCACTCAAGCTAGGGCCGGCCACCACTTGGTTCATCCAAGGATTAACTTGGCCGACCCCTTGCTTGGGTTCCAAGCAAGGCTTGGCCGGCCACCTTAGGATGGGTATAAAGGTGGGTATAGGTGAGTATAATACTTTGTAAATAAGAGGTTACGATAGGGACCGAGAGGAGAAATTGGTTTTGGTCTCCTGATGAAATTAAGCTTCTTGTGTTCGCCCCAAACACTCAACTTAATTTTATCAATAATAATTCATACCACTAAAGAATTATTATTGAACTACCGCACCAATCCCAAATTACGTTTTGGGCTCCTTCTTATTATGAGTGTGTTAGTCTCCCTGTGTTTAAGATGTCGAATGCCCACTAATTAAATGAGTTACTGACAACTCACTTAATTAATATCTTAGTCCAAGAGTAGTACCACTCAACCTCATCGTCATGTCTGACTAAGTCCACCTGCAGGGTTTAACATGACAATCCTTATGAGCTTCTCTTGGGGACATTCTCAACCTAGATTACTAGGACATAGTTTCCTTCTATAATCAACAACACACACTATAAGTAATATTATTTCCCAACTTATCGGACTTATTGATTTATCGAGCTAAATCTCACTCATTGATAAGTCAAAGAAATAAATACTAAATATATGTGCTTGTTATTATATTAGGATTAAGAGCACACACTTTCATAATAACTAAGGTCTTATTCTTTTATTAAATCAGTATAAAAATAACTTACCTTAAATGGTCCTGCTCAGTACACTCAAAGTGTACTAGTATAATTTATTAGTCAAGATAAACTAACACCTAATTACACTACGACTATTGCAATGGTTTGTTCCTTTCCATCTTAGTCGCGAGCTACTGTTTATAATTTATAAAGAACCGATAACATGAACTTCTGTGTGTGACACCACACACCATGTTATCTACAATATAAATTAATTGAACAACTACATTTAGCATAAATGTAGACATTTTTGACCAATGTGATTCTTTATTTCAAAATAAATCTTTACAAAAGCTAGGCTTTTAGTATACATTCCAACAGACTCAACAATTTGTAATGCCTATTGAAAAGGAAAACAAACAAAGTTAACTCACAAATTAACTAATCAACTTCAAATAAATTCGATACTAGAACTATTGTACTTGGACCTATTTGATCCCATGGTATCAAATCAATAAATGGGAGTCTTTATTGCCTAGTAATAATAGATAATTACTCTAGATTAATCTGGGTAAAATTCTTAAAAAATAAGGTTGAAACATTTGAAATCTTTAGTAATTTTGCAAACAAATTGAAAATGAAAAAGCTAGAAAAATTAAAAGAATCAGAAGTGATAACGGAGGTGAATTTAGAAATCGTAACTTTGTCAATTTTGCGTTGAACATGGTTATCATCACGAATTTTCATGCCCTAAAACATCCCAATAAAATTGAATAGTAAAAAGAAAAAACAGAACTTTACTTTAAGCCTCTAGGACAATGCTAAATGAGTATAAACTACGAAAATATTTTTGGGCATAAGCTGTTAGCACAGCCTGCTATGTACAAAACAGAACTACAATAAATAAAGCTTATAATAAAACCTCATTTGAACTCTATTATAATAAACAACCTAATATTAAATACTTTAAAGTATGTAGATGCCTAGCCTACATACTAAATACAAGAGAATATTTAGTAAAATTTATCTTAAAAGTAGATAATGGAATCTTTGTAGGCTACTCATTAAACAATAGAGGATACAAAGTATATAACAAAGTTACACTAAGAATTGAAGAAATCTCAAATGTAAAATTTGAAGAGACCAACCAAAACTTAGAACAAACCCAAATTCAAATAATTGATTTTGTTCGAGGTAATAGTAGTTGATATAGGTTAGGTTTCATGGGTCCCCGATAAGAAGGGGAAAGGATATAATCAAACGAAGAAGGTAGGGTAATATCAACCGGGATATACCTCAAAGGAGGTAGGACAATATCGACCGAAATATGCCTCCAAGGAGGAAAACCCATATCGATTGGCATATGCCCCAAAGGGGGTAGGCTAATATCGGCCAGGATATACCTCAAGAGGAGGTAGGACAATATCGACCGAAATATGCCTCCAAGGAGGAAGACCCATATCGATTGGCATATGCCCCAAAGGGGGTAGGCTAATATCGGCCGGGATATACCTCAAAAGGAAGTAGGTCTATATCGACCGAAATATGCCTCCAAGGAGGAAGACCCATATCGATTGGCATATGCCCCAAAGCGGGTAGGCTAATATCGGCCGGGATATACCTCAAACGGAAGTAGGTCTATATCGACCGAAATATGCCTCCAAGAAGGAAGACCCATATCGATTGGCATATGCCCCAAAGGGGGTAGGCTAATATCGGCTGGGATATACCTCAAAAGGAGGTAGGTCTATATCGACCGGGATATGCCTCCAAGGAGGAAGACCCATATCAATTGGCATATGCCCAAAACGGGGTAGGTCAATATCGGCTGGGATATACTGCCGAATGAGTAGACTAGTATCAATTGAAACATGCTCTCAAGAAAGTAGGCTAATATCGGCCGGTATATACCTCAAAAGGAGGTAGGTCAATATCGACCGAGATATGCCTCCAAGGAGGAAGACTCATGTCAATTGGCATATACCTCAAAGGAGGTAGGCTAATATCGACCGGGATATACCTCAAAAGGAGGTAGGACAATATCGACCGAAAAATGCCTCCAAGGGGGAAGACCCATATCGATGGGCATATGCCCCAAAGGGGGTAGTCTAATATCGGCCGGGATGACTAATTTCTTGAAAAGATATTTGATAAAATATAGCCCAATGCTAGTTAAAATAATAAATACAAGAGCTCGGACGAGCACTTCCCCAGGAACCTCATAAGGGGTAATAATAATTGATCAAACCTAACTGGGCCCAGTCCTGACTGAGACAAGAAACATTAGTACATCAAGCTATCTTTGATATAGCAAAAACAGGAGGGGTGAATAGGAAGGATAAGAACACTGTGAAAAAGAGTTGGTAAGATAGAGGAGAAGTGATATTACAAATAAAGTAGTTCCCTAAATATGTTTGCGGTATACGATTACATAACCAGTGTTTTGGCGGGAAATGTGTTTTCAGACCATTTTGCAGGTGCTAGACGACAAAGAAGGTACATCTGGGGTACGAAGAAGATTCCTTAAAAAGTCATTCACCACAAGTATACAACTGACGTCATCTCATAACAAACTCTAACAAACCGGGGGCCACTTCATGACTACGGAGGTTATATGAAGTGATATAAAAAGGGGAATCCTCTCCGTTGGCGAGGAAAGTTCACATCATTGCGCATATTCATAACCCTAATTTCTCAACTATTGTTCATCTTCTTCCTTCTTCTTCTTCTACACCAAGAGAGATTACTGACTTGAGCGTCGGAGGGCCTAGCCAGGGATTCCCACCCCGGTCTTAGGTCACTGACGGTAGTGTCGGTTGGTCTCTTGTGCGCAGGGAGCCTTGGGAGTTCCGAAGCCGGTGTTCTTCGATTGGATCTCCTCATCGCCATTGGTATCTTGCCTCGAGAGGATATTTGGGGGCTTCATCTTCTAGGATCCGCTTTGGGTTTCTCGGATCGGCGTTCTCCAGGCATTATTCTTTATCAGCGGTGGGTTTCTTTCTCCTGGATCTCCTTCTTGTCCAGCTTCTTAGACAGGATCGAATTTGGCGTCGTCTGTGGAAAATTTCACCTGAATCTGAGACTACAAGATGGAAGAGGCCAGAAAATCAAACCTACTCACTATTAGTCGTGAGGATCTAGATTTCCTCATCAATTCTCACGTACAAAAAGCCTTACAACAACAACAACAACAACTTCAGGCTCACACTGGGGCTACTCTACCAATAGCTCATAATCCAGTGATTTCAACTACTGAGCATCGGAAAGGAAAAGAGCCGGAAGAGGAGGAACATGCGTATTTTTCTCCAGTTGTTGTTTCTCCGACAAGACGTCCACGAACCTTTCTTCACACTCCCATGGAGCAGGGGGGTCGAAAGCCCGTGTTTCAGGAATCCTCTGGCGAAGCACCTGATAGAGAAAAGCGTAAGATTAAAATGATAACTAGTGATAGCTCGCCAGAAAAAGTCATCTCTCCATTCTCTCAGAGTGTATTGGATGATCCGCTTCCTAAGCGGTATCAAAATCTTCAAATCGGCGAGTACACTGGAACAACAGATCCAGAAGATCATCTATTGAAATTTGAGAACGTAGCATTATTACAACAATTTTCTGATGGGGTGAAATGTCGGATGTTTCTTACTACCCTCGGAGGAGCCGCACAACGCTGGTTTAAAAGACTACCAGAGAAGTCTATTCGAAAATTCAAAGACTTCAAGAAAGTTTTTCTACATCATTTTTCCAGCAACAAGAGGTATTATAAGACTCCTTGGAGTCTATTTTCAATTAAGCAAGCATCCAAAGAGTCCATCCGAGCTTACATCAAAAGGTTCAATCAAGTAGCTATTGATGTACCTAATGGTACCACTGAAATATTAGTAAGCGCTTTCTCTCAGGGTTTAAATGATAATGATTTCTTTAAAGATTTAGTGAGAAATCCTCCTGTTAATTTTGATTCCTTGATTGAGCGTGTTATCGAATTCATTAATGTGGAAGAAGCTCAAGCCGCCCGAAGGAAGGAGGGTGTTACCTCTTCTCCTATCCAGGTTAAGGAGAAAGCTCCAACCCCTGTTCCTCCACCAAGAGGGCCTAGAGCAACTCATCCACCTCACCGTCAACCAGAATATCGTCCACAGGCTGTACAACATGTGGAGATACAACCAGAGGCACCAAGGAGATGGTGCACTTATCATAAAACTAGCAGTTATCATACTGAAGACTGTTTTGTTTTAAGAAATAAACGAGCTAATAGGGGGCGTTATCAGAGGCAAAATTATTATCGGCAGCAGTACCCTAGACAGCAAAGTCCACTCAAGTTGGAATATCGTCCGGTCGAGCCTCGGCAGGATGCATTGCCCACCCCGGCCGGTACAAGTCAAGTATCAGAAAAAGCTCCTTCTGAAGCCATGACAACTCAACAAGAAGAAAACAGGAGTAATGCAGTTCAGGGCAATATTAATATGATTGCAGGCGGGCCCACTGATGGGGATTCTAATAGGGCTAGGAAAGCACATGCCCAAAGACTAGAAATTCATGTTGTAGGGTGTAGCATGGAGCGAGCAGCCGGTCCCGAAATAAGTTTTGGACCTAGAGATCTCGAGGGGGTAGAAATATCCCATGATGATGCCCTGATCATTAAAGCAGTGATAGCCAACTACGCTATTTCTCGTACCTTCATAGACACGGGCAGTTCTGTCAATATTATATTTAAGAAGGCTTTCGATCAACTATAGATTGACCCGAGTGAACTTCAACAGATGGTCACTCCCCTATATGGATTCACGGGCAATGAAGTGCAACCGTTGGGACAAATAAAGTTGGCTATATCTCTAGGAGAGGAGCCTCTGATGAGAACAAGGAGATCTTATTTCATGGTGGTAGACGCCCCATCCTCTTATAATGTGATACTGGGTCGACCTGCCTTGAATGAGTTTAGGGCGGTCGTTTATACTTTTTGTCAAAAAATTAAATTTCCCGTTGATGACCAAGTTGGGGAGGTGCGAGGTGATCAGAAGACAGCCCGAAAATGTTATGTGGAGATAGTTCGGGCTGAAGCTAACACTGCCCGAAAGATTCAAAGAATGGAAGTTAATGCCATTCAGGAGAAGCAGCCTGTTCTGGTTTATGAAGAAAAGGAAGAAGTTCAGATCCAGACCGGTCGGCCTGAAGCTACTACGTATATTACGGCTAACCTTGATCCTATTCTGAAAGCCGAATTGATACAATGCCTAAAGAAGAATAATGATGTATTTGCTTGGACGCCTAAAGAAGTCTCGGGAGTTTCTCCTACAGTCATGGAGCATTCCTTACATGTCTTCCCAGATGCCCGCCCGGTCATGCAAAGAAAGAGGAATTTTAGTGCGGAACAGAACCAAATCATCAAAGAAGAGATAACTAAACTCATGGAGGCTGGTTACATCAGGGAAGTACAATTTCCTAGCTGGTTAGCTAATATAGTGTTAGTCTCTAAGCCAAGAAACAAATGGCGAGTGTGCATTGATTTCCGAGATCTCAACAAGGCTTGCCCAAAATATTATTATCCATTACCCAGGATCGATCAACTGGTAGACTCCACTGCTGGATGTGAGTACATTTCTATGCTAGACACTTATCAGGGTTATCATCAGGTTCCCTTAGCTAAAGAAGATCAAGAAAAGGTCAGTTTCATAACATCTGAAGGTACTTATTGTTATAATGTTATGCCCTTTGGATTAAAAAATGCAGGAGCAACTTATCAAAGGCTTATGAATAAGGTTTTCCAGAAGCAGATAGGAAGAAATATGGAAGTATATGTTGATGATATCTTAATTAAATCTCTTCAAGCTGTTGATCTGTGCAGGGATGTAGAGGAGACCTGCAAGACATTAAGACAATATGGGCTCAAGTTAAATCCAAACAAATGTTTATTCGGAGCGAAAGGGGAAAAATTCTTGGGATATATGGTGTCTGAACGGGGAATAGAAGCCAACCCGAGCAAAGTCAAGGTACTTCAGAACATGGAGCCGCCGCGCAACATGAGAGAAGCTCAAAGACTGACCGGCCGGATTACAGCCTTGTCTAGGTTCATTTCCAGGTCGGCCGATCGTAGCTTCCATTTCTTTAAAATACTCAGAAAGGTCAATAAATTTCAGTGGAATGAGGAATGTGATAAGGCTTTCCAAGAGTTAAAAGATTATTTGTCTACTCTCCCTGTGTTGCCTAAGCTTATAGTAGGAGAAACTCTTTGGGTCTATTTGTCGGCAAATGAAAATGCCGTAGGCTCTGTATTAGTCAGACAAGAAGGAAAAGAACAACAACCTGTATATTTTTCTAGCCATTTATTAAAAGGAGCTGAGTGTAGATATACTACACTAGAGAAATTGGCTTATGCACTAGTATTGACCGCTCGGAGGTTGCGCCCATATTTCTTAGCACATGAAATTATTGTATTAACCAACAGTACTCTCGGACGGGTGTTACTCAACCCAGAGGCATCAGGTCGGCTGATCAAATGGACCACTGAACTTGATGAATATGACATACAATATCAACCCCGCTCATCCATCAAGGCACAAACTCTAGCAGATTTCATTATAGAAGTTCAAGGCCCTGAGGAAGAAAGCATCTGGAAAGTTTATGTAGATGGCTCCTCAACTAGATAGGGCAGCGAAATTGGTATTCTTCTTATATCTCCAAGAGAAGACAGACTTCAACTCTCTATCAGATTGAATTACAGAGCTACTAACAATGAAGCAGAATATGAAGCTTTGATAGCTGGATTGCAAGCCGCTCGACATATAGAGGCAGCTCGAGTACTCATTTATTCTGATTCTCAATTAGCAGCCCAACAACTATCAGGTAATTTTGAAATTAATAATGACAGGCTCAAGCTATATGCTGAGGCATTCGATAAGTTGAAGTCCCAGTTTCAAGAAGTAAATATACAAAAAATTCCTCGAGCTGAGAATCAGGTAGCAGATGAATTAGCCAAGCTGGCCTCCGCTATAGTGCCATGGAGTCTAGATCGGCTAGTAGAACAAACTCTGATAATATCTTGTATCGAAAGACAAGCTGACACAGAAATTCAAGGTGACTGGAGAGCTAAAATCATATTGTATCTACAGTAAGGTACTCTTCCGAGTAATATAGAACAAGCAAGGGTATTTAAGAAAAGAGCTGCTCAGTACACTATGGTAGGAGAACAATTATATAAAAGAGCTTTTTCTAGACCTTTGCTCAAGTGTATCGGCACGGAAGATATACAATTTATTCTACAGGAAGTGCATCAAGGTTCATGTGGTAGTCATATAGGAGGGAGATCCTTGGCCCGTAAAATCTTATTAGCAGGGTATTTCTGGCCTACTTTACACGAAGATGTCAACAAGTTGGTAAGAACTTATATGTCTTGCCAAAAACATCAAAATATTTTGCATCATCCCACACAGTTGTTGAAAACCTCTATAGTCTCATGTCCCTTTGATCAGTGGGGCATGGACATAGTAGACCCATTTCCTATGGCGGCTGCACAAAGAAGGCTTTTATTGGTAGCAGTGGATTATTTTTCCAAATGGGTAGAAGCAGAACCACTTGCTCGGATTACTGAAGATGCAGTTATTAAATTTCTATGGAAAAATATCATATGCAAATTTGACATTCCTCATAAATTAATCTCTGATAATGGAAGGCAATTTCAAGGAGATAGAATTTTAGCTTGGTGCAAAAGTTATGGTATTACTCAAGCCTTTACCTCTGTGGCTTATCCGCAAAGTAATGGTCAAGCAGAAGTAACCAATAGAGAAATTATAAGGGGTTTAAAAACCAAACTGGATCATGTCGGAGGCAGCTGAGTTGATGAATTACCCAGTGTTCTTTGGGCATATCGTACTACACCTCGAGAAGCTACAGGAATCACGCTCTTTCAATTAGTCTATGGGGGAGAAGCAATAATTCCCATTGAGGTGGGAATAGAATCTGATAGAAGACAATTATATGATGCAGACAATGAGAGTCGACGACTCATGGAGCTGGGTTTGATAGAGAAAATTAGAGATAAAGCTGCTGCTAGTCTAGTATCATACCGACAACGAATGAGATAAAATTACAACAAAAGGGTCACCCCTAGATTTTTCCAAGTAGGAGATTTAGTATGGAAGCGTATCCAACCTGTCGGGGATGTCAGTAAGTTGGCACCACAATGGGGAGGACCCTACAAAGTGGTGGAAAAGCTCGCATCAGACTCATATTATCTCCAAGATACTGAAGGAAGAATTCTGGAACGTCCCTGGAGTGCCAATCATTTACAACCTTACCGGACTTAACAAGACCATGCTACTTAAGAATATGTCAAAAGAAACAAATCATAATTATCTGAAGTAAGTTCCCGATGAAAAGAAGACAAGTATCCTTACAGTTCATGTACTACATTTCTTTCAATAAATACAATACAAGGCAAATATCGCCACAAAAATAAATGTGATGCATACAGATTGATAAGTATTGGCAGAACTTTTATAATCTCTTTTCGAGCAATCAACAGTGGGAAATCTTAAAGATCTATTCAGCTCCCCTAAGAAAAATCCAGAAAAAGGTCAGTACAAACATCATAAATTGGTATAATAATATAGTCGATCGGGAAATCTCATGAAGTAACTCGGACGAGTCTTCATGGGAAGAACCGGAGACTTTAAACCATCACAGAATATAGTCGATCGGGAAATCTCATAAAGTAACTCGGACGGGTCTTCATGGGAGGAACCGGAGACTTTAAACCATCACAGAACATAGTCGATCGGGAAATCTCATGAAGTAACTCGGATGGGTCTTCATGGGAAGAACCGGAGACTTAAACCATCACAGAACATAGTCGATCGGGAAATCTCATGAAGTAACTCGGACGGGTCTTCATGGGAGGAACCGGAGACTTTAAACCATCACAGAACATAGTCGATCGGGAAATCTCATGAAGTAACTCGGACGGGTCTTCATGGGAAGAACCGGAGACTTTAAACCATCACAGAACATAGTCGATCGGGAAATCTCATGAAGTAACTCGGACGGGTCTTCATGGGAGGAACCGGAGACTTTAAACCATCACAGAACATAGTCGATCGGGAAATCTCATGAAGTAACTCGGACGGGTCTTCATGGGAGGAACCGAAGACTTTAAACCATCACAGAACATAGTCGATCGGGAAATCTCATGAAGTAACTCGGACGGGTCTTCATGGGAGGAACCGGAGACTTTAAACCATCACAGAACATAGTCGATCGGGAAATCTTATGAAGTAACTCGGAAGGGTCTTCATGGGAGGAACCGGAGACTTTAAACCATCACAGAACATAGTCGATCGGGAAATCTCATGAAGTAACTCGGACAGGTCTTCATGGAAAGAACCGGAGACTTTAAACCATCACAGAACATAGTCGATCAAGAAATCTCTTGAAGTAACTCGGACGGGTCTTCATGGGAGGAACCGGAGACTTTAAACCATCACAGAACATAGTCGATTGGGAAATCTCATGAAGTAACTCGGACGGGTCTTCATGGGAAGAACCGGAGGCTTTAAACCATCACAGAACATAGTCGATCGGGAAATCTCATGAAGTAACTCAGACGGGTCTTCATGGGAAGAACCGGAGACTTTAAACCATCACAGAACATAGTCGATTGAGAAATCTCATGAAGTAACTCGGGCGGGTCTTCATGGGAGGAACCGGAGACTTTAAACCATCACAGAACATAGTCGATCGAGAAATCTCATGAAGTAACTCAGACGGGTCTTCATAGGAGGAACCAGAGACTTTAAACCATCACAGAACATAGTCGATCGGGAAATCTCATGAAGTAACTCGGACGGGTCTTCATGGGAAGAACCGAAGACTTTAAACCATCACAGAATATAGTCGATCGGGAAATCTCATGAAGTAACTCAGATGGGTCTTCATGGGAAGAACCGGAGACTTTAAACCATCACAGAACATAGTCGATCGAGAAATCTCATGAAGTAACTCGGACGGATCCTCATGGGAGGAACCGGAGACTTTAAACCATCACAGAACATAGTAGATCGGGAAATCTCATGAAGTAACTCGGACGGGTCTTCATGGGAGAAACTGAAGACTTCAAAGCCTAATCAACCTGGATTGTATTGGCATGGTAAATACAAAGTTATATGGATTTATTCACAAAATCGGTTGACATTTTACACTGGATCAGAAGCCAGGGTTCAAGGGGAATTCTATGCATATGGCACATTTTCTATCTGGAGGTCCATTCATATGGAAATCTTTATTTAAAACTCGCTCGGAGTATTATACTCAGCTTGGAACTCAGGAGTTTTATACAGTTCCTTATCTAAAATCACTCAGGATTATTCATTCTTTTGGAAATATGGAGCATACTAGATATTATCTGCAGAAGGATTCATCAAGACGAGGTTTAACTTCAAGAGATGAGCAAGGAATTCTCGAATAAAATTTATACTTAATGCTCGGAAGCATTTCAAAAGAGGCATTCTCAAACCAGCACAATAGAGAAACAGGTAAGTATCAAAAATTTCCTATACATCGCAATCACTTAATTACCAAGTTTTGGTTACACTTCTTTTCATTATCAGTTTTTCCATTACAAGTCTTTTATGGACAATCTTTTTAGATACATAGACATGATTAATTAAAAGGACCTTTTAAATCTGCGGGTAGTTCCTCGTTAAGCCTGCGATGACTTATGAAAGAAGGGGGAGGTTCCTTGGGTAGATAACCACCCTCTTTTAACTGTCGAAGAACTCCCGATACAGAATGATTTAAAGCACCCACTATCCTACGGACAAATTCTTGGGCAAACGCCGAAGACTTTAAATAAGCTAGACGCCACTCATCCCATCGACTCTTCTCTTGCTCCTTATAGCTTTGAAAATCAGCTTGCAGTTTTGTGTTTTGATCTTTTAAAGCATCCTTTTCTGATTTAAGTTGTTCCAATTCCTTCTGGAGCAGTGACAACTCAACATCTTGAGCTTTCCTTTGCTCTTGTTCCTGTAGGATAGTGAAATCATGAGAGGCTAGGTCTTGAGCTTGGTCAGAAAGACAGGCATTATGAAGCTTCTCTACTTTCTCTAAAATAAGACTTTTATGAGAAGCATCTAAGAGACCTTTCTCCTTTAAAGCAATCTCCAGTCGGAGACCAGAATGCAGTCGATCCACCTGTAATTCCAGAGTTCTCCTTGCAAGCTCTTTGTCTTTCAGTAATTGTTGTGACTCCTCTAATTCCTGTCTCAATGCCCCTAATTATTGATCTTGCAAAGTCACTTTCTCTTACAACTGAGCCAGGTCGTTATTAGGAGAAGGTAAAGTAGCCTTCAATGTCTCTAGTTGAGTTTTTAACGTATTGTTCTCCTGGTCCTTAGCCATAAGTAGCTGGTCGATATGCAGACTTGAGGCAAGGAACTAAACAAAAAAAATGATGATATAGTTAAAGATAAGAATACGAAGTTGATAACATATAACCAGAAATACTTACAGCTACTGCCTGACGACTATGACGGTCGGCTCGATGTGGAAGACTAAGGCCTCTTAGTTGTTCTTGGCCTTGTAGCCAAGATTCGGCCAATAGGCCTTGTAGTTGTAAAGAACCATAGCTAGGTGGATCAGAGGATTGTCCCAATTGAGAGGGCAGACCTATAGCCTGTTTAAATAAAGGTTGGGGAATGGAGGAAGAAGGAGGTAGAGAAGAAGAAGATGGAAAATAAATAGTAGAAACAAAAGAAGCAAAAGAAGAATTAGATGGAATAGAAGGTGGCAATGCAGGAGAGGCTGATTCAGTTATGGAAACACGAATAGCTGAGGGACTGGCACTTGGAGAAGATCTCCGGCAAGGTGTCCGTTTTGCCCGGGGCCTGGAAGCCAAAGGAGGCAAGGCCAATGTAAGAGGTGGAGAAGACATAGAAGGGATAATGGCCATCTCAGAAGCAGAAACAGAAGGAGTTGAAATGATAGCACAAGAAGAGGGGATGAGTAGACCAAGTCTCATCATCCTAAGAGAAGGATTAGAGATAATGTGGGTAGGAGTTATTGGTGCCTTACCTCTCTCAAGAGAAATGGGTGTCGGGACAAGAGGAGCTTGCACAAAAGTACCAAAGAAATCGCTAAAGGGGGCATTCTCAGTAAGCTTTGGCTTTTTGACTAAGGCAATGAAAGACTCTTCTTCTTCCTCTTCCATGGCCGCGACAGCCTCTGCTCGTTGTTCTTCTTCAGATAGCAAACCCAGGGTGGAGGAATTAGGATTAGCCCGGCGAGCTCGCAACCATTCTTCTCCAAGATTATTGACAAAGGACTTAGTCATAGCAGGATTCTTGTATATAAAGGTTGGAAGAAGAACATCAGCTGAAACACAGGAATTAAACACCATTATAAAAGAGATATACTAATCAGTAAATACGGAATGAAATGTTTATACATACCAAAAGATCCATCCAAAGGGGTGTCAATATTGCTTATCCCGAAAGGAAACATCAAACCCTCCACAATTAGATGCGGTAAGCTGAATTTTGCTCCTCTCAGTTTAGGTAAGGCAAAAGCAACAGAGGGATCGTTAAGAAGATTATGGGTGCTAGGAAGCGGAGGTAGGTCATATATCCATTGAATGGGAAATGGAGGAGAAGGGAGACGCATATAGAAAAATTTGTGATACCATTCCCCCTGAGGAGAAATTCGGTTGAACAAAATGGCCTTGGGACGAGATTGGAATTTGAAAACACCAACATCTACTCGACGAGGAACAAAGAAGTGATGAAAAAGACGAGGAGACAAGGGAAAATCTAACAGTTTAGATACCCCGACAAAACCCATAAGGATAGAAAAGGATTGAGGAACAAACTAATTGAGGGGAATATTAAAATAAAGACTAACATCACAGAAAAAAGAGTGGAGAGGAAATCAAAAACCTTGTAGGACTTGATCTCGAAAGATAGATATACACCCTAAAGGAGGAAGATGTGGACTATCTTGAGGAGCGGGACGAGCTATATAAAAAGGAAAACCATAGGTCGCCTTTAAATCCACTTCTTCTGTATCTATAAGGTTGGAAGCGCACGAGAGAAACGATGCAGGAGGGGAAGTTTCCATAGAGAGACAGTAGAAGGAAGAGGAATCAAGGAAGATGAAGAGAGATGTGGGAAAGCGGAAGAAAACTTTGTAAAACCCTTGTTTTTCTTTCGGTCCCGTGCTAAAACCCTCAAACAGAAATAGCAAAAGAAAACAAGAAAAGAAAAAGCACTCGAAATTCCAAGCGTTATAAATGGGTGATAACATTAGAGGATAAAATCAAACCTTAAAATAGGGAAATGAACCCCAAGAAAGAGAGGTAAAGTTAAATAATCTTCCTCGAAAAATGCGTAAAGTTTCCCTAGAAATAATTCTTAAGAAAGCTTGACGGATATAAAGAAAAATTAGTCCAGTGATTATAAGTTCAGATTATTTGTGTAATAAAATAAGGCAAAAGTTGAGCGCAAGGTATTAGTTAACAGACAGGACTTGGTTAGAGACTATCGGACGAGGTCCATAGATATGAATCGGGCGGTTCTAATAGATCGGCTGAGACAAAGACCACCCAAATATGTCGACCAAAAGCTTATCACAATAAGTTAAGTAGCATACACTATGATAAAACCATATAAGACTTATATATAAGATGACATACGAAGATATGAGTATAAATCAATCAAGTAAAATGAATCGACCGATATCGAGAATATCACAATAAAACTGTGCTAAATCGGACGGGACATAATTGATCTATAAAGTATCGGACGGTATTTGTCAGCATTGATATATATCGTCCGATCATGATGAAACAGTCTAAACGTAATAATCTGTTGGGTGAGGTTTTATGATGACCAGCCAAGCAACATTTAATATATTTAAACGAAACAGATGACCGTTATAAGGAAGAGTAAAATTAACAATGAAAAAGGGATAATCAACTTCACATGAGTTTGTTAGATTGTCATCACAAAGTTTTGGTCCCCCTTTACAAGGATTCAAATTTAAGTCATACTAAGGTCAGCTGAGGGAATAGATCAGGAGGCTTGTCCTCAATGAGTTTGCGATGATTTAGGAAATTAGGAGGAGGATCACGAGATAAGTAGCTTTCCTCTCGCAATTGTTGAATCACCCCTTTAGCTCCCGCAGTAAAGGCTGATAAGATGGACTTCACAATCGGCCTATTGAATTCAGGAGATTCAATTATAGCGGTGGCCCGTTCCTTGTAACGAGTATCTTCGTTAGCCTTGTAAACCACCAGAGCCGTTTGGGAAGTCTTTAGTTCGTTCTCTTTGACAGAAACCTCGGTTTTAACTGAATTAAGGGAGGTGTTCAAGGAAGTTATTTCATCTTCCTTCTGCTGCAGGACTTTGAGTTTTTCAGCCAACTCTGCTTCATAATCAGCCTTTAGTTCGCCAATTTTGGAAGATAATTCTTGGTTAAGATCTGTAGCCAATTTGAATTGTGTTTGAAGACTTTCAATCTGAGCTTCAAGTTGTTTCTTGGTAGCAGCGGAAAATGCGGCAGAAGATAACTCAGTAACTTGTTGTCTCAGCTTATCATTCTCAGATCTTAGTTTCTTGTTCTCATTGTATAAGTTGTGCATCAGTCGAGATAAGCCTATGTTTTCTATCCATTGCTAGAAATATAATAAAAAGTTATGAGATAACCGCTAAGAAATAGAGAGTAGACGTTAGTAAACATACCTGATTCTCCTTATGGGAGAAACGATCAATTGCTTCAGGAATATTGAGTTATTCAAAAATGGGACAAACTTTATCCCAATCGCCGGTGAAGGAACCCCCTAGCAATATGGGGAGGACAGGAATAGTAGAAGAACCAGCAGAGAAGGAGGAAGTAGGGATAGAGGGAGGAGCAAAGACTAAATAAGAAGAAGGTGAGGAGGGTAAAGATTCAGAAGTTGGAATAGATAGGGGAAAGGTGAAAGAGACATCGCCAGAAGCATTGGCATTAGAGAAAGGTGAGGCAGGAAAACTAAGAGAAGGGTAGAGTTCGGCCAACGTAGGTTCATCAGAAGGAAGGTCAGCAGGAACAAAACCTTCTGAAACCTGTTCATTAGTCGGAAGGATAAGCCTTCTTTTGGACGGAGGAACCCTGGTAAGTTTGCGCCCCGGGCGTTTGTCGGTAGCAAGTTCAGTTATTGATTTATTTTGGCTACCAGAAGACGTGAGTTCAATAATGGGAAGAGGGGCAGATGAGGAGGCAGCAGTAGCCACTGGTGAAGTAACAGCGGGTAAAGAAATAGCAAGGATCTCTGCAGAAAGACCTTCAGGAGCCTCAAGAGCTTCAAGAACCCCCAAAGAGCTGGGTACCTCAACTAAAGGAGTCGGCTCTTCGATTGAAGGGGGAGGAATAATAGCAGCCAGAAGTTCATCTTCTTTGGCACGAATTGTGTCCTCTTCCAGACATAGTTCTTCATCAATCAAAGCGTCATAAAAGCTCTCCACTACACAGAAAAGAAAAATAGTTTAGTTAGTTGAAAGCAAGAAGAAAGAAACAAGGTGTTACCTAAAGGGACTTGAGTATCAGGTTTGACGGGGCTTAAGCCAAACAGATATAAAAGATCGACTCTCAGCCACTTGGGAATAGAAAGTCGATGATTTAACAACTTTTCACAATAAATAGGAAAAGAGGGATGGAGATTGAACTCTTTGATATCGGGCAAAGAGGGTAAGGAAGATTTCCAATCATAAGACCAAGGAATGGGTCCGGGAAACTTTATGAAGAAAAAACGGGATTTCCAAGCTTTGAGAGACGATGGCATATCTTCAAAAAGAATCATTTTAGTCCGTGACTGAAACAAGAAAACACCAGGTTCCGAGCACTTGGGATAAGAGAACATAAAGAAATTTTGGCTGAGTAGGAGGAATATCTAGCAAACGAAACAGCATGTAAGTACCACATAGATAATAAAATACGTTGGGGGCAAATTGTTGCAAAGGAATACCAAAATACTGGCTTATTTCGATCAAGAAAGGAGGAATGGGAAACCTTAAACCTCCTATCAACTGATCCTTGAAAAAAGTCACGCAATTAGCAGGAGGACGATGAGGACGATCATCGGATTTTGGGATTATGATGTCATACTCCCGGAGAATTTCATACTGACGACGGATGGTTAGCCTAGCATTTTTATCAAAAGAAGAAGACATGTGGACGTACCAAGGAGCAATTGCTTCCTCAGCCATGGACAAGAGTAGAGGCTAGCAAAACAATAGATTACTTACTAAAAACAAGAAAGAAGATCACCGAGAAATGGTGAGCATGGGGTTTGGTCGAAGACTGCAGCGAGAAAAGAAGGCTAAGGAAAAGAAAAGAAGGGACAAAGTTGAAAAGACGACAAAGGGTTTAGGGTTTGAAAAACACACAACCGTCGTCAGATCAAAACGCTTTTATCTCAGCAGATGCTGAGGATCACAGGAAAAAGGCAAAGGCTTACGTGACGTGGCGGCAAGAGAAAGTATGTGTCATATAATCATAAAGAAACATTTATACTGGATGCGACAGATCGAATCACGCTGGGGTTGGTAACATCTCGTGGTACACTTCCAACATTCTCTTACCCGAAGAAGAGCCAATTACCAACCAGGAAGTTTCGAAAGGAGACGTAATTAACTGGACATAATAAAGTGAAAAGGACTAAATTTTGACTAAGCCCAGGCTAAGGACAAAAACATTTAAGGATAGCGATTTAGGCGAATAACATATTTTAAATTAATATCCTTATAAAATGCAGACTAGCATTGATCAAAATAATTTTATACTGGCCGACATAACTTTGGTTATGCTAGACAAGTATAATATCAGTTTAAATAACATTGTTTATGATCAACGAGACAATACTGGTCGGTATAATGTTAGTTACAATAGATAAATATAACATCGACTAAGACAGTTTTGTTTATGATAGATAAGCTAATATTGGTTGGTATAACATTAGCTATAATATAGAAGTATTCCAACGGTCAAGATAGTCTCGGCCATGATAAATGACACATAGGATATACGAAGGGGTAATGGGCACAACATCACATTTATTCTTATAAATCAGAAGGATTCAATAGAATCACTTAATTCAATACAAAAGGTTGTTTTTACATTTAGAATCTGGTCAAGTACATAACATTACATTTCCCCTCAGAACATTAAACCTTAAACAGATAACAAAAATTACAAACATAAGCTCTTGAGATGCTTAGAAAGTTTTAGTCCCACTGTAGTCAAACTTACCATAGAGCAGAAGTGGAAACATTTTACCTCGCCCAGGCTTGTCAAGGCACAGAAGTGGCAATATTCTGCCCGGGACAAAGAGAAGTATGAAGCAGAAAGACTCAAGGGAAAGGGGAAGGGGATGGATCTATTCAGATCATGATGGAAAAGTAATTGAGAGAGCCTCTCCCCAAGCCCTGGAGTTCTGCAACTAGAGCCACCCAGCTTAGCCCGTCGGTAATATGTGTTGTGCCCTTCTCGCGACATCCATGGGCTATTAGGTCGGCCCTCCATAAGTAACGAAAATCTCTCTGAAGTTTCTTGAGCCTTCAGAGCATTGGCACATTTGGATGAAAATTCTAAACTTTGAAAAACTTCATCTCTTGGGGCAGTTCCTCGAACCCTAGAGTTAGCCGAAGCAAAAACTTGAATAAACTCATATATAGATCTCGTCTTGTCCAACAAAAGTCGCCTCCAAAGAGGGGGAGTCGAAGCCAAACTCTTAGCAAGAAAAGATCATCAGAGAAGGAAAAAACTGAGGAAGGCGATGAACGAAGAGAAGGTTGTAACCCTATTTAAAGGATTAAAGGACCCAATGAATCACTATACTAAGGTTCACGGGATCACTGTACATAGAGTCACGAGATAGCTATACATAAAATTTGTAAAGTCAAATCAATATAGGTGGCACGGGTAGGAAAAAACAAAATCAGACTTGTGTCTAGTCAGTCGTCTACACCTCCTTCGACTAGACTTGAAGGGAAGGCTAGTGATATGGGTTAGGTTTCATGGGTCCCCGATAAGAAGGGGAAAGGATATAATCAAACGAAGAAGGTAGGGTAATATCAACCGGGATATACCTCAAAGGAGGTAGGACAATATCGACCGAAATATGCCTCCAAGGAGGAAGACCCATATCGATTGGCATATGCCCCAAAGAGGGTAGGCTAATATCGGCCAGGATATACCTCAAGAGGAGGTAGGACAATATCGACCAAAATATGCCTCCAAGGAGGAAGACCCATATCGATTGGCATATGCCCCAAAGGGGGTAGGCTAATATATCAGTCGAGATATACCTCAAAAGGAAGTAGGTCTATATCGACCGAAATATGCCTCCAAGGAGGAAAACCCATATCGATTGGCATATGCCCCAAAGGGGGTAGGCTAATATCGGCCGGGATATACCTCAAAAGGAAGTAGGTCTATATCGACCGAAATATGCCTCCAAGGAGGAAGACCCATATCGATTGGCATATGCCCCAAAGGGGGTAGGCTAATATCGGTCGGGATATACCTCAAAAGGAGGTAGGTCTATATCGACCGGGATATGCCTCCAAGGAGGAAGACCCATATCAATTGGCATATGCCCAAAACGGTGTAGGCCAATATCGACCGGGATATACTGCCGAATGAGTAGACTAGTATCAATTGAAACATGCTCTCAAGAAGGTAGGCTAATATCGGTCGGTATATACCTCAAAAGGAGGTAGGTCAATATCGACCGAGATATGCCTCCAAGGAGGAAGACCCATGTCAATTGGCATATATCTCAAAGGAGGTAGGCTAATATCGGCCGGGATATACCTCAAAAGGAGGTAGGATAATATCCACCGAAAAATGCCTCCAAGGGGGAAGACCCATATCGATGAGCATATGCCCCAAAGGGGGGAGGCTAATATCAGCCGGGATGACTAATATCTTGAAAAGATATTTGATAAAATATAGCCCAATGCTAGTTAAAATAATAAATAAAGGAGCTCGGACGAGCACTTCCCCAGGAACCTCGTAAAGGGTAATAATAATTGATCAAACCTAATTGGGCCCAGTCCTCACTGAGATAAGAAACATTAGTACATCAAGCTATCTTTGATATAGCAAAAACAAGAGGGGTGAATAGGAAGGATAAGAACACTGTGAAAAAGAGTTGGTAAGATAGAGGAGAAGTGATATTACAAATAAAGTAGTTCCCTAAATATGTTTGTGGTATACGATTACATAACCAGTGTTTTGGCGGGAAATGTGTTTTCAGACAATTTTGCAGGTGCTAGACGACAAAGAAGGTACATCTGGGGTACGAAGAAGATTCCTTAAAAAGTCATTCACCACAAGTACACAGCTGACGTCATCTCATAACAAACTCTAACAAACCGGGGTCCACTTCATGACTACGGAGGTTATATGAAGTGGTATAAAAAGGGGAATCCTCTCCGTTGGCGAGGTAAGTTCACATCATAGCTTACATTCATAACCCTAATTTCTCAACTATTGTTCATCTTCTTCCTTCTTCTTCTTCTACACCAAGAGAGATTACTGACTTGAGCATCGGAGGGCCTAGCCAGGGATTCCCACCCCGGTCTTAGGTCACTGACGGTAGTGTCGGTTGGTCTCTTGTGCGTAGGGAGCCTTGGGAGTTCCGAAGCCGGTGTTCTTCGATTGGATCTCCTCATCGCCATTGGTATCTTGCCTCGAGAGGATATTTGGGGGCTTCATCTTCTTGGATCCGCTTTGGGTTTCTCGGATTGGCGTTCTCCAGGCATTATTCTTCATCAGCGGTGGGTTTCTTTCTCCTGGATCTCCGTCTTGTCCAGCTTCTCAGACAGGATCAGTAGTCAAGGAGGAGCCTGTGAAAACCTAAGTCACAAATACGAAGAAGAATATCAACCTCAAGTAAATGAACCTACTAGAACTGTAAGAGTTAACCCAAACCATTCAATTGACCAAATAATTGGTGACCCAGACCTAACAGTTCAGACTAGATCATCCTTTAGAAATTTAAGTCAAATATCTTTGATCTTAAAAATTGAACCCAAAATGATAAAAGAATCCTTACTTGACCCAGACTAGATCATTGTCATGCAAGAAGAACTAACCCAATTTGAAAGAAATGAAATCTGGGACTTAGTACCACCACCTAACAATAAAAAGGTAATAGAAATAAAATGGGTATTTAGAAATAAACTAAGTGAAAATGGAGAAATTATTAGGATCAAGGCTAGACTAGTGGCTAAAGAGTTTAGTCAAGTAGAAGGACTTGACTATGATGAAACAAATGCTCCAGTAGCTATACTTGAATCTATTAGAATGCTACTTAGCTATGCAGCCCATAAAGGATTTAAGCTTTATCAAATGGATGTTAAATCAGCCTTTTTAAATGGGCTAATAAAAAAAAAGTTTATGTGGGGCAACCACTTGAGTTTGAAAGTCTAGATCACCCTGGCCATGTCTTTAAACTTAAGAAAGTCTGGTATGGTCTTAAACAAGAACCTAGAGCCTGCTATGAAAGGATGACCTCCTACCTAATTTCCAAAGGATTCAATCAAGGATAAATTGATCCAACTTTATTTGTAAAATCAATCAACCAAAATATTTTTATAGCTCAAGTATATGTAGATGGCATAATCTTTAGTTCAACTAATTCAGAATTTTTACGAGAATTTATAACCTTAATGGAACAAGAATTTGAAATGAGCTTAGTAGGTAAACTAAATTACTTTTTAGGTTTACAAATTAAACAAACTAATGAAAGAAATTATGTTTACCAACAAAAGTATATCAAGGAATTACTTAAAAAATTTGGAATGGAAAACACCAATGACAACTAACACAACCTTAGATAATGACCCAAATGGAAAATCCGTAGACCTAAAATAATATAGAAGTGTGATAGGTAGTCTTCTATACTTAATCACAAGTCGACCTGATATTTTATTTGTGGTTAGTATGTGTGCTAAATATCAAACTTGTGATAAAGAATCCCACTTAACTAACGTAAAAAGAATTTTCAGATATCTAAAAGGAACATCAAATGTAGGAATTTGGTATCCTAGAACACTCAACATTGAACTTATAGGTTACTCTGACTCAGACTATGCTGGCTGTAAACTAGACCGTAAGAGTACAAGTGGTGGATGTTAATTACTTGGACCATTACTTGTTAGTTGGTTTAGTAGAAAGTAACATTGTGTTGTCTTATCTACTACTGAGGTAGAATATATAGCAATAGGAGAATGTGTTACACAATTATTATGAATGATGCACACTCTAAAAGATTTTAATTTAAACTTTACAAATACAAAAGTACTAATTGACAATGTTAGCTCAATTAATTTAATAAAAACTCTTGTGAATCATTCAATAACTAAACACATCGAAATTAGACATCACTTTATCAGGGATTATGTTACTCAAGGCGACATTAAATTCAAGTACATTGAATCCAAGTCAAACTTAGCTGACATATTCACCAAACCCCTCCTTGAAAGTAAATTTAGCAACTTACGTCAACAATTAGGAATGTGTTTAATAGACTAGGAACACTATTTTTAAAATTATTTTTCAAATAATTTGCAAATTATTCTAGGGTAAAATTTTCTTTTTACACTTTTCTCAAAATTCCCTTATTTTTAGAATTTTAAAAATCAATTTTAGTCTTAGTCTAGATCAAATCCATAGAAAGCATGTTCTTATAGATTTAGGACTTCAACATCTCACCGACACATTAAGGCTACCTTGTTTGTGTATTGCCAAAACTTAGAAAGGGGTGAGATGCAAGGTAGATTGACTGAACTTAAAATGCTTATATCAGTGCATCGTCATAAGTCTAGGCGTTAAATATCAAATTTATAGTGATCAAGTTAAGTAATCCAGTTCAGTCAAACACTAACTGGATAAAAAGACTTAACTTGACTAACCAAGTGAACACTACTATCTTCTAATAGTTAGTTAGTAACTAATGGTTAGACGGTTAAGGATAATTTGTAGTTAATTAGATTATTTTGAAATAATATCAAGTTTAGGGGGAGAATTGATTTTCAAAATATTTTTCAAAATTATCTTCAAATCACACTTATACTTTTCAATAAATCCACCTTTGAAAATATGTGTTGAAAAACTCTATTATTTCTCAATTCATAGATTTTGAAAAATAAATTTGACAACTGTTTTAATTTTTTTTGTAAACTACTTTAAACTATTTTTTAAAATGATTTTGAAAAGTTTTACAAATTGCTGCAACACTTAGTATTTTCAATTTTATTCTTGGAAAATGCTTTTTATTCTTGGAAAAGTTTCATTGTTGCAAAACCTAGCATTTTCAAAAAAAAATTTGGAAAAATGTTTTCCCTTGCTCAAAACTTTTAAAGTTTTTTAAAGATTTGGAAAATCTCAACTTTATTAGCTTTGTGAAAAATCTGATATAGAGTGTTTTACAATCTGTTTTAAGATATCTTTAAACAATCAATTTGGAACCTATTCTAATTTTTGAAAATTGTTTTAAGATGTCTTTGAAAACGCTTTGGAAAAGTCTCTTTCTTGCTCTTAGGAGTTTTCAAACCTACTTTAAACGTATTTTAACATATGTTGTAAACACTTTGAAAAGATTTTATAATTATAAATTTTTCTAATTTCCCCAAGTAATCCTAAAAGTTATCCTATTATCAAATTTCTTCTAATTTCTTTACTTAGCATATTTTAATTTTTTGCTTAGTTATCTATTCATGTTTTTGATGAATGTCAAAGGGGGAGGGTTAGGGATTAAATTAGTAAACAAGTTAAAACAAGTTAGCAAACACCAAAAAGTTAGCAAACACTGAAATTCGAATAACTTAAACCATGTCATTTGTTTATTAATGTTTACATTTTTTCCTAATTTAACCCAAGTTGTCATTACATCAAAAAGGAGAAGATTATTGGTGCAGTTTGCACTAACGATCTAACTCAGGTTTTGATAAATGACAAGTAAGTTAAGTTAGGTTGTGTTGTGATCTAACCACTTGATCAAGTGTGCAGGAGAAGTCTAGATATGTCAACGGGCTAACCAGATATCTGGAAGAAAATCTAGCTAGGTCAACGGGTCGACCGAATAGCTGGTACGAAATCCAGATAGGTCGACGGGCTGACCAGATATCTGACATGAAGTCCAGCTAGGTCAACGGGCCGACCGGATAGTTGACATGAAGTCCAGACAGGTCGACGGGCTGACAGGATGTTTGACAAGTTGGTAAGTTAAGATAAGTCACTGGAGGAGAGTGATCTTATGAGGACGCATCCCGATTGAGAGACAGTAGGCGTCGGTCCAGTTTAGGTCCATTTGGAATCCCTAAAACTGAGACTGTGACTAGTTCCTGGTTCTGGGAGGACAAGAATTAGCTACTACTCTTTATTATTAATTATTATTGTCCTAATAATTGTTTTGTAGGTTATTTAGACTAACGTTGTTTTGCAGAAAAAAATGAGCAAGTTTTCCTTCGAATGAATAGTATCTGAAGGCGCTTTCAAGCAGTGAAGGCACCTTCGTACTATTCATAGAAGGTACCTTCCATGACTATGAAAGGCACCTTCTGCAGGATGAAATTTTGACTTCATCGCGAATAAGTGTCGGGCTATCCGAGATCGAATTTTCCATGTTGAAGGTGCCTTCAACAGCTATGGAAGGTGTCTTACATGCCTTATATAAGGCAGCCTCGAGAAGACTTCAATACAACACTCATACAAGCTACTGCGCATCTGTTTGAGCTTCCGACTGCTCCAGATTCCTGCTATGACTCTACTACGAAGCTACTGTGTCCGACGACTATTCCGAAGATTTTCGATCGCAGCCGGTAGACCGACACTAACACACGAACACTCTCACATTCGATCCTTATGTGTTGGTAACAAGGTTTATTTGTGTACTTAATTACTGCAAAAGGATAAGTGTAATGTGTTGCACTTGTTCTAATCTTCTTATACTCGATTCCCTCTTCAGGAGGTACCAGAAGAGGGTTTTTAGTGGCTTACCCATCGATAGGTCCGCGGGACCTGGGTTTTGGAGTAGGAGTCACCGAAGGCTCCGAATCAAGTAAACTGACTGTGTGTTTTCTTGTGTTTTTTGTTCTCTCTTTCTTATTTCTTTTTCCGCTGCGTACTTTGTTTTTAGATTTTAAAAAGAGAAGACAAGCTTTTTTGAAAACCACGTGATTCACCCCTCCTCTCACGTGTGTATCGATCCAACACATATATGCTAATTATATTCATAGTTTCTTTTGTCACTACTATTTTAAGAGATATAATTCTATCCCTTTTCTAACTACTCCAACAATTTCATTTTTCAATGAAATATCTACAAAAATATACACTTCCTTTCTTGTTTTACTTTTTTTCTGTATACCATAACTTAAAATCCAAATTCTTTATCATTTTTACCTTCTCACCTACTAATTTAGTTTTTTTATACTTACAAAATACTACTTCTTCTCCTAATAATCATTTCTACTACCTCAATTGCTTTCCATGTTTCAAATCTTAGATTATTAGTTTTCTTATAATGTTTCTTCTTATCTCACCTATGGTTTGAAAACTCTTATTTATTTAACACTACATCCAAGTTCTTATGGAGATGTAGCGGTCTTTGTTGATACATTACAATCAAACTCTACAACGAGAACTCTTATATATTTAACACTATATCAAAATTCTAAAGATGTAACGATCCTTACCGAGACGTTACAATTGAACCCTATAACACATTTCTTCTTAGGAACAATTTAATATTAATACAATAATTTAATATATCCCTTTACTAAACATTCGTCACAATTTAATATTGACCGGCAATTTAACACAATCATTCTTTATTCAAATATGATTGTCATGGACGGAGTTAGTGAAGAATAGTTGAGCATTTAAAAAAAGATAGATCCGTTACCTTAGCGGCCCCCTAGTGCCGGCCCCACGGATATGGAGGGAGGTTCATGCAGGTACACAGGCCATAGGCGCATGACGGGATAAACTCCAGGTCGTCAGTTCCTGAGAATCGACCCCTGACCATTACGCTAGAGATACCATGCGCCCACCGTCTGCGCTACGCCCTGGGGGCATAGTTGAGCATTTAAAAAAAAAGGTAGATCCGCTACCTTAGCGGCCCCCCTAGTGCCGGCCCCACGGATATGGAGGGAGGTTCATGCAAGTACATAGGCCATAGGCGCATGGCGGGATAAACTCCAGGTCGTCAGTTCCTGAGAATCGCCCTGAGGGCCATAGTTGAGCATTTAAAAAAACTTACAATAGGTCGTCATTTACCCAATATTTTATGATAAAACTTCGGATAAATATTAAACTTGGTATAGTTTTTAAAACTTCTAACCACATTAATTAAACTCAATATTTTTATTGAATCCACGTGGCACACACATGGAATATCACACTCGACAACGATAATTAAGCTTGCAATTTAACTATTTAGGATGGGCATATACGCAGGGAACGGATCATCTTGCGTTACCGTTGATTGATACGCCACCATCTGCACTAATGACTTGGCCATTGATGTAGGACGACGTCGGGAGACAGAGGAAAGTGACCAGGGCTGCCACCTCCTCTGGCTCTCCCACACGTCCAATGGGAATACTTCGAGCACACACAGCTTTAAACTCTTCCTTCCCAACTAGCTGCATACATATTAATATCAAAATCAAGTAGAGGAGTGAGCATAGACTGACTGTATGTTATTTAGTGTTGGAGCAACTGTATGTGATATACTTACCCACTGAGAGAGGGGGGTTTTGATGAGACCTGGAACCACACAATTGGCTCTGATGTTGTCTTTCGCCCACTCGCAAGCAAGGCTTCTCGTCAATTGATTTATCGCTCCTAATTAAAAGAGAAAGAGAACAAAACTACTTCAGTCTATTCGTTTTTCCCTTCATCGATAAATAGATATTATGCACCTTTGGTTGCTCCGTACACAGAGAGCGTATCGATTCCAAGAAGACTAGCGGTGGAGGAGATAAAAACAATGCTACCGCTTCCTGAAGCCTTGAGAAGAGGGTAAGCGAGCTGGCTCAGATGGAAACCTGCGTCTAAGTTGGTGCGCACAGTGAGCTCATACTCCTCCAGAGTCACTTCTAGAGCAGGCTTCCGATAACCGAACGCTGCATTGTTAACCTGCATCAACCAAGATCAAACTAAACAGTTTCAACTAAATCATAGGAGTTGGCCATGCTCATGAAAGGCTCACCAGAATATTGAGCTTCCCTCCGAAGATGGAGTCGACTTCCTTCATCAGCTTCTCTCTCTCAGCCGGGGATGACACGTCGCACACTGACCCAGTTACTTGGAGTCCACAGCCTCTCCATTTCTGCACACACTCTTGGAGCTCTGCTTCATGGCGGGAGCAAGTATGGACCGCTGACCCAAATCTAGCTAGTTCTTCCACAATAGCATGTCTGCATGCGAGTTTCAAGGCCAATTGTTAGCAGATGCTGATTTAGGAGAAAACAGGAGGGGGGAATACTTAACAAGAGCGGTACCCGATGCCTTTGGAGCCTCCAGTGACCAAAGCCGTTGTGCCGGAAAGAGACCATCGATTGAGAAGGCGACTAGTATCTGCCTCCATGACTTCTTTCTCAGAGCCAAGGTTTTTAGTGGGAAATGATTCTGAAAGAACACTGAGGCCAGCTCGATCCTGTCGAATAGAGGGATAAGTGTTGTTGCGCATTTGATGAAAAGCAAAGCAAGGATTGCGGTGTGCTGTCAATTATTGCCGAGCACTTTACAGTGCGGAGTTTGGTTGTCTGGAACGTTATTAGGCAACTGGCTGCTAGGCCACTATGGCGTAAATAGTGCTGGATTTGGACTACATCTTCCATGCTATTTGATTGAGAGTGAGCCCGAATTTAATAGTGTCCTCTCTATTTTTTTTATAACTCAGATTTATCATTCTTAATTAATTTTGAAGGCCACTAAGACAACCGACATCCACAATCTTCACCGTTTATGTAAAACTATTTCACCAATGTATATAAATGATCGAGCCGCGATCCTAAGTTCTCTGCATAAGACTGTTGCTGCACCAAGCTTTCTACTTTCCCTCTCTATAGTTGAATTTGATATGGTTTATTTGATTGTTGTGCGGTAGCACCAGGGGGTAAGCACAAACTTCTGCCAATTCAACACCTAAATTTAAATATTTTAAAATCATAAAAAATACCAAAAAAAATATTATTGTTTTATGATAAAAAAAACACCCCGATAATTTTCAATTAGCTGGATGCTCAAATTCCAGGGAAAACGACCATGGAAACCACACACTAACACACGTTGCAACATCAATATAAGTTTTTTGATTGCCCTAGAGAGACCTTAATTTCAATTTTTGATGCTAAAGGCCTTTGAATCCCTAAAATATTTTCAACAGGGGAGTGATTAGGATATTATAGAAAAGAAAGTAGAGCCTAAACGGATAATTTATTAAAAAACACCCTCCAAGACAATTGCCCAAAACAAAATTCTACGTGAAATAAATTATCAATACATGGGATTAGTTGCAGTACACAACATGGCTAACAATCTTCATAAATTAGTACAGGATTCAACTGCAGTAGGATGATTTAAGTTAAGCATCCCACAGATTAGGAAACCTAATCTAAATTTTCTTGGCGGCTGAGATTACCAAGAGAAAAAAAAATCAACCATAGCCATTCCAGATCAATTGTGTCAATCAAACCAACAAGAGAAATTTTTTGGAGCCAAGCTAATGAGAAGCATTGCAAAAATATTCAGAAAGAACTCTATTTTTGTTTCATATGTAGATTATACTATACAAGCTTGACAATGAACTTGGACTTTCCTACGATTTGCAGCAACTACTTTCTGCAGTCCAGGTTGCACCCATCACAAAGGGCTAAAGCTTTTCTCAAAGAATAAAGAATCCACGTAACAATACAAACAAAATATTAGATTTACACTTCATAGATATGGATCTTCAGAAGAACAAGGATTCCCATATATATGAAAAGATGAATGTGGAAGGAAAGGAATCAATCATTTGTTTATAGCAAATTAAAAGATACTATTTGGGTTAGAAATTGAAAAGAAGCTAATAACACCGATCTATCAAGCAATACTTATTCAAAAGGCTGACCTGTATGGGGGGAAAGGAGCCCTACAATGGAGATTTTGAATACCCACAATTAACCAAGAAAGAGCAGCCTACATCTAGATTTGTCATGTCAACAGTTCCCTTGCAAATGGAATTATCTACAGAGCTACACAAACATGTTCAGGTCGGCAGTCACAAGCAAGTTGTTTACGACTGTAGTCAACAACCACCCATTTATACCAGCTTCAAAGAGGCTGAGAGCTTCCCTTTCGAACCTACCTTTCCCTGATAAGAAATTTCCATTCATGTAAAAGAAACATCTGCATGAACCTCCTCTTTTACATCACCATCATCTTCGACATTCTTACCAGCACCTTGGATCATCTCATCATCAATGCCTATGCAAATAAAGTTTCAGACCCAAATTAGTAATCAGTGACAAGTTTCAATCATGCACTAGAGGTGGAACGGAAGTATACCCGCAAGAAAAGCTTCAATTTCTTCGTCATCTAGATTTACCCATTGCATTTGAGCTTCTGCTGGTTGGTTCAGTGACATCCAATTCAAAGGCTCGTTATCAACAGAGAACAAATCATTTTTTTCAACAACCCAGTCTCCCACAACATCAATATTATCTACAGAAATAGGATCAAATTGTTTGAGCCTAAAAACTTGCCTGCGTATATTGACAACAAAAAAAAAAATCATAATGAGCCATTTAAATGTAAACTGGAAAGGTGTTTAACAGTCCAGATTGTTCACCTTCGCTGTAGTCGCAAGTTATAATGCACGAAGATGAGGTCACAAAGACGTTGGTGTTCTAAATAGTTCATTCTGTGGTTATGAATTTGTTCGAAAGGAAGGTGAACTTGTTCAGATCCCCTCAAACTGCAAGTTTGACTGAGTATGTGAATGGCAAGACGCATTAAGTTTGGACAAGCACCTCCATAAGTTGACCACCACTCAGCTGAAAAGTAATCAAATAAGATCAGCATCAGAAAAAGTATGAAAGAAATGTTAAATGAACCAATATTGCTTCATTCATGATACTTTCAAGGAACAACATTTTTTTCATTGTTTCTTACCAGGAAGTAAAGTGTTTCTTGCTCTAATAGCCATTTTTCTTCCAAAGTCCCCTGACGAACTTTTATATAGACTGAGCTCCTTTTGGACCTTGTCTTGGGTATTTGCATCAGGCACAAGTCTTTCTATGCAATCAAGCATTCCAGATGATATCTCATTGGATACATCTCCTTGAATGCTGAAGAAGAAGCGAGGATTCAAGAAGAAGGCGGCTGCATAAAGAGGACAAGGCAGTTGTCTATTCCATCTCCAGTCTATAATTTCCCAATATGTCATGTAATCTGCCTTCTTAACAAGCTCTTTTTTTATTGCTTGTTTGATTTGATAAATAGCAAGATGAATGTATCCCATGGCTGGTTTCTTATTGTTCTCGACTAATTTAAGAACCCGCAACAGTGGTTCTGTTATTCGAACAATTGCTACACAAGAAGACCAAAATGGCAAGCTACAAATAAGGTCAGCAATTAGAACTCCTGCAGGCTTTCTAGAAAATGGTGAATCAAGCCACTCTACAGAAGTAACCATTGCTCTCAGGTTCTCCTTTAAGCTAATCATATTCCTTAATGTGATAAAGGCCATCGCTGAGCAACTGTCACAAGGAAGTATCAAATCTTTCCCGTTTGTGTGATTCCTCATAATATTCAGTATTGCTACATGAGAGTACATAAATCCTGTGATGGCTTTAGCATTCTCAATGACCTCACTTATCACTCCCAACTTACTGATATCCTCTAGGATTGCCTCAATGCATTGAGAAGAACACGATGTCCAAAACAAGGTAGGAAAAGTCTCAGTCAACTTATTCCCAGCAGCAACATGGGTCTCAGTATAATTTGTCATCACCTGAACAACATTTCTCTCACCAACTTCTTCTACAACATGCTTAAGTAGTTCATACAGAGTATCCGCAGATGACACAATGTGTGAAGCATCAATAGATTTGAGGAACATTGTTCCTTCGGGACAGTAGACTAAAAAGTTTATCAAAGTCTTACCAGTTACCGTAGTCCATTCATCTGCCAACACCGAGCACCCAGTGCGACTCCATGCCGCCCTGCATTGCTCCAATGTATTATTCATCTCTTCGACTGATCTCCTCAATATCCAGCCGCGAAAGTCGTGATAAGAGAATGCTCCCACCCCGGGTCCAGCCAATGTGAGTGCGTCTACCATTGATTGGAAATGCGGCGAATTGACAGCTTCCAACGGCACCCCAGCCTCAAATAGGAACCTCCCAATAGCCATGCAAACCTGGTCCCTAGTGACGGTGCCTCCAATGGTAGATTTTCCGGCGTCTGCAACCAGGGAAGGAGTCTGTTGCTGGAAAAGAGTGTTTTGAAGAGGCGAAGCTAGCCTTGATCTCTTTTTCCGTACTTTTTCAGGAGGTTTAGATACAACTCCCTCATCTCTCACCTCCACCGGGACTGTGCCCATGTCAATCACATCCTGGATTTGCATCATCTGAATCCCGGAACCTACCTCACTCCCTTCCAGTTGCATCGGCACCGCTGTTTGAGCATTCGTCGCCTCCTCCGAGTACTTAAGCTTTTTCTTCCTCCTCGCCGCGGAGCCATCCAGGCTCTGCTGCATGGCAACCTGCACCTCCATAGGCACCTTGGGGCAGCAGGAGGCGTTTCCCTTATGCCGGGCGAGGTGCTCCTTGATGCGATGGATGCCCCCTCCGAGGAACAACTTCAAGCAGTACACGCACTTGAGTTTGGTCCGTCCGGCCGACCGTACCATGAGGCAATGCTTCCACGCCGGGTCGTGCTTCTGCGTGCCGATCGGCAGGATGATTTCGGATGCCGACGCCATCTGACCGGCGGATCCGGACGGAATCGAATCGCCTCCCTCCGCCTGAAAACAAAGGCCATGGCGGACCACGTTTAGCGAAGCAGGAACAACGAAGAGAAGGGCCCTCAGATCACGTGTCGCACTAATCTATGAAAATAAAAATTTTAAAAAAAAACGAGGCTTGGTTTGGTTTAGAGAACTTACTTGGCTTTTCGCCTCGCGGTTGTTCGCTCGCTGGAGAACGGGAGAACCCAAAGAGCGTGAGAAAGGGATTCGGTCCGGTTTGGCAAATACTTATAGGAGGAGGCGAGGGTTTGGGATCTGACCGGATAAACCGGTGGGCGATCCGAGTTGGTTTTCCTGAGTAGCCACGGATACGAGTCAGACTCCTGGTTGGACCGGTTCCGCGCTGGAATAACCGAGTCTTCCGGTCGCCTCCCTCTCCGTGGGCGGTTCGCTGTGCGCCCTCCGCCCGGCTCAGATCGGCCGGCGTCCAGCCGCGAATCGATCCGTTCTCTCCACCTCTCTCACTCTGCCCGGTCTATGAATTGATCCGAAAACGGATCGAGGAACACTGCGTCGCAGAATCGACCTTGTAAGAATTGTTTCTCCTCTTCGGCCTGGACTCGCTGCGATGAGGAGGTGGACGGGATTTGGGGCGGTTCAGAGAACCGATCGACAGAGCACTTCTAGGATTTGATTCTTTCGCCCAATTCTTACAGTGAATTTGCCTGGAGAACCGGATCGATCAGTGCAAGGGTTCACTGGTTGGTTGACTAGGGCTACTGTTTGTGATATATAGTAAAATTTATGGTTTTGTTTGCATCAGATATCGTCTGCTCCATTGCTTGCGCCTTATTGGATGATTGATTCCTCTATCAATGGTTTCGTCAAGTTTACAGAACTGTAATGACACTTCTCTCTTTTCCTTCTTGTTCATCAACATCATGCTCAAAATAAAGGGGTTAGCAGACAAAGAACTCTCTAGGTCCTGCAGGAGAGGCTCAAATTCTGGAAAGCTCGGAGGTCAGTATCATTCTTCTCCGCTCATTCTTTGGTTTTTAGAGTTTTAAATGCTGGTTTTCATATTATTGCATTCTGATGTACATGCTTAGTAGATGATGGATTCAGAAAGAAATTTTTTTTAAATGCTAATTTTTTCCATTAAACTGTTGCTTCTTGTTGATCTATCAATGTGTTAACTTGATTTTTTTTGTGTGTGTGTATCTTTCCGCTAGGAGAATATTTGTTGCACAAATTTTGATCAACCTGACAGGTTACAGATTCTTTGTTCAAATTTCTGTGGATTTTAGTTAAATTTTGGTTAAGATATCCCCACAATGCTCCTTTTTCGTCAAAGATTGCTAATGGTGAATCTTGTGATAACTTGGTTGTGTCTGTATATGTGCAAAATCAAATGTATATACATCTAGATATCTATTTTAAAGCTCCATTCTTTTTTCACAAATAGTCATTTGAATCGTGGAATTATTAGTCAACAGCAGTTTATGCTAGCATCAATACTAGTTTGAAACAGAGCTCACCTTTATCGTGGAGATACTTGAAGAACATGCTTGTTATCCACTGTTGATTTGGCTAATATACTAGCACATGCTATCCAATATTTTTAAAATAGTGAGGGTAAGCTAGTATTCACCTTTCATTCCCTAGCAAAAGGAATTTCTTTAATTTTTTTGTTACTACTTTTTACAAGAGCAAAAGAAGATTAGATGAACTTTTAGACATTCAGGTGTTAATTTGCATAATTGGCAAACTGTCAAATGATCTCAGTTTCTTATGAGATTTTTACATGCTTTGTTGTTAATACATACATCATTACCGTCATTCCTCTATTGAGATATATTGCTAATAATATTTACATGAAATAAAATGTTTTTTATTACATTAAATCAAGCTCTCTTTGTGTATCTTTTTATCCCTTATATCTTTCACATTTAATTATAAAATGTATAACTGTCTTTGAATATGTCCATACTATATCAATTTATTTATTTTTCTCCTTTTATCATATATTGAAATTTATCTAGTTGCTATCAATATTTTTTTTCGTCAATTTACTAAACCACTTAGATAAAGTCCTCGAATACCCAAATCACATACCTTAGTTTCAAAATTAGTAAATAACGTACTGAGTTCCCGTTTTATTACTTGCCTCTTCCGCATTATCGAAACAATTGATTGGAAATAGTAAGTCGACCGGCCAATCGATTCGAAACGGTTTTATGGCCGTGAACAAGTTCCACCAATCGATTACTATACACTTGTGATACGTCTATGGGCAATTTCGTGCAAAAGTGGCTGATGGACTTATAGAACTCTGAATCATTCCAAATCAAAACCTTTGTACTCGTCTAAGTCTCCTTAATACATCCATACTCCTTAATACATTATAAGTGCTACGACGATGATATGAGTTCCTAGGACTCCCTTCAGTCGGACATTATCAAATTTTTGATTTTTTGAATAACGTAGCTCCATCAATCGGTTTCGTCCAAAAATGGTTGATGGACCTAGGGAACTATGACTCACTCTAAATTAAGATCTTTGTACTTGTCTAAATCTCCTTAATACATCTATGCCCTCAACATCAATGTGATACACTATATTGAGAGCAGTGATTTTATCTACTCGTTATCAACATGAAAAATGATGTTAAATGGCCATTACAAGTACTACGATTGTGATACTCAGTAACCGACACCACAAATGATTTCCTAGGACTCCCCTCTATCGGACAATATCAAAATTTTGATTTTCTACATGGCGTAGGTCCATCATCCGGTTTCGTCCAAAAGTTGATGATGAAATTAGAGAACTCTGAATTACTCCAAACCAAGACCTTTATACTTGAATATATTCATGCCCTCAAATATCAATGTGACACACTATACTGAGTGCGGTGATTTTTTCAACTTATTATCGTCATGGAAAATTATGTTAAATGCTCATTGTAAGTGCTACGACGATACTCTCTAACCAAGAGATCATCTGCAGTAAGATCAACAGGCACAATACTATCTGAAATAATATACAACTAGTTACATTATATTGGATCATTTGAAAAACATGGACATTGCGCTAGTAACTACACTATGGCTCCAACACTAGTAACTACAAACTACATTATCATTCGTATCTTTATCACATCAACATAATTACTATATATAATCACTGAATATAGAATACAAATGCAAGTGAAGAAACAAAAAGAAAGGTAGGAATACACTGCACTGCCGGAATGAAATCTAGATATAACTTCAGTCCTGTTATGTTGGAGTTGTATTTGTCATCATTAACATAAAAGGGGTAGTGTTTTTCATTCATTGGTACGCTCAGTTTCATAGATGTAACCCAGAATCTATTATATGAGTATCAATTAGGGCTCGTTGTATAACAGTTGAATGTGGATGGCAGATAACACATTTGATTGTGGTTAATGTATTTGTTGAATTTTGGGTCATTATATATGTAGTGCAGTCATAATATGCAAGTATATTGATAGAGCAGTGAGGCCAATTGGTAGTCTTCTGTGTGCTAGAGTTGCTTGGTTATTTTATACTAATTGTTGCAGTGTAATTTTTAATTATCCTTTATTAAAAGACAGCCCGGTACACGAAGCTCCCGTCATGCGTGGTCCCGGAGAAGGATCCCTTAATTACCCCTTATTATGCCATTTTGCTTTTGAATGACTTTCTCACTTTCTGATTGTATCCTTGTTGAGTTCTATTATTTTTGGAGATGAATTCGCCTTGATCCTTAGTCTTCAAATATGCCTTCTTGTTCGACTCGTTAGAAATGCTTTCTCAGTAACCGACTGTAGAATTTTCAGAAAGGACAAATCCTGCATCCTGAGATTTGTGTATGTTCAAAAGAAGAAAAACAATACATGGAATCTTTTACCATTTGTTTACTTATTTCAGTTATTACCCCAAAAGGCTCAATTTGAACGGTAGACACAAGATTTTGTGTTGTCATTGACGGACATGGTGGCTATGCCGTTCGACTTGCTCCACCTTTATTTTGACAGCATGGAGTACTGCGATCTTGTTACAGAACTTGACTCTATATCCAGTTATGAATTTAGCAGAACTGTATTTAACAATTCTGAATCTTTGTGAACACTCGTCTCTTTTCCCTTGTAGAACTAGAGAAGCACCTCCAGGTTGGAGAATGAGGACATGTTACCAGAATAAGATCAAATACAAATTTCACTGTGACAATGAGCAATGCTTTTGTGGCTATAGCAATCGATACGAAGGACACAAGAGGATGTACCATACTCATCTAGATGCTTTCTTCCCGTCCAATGCTGCAAGCTATAATTGCACCGATACTCGGAGACTGAAGCCTCAAACCCTGCAACACAATCTCAACTTGGAGCTGCAGCAGATCCTAAAATGGCCGCTGTGGTTTTCATGTACTCATCCATGGAGTAATTACGAAGATAAGGGGCTCATCATGGTGCACTGTCACGTCGTAGGTTAGAAGTGCTTCCTTTGCATTTACCTCTTTCATGAGCATAAACGTTTCATTTTGCAAATCACCCACCAATCCACCCACCTCCCCAGCCTATCCCGTCGTGTTTTCTTTTGTGGGTGGGATGTCTTAATTGTTGATTTATTTTTTTAATTATTTTCTTTTTAATGCTAATATGGTTTATGTTTATATTAATTCGTATCCATGGATTCGACTTTAATTTGCTCAGTCATGCTTTTCTTCGTTAATTTGTCTTTTATGCTTTATATATCATATGTTGTATAATGATAGGGTCCAATTATTTGAAGTCAAGGAGACGTGTCAGTCAGAAGTCAAGGAGACGTCTCAGTCAGAAGTCAATGGAATATGGCAGTCAGCAGTCAAAAGAACGTGACAGTCAACCGCTAGAAAAAGAAGAGGTAGGATCGTCTGGTGTCATTAGACGCATAATGTCCGGTCGGGTGCTTACAGATCAGGATCCCAGATCTGAATCAGGACGTGCAATCAGGATGAGGCCTGACCTACTCTACCTGGTCGGGTTTTCACAGCTTGATTATATCCAGGCCTGATTATCTTAGTAAGCTAACTCTCGATCATATCGATCTGTCCTAGTCATACTCAAGCAGGACAGAAGACGCTACACGATAATAAGGTCAGGGAATCGTCCCGATCATACCGAGCTGCCCTAGTCATACCCGGGCGGGACAGAAGACGCTACGTGATAGCAAGGTCAGGGAATCATAACCGTCTATTAGAGAATAACTGTTGTATGTCAGAGAATATTCTAATGGTCTGCGGTCATCTGAGATTGGAACCTTTTTCCAATCCACAAAAGGGTATCACGCGTCCTCCATCACCAGACAAGTCCTGACATCCGACATTTCCTGACATCAGTCAAGCACCAGAGGTATACATTGTCATATAAAAAGGGAGGTCCTCTTCCTTTAGCAGGGACGTTCTCTTGCACATTCGCAATTGTTATCTACTTTTCTTTCTCCTTCGTATACTATTCTTATGGGGAAAAGTACTTAACTTAAGGGTCGGAGGGCCTGTTCCGGGGACTTTTTTCTTGGTTTTTGGCTTCTAACGTTCCGTGTGCTTGTTTGAGTGTGGCAGAGCTCAAGTACCGCCGGCTCAGTTATCGTTGTCCGTCAGCGCCATGTGGGGGTCCGTTATTGTAGGCGCATACGAGAAGGGTGTCATAGTCGCCTCTCGATCAATACCAGCGACAGCACATCCGATCTTCGTCTGACTCAGATTTTGAACAGAATCAATGTACTTTAAGAATGGAACGGGATGATGAAAAATTAATCCTATGGAGAAGGGAAGGAATAAGTGAAGGAAGAACAATAATATGGAAAAACAACATACGGAAGGGAAAGGAATCCTTCAGCAACTTGCAACCACTCATGCTCTAGCTCAAGCATGGTCACGATGTCATGAACTCACGATGGCTGTGGAGAGGGAGTGATTCACTGTGAGTTTCCAACGATAATAGAGAGGTCATGGGTTTACGATGTCGCACCCAAAGAGGAGCCTGTCGGAAGGTAGAAGGTGTCCACGGTCGTAATAATTTGAACTTCTTTCATTTTCGAATGGGTTGTCGACGGTAGGTTTAGGAGAGGGAGCGAGTAGGAAGTTATATGGATTTGAAGGTGAAGAGGCTGCTGTGGTGGTGGGGAAGACGGTTGGTATAGAAAGATCCAGTTTCGGTCGGAAGCGGCTCATCCGGATCCACTTCAAAAACGTTGATGTCGTCGTGCCGGATCAAATGGCAGGTGTTCGAGATCTGAGTCGCGGTTCCGTAGCGCCTCGATGCGCAAGGTAGCAGAGCAGAAGAGGTCGGCAGTGAAGAGGAGTGCAACTCTGACTAAGCTAAGCGAAATGAGACGATTCTTCGAGGTGTGGAGTTGATGATGATGACACATCCTCTTTGTTCCTGGCCGACTCATTCTAGGAGCGTCTATCGAGGCAATGGAGCACGACAACGGTCGTGCTAAATGATGTCGCGAAATGGCAGAGTGTGACGTTGGCGATGGCACTGTTGCCATTGAGCACAATGAGGATATGCTGCCTGCGATGTTGTTGAGGTTGGGTTGTAGAGGTGGAATAAGGAAGAGGGGGAAGGAGAAAAGGAGGTGGATTAGGCAGAGTGCTCCGACGAAATGTCTAAGGAGAAGTTGAGTTGAGATCATAATGTTGCATGCGCCGGTGTGGAGGAGATTGCCTCCCCTCTCGCTTCCGTCCAATTTTGAGGAGACGAACAATAGAGGCAAAAAGTAATTGGAGATCAATGGAAATAGGGGTATCAATTTGAATGGGATAGGGCCGGATTGAAGATCGATTATTAAAAAAAAAAAAGTTAACTCTGAACCCAAACTTAATCTTAAAATTCTAAACTCGAACCCAAACCCTGATGACCAGAATAATCCCCCAACTCAAAATATTTTTTTTATAATTTTTTATTTTTATCTCAATATTTCATTATTGTTATACTATATTCTATTATCTATGTATATAAATTATTTTAATTTTTAAAATAAAATTTGACAATAAAATCTTTAAATTCTATATTTAGGTCAATTCGAATTAACCAGGTTAATTCAAATTGGATTCGGATATAAAAATCTTCAACTTGAAGTTGATTCTTTTAGGGTCGATTCTATCAAATTAACATATTTGGTTTATTTTTAATGCTCTTAATTGAAAATATGTCCCTACGGTATTTTTTTTATGGGTCAATGGGGAAAATATCTTGATTCTTATACAATTCATCCTTTTCTTCATCCGCACTTTCAAGTAAATTGTTCAGTAGTATAAGAGCATCCATATCAGATACCTTATTCAAATATTTTATTTTAAATTTTGGATAGAATAGCTAAAAAACATTTGTATCAATTATCCTATCCATTTTCTAAATTATGCTTTTATGAACAGTACTTCTCTAAATTTAGGAAATAGATTTTATTCCCTAAATGATGTGGATATGCCCTAAGGGCATAGGGAGAATTAGACAGAAAGAGGGATATTTTGGTCAAATCACTATTTAGGGATTTAAGGAGGGGAGGTACTGTTCATGAGGGGTTTTTAGGGGCTTCTTCTGATTCGTGTCTTCTAAGCCGCCGCCATGAACAGGGGGAGAGAGCTTCTTCGTCTCTCGCCGCCACCAGCGAGCGACGCCTGCTAGCGGTGATCGTCTCCGAGTCGCCTCCTTCCTTCCTCCAGCCTTCTTGACGCGAACACCATCGAGCGGCACCGCCGCCATCGTTTCCCTCTCCACGCTAGCAACCTCACGGACTCCTCCACTCCTCTGTCTCCTTTCCTCCAACTTCTTGACGCGGGCACTGCCGCCACTCACCGAGCCAGCCACGCCGACCGTCGTAAACCAGTCGCCGCCCCCCTCCGACGTCCACTTCAGCGGCCACCTCCTCTTCTTTCTAAGGCCATCATCACCTTATGAAAACACCGCCTGACTCGTGTCGTCACCACCGCCCAACACGCGGAGCCGCTTTCTCCCTCTCCACGTCGACGTCGGCACCGCCTTCGTTGTCGGCCACGCCTCGTTCCTCTCCCCTCTTGTTGTTTCAGTCGGAGGGCCTCTTTTCTGAGCTTGTAGGAGGCCTCGAAGGGTTTCGCTACTGCCACATCCTCTCACACTCGCATCCTCGTCAACACTGGCAACCCTCGTCTCTCTCTCGTCTCGTTGACAGCCCACGTGCTGGCAGCCCACTCTCTCGCTCCACGGCACAGCCACCAGCCGTCGATGTCGCTGCCAGCGTCACTGTCGGCGCTCCTATTGGCAGTTGAATCCGACCAATGGGCACTCCTATTGGCAAATCTGAGTTGTCGACGCTCTTGTCTTCAGATACGACGCTGATCCATGTTTAATGGTGCCTGTGTTCTGACCACTTAGCATTTCGCTCGACCCTTTTGATCTTAGCCTGTCTCCATCCTTTGAGCTATGGTTGTTCCTGGCTTTCGCGTCGTTATATTGTTCCAGCCTGTGTGTTGTGTTTCGGCCTTCATGCTGTTATTGTATCTTGGCCTACGTGTAGTTGTCATATCTCGGCTTACGTGTTGCCGTCATATCCCGGCATGCGTGCCGATGTCATACCGCGACCTGCGTGTTGCTGTGAGATCCAGGCCTGTATGTCGTCTTCCGGATCCAGCTTGCGCTCGACTAGGTGTCGTCATATCCAGCTCTTCATCCTGCTCAAAGTCATATATTCTTTCGAGTCACAACAACTAGAGCAATGCCTCCACCAGCTCACCGATCCACCAGAAGGCGCTCTCCTAGGTTAGGGTATGTTCTCCATTCATATTCTATACGTATTTCATTATTATACGTCTTAGTCTGTTACTTATATATTTGTTGGATTTACCTCAAGCTTCGAGGTACTAGGGACTGGGGCTACCCAGTCGTTGGCTACAGGTAGCATTGACCAGAGGACTTTTGACGATTTCGTCAACATAGAAATCATCTCAGCATATCTCTCTCCGAGACATCGTGATTCGGTCAATATTCCATCCACCTTATCGAACGGTCCGTCGGACTCAGATTTCGGACATGATCACTAAACATTATAGAAGAGATTGAAGAAATAGAAAAGTTGATATATGGTTTATTGAAAATGGATATCTAAATTTAATAAAGTAATTTTTATTTTAAATTATGTATTTTAGATAAGGATGTTGGTGGGGATGTTCTAAGCGAATTAGTGTTAAACGAACTAGAGTTAAAAAAAAACCAGTGATAAAATAAAAAACCAGAGGAATGCTAGGAAGAATATTCACGACCTGGATAGAAGCATGTATAACATATCAATTTTATTCATATGAACAGCCATCGAAATAACGATCGAAAAGTCAAAATCACAACAAGTTGTGAGCATGCGCACACTGAAAGATGACAGAAACCAAAAACTTCAAAAAAGTTTATTCAATTTTATTCATCTACGTGGACGGTGCAGATCAACATGTTGGGAGATCTGATGGCGGAGGAGGAAGCTTCTGGTTTGGGAGGGGTCCATCGTCGACCACCCACGTCATTCTCAGCCCCCAGCTGAGGTGTGCGTCGATATGGCAGTGCATTAGCCAGACACCTGTGAATTTTCATAAATTAAACAACTAGATTTTTTATGATTTTAATTAGTATTTTACTTTGACGAAATAAAATGTTTTTTTTTCTTCACTAACCCGGATTATCAGCCCTGAACCGGACGGCCAGCCATCCCCCAACTGGCACGCCCACAGTGTTCCTCTCCACGGGGTCAACCAAATTGAACCGGCTCGGGTCGTCGACCGGGTCGAAATTTCCGAACCCCCGACCGACCACGTAGAAGTTGTGCCCATGGAGGTGCATTGGGTGGCTCTCCGCCCCCAGCACGCTGGTCCCCTGCAGCACCACCTCCACACTAGTGTTAAACGGTAACCGCACCGCCCGCGTCCCGTGCTCCACAAACGTGTTGTTGGGCGGCGTCCCCGTGAAATTGTAGAAAAATAGAGGCTCCTCCGGGAAGTCCGCCCGGTACACGTGTGGCCGCCGCTGGTAGTGCTCCTGCAGCAGCGCGGTCGTCGGCATCGTGAACGAGACGTTGTTGATCGACGCGGCGAACTTGGTCCCGTTGGGCCCTTGGCAGGTCTGGTTCTTGGGGCACGGGTCAGCCCCGAGCCCGACCGTGAAGAAGAAGCGCCGGTCCACAGCCTGCGGAACGTCCACCGGGTGCCATGCATCCGCAAGGCGGCGGAGTCTCCCGGAGTAGTTCGCGGCATACGCCGTGTCGTTGAGGGCGGGAAGCTTTGGCTTAAAGAGCGGGATATTTTTCAAACTCGACCTCCCATTCGAATTTTGGTACTCCAGGATGCCGACCGCGGTGGTGTTGTCAAAGGTGCCCTGGCCGGTGGCGTACGGACGAATGGCGAGGAGGAAGGAGGCGTTTGGAGCGGCTGAGGCGGTGCGGAGGAGGACATTCGTGGTCTGCCCCGGCGTGACGAGGACGACGTCGACGTCGAGGGGCTTGACGTAGGAGGCATCGGTCTCGACGACGGTGAGGCTGTGGTTGGCGATGCTGAAGAAGAACTCGTCGTTGAGTGCGGCGTTGATGAGACGGAGCAGGTACGTCTTCCCCGGCTTCACCTTCAGCTTAAACGTATCTGATCATTACATTAAAACCGCGTTAGTTAGTAAAAATAATTTAGTTTAAAACTAATAATCATCGATTTAATTACCTTTTTTCGAGCAATTATAAAAAGGCCCAGGAAGCCCATTAATAGTGAAAGCATCGGACACATTTGGGCCGGCACCAGTTCGGAGAGCTTGGGATATAATAGCCTCCGGGTCCGCATTAAACCACTCACCTATTAACAATTAAAATAATCAAGTTTATATATAAATTTTATCTATTATCGAAATTAATTAACCAATTAATTATTTAATTACCGAAGATGATGGGGATTTCCTTGTGAGGTTTCGGGAAGGGATAAGGACTGCCGCCGGTTTTAGGAAGGATGATGAGTGGGCCGTAAACCGTGGCCCGTAACCAGGACGCGTGGGCGTGCCACCACATCGTGCCTCTCTGGCCCGTTACGGTGAAGTTGTAGACGTAGGTCTGGCTCGTTTGGATGGGGCACTGAGTGATGTACGCTGGGCCGTCAGCCCAGCCACTCATTAATTGTCTTATCCCATGCCTGAAACCGTTAATCCATCTAATTAACACACACTTAACACTAATTAAATCTGAAATTCTAACACGATCTTGATGAATCCCCCGTACCAGTGCATAGTGATGTTGTACCGTACGTGGTTGACCACCTTGACTACGATGCGATCGCCCTCTCTCGCGACGATCCTCGGCCCGGGGAACTGTCCGTTGACCGTCACAATGCTCTTGCTCTTGCAGAGCTTCGTTACCTTCTGCATCGTTATCTGAAGAGCAAATTATGAACGTAACCATTCCAAAGAGATTAGTAATTAATTAATTACAGTACGTAAAATATTACAGAACCAGTAGAGAAAGTACACACGCACGTCGAACTTGTAGTGCCTTGTAGTGCTTGCCGCTGAGAGTCGAGCAACAGCCAGCAATATGCTAACAACTAGAAGGGAACTGATCAGGGAAGCCATGTGTAGCTTCCAGAGCTTGAAGTATTCGAGTATTGAGTAGAGAGTGACTAGAGCTCTACTATATATATATATTGACACAACAGGTACTCTTTGTTTAATCTTTACAAGAGTAATTAGGCAAAAAGGAACTTGGAAGGAGTTGGGTCGAGCTGAACTGTAGCGTGCTTTCAAAGAAAATTTTCACTGTTGTGACACACAATGATCAACGGTTCAGCCTTAATTTAGTACACTTGGTGTCATTCGGGCTAGGAGGAGAAAAAAGGAGCTAGGTTAGCTTTAAATTAATTCCGTGATTACAAAGGGATATATATATATATATATAATTTTTGGGGTGGTTTGGGATTTGACTTAGAAGCATAAGCATATGGGTTTGGTGCACTAGAATTCAACAGCATATTATAGCGAGTGCAAGCAAGCACACCAACTCCTTCCTTCGTATATTGTACTTTATTTACATTAATATATGTGTGTTTTTACTGTGAATGGGGCCTCGAGTTGTTAATTTGCTTTGTGACCAAGGGAAACGACTGGACGTATATCATAATTGCATTCTAGTCATTGAAACATATCATATATAGTATACACGTTAATCAAGACAAACAGCTGCTATTTCATTACTGGTTAAAATATTTAAAATGGATAAGCATTTCGACATTTACCTACTGATGTTGTCAATTACGGCCGTATGCGTGGCTAAGTTAAAACTGCATGTTGTGTATAAAATGGCATAGTTAATGCACGATTAGACTAATTAGAAACAATAAAATCAAGATAGCATTATCACACGTACGGAGTTTGAGGATCTCAAAAGATTTGTGGGATAAGCAGTCTAATTACACATATCACATCCGAGTACGTACGTAGAAGTGGCAAGTTTGCTGCTGCCTCACCCGCTTCATGATCTTCTCTTGATCATGTTTGATTTGATAAAAAGCAGTTAAATTGACCTTGTTTTGTTTCAAAGAAAAGTGCCACCTTGTAACTTAGAATCAAAGGAGTCTGATCCTCCTCTAGAACAAAAATATTTAGAAAAAAAGTGTGCACTTTGATAAATTTTAAAATGTGATGAATATTTTGCTAAAATATTGGACAATCTTTGTCAGAGATAGAGAAAATTTTATTAAATTGAAATAATACATACGAAATCAATTTCAGACTATCTGTCAAGATGACCTAAGTTAATATTCTTAGACTGCCAAGCAAGAAAGAATAAATTGCTTAGGATGGCTGAGCTGCCTAGAAGACTGAGTTGTCTTGTATAGTCGAGATATCATGTATGCTTGATCTACCTTATAAGATCGAGCTGTCGCGTCTGTCGAGTTGTCGAGTTACAGAATCGATCGAGCTGTAGAGTTGCTGAGTCGGCAGAGCAAGTCAAGTCACAGATTAGGGATGATAATTTTTTTCGAATCCGATAGAGAATCTGATGTATGATCTGAATGAAGGAGGGTATGGAAGGATTTTTTTGGACCTGATTAAATAATTGACTAATTGGGTATGAAGACGGATTTAGTAGAATCCTACTCATAACGAATATATATATTTCAAAACCCACTAACTATTTTTGTTAGTATTTAATAAGTTTTTATTAAATATGATTAAATTAGGAATCAACAATAGATTTTAGTCTATTTTTGTTGAATTATGTTTTTAGATATTATGTTAATTCTAATGTGCTTTTATTGAATCATGGCAGCTGAATGAATGAAAAAAATTATTAGTATAGAAGATATTCTATCCTCTAATGGGTATGAGTATGAGTATTAGGATAGATATCAGATCTTTCGGTGAATATGAGGATGAGGATGAGGATGAAAGTTGAAAAGATGAAGATGGAGATGGGGATGGGGATGGATATAATAAATGGGGATGGACACAAAGGATATGGAATGTGACCCAAACTCATCCCTATCGCAGAGTGCTCTGTTGTCGAGTGCTCCTAAGTGGACACCAAATGTTTAATTGTCGAGCCGAGCGCTATTGAGTGCTCCCAAGTGCTCTCGAGTCACAAAACTAAGAGTTGGTTGTCAACTAGCGAGTCAGTAAAAAGAGTTGTCGAGGCTTGTGTGACACAATTTCTTAAAAATAAATTCGTCCTCCTCTGATTGTGCTTCAAGTCTATGATGGGCCTCAATTTTTTAGGATACAAAGGCATAATCACGTACAAAACCAAGCACTGGTTATTCATCATGAACTAAGAAAAAACCCATTGCTATCACAGGTAAATTGTCAGACGAGTGCATGACAGAAAAAAATTGGGGAACGAAGGTGGAAGGTTTGGATTTTATCTTTTTTAGTGTATTTTCCTTCTGTGATAATAGCCTTCTTATATAGAAGCATAGACCAAGCAGTCAATGACCAATTAATGATCATTTATTGTCTTTACTAGCTGAGACTCTGGTTTTCATCAACGGTCGAGCGACGACCTTAAACCCTGATCTACATCAATTGTTGAGCGGTGACCTTAAACCCTAGTCTTTATCAACGGTCGAACGACGACCTTAAACCCTAATCTTCATCAACGGTCGAGTGATGACCTTAAACCTCAGTGTTCATCAATGGTCAAGTGACGACCTTAAACCCTAGTCTTTATCAACGCTCGAGTGGCGACCTTAAACCCTAGTCTTTATCAACGATCGAGCGGCGACCTTAAACCCTAGTCTTCATCAACGGTCGAGCGGCGACCTTAAACCCTAGTCTTCATCAATAGTTGAGCGGCGACCTTAAACCCTGGTCTTCACCAACGGTTGAGCGGCGACATTAAACCCTTGGCTCGATGAGCGAGCAAGCGCCGGTCTTATAATTCAAGAATGATGAAGGGCCGACCACGAAATACAGTGGCCACGAAATCGGAAGGTCACAGAATCATAATGAGCAACTTTGAAAACAAAACGGATCGATCGACTAGATAGACTAGTCGTTGCCGATCGGAGGAGCCATGAGGCCACGAGTTTATGCAATGTTGGAAAGACGAGTTGAAAAAACAAATACTAGAAGAAGATAAAACTTAGCCGGACGGACAAGCATTCATTGAAACTTCAAAATTTTACAAAGGTGGAACTCTCAACCTCACGCAAGTTAATATAAGGCATCATCGGGCAGTGATTCAGTCAGCTTGTCCCGACTGATGACCTTACTCGATAAAGCAGCAAAGATGTAGTCGCCTGCCTGGAGTTGGCTGAACGCCCCTTCGATTGCTAGGTCGAACAGGCGAAGTGCCCAGTCGGTGACCTTGTCATTGAAACTGCCCGAGCAGATGTAGTTTTTCTTCATAGCCTCAACCCGGCTATGCTCGGGATCTTGATAAGTTTTCAAAGCCGCTTGAGAGGCCTCCAGCTCGTCCTTCGCGGTGGCCAGCTCATCAATTTTTTGCGGAGAGTTGGCCTCGAAGGGCAGTTTCTTCGGCCAACCGGCTTTTCCATTCGGCGACAAAAAACTCTTCAACATCTTTAAGTTTCTTAGCGAGGACCCGGGCCTCTTTATTCTTCAGGTCCAAGTCTTCAATGGCCCGGAGTTTCCTCGCATTAGCCGATTCGATCTTGGCGTCAAAGGCGCTGACTTGGTTGTTAAGTCGAGCCAGCAGAGAGGCCTGCTTAGTGCTCTTTCCCCGCTCGCCCTTGAGCAGCTCGGTGCTCTTCGCCAGATCGGCCCTCAGCTTAGCCACCTCAACATTCGTCTGCTCCCGAGAGGCGGATGATTGGCCGCTCAACGCCAGGGACCCCTTCCCTGGCTTGACATTGACGTAATCTGTGTTGCAGGTCGGAGCAAAGTCTATAGGCGATTAGCGGGAGCGTCACATCCCCAGCTTTCTATTTCATCGACTTTCAGACATGATCACTTGTCTTTACTCATATAGGAGAAAGTGGGAATGACACAAAGGATCCAACGTGGAGATGTTTTTATGATAACTATATAAACACTACATATGGTAAGTTCTAGAGAGGTTGGTTCTCTTATACTGGTAACCAAGACGACTCTTTTCCATTAGCTTTCTTCTTCATCTTCTTTAGTCTTCTTCTTCTTTCTCTGATCTATGGTTGACTTGAGCATCGAAAGAGCCATGCCGACAAGAAGGCAACCCAAGCCCTAACCTATATTATATCTCATGACATTGAATTTCGCGAGTTGAGAGGCAGATCTAACTTTTTAATGAGGAGCCTGAGAGAACGCAAAAAAAGGTCATATATATATATATATATATATATATATATATATATATATATATATATATACTTTAACTTCATAATTTATACTTGTATTTAAAATAGTATTTAGGTGGGATTGAAGACATGATTAAAAAGTTGATAAATAACTAAAGTGGCATTTGATTTAGGGGTTTGAGAATGAGAGAGTGAATTTATTCTTAAACCTTGTGTTTAGTTGATGGGAATGGAATCAAGATTTTGAAATGAAACTCGAAAACTTGGATATTGATGAAACTCACCTCTTCCCTTGGGTTTTAATATGAATGATAATGAAAATTAAGTTTTATATAAAAATACCCTTAATATATTTATTCAAATTTTCTTTCATTTCACTTTCTTTCTCCTTATTCTCTCTCATCATACTCTTTCTCCTCATTCTCTTAACATACTTTCTCTCTCCATATTTTCTCTCATCACACACTCTCTCTTCAATTTCTTCCATCACACTTGCTCTCCCATTACATACTCTTTCCTCATTTTTTTTATCAGACTCTTTTTTTATTTTCTCTCATCACACTTTCTCTCTCTTCATTATCTCCCATCACACTCTCTCTCCTTATTTTCTCACATTATACTTTCTCTCTTTTCATTTTTCCCATCACATTTTCTTTCTTAGCACACTTTCTTTCTCATAATACTTTATCTCCTCAATCTCTCCTCATTTTCTCTCATCACACTTCCCCTCTCTTCATTTTTTCTCATCACACTTTCTCTCTCAGCACACTTTCTCTTTTATCGTACTTTTTCTCTCCTCAATCTCTCCTATCACGCTCTCTCTCCTCATTTTCTCCATCACACTTTCACACTTCATTTTTTCCCATCATACCTGCTCTCTTATCACACATTCTCTCTAGCATCATTCTCTCTCATCATATTTTTCTCTCACATTCAACTTGCTTTCACATCTATTTTTTTTCTCTTATTTTTCTCTAAGGGTAAAAAATAAAATTTAGTTTCATTTCGATTGAAAATATTCATACCTATTCTCATTACATAATATTATGATATATACCTATTCTATTCCAATTTCTAGGAGTGAATCAAATGTCACTTAATACTATTTTGTTAATTTAGAGATTTTTTTTAACGATCATTCCAAGAGGATGACATAAAGTTAATCATGGTGGCAAAAAAGATGAATACACTCGCTCCAGTGCCCCCGCTAATCGGTCCTAGAGCTAACACGGAGGAGGTAAATCACAAGCGGCTATTAGCCTTTGGAATAGTGACTAGCACATAAGGGAGACATTTACCTCGACTTTACCAAGATTCGAACATCAGATCTCATGATGACAATAATTCATGTACTAGTCACTAAACCGTCCCGAGAGGACGGACATAAAATTAATCATGATGATATGTGATCCGGATATCAGGAGGGGCATAGGGGGCAATTAAGGAGAATGAGGGGTAGTTGGGTCTTTTGACACCTTGAGGGTTTTAGTGTTTTTAAGGAACACTGTTCACGCAGGATAGGGGAGGCCGGTTCAGGTTCTTCCGCCGCCAGCCAAGGGGGAGCCTTCTCCCTCTCCCACCCTTCGTTGGTGCCAGACGAAGCGGCCGATGTTGCCCTCCTCCTCTCCTCTACCTCCTCTTCACTCCGGCTCCGTCATCAGGAGGAAGGAGACTGGGTTCGTTACCTTGAGTCGCCGCCAACAGGAAGAGGATTTTCTCCCTCCTCATCTCATGCTGCCCGCCGGCGCCATCGCCGGCGCCATCGCCGGCTGACATCGCCTCTCTGCTCTTCCTCCCCTCTCCTTTGACGCCGCAGCCTCCTATCTGGCGCCCATCACCTCCGGCCAGCAGGGACAGTCCCCGCTCTTCTCGTCCTTCTTCTCGTCCCCGATCCGGGCCACAATCGGCTGGGGCAGGTGGCGTGCCACCTCCTGTAACACCCATAGGATCCCTAATGATTTCATATGAATTGTTGCATGAATTAGAATATGCCTTATGTGGATTTTTCCAAAATAAAAGAAAAATAGTACCAAAAAGAAGCATGACCAAGGTTTGAACCTTGGACCTCTTGTTAGATGCATGTATGTGATAATCAGTAGCCCTAGCAGGGGTGTGCTGTTAGGAAGGGAAGGAACATTGTAGTTAAAGGTAAGGAAAGGCTCCCTTCACTTAGAAGGAAAAGTTTGAGTTGCCTTCTTCCTCCCTAATGAAAAGATGAATTTGCCTTCTTCCTTCATTGAGAATAAATAGGAAAATGGGAAAGGAAAACTTCATTTTTGCTTCCCTCTTCCTCCTTCCTCCTCCTCTCCACCGAAATCAAGCCCTCACCTTCACCATTGTCGAAACCAAGCCAAAGGATTTCTCCTAGGGAAACTTCACAAAAGCAAGGGTACTTTTCATTAGTAAACCAAGCCAAAGGATGTAAGTATTCCTCTCACCTGCAGTACAAGTAGCTTCTACATGTTTCTACGCTTAAAGAATTCTTGAAAACCTAGGATCTTACCTTATAGATTTCGGCCAAGAAGAGAAAATACGGTTAAGAGGCCATCTATAATTTCTAGAGGTCTTCATGATTTATGTTGGTTAAAAACTTGGAACCATGTATCTAATAGGTTTCGACTAAGAAGAGATAAAGGGCTTAGAGAAAATTTAAAACCTAAATCATACTTGCTTATGATTCCTCATGATATGACATCCATTATATGAAGTTAGTTTAAAGTTTTTCATGCTATATATTGCTTAGAAATTTAGATTCATGCTTTTAGGGTTTTCGGCCAAGAAGAGATAAAAAGGAATTAGAGGAAATTAGAAACCTAACTATGCTTACTTATGATTCCTTATGATGTATAACCACTATAGGATGTTAGTGTGAAGTTTTCATGTTTTATGTTGCTTAAAAATCTAGATCATGCTCCCTTAAAGTTTCGGCCATGAAAGAATAAAAAGGATTAAGGGAAATTTAGAAACTTAACTATGCTTGCTATGATTCCTTGTGATGTGTAACCCATTATATGTTGTTAGTTTAAAGTTTTTCATGCTTTATATTGCTTAGAAACTAGCACCATACTCTTAGGGTTTTCGGCCAAGAAGAGATAAAAAGGAATTAGAGGAAATTAGAAACCTATCTATGCTTGCTTATGATTCCTTATGATGTAACCACTATAGGATGTTAGTGTGAAGTTTTCATGTTTTATGTTGCTTAAAAATCTAGATCATGCTCCCTTAAAGTTTCAGCCATGAAAGAATAAAAAGGATTAAGGGAAATTTAGAAACTTAACTATGCTTGCGATGATTCCTTGTGATGTGTAACACATTATATGTTGTTAGTTTAAAGTTTTTCATGCTTTATATTGCTTAGATACTATCACCATACTCTTAGGGTTTCGGCCAAGAAGAGATAAAGGGATTAAGGGAAATTTAAGACCTAAACTATGCTAGCTTGTGATTCCTCATGATGTGCAATCTATTATATGATGTTAGTTTAAGGTCTTCATGCTTAAATGTTGCTTGAATAACCCATAATCATGTTTGTATGTTTCGGCCAAGGTTTGAAAATTAGGGTTATGAGCTCATTTATGCTTGCTAAGAGTCTCACTTGCTATGTTATATATGGTGTGATCTTAGTTAAAGTTTCAATGTTGCTTGAAAAACCTAGAACCATGGCTTGTAAGTTTCGGCCAAACTAAGAAAGCTAGGGTTTATGTTATGTGCACTTCATGCCATCATGTTATGACTTTCTATGATATGCTATGTGTTAGGTGCACTTATGTCATCATGTTATGATTCCTATGATATGCTATATGTTGTGTGCACTTCATGCCATCATGTTATGATTCCTATGATATGTTATATGTCATGTGCACTTCATGCCATCATGTTATGACTCTACATGCTATGCTATATGCTATGTGCACCTTATGACATCATGTTATGTTTATGCAAGGCTTATGTAAGATGAAAGGCCTAAGAGATGCTTCCCTTAAGTTAGGATTAAGAGCACTCTTCATGATAGCCTAAGAGATGCTTCCCTTAAGTTGGGACTAAGAGCACTCTTCATGATATGACAAGAAACATGATATGCTATGATATGACAAGAAACATAATATGCTATGCTATGACAAGAAACATGTATGCTATTTTACTTTTGTATGACTTGTACCAAGGATGAGCTCCTAAGTTGCCCCTAGGTCGATGATCTATGAAACGGGCCTAGTAAAAGGGATGGACTCCTAAGTTGCCCCTAGGTCGATGGTCAATGAAACGGGCCTAGTTCCCAGTAGGTTCAAGATTAGCTATCTTGGATCTACTTAGGATGCGCGTATTCATGTATGTATGTGGTACAAAGCCAGACCCTCATGTTGAGATTATGTTTAAGTACTTATATGATATATGTTTTCAAAAGAACATCTCGCATATATTCATTTCATGCTACATGATACATGTTTTCAAAAGAACATCTTGCATCTACATATCTCATGCTATATGATTTCTTATGCTTTAGGTAGATGCTCTCTTGAGATGTTTCATGCTATATATGCTTATGCTTCCATATGCTATGATTTATGCTCTTTTGAGATAGGTTTATGATGCCTAGATGAACATGCTATTACCTTATGCTTATGCTCTCACATGTTATGTTATGATTGGATTAAGTGAGTATGCCACTACTTTATGCTAGCATGTAAATGTTCAAGTTATAGGTTGAATAAATGAATATGTCACTACTATATGTTTAATTTATGATTCATGATTTTTGTGAGTAGGAAAGGATCTTACTAAACCTATGTGCTTATAGTTTACTTTTCCTTGTACTGCAGAGAAGGGAAAAGAATGGTTAAACTAAAGAGAGCAGCAGGAAGGGCAAAGATGTGTGTGGAAGTGACTTGGTGGAAAGAAGATCTATTTTATATTTCAAGACTTATTCATTCTCTAAGTTTTGCTTATGAACTATTTTTCCTACTAGATACTTTTGGATGGTTTATACTTGATGTGAACTTATGTTTCATGTTTTGTGCTTTAGTAAGATGATCATGTTGCAAATAGTAAATATTGAATCAAGTTATATGCACTAGCATGTTGACACGTTTATTATGTTACATGATTTTATAGCTCACATGTCATGTTTTATTAGTATGCTTTTATGATAGCATGATCAGTAGTTAGTCTTCTTATATATACTTCCGCTGCCATGATTTTATATTTATGCATGTATGTATGTTTTAAGTAACCCCGTCCTTCCTAAGGTAGTAGTGGAGGGGCGGGCGTTACACCTCCTCCTTCCTTACTAGATGTGCGGCACCGCCGCCTCCTCCCCCTTTCTTCGGCGCCGACGCTGTCGAGGGGCATCATCGTCATCTCCCGTAGTTGTCACAGCCGCCTCCCACAGCAGCCGTCTCCGGCAACCAGCGTTGTCATCTCGGGCGACCACCGCCACAGCCTCCTTTGGCGGCCAGCGCCTCCGGCGTCCAGCGCCGTCACCTCTGGCAGCCACTGCCGCAGCCGCCGACACCTCCGGGTAGCCGTCGCCACCTTCTGAGCAGCCGCCGTCCGATGGCTCAGGTATCGTACTATGCCTATATGTCGGCCTGCGAGTCGAGAGTGTATTCGGCCTCCGTGCCGTTATTGTATCCCGGCCTGCGAGCCGATGGAGTGTTCGGCCTTCGTGCAGCTGTGGCATCCCGGCCTTTGAGCTGAGGCTGTAGTTGGACCATGCGTCGTCATACAGATCCATATCGTGTCTGACTTTGAGCCGCAGGAGCCAGTTATTCATCTGGTGGACGTCTATCTACTCTTCCCGGCCGCGGCGACTTGATCAGCGCCGCAACCAGCTCATCCATCCATCCGAGGCGCCCCCGGGGTCAGGGTACATTCTTGTACTCATTACTTATTTTATTGTTCTATTTTAGACGGCTACTTATATATTCGTGGGTTCCACCTCGAGTATCGAAGTATCAGGGATCGGGGTAACCCGGTCGCTGACTGCAGGTATTGTTGATCAGAGGACTTCGGACGACTTGGTCAACATAGAGGACAGCTCGCCACCAGATCAGGGAATGCGGTTAACTTTCCAGACACGATATGTCGACAGATTCATCTTCTCAATTTTCTGACAGGATCAATATAACTAGTAACATTACTATAAATAATCAATTGGGAATACGAGTGACATCAAACGGCTACAAAAGCGGTCCCTCTCGTCAGCGATCATCCAACCCCACTCGAATTAGTAGAGCGCGAAACAGATCCCGCACCAAATCTGCCCCTGGATCCACGCCCAAGCCGAGAGCGACGTAACCAGTCGCTGACACCAAGGCGAGCCCCGGCCCCTAAAGGCCTCAAACAAGCAGAGAGCCAACCAACCGACAAAGGCAGACAGACGTGCTCGTCGTCGAGTCCCCATCGCCCCAGTTGGCTCCCGGCTCGGCCCTGCCTCCTGCTGCCGCGAAACACGCACTAAAATCCCACCTCCTCTCCGGCCCACACATAAGCCCACCGTGCACACTCTACACGCATCCGCCTCCCCACGACACATCGCCTTTCCACCCTTTGCCTGCGCTGCCTGCTACGCGGCCAGTGAGCCACTGCCGCTCTCGACGCCCGCGCCCTTTGCCACTCGCTCACGCAGCGAAAGATCCCGTCCGTATCGGGGCGCACTCGCACCACAAACCACTACGATTGATGCGAACTGCAATTACATTACGCAGCCTTTGCAAAAGTAGATCAGATTAATAGCTAAATCCATAAATGCCCCACCTGAACACCTACATGAAAAAAAACAAAAAAGAGAAAAGACAGCATCGATCGCATCATACCTACGTGCTCAGAGCGGTGCGGGCCGAGGCGATGCGATGCGATGGTTCTTGCCGTGATAAAATTTGCTGGCGAGGCACAGTAGAACGCGCCACCCTCCAGGAGGCAGCAGCCAGCGGTCATGTCAGATCGCGTTCCCTCCTCCATGATTTGGCTTGTTTCTTTTCAGCTTTTATGGGTGAATCGATTAAAGCAACGCAATCGACTTCTCATTTTGTGGGTGGCTTTGTCTTTTAACTCGTGCAGTCAAAAGCGAGGGGAAGAAGGACTCAGAGACCGGGGTACAGTGTCAGCTGCAACTTTTTTCCCATCGCTCTTTATAATTTTTTTTTCACGCTCTATCCATACTCCTGAATCCTTTAGGTCAATGGATGCTTAAATACGATCTGAAAACCTTGCTTAGACACTTCCGATTGCAGAGAACTCAGAGACAGGGAGCCTTTTATCTTTTGGTGCTTGTATAACTTCTCTTTGGCTCTTATCACCGTAGTAATTCAAGGACCAGATGGGAGCGCAGCTGCACAGGCACACAGCTAGCTAGCACGTCGACAGTAGCGAGATAGATCATCATAAATGGTAGAGCTTCTGTAGCTTGTAAACACACGATCATGGCACCACATTCCCCTTTGACGTCAACGCACCGACACACGCCTTACACCTCGCAGTGTCTTCCGTTGTCCTGCGCGATTAGTCTTTTAGTCCCTGTCCTCTTCTTCACCTGCCTTGTCTTTTTCCTCCCTCATAGCCTGCGCTTCTTTGCGCTGCTGTCACGCCTTCTTCCTTTTGCTTCCCCCTACCCCCTTCACCTTCCCTTCCACTATATTTTCACCCAACGTGCCCCCTTCTGCTCAATTGGTGAACATTCATTAATTTTCATCATCAACATCTCTGTTTTTGTTCTCACTGCCACCGGAAGACCGTCATTACCCTTCGGCGATTCCTGTTCTCTCAATATTTCGTCTTTGATGTGTGTTTGTTCTATTCCTTTTACCTGCCTTGTGCCATCCATTTAATTGTCAAACCAGGAAGAATATTTACTCGCATAGAAATTTTATCAAACAAATCCACAAAAAAGTCTAGCGAATCCTGCGTCTTTTCATTGTGATTGGTATGTAAGACAAAAATATTCGACTAAACATCCTTTGATGTCGACAATCATTGTGTTTTTTTTGTTGTTGTACCTTTGCAAGGCTACTTAAAATCGGAATTTGAAAAAAAAAAAGTAATTAATACTTGGCAGAGAAAGTTATGAGGTGTCCGGCGAGATGGCAACGGGCGTCAGCTAAATGAAGGATAGGCAGCGGTGGAAAGCCGAGGAGGACGCCATATTGTGTACGTACGTGAACCAGTATGGGCCCAGGGAGTGGCACCTCGTCGCCCAGCGCATGAACGTTGCCATTGACAGGGACGCCAAATCCTGTTGGGAGCGGTGGAAGAACTACCTCAATCCTGGCATCAAGAAAGGGTCGTTGACAGAGGAGGAGAAGCGCCTGGTCATCCGCCTGCAGGCCAAGCACGGCAACAAGTGGAAGACGATCGCCGCTGAGATCCCCGGGCGCACAGCGAAGCGGCTTGGCAAGTGGTGGGAGGTGTTCCAGGAGAAGCAGCAAAGGGTGCAGCGGGAGAGCGCGAAGTCCGCCGCCTCCGCAGCCGAGCCCGGTAAGTACGACCGGATCCTCGAGAGCTTCGCGGAGAAGCTGGTCAAGGAGGATCACATCGTGCCGCTGCTAATGACCACGCCGTTCCTCCCGCCGTGGCTCTCGAACAATGGCGCGGCCGGTGGCTACAGATCACCGCCTTTGCAGTCGCCGTCTGTTACTCTAACGCTATCGCCATTTGTTGCCCCTCCTCCCAGGCCATGGCTTCAGACTGAGAGGGGAGCAGAAGGTGGCTTGGGTTTGGGTAACTCGCAGCAAGGCATCGACGGACGCCGTATCATGCCGGAGCTGGTAGAGTGTTGCCGGGAGTTGGAGGAAGGGCACGTGGCGTGGATGGAGCACAAAAAGGAGGCAGCTTGGAGGTTGAAGCGGCTGGAGCTGCAGTTGGAATCGGAGAAGGCGGGCAAAAGGAGGGAGATGATGGAGGAGATCGAGGCGAAGGTGCGGGCGCTGAGGGAGGAGCAGAAGGTGGCGCTGGAGAGGATCGAGGTAGAGTACAAGGAGCAGATTGCCGGGCTGAGGAAGGACGCCGAGGCAAAAGAGCAGAAATTAGCAGACCAGTGGGCCGCAAAGCATATGCGGCTGAGCAAGTTTCTGGAGCAGCTGGGCGGCCGCCAGTGGCTGCCGGCGGAGATGAACGGTCGGTGAAGAGAAAAACATACCGGCTTTACTTTCGTACGGGTGTATTAATTGCTCGCGCCTTCTCTTCCACATAGAGCGAAGCCCAATTCTATCTTCAGAAGAAGTGTTGCTGATGAATCATAGAATGCTATACTACTCTTTTGCTTCATGATTAGAACAAGGAAATCTTTCGCCTCATCAATCTCTTAATAAACAAACGGAATTAGTTCCAACCAACTGAAACTTTAAACTCACACTGATGAATTCTGTGATGAACTTTAAACTTTCCAGGCTTCCTCATCTGCAACCTTATCATTCATTATTGCTTCTACTTGACCTATCATTAGAAACAATTCGTCAAAGCAGGAATGCAGGATTCAGAGGCCATTTTCTCATTCGTTCTTCTCATCCAAATATTGTGGGTGAATATTTACCCCCATTCAGCCATCAACAACTATAATCCTCCATGATGACTGGCAAAACATGAAACTTCAATCTGCTATTTAACATTGACTTCAAGGAATTTTGCAAGTCCAAACTCCAATATGAATTATTTCACTCAATCTACTTTTGGATAAATATCTTTGGGAATCTGAAAGAAATGGTATATCCAAAGACTTGCATGGTCCGTTCAGCATGTAAATTGTCTTCCTCTTGCTCAATCTACCTTGGGACGAGGCGTCACCATCTGTTTTCTTTGCTGAAGTAGACATTGAGCACAGGTCAAATTAGCTCGGCCAACAATTACTGTCGACGCTGAAATGCATGTCATTGAAAACTCTACAGATGTTCTAATGATCTTAAATTTTTTTCAGGAGGGCATTTCGAAGGAAAAAAATTATAAGGGAAGGTAAACTTTTTCAATTCATCTTGGTTTAAGAAAGAACAAGTTAACAATGCTAAATTTTCAACTCACAAAAGCGAAGAGACTATTAGTTCCTATAATTTACAATTTGAAGAACAAACCAGAAACTAGTTTGCAACAATTGCATAATAATAAAGAATTAAGGCTACTATTTAGTTAGGGATAATATAATTAAGCTGGTAATGTAATAAACTTTATAATATAATATAATGTAATTAATATTATATTACTATATTTAGTCAAATAGTTGTATTCTATTTATATAATCTTTGATTAAAAAGATGATTATATATTTTTTTTGTTTGGTGTCCATTATATTTTATAAGCAATGTAATTCATATTATTATAAAATGATAAAAATATCCTAGGGTTAGTTATTAGAAGAACTTTTTCAATCCCCTAAAATCCATCCACTCTATGCACTTTGAGCTTCCCCTTGTGCGTTCAACAACTTGAGCAACTCGCTCACCTTCTCCTTCATCATGCAGAGCACTCGACATGATGCAGAATGAGAAGCTTCTGGAAGGCCCCGACTTTGATGGCCTTCGGGGCACACTCGCCTTGCCTCTCGCTCTTGTAGAGCTTCCACAGTGTCAACATGGTGACCTGTGTCACCGTCTCTGACATCCGTAGCATGTTCTTCACCAGCACCGCCAGGCCATGGTCGCGCGCCACCTCCTGTTGGGTGCTACTCGGAATTCTGTTTTGCTTCCCCTGTACAAAAAGTTATACAAGCACAGAACTTTCCTAACAACCTATGTGTTCCTCATGAGTTAAACTTAAATTGGAAACAGAACTTAATATTTTTACTTCAAGTTCAATTCATTTGTTCTTTAATAGTTAAAACTTAGATTGCAAACGATACTTGACATTATTAATCCAAGTTCATCCCATATTACGGAAGTTGATTAAATATCTATTTCAAGGATTGACTTCCAAGTTAAACATGGTGAGGCAGTCGGCCTTCTTGGGTATGGGATCATCCACCACATCCTAGACAAAGCCTTTCAAAGAAATTGGATATTTAAACTTCTTACAGCAACCCTAGGTTTAACTACAGAGACCTCAATAGAAGCACAAGATCAAAACACTAAATCGAAACACAAACAATGAAACACGAAATCGCTAGCATCTTGTGTTGGTATTTCAGGATCCATACAAAGAAAAACTAGTTTCGCTGCGGAATTGAGAACTAGTTATACCTTTCTTTATAAACAAAGACCTCTTGATCTTCTACTGTATTCCTCTCCTCCTCTTGGACGTCGTGTGGGCGATGATCTATCAAGATGAAATCCACCCGAACCACTTCTCCTCCAAGAAATTTCGGCCACCAAGGAATGCCAGAATAGGAAACTTCATTATCTTCTTCTTCCCCTCCAAGCAAACCGGCCACAAGAAGATGGAGCTTGATGTGCCGCCGACCTTAAGAGATGAAAACAAAGGGAGAAGGGAAAGAGAGAAGGGCCGGCCACCAAGGAATTAAAGAACCACCGGCCACCAAGGATATATAAGGTAGAGTCCCTCGTTCTCTTCTTCTTCTCCTTCAAGCAACCGGCCACCAATGGAATCAAAAGTGTGTCGCCGGCCCTAAGCTTTAGAAGAAAAGAGAGGAGTCGACCACCAAAGATAGAACAAGAGAGGAATCATGTAGATCATTATTCTTCCTCTAAGGCACCATCTATCCTCTTTTATAATCCTTGGTAATGCATAAAAAGGAAAGTTTTAAACATAATTAAAACTTCCTTTTAATTCAATCATGGCAAAAAAAGGAAATTTTAATTAAAATCTCTCTCTTTTAAATTTCCTATTGTGATGGTTACAAAAGAATAGTTTTAAAATTAATCTCTCTTTTTTAAACATTGTAGATGACTACAAAAATGAAAGATTAAAATTAAAACTTTTCTTTTAAATCATGGTTACAAAAAAAGAAAGTTTTATCAAAATTAAAATCTCTATTTTAAACACTACAAATAAGGAAAGATTTTAACAAAATTAAAATCTCTCTTTTAATCCTTTGTAGATAGCTATAAAAGAAAAGATTTTAAAATTTAAAATTTTCTTTTAAAACCATGTGGATGGCTATAAAAGGAAAGATTTTAATAAAACTAAAATCTCCTTTTAATCCTAGTGGCAAGCCCCTAGCTTGGGCACTAAGCCATGCTTTGGCCGACCACTTCTTGGGCTCCAAGTTAATGCTTGGCTGACCCCCTTGCCCCAAGCAAGAATGTGTCCAGCTCATTCCTTGGGTAAGAAGTAGACTTGATGGATATAAGGTTTTATAGAGGCTACAACAGGGACCGAGAGGAGGAATTGGTTTTGACCTTCCGATGAGCTTGAGCTTCCTGTGTTCGACCCGAACACCCAACTCAAGTTCATCAATAATAACTCATACTACGAAAATGCTATTATTGAACTACCGCACCAATCCCATATTATATTATGGGCTTCTTCTTATTATGAGTGTGTTAATCTCTCTGTGTTTAAAATATCGAATGCTCATTAATTAAATGAGTTACTGACACTCACTTAATTAACATCTAGCTCTAAGAGTAGTACCACTCAACTTCATTGTCATGTCGGACTAAGTCCACCTACAGGGTTTACATGACAATCCTTATGAGCTACTCAAGGGGACATCATCGACCTAGATAACTAGGACACAATTTCCTTCTATAATCAACAACACACCATATAAATAATATTATTTCCCAACTTATCGGGCCTATTGATTTAATGAATAAATCTCACCCATTGATAAATTAAAGAAATAAATACTAAGTATATGTGTTTGTTATTATATCGGGATTAAGAGTACACACATCCATAATAACAGAGGTTATGTTCTTTTATGCAGTCAGTATAAAAGGAACAACCTCAAATGGTCCTACTCAATACACACATAGTATACTAGTGTAATTTTATAGTCAAGATAAACTAATACCAAATTACACTGCAACCATTCCAATGATTTGTCCCAATCCATCTTGGTTGTGAGCTACTATTTATAATTTATAAGGATCTGATAATATGATCTTCTGTGTGACACCACACACCATGTTATCTAAAATATAAATTAAATGGACAACTGTATTTTACTAAATGCAGACATTTGACCAATGTGATTCTCATTTCAAAATAAATGTTCATATAAAAAGCTAGGCTTTTAGTATACATCCTAACAATCTCTCACTTATACTAAAAGACTATGCTGTCATATATGCTGTCATACATCTGATTCCCATCCCCTCAACATGCCCATCAAAAGCTCTCGCCTGAAGGGCCTAAGTGAAAGGATCCAGGTTATCAGCTGATATAATCTTGGCGACAACAACTTCTTCTCGTTTTACGATGTCTCGTATTAGGTGGTACTTGCGCTCAATGGGGTTACTTGCCTTATGGGCTCGTGGTTCAATCGAGTTTGTTACTGCACCACTATTATCACAATAAATGATAATTTTGGGCAAACCAGGAATCACATCTAAGTCCATCAAGAAGTTTCTGAACCATACAACTTCTTTGACTGCCTTAGAGGCTGTCACATACTCAGCTTTCATGGTTGTGTCCGAAACGCATTTCTGCTTACACTCCTCCATGCTATGGCTCCACCTCCCAATGTAAACACATACCCTGAGGTTGACTTACTATTGTCCTTATCTGATTGGAAGTCCGAATCCGTATAATCCACAGGGAGCAAATCATCTACCTGGTAAAATAGCATATAATCTCTAGTCATTCTCAGGTACTTTAATATATGCTTTACGACAGTCCAATGTCCCTGTCCTAGATTACTTTGATATTTGCTAACCATGCCCACGGCAAAATAGATACCCGGTCTCGTACATAACATTGCATACATTAGGCTTCATATAGCCGAAGCATAAGGAACTGCCTTCATGTCCTCTATCTCCTTTGATGTTTTAGGACACATCTCTTTAGATAAAGGTACTTCATGCCGAAAAGGTATAAAACCTTTCTTGGAGTTTTGTATGCTAAAACGAGTTAGGATAGTATCGATATATGAAGCTTGAGATAAGCACAACATTCTTTTCTTGCGATCCCTTATTAATTTGATCCCAAGAATATGTTCATATTCTCCCAAGTCCTTTATATCAAACTGTTTGGACAACCATACCCTTACGTCTGACAACACTTTGTCATTGTTGCCAATGAGCAAAATGTCATCTACGTATAGTACAAGAAATACCACCATGTTTTCGTCACTCTTCTTGTATACACAAGACTCATCTGGACACTGAATGAATCCATAAGACTGGATCACTTTATTAAACCGGATGTTCCAAGATCTCGAAGCTTGCTTCAGTCCATAAATAGACCGATTGAGATTACATACAAGATGCACTTTGCCCTTCACAATGAATCTCTCTGGTTGCTTTATATGGATGTTTTCTTCAAGACTTCCATTAAGGAAAGCTATCTTGACATCCATTTGCCAAATCTCATAATCCATATGAGCGGCAATAGATAAAAGAATTCGGATAGACTTAAGCATTGCTACCGGTGAAAATGTTTCCTCATAATTGATTCCCTCTTTCTGAGTATACCCTTTTGCAATAAGCCTTGCTTTGAAAGTTTCCACCTTCTCGTCTACCCCTCTTTTTCTTTTATAGACCCATTTACACCCAATGACTTTTACACCATTTGGTGGTTCTACAAGTTTCCAGACCTGATTAGAATACATAGATTCTATTTCAGAGTTCATTGCACTTTGCCAAGAAGCTGCATCTTTATCTTGGAGTGCTTCATCATATGTGCAGGGATCAGGTTCATGTTTTCCAGGGATTAAGTCCGAAGACTCTCCCAAAAACATGAATCTATCAGGTTACCGAACAACCCTCCCACTACGACGTGACACTGCTTGTAATTGTGTATCATTTGTGAAACATGTTGTAGTTTCTTGTGGTATCTCATCTTATACCGGTTAGAGTGTATACTAAAAGCCTAGCTTTTTGTAAATATTTATTTTGAAATAAAGAATCACATTGGTCAAATTTCTACATTTATATGCTAAGTATAGTTGTTTAATTAATTTATATTGTAGATAACATGGTGTGTGGTGTCATACACAGAAGATCATGTTATCAGTTCCTTATAAGTTATAAAAAGTAGCTCACGACTAAGATGGAAAGGAACAAACCATTGGAATAGTCGTAGTGTAATTTGGTATTAGTTTATCTTGATTATAAAATTACACTAGTACACTCTGAGTGTATTGAGCAGGACCATTTGAGGTAGTTTCTTTTTATACTGACTATATAAAAGAACAATACCTCTGTTATTATGGAAGTGTGTACTCTTAATCATGATATAATAACAAGCACATATACTTAATACTTATTTCTTTAATTTATCAAAGGGTGCAATTTAGCTCGTTAAATCAATAGGCCCGATAAGTTGAGAAATGATATTATTTATATGGTGTGTTGTTGATTATAGAATGAAATTGTGTCCTAACAATCTAGGTTGATGATGTCCTCTTGAGGAGCTCATAAGGATTGTCATGTAAACCCTACAAGTGGACTTAGTCTGACATGATGATAAGGTTGAGTGGTACTACTCTTGGAGCTAGATATTAATTAAGTGAGTTGTCAGTAATTTATTTAATTAGTGGACATTAAATATCTTAAACACAGGGAGACTAACATACTCATGATAAGAAGGAGCCCATATAGTAATATGGGATTGGTGCGGTAGTTCAATAATAACTCTTTAGCGGTATGAGTTATTATTGATGAACTCGAGTTGGGTATTCGGGGCGAACACAAGAAGCTCAAGTTCATTGGGAGACCAAAACTGTTGGGGTTTTCGGGTCGTAAAAACCGCTTTTTGCATTGCAGAAACCCTGAAACCCCGCCATCGGATCCGTGTGAAGAAATAAAATTTTGTAAAAACTTTCACGTACGAGTTTTCTAAGCCTAGATCTACTTTAGATCTACAAGATAAGAATTTACCCTTGATGCGAAGCCTTTCGCTTAATCCCGCTCGTCCAAGGTTCGCCGGATCTCGAGAGTATCAAAGTAGATACTCCTCTATGTGTATCGACACAAGCAAGAGATGGAGAAACCAAACAAAAAGGTGTGCTAGCACCTTTGAATGGTTCGGCCAAGGTGGAGGAGAGGGAGAGAAGTTGAGAGCTTGAGGAAGAAGAAGGAGGTTTCAACACAAAATGAAACTTACCATTCAATTGATGTGGCCGACCACATTAAGAGGGATTATAACCTCCATGGAATGCCAAGAGTCACAACTCTTGGTAACTCCCATGAGGTGACATCCCACTTAAGCAACCATGATGATGTGGAGCATCATCATTGGCCCACTCTTTGCCAACTCACCAATGAGGCGACAAATGGTCAAGTCAAACTTGACCCTTCATCTTCCTCTCAAGTCAAGTCAAACTTGACCACTTCTCTCCCTTGGTTGATCTAATCTAACCATTGGTTCAAGTCAATTTTAATTTAATGAATCTCTATTCATTGAATTAAATTGATTCAATGAGTCTAAGTCCAAATTATACTCATCTCACACATGAACCAAATTGAGACTAACTCAATTAGCCTAATTTGGATTACTCTTAATCCAATTTGGTTCATCACATGAACCTAATCCTTTAGGTTCATCAAATGAACCTAATCTCCATCTAATTGCCCTTTGTGTGTGACCCTATAGGTTCTTGTAACGTTGACAATGCTCTTAAACCCATTAAGAAGCATAAGTAATGAGCGGTATCTAGCAACACATCATTACTACCCAAGTTACAAGAATGTTGAGATCCAACATCACCTTGTGACTACTAATTGTGACTTTTCACAATATATGACATTGTCCTTCTATCCTAGACATCTAGATTGATCAATGTGAGACATAGACCGTGCCATCCTCTAATCAATCTAAATCTTGAATCTCAAGTAGACTCACTCAATCAAATGAGCTCAACATCTCATATTGACTCATTTGGGCATGGCCATGCACTTAGTGGTCTCACTCTATCAAGAATATCGATGTCACTCCCGTCATATAGGAGGGATAGATCCCATCTATATCACTCACATCCTTCCGCATAATTTGTTACATACCCAGTAATCGCCTTTATAGTCCACCCAGTTATGGGTGACGTTTGACAAAGCCAAAGTATGTAACTCCTTATGTAGGGAACCATGGTGACTTCAGGTCCAAGGACTAATAGTCATACTAATAGCCACATGAGAAAGTATATGACACTCATATAACGATCCATGATACTTTCTTATGGCGGGTCATTCAGTATACATTCTCTATTGCATACCCATGTGTCAACTTGATATCTCCATATCAATGACTTGTGAGATCAAGTCATCGAATTGACCTACATGCTAGTCTCATCGCATTAACATTGTCCCTGAATGTTAATACTTGACTAGGAATGATTAAAAGTAGTATTCCCTATATCATCTCACTATCGATTCAACCAATCGATTGATATAGGTAAGAACCTTTCTACTCAAGGACGCTATTATACTTAGTTATTTGACACTAATACAAGTAAGTATAATAACAAAAAATAAATGCCTTTATTTATATATAAGAATATGATACAACGAGTCCATACAACAATCATTAAATGATTGGCTCTAGGGCTCTAACTAACAATCTCCCACTAGCACTAGTGCCAATCAGTGTAGGCTCTAAGGCCTAATGACCTAGTGTGACCATCATGCTTTCTCTGTGCCAAAGCCTTGGTCAAGGGATCTGCGATGTTAGACTCTGTGGGTACTCTGCAAATCTTCACATCTCCTCTCTCGATAATCTCTTGAATGAGATGGAAGCGCCGTAATATGTGTTTGGTCCGCTGGTGTGAGCGAGGTTCCTTTGCCTGTGCTATTGCTCCATTGTTGTCACAATAGAGATATATGGGATCAGCTATGCTAGGATCCACCCCAAGCTCAGTAGTGAACTTGCGGATCCAAACTGCCTCCTTTGCTACTTCTGATGCAGCAATATACTCAGCCTCTATTGTAGAATCAGCTACTGTGTCATGCTTCGAACTCTTCCAGCTCACAGCACCACCATTTATGCAAAACATGAACCCAGACCACGATCGATAATCATCCTAGTCAGTTTGGAAGCTAGCATCATTGTAACCCTTTACAGCTAGCTCGTCATCGCCTCCATATATCAAGAAATATTCATTAGTCCTTCTTAAGTACTTAAGAATATTCTTGACTGCTATCCAGTGACTTTCACCTGGATCTGACTGGTATCTGCTCATCATGCTCAAAGCATACAAGACATTAGGACGAGTACATAGCATGACATATATGATAGATCCTATGGCTGAAGCATAAGGGATCTGATCTATGTAGTCTCTCTCCTCTCTAGAAGAGGGGCCTTGAGTCTTTGAAAGATTCACACCATGTGACATCGGTAGAAATCTCTTCTTGGAGTTCTGCATGGCAAACCGTAGTAGTACCTTGTCAATGTATGTACTCTGACTTAGGCTAAGCAATCTCTTAGATCTATCTCTATAGATCTGTATGCCTAGAATGCGGGATGCTTCACCGAAGTCCTTCTTGACAGACTGCAGCAAAGGGATGCCTTTCCCAATGAGTAGTATGTCATCCACATACAATATAAGGAAGACAACTGTGTTCCCTACAACCTTCTTGTAGACACAAGATTCATCTTCATTCTTGATGAAACCAAACTATTTGATTGCATCATCGAATCGAAGATTCTAGCTCCGAGAAGCTTGCTTTAGTCCATAAATGGACCTATGTAGCTTGCATACTCTGCCAGTATGCTGTGGATCTACAAAACCCTCAGGTTGTGTCATGTACACATCCTCGAGCAGGTTTCCATTCAAAAACACGGTTTTGACATCCATCTGCCTGATCTCATAATCGTGGTACGCTACAATAGCAAGCATGATCCGAATGGATTTAAACATCGTTACTGGAGAAAAGGTTTCATCATAGTCAATACCATGAATTTGCTTGAAACCTTTAGCTACCAAGCGGCCCTTATAAATAAGTCCATCCATGTCAGTCTTTATCTTAAAGACCTACTTATACCCAATGGGTTTAACCCCTTCAGGTGGATCAACCAAAGTCCATACTTGGTTAGTGTACATGGATTCCATCTCGGATCTCATGGCCTCTATCCATTTCTCGGAATCTGGTCTCATCACAGCTTCCTGATAGGAGGTAGGCTCATCCTCAATGAGCACAACATCATCATGGTCAGACAAGAGAAATGAGTATCTCTATGGCTGACGACGTACTCTATCAGATCTACGAAGAGGTAGGTCTACTTGAACTGGTTGTGGTTCCTCAACTCCTTGTGGAACAACATCATCCACAACACTTTGTGGTTCCAGTTCAACTTCCATCGAGGCTTCTGTGCTATGGTCCACATCTTGAACTTCTTTAAGATCGAACGTACTCCCACTAGTCTTTCTAGAAACAAAATCTCTTTCTAGAAATACCCCAGTCTTAGCCACAACTATCTTGTGTTGACTAGGAATGTAGAAGTAATATCCCTTCGTTTCCTTGGGATATCTGATAAAATAGCACTTATCGGATTTGGGTCCTAGTTTGTCCGAGACTTAACGTCGAACGTAAGCCTCACAACCCCAAATCCTCATAAAAGACACCTAGGCATCTCTCCCAGTCCATATCCTATATGATGTCTTTATTACAGCCTTAGATGGAACTCGGTTGAGAATGAAGGCTGCTGTGTCTAGAGCTTAGCCCCAAAGATACATAGGAAGATCTGTGTGACTCATCATAGATTATACCATATCTAATAAGGTACGATTCCTCCTTTCAGATACACCATTCCACTGTGGTGTTCCAGGAGGAGTGAGTTGAGATAGAATCCCACACTCAGCTAGATAGTCACGAAACTCATGGCTAAGGTATTCACCACCTCGATCTGATCAAAGTATCTTAATACTTTTGCCAAGCTGGTTTTGTACTTCATTCTTGAATTCTTTGAACTTTTCAAAGGATTCTAACTTATGTGTCATCAGGTACACATAACCATATCTACTAAAATCATCAGTAAATGTAATGAAGTACCTATAACCACCTCTAGCAGTGACATTGAAAGGGCCACATACATCACTATGTATAAGACCTAACAAGTCAGTCGCTCTCTCACTGTGTCCACTAAAGGGAGTTTTGGTCATCTTGCCTAGAAGGCATGACTCGCATGTCTCATAAGATTCAAAATCAAATGAGTCCAGCAAACCATCTTTATGGAGCTGGGATAAGCGTTTGTCATTTATATGACCTAAGCGATAGTGCCAGATATAGGTTTGGTTCATGTCATTTGACTTGAACCTCTTGGTACTTATGTTATAGATAGGGGTTTCAAGGTCTAGAATATAGAGTCCATTCATCAGAGGTGCACTACAATAGAATATATCATTTAAATAAACTGAACAACATTTATTCTTTATTATAAATGAAAAATCTTTCTTGTCCAAACAAGAAACTGAAATTATGTTCTTAGTTAAAGCAGACACATAACAACATTCATCTAATTCTAATACAAGCCCAGAAGGCAAAGATAGATTATAAGTTCCTACAACAACAACAACAACCCGTGCTCCATTGCCTACTCGTAGGTCCACCTCACCCTTCGTCAATGCCCTGCTATTTCTCAGCGCCTGCATATTAGTACAAATGTGAGAAGCACATTCGGTATCTAATACCCATGATGAAGAAATAGATAGATCGACTTCTATAACATAGATACCTGAAGTGGAAGTCTCACTTCTCTTCTTCTTAAGATCTTCCAAGTAAACTTTGCAGTTCCTCTTCCAGTGCCCGGTCTGACCGCAGTGGAAGCAGGTAGCATCCTTGGCAACCCCTCCTTTGGGTTTCAATGCCTTGCCTTTACCCTTGGCTTGAGACTTTCTCTTACCTTTGGGCTTGCCCTTGCCCTTATGTTTCTGAACCATCAGAATAGAGTTGGGCTTAACCTTCTTGAGGTTGAGCTTAACAGTTCTTAACATGCTAAGTAGCTCGGGCAGTGGCTTGTCAATTTCGTTCATATTATAATTTAGAACGAATTGACTATAGCTATCCGGCAAGGATTGCAAGATCAGGTCAGTGGCCAGCTCTTGACTAAGCGGGAATCCCAACCTCTGTAGGTTTTCTATATACCCAATCATTTTGAGTATATATGGGCCTACGGGAGTCCCATCTTGCATCTTGCACTGAAACAGTGTCTTAGAGATCTCGAATCTCTCGTGCCTCGCTTGTCCTTGATATAGTCGACGAAGATGCTCAACCATATCATAAGCGCCCATCAACTCATGTTGCTTATGAAGCTCAGAGTTCATGGTCGCGAGCATGAGACAGGACACATCTAATGCGTCATCTTGATGCTTCTTGTAAGCATCAAGATCAGCTCGCGTGGCAGTGGCAGGAGGTGCCTCGGGAATGGGCTACTCCAGGACGTACAGTTTTCTTTCTTGAGTGAGAACTATTCTCAGATTTCTGTACCAGTCCAGGAAATTAGCTCCGTTGAGCTTGTCCTTCTCAAGGACGAAACGCAGGGAAAAAGAGTTCATATTTGACGTCATGGTAATCTACAAAAAAAAATGCAGGAAAATAAATATCATATTCCAATTAATCATCTAATTAGGCCTTTAATTAAATGATGCTCCCACTGAATTCTATAATTCATGTGGGACAAGATTCACATCATACTATGCCCTGAGTTAGCTTTGGCTAAAACGCCCAAGACTTAGTATGATCGGTAGGTAACTAATTACCAATTACATCTCTATGCAACTCTTGTTTATAGGATCAAGATCCGCATTTATATTAAAACTCGAGTTAGCTTTGGCTAATACGCCCAAGAGTTAATATAAACGTGATTTTGTCCTATCTACCAACAATTAGAAAATGCCTATAGTTAAACTCGATCCAATTGAGTTAACTAGTTACTCAATCTAATTGAGTTGTACTCACCTATGCATTGATAGGCGGGACCAAGATTGTCCCTCCGCACCCTACCAAGATAATATGCGTTGCTCTGCTTTGGCAGATTCAACAACAACATGCGATCGAGGTAGTGATGGGTATCACGACATGGTAGGCATTTCGAGTTGACACGATTGAGATCTAATCTAATCGTCGATGTGTATCATATACTCGATTTAGATCTATTCTAATCGTGGAGGTGCATCATGTGCGCGACTTAGATCTAATCTAATCGTTAAGGCACTAATTAATTACTAATCTAACATGCATCACATATACACACACAAGAAATTAATTAAACTTTTTGTAATTAGTCATGACCCTACTACGATCTTCTCAAGCCAATGAGAAAATTGGATGGTCAACCTAAGGTCAACAGCTTCTCAAGCTCCTTTCTTTGACCACCTCGTGTTGCTCGCACTCTCCTCATAACTCCGTCTCGAGTGGACCTTCCACCGCCTCAATTTTATACATTACAAAAGGTGAAACTCGAGTTACATTCGAGTCTAAACTGTTTACAACAGGAATAAATAAATAGAAGGGCACGATGCGCAGGTCGCGAAACAAGTACAACACGCACATCACAGAAAATGGCACGTAGGCCATAATATGAATTACAACACAATTTCCAATCAAATTGGGGTCTTTGGGCCATGACCATCACAAAATGATACATAATTCTAAATTATGTAATTTCTATAAATTTTCAACAACATTTTTTTTTTCAATTTTATGAGTAAAAATTCCCGGCGGTCCCGTTTAGCGATTTTCGGGCGTAATCGCGGAACGAAGCCCCTTGCGGGGTTAGGGGCAGCACCCCTACCCACGATATAAGCATCGCGAGTGTTCCTAAGCGATCCTACAGCACCTTAGCCCGCTGTCCCAAAACGATTTGGGGCGAAACCTTGCCGTTTCGGAAAAATTTTCTCGGTAGTCGAAGCCTACAAGTGTCTAAACTCTTGTGCTTCGCTTCTATGAGAAAAATACCCATAAAATATATAAAAAACACAAACTTACAGAAATTCACAGATCTGTAATTTTCATAAAAATACAAATTAAAACTCGTACGCGCTTCGCATGTGGCTCTGATACCACTGTTGGATTTTTCGGGCCGCAAAAACCACTTTTTGCATTGCAGAAACCCCGAAACCCCGCTACCAGATCCGTGCGAAGAAATAAAATTTCGTAAAAACTTTCACGTATGAGTTTTCTAAGCCTAGATCTACTTTAGATCTACAAGATAAGAATTTACCCTTGATGCGAAGCCCTTCGCTTAATCCCGCTCGTCCAAGGTTCGCCGGATCTCGAGAGTATCAAAGTAGATACTCCTCTATGTGTATCCACACAAGCAAGAGATGGAGAAACCATACAAAAAGGTGTGCTAGCACCTTTGAATGGTTCGACCAAGGTGGAGGAGAGGGAGAGAAGTTGAGAGCTTGAGGAAGAAGAAGGAGGTTTCAACACAAAATGAAACTTACCATTCAATTGATGTGGCTGGCCACATTAAGAGGGATTATAACCTCCATGGAATGCCAAGAGTCACAACTCTTGGTAACTCCCATGAGGTGGCATCCCACTTAAGCAACCATGATGATGTGGAGCATCATCATTGGCCCACTCTTTGCCAACTCACCAATGAGGCGGCAAATGGTCAAGTCAAACTTGACCCTTCATCTTCCTCTCAAGTCAAGTCAAACTTGACCTCTTCTCTCCCTTGGTTGATCTAATCTAACCATTGGTTCAAGTCAATTTTAATTTAATGAATCTCTATTCATTGAATTAAATTGATTCAATGAGTCTAAGTCCAAATTATACTCATCTCACATATGAACCAAATTGAGACCAACTCAATTAGCCTAATTTGGATTACTCTTAATCCAATTTGGTTCATCACATGAACCTAATCCTTTAGGTTCATCAAATGAACCTAATCTCCATATAATTTCCCTTTGTGTGTGACCCTATAGGTTCTTGTAACGTTGGCAATGCTCCTAAACCCATTTAGAAGCATAAGTAATGAGCGGTATCTAGCAACACACCATTACTACCCAAGTTACAAGAATGTTGAGATCCAACATCACCTTGTGACTACTAATTGTGACTTTTCACAATATATGACATTGTCCTTCTATCCTAGACATCTAGATTGATCAATGTGAGACATAGACCGTGCCATCCTCTAATCAATCTAAATCTTGAATCTCAAGTAGACTCACTCAATCAAATGAGCTCAACATCTCATATTGACTCATTTGGGCATGGCCATGCACTTAGTGGTCTCACTCTATCAAGAATATCAATGTCACTCCCGTCATATAGGAGGGATAGATGCCATCTACATCACTCACATCCTTCCGCATAATTTGTTACATACCCAGTAATCGCCTTTATAGTCCACCCAATTACGGGTGACGTTTGACGAAGCCAAAGTATGTAACTCCTTATGTAGGGAATCATGGTGACTTCAAGTCCAAGGACTAATAGTCATACTAATAGCCACATTAGAAAGTATATGACACTCATATAACGATCAATGATACTTTCTCATGGCGGGTCATTCAGTATACATTCTCCAATGCATACCCATGTGTCAACTTGATATCTCCATATCCATGACTTGTGAGATCAATGTTAGAGTGTATACTAAAAGCCTAGCTTTTGGTATAAATATTTATCTAGAAATAAGAATCACATTGGTCAAAAGTCTACATTTATGATAAATATAGTTGCTCAATTAATTTATATTGTAGATAACATGGTGTGTGGTGTCACACACAGAAGATCATGTTATTGGTTCCTTATAAATTATAAACAGTAGCTCACGACCAAGATGGAAAGGAACAAACCATTGGAAGGTCGTAGTGTAATTAGGTATTAGTATATCTTAACTATATAATTACACTAGTACACTTAGAGTGTATTGAGTAGGACCATTTGAGGTCGTTCCTTTTATACTGACTTTATAAAGGAACAAAGACCTCAGTTATTATGGAAGTGTGTGCTCTTAATCCTAATATAATAACAAGCACATATATTTGATATTTATTTCTTTAATTTATCAATGGGTGAGATTTAGTTCGATGAATCAATAAACCCGATAAGTTGGGAAATGATATCACTTATAGTGTGTGTTGTTGATTATAGAAGGAAATGTGTCCTAGTGATCTAGGTTGAGAATGTCCCCAAGAGGAGCTCATAAGGATTGTCATGTTAAACCCTGCAGGTGGACTTAGTCCGACATGACGATGAAGTTGAGTGGTACTACTCTTGGAGCTAGATATTAATTAAGTGAGTTGTCAGTAACTTACTTAATTAGTGGACATTTGTTATCTTAAACACAGGGAGACTAACACACTCATAATAAGAAGGAGCCCAAAATGTAATTTGGGATTGGTGCGGTAGTTCAATAATAGTTCTCTAGTGGAATGAATTATTATTGATAAAATTAAGTTGTGTGTTCGGGGCGAACACGGGATGCTTAATTTTATCGGGAGACCAAAACCAATTCCTCCTCTCGGTCCCTATCGTAGCCTCTAGTATATAGAGATTTATACCCACCGCATACCCACCTTCTTACCCATCCAATGGGGCCGGCCAAGCTAGCTTGGAACCCAAGCTAGGGCCGGCCAAGACCAAGTGGATGAGTTAAGTTGGTGGCCGGCCAAAGCTTGGGTCCCAAGCTTAGGTGGCCGACCACTAGAATATTAAAAAGGATTTTTATTAAAATTATTTCTTATGTGGATATCATGTTTTTAAACGCGAGTCAAAAAAATTAAAAATTTCCTTTTATAGCTTTCTACAAAAGATTAAGAGAAGAGATTAATCCCTTTCCTTATTTGTAGTTTAAAAGGATGGTTTTAATTTTTGGTAAAAACTTTCCTTATTTGTAAATCATCTACATGTTTAAAAGAGAGTTTAAAATTTGAAATCTTTCCTTAATTGTTGATTAAAGGAGGATTTTAAATTTTAAGAAAATTTTCCTTTTTAAACATGTTCATGATTTAAAAGAAAGTTTAAAAATTAAATATTCTCTTTTATAAGTTTCTACAAGAGATTAAGAAAAGATTTGATATCTTTCCTTATTTGTAGATTAAAAGAGATTTTAATTTTTAGAGATAACTTTCTTTTTATCCACATGTTTAAAAGAAAGATTTTAATTTATTAAATTTCCTTTTTATAAACCAATCATGAAGGGATAAAAATTATTGAGAAATTTTTATAAATTTCCGGAAGCAAATAAGGAAGTTTTAATTGGTGTTTAAAATTTTATTTGCTTGGAGTTTTTTCTTGTGGCCGGCCATTATAAAATTGAGAAAGGAAATTATTTTTAATTAAATAAATTTTCCTTTTCAATGGCAAAAGAATTAAGGAAGTTTTTATTAAAATTTCCTTATTTGCCAAGATCAAGGATTATAAAAGAGGGGGTAGAGGAGGCTTCATGGCTAACGAATCTATTCTATTTTCTCCCTCTTTTCCTTGGTGTTGTGGCCGGCCAACCTCTCTTCCTCTCTTCCTCTTGGTGGTGGCCGAACCTTCTCTATTGGCTTGGAGCTCTTGTGGTGGCCGGATACTACTTGGAGAAGAAGAAGAAGAAGGAGAGAAAGCTTGCATCCCTTGGAGCTTGGTTGGTGTTTTGTTCTTCGTCCTTTGGTGAAGCTTCTTTGTGTTTGCCGAACCTAGCTAGGAGAAGAAGAAGGTGCTTGGTGGTTTCTCATCTCGGAAGATCGTTGCCCACACAACGTCCGAGGTTAGAAGAGGAATACGATAGAAGATCAAGAGGTTTTTCTAAAAGGTATAACTAGTAATTTTTCTTTCCGCATCATACTAGTTATTTTTGGAAATAATACTAAATACAAGAGGCATACGATTCTAGAGTTTCGAATTTGTTTTCGATATAGTGTTCTTTTGTTTTTCTTTTCCTTGTGATTTGATTGTTCTTTTCGGTTAACCTAAAGTTATTTTAGGAAATTAAATATTAGCTTTCTATAAAAGGTTTTGTCTAGTCGGTGGTGGTTGCTCCCATATCCAAGAAGGCCATGTGCCTCGCCACGTCAGTACTGGGAACCAATTATGGAAATTAATATTTAATGGAATTAATAACTTAAGGTGGCTTGGGTCGAACGTGTAAAGTTCCGCAGGAGATCCAAGTCAAAACCTAAAAGAACAAATAGATTAAGTTTTGGATCAAACGTGTTAAGTTCCGCAGGCGATCCAAAATTTAATTTAAAAGAACACATGGTAGCTAGGAAAAGGTTCAGACCTTTGTACAAAATTTTTGTACAGTGGAACCTCTAGGTTTTCCGAGTAGCAACCAACAATTGGTATCAGAGCTAGGGTTTTGCCTCTGTGTATTTGGTATTAGTTTAATTATGCACATGTCATACATAATTTAGGCAGGTTAATAGTAGGATGTGCTAACTTTGTGGATGCAGGATCCAACTATTATGGCTTATAGTTATTATGTGTGTGATTGGACCCTTGGACATGTCAAGGGCATTTATATGTGTGTGCATGATTGTATTAAAATACAGCAGGAGCTGTATTTAGTTTTATTAGGATTTTATTTTTGATCTAGATACATGTACATTCCTTTTATGGAATATAGGATCAAAATGTAAAATTCTATTTATGTCATGGATCGAATCTTGCAAAGCGTGGAACCTTCTATGGACCGAGGCGCAGTGGAACTAGGAGCAAGATGGATGCGACCCAGTGGCGGTGGCCAAATATGGCAGCAGCTTGGGATGACAACACACGGAAGACAACTAGAGATAAAAGCCATAATAGTTGAAAATTAGATTTTCTATTTATTGCTTTTATATTGTGCTGTGTGTGCATGTTAGTTTACAAGTTTAGTAGGCTAGCATAGTTAAAATTCCTCATTAATAAATAACTAAGTGGGAGAGGGATTTTAAGTAAATCCCATGGTCTCCATTACTGGTTTGTAAGTGATGCAAACAAGCTTGCGCGTTGGCTCTGAGTGCCTTCCTCCATAACGGATGAGCTAGTTTGCAGATCACTAGAACAGACTTCCATTTTTGGATGACTATAGGAAGTTAATTAAGAGCGTGTGATCTTCCCCAACGGAAGGGGCATAATCTTATTAATGGACTTAGTGTCAAGTAATGGTATACACTTAGACACATCTAATAGTATCCTCCCCATCGGAGTCACTGCTATTATTTGTGTGACCAAATGAAACCAACTATTAATTTGTCATAAAACTAGGTTGACAAGATAATAAAATTAAAGGGTTAAAACCCCTCTTACAAATGATTGATTTTGTATACGTCCACACTAACGTGGCATACAAAATTAATGGTGTTTGAGATAATTTTATTTGTCATAAAGTTACGTTGACAAGATAGTTAATGGGTAAAACCCTCCTCTTACAAATGTTGATTTTGTATACGTCCACACTAACGTGGCATGCAAAATTCACGGTGTTTTGAGGTGTTGGTAAATTTAAATAATATTGTTAGAGGAATCAATATTATTTTAAATTTAGAATCTTGACCAAATATTTGATTAAAGATAGACCAACTATTAATTTTATTCGTCATAAAGAAAGGATGACGAGATAATAAAATTAAATGATAAAATTTCCTTTTTGAATTTGTATACGTCCACACTAACGTGGCATACAAAATTCATGGGAATTTTTAAGGAGTTGGTCTTAACCAAATATTTTTGTGATTCTTAGGATAATGGTCAATCCCTAGCTGATATACTTAGTGGTCCCAATCATAATTGATTGGAAATAGGATTTGGACATTAAGGTAGACTGTCCTCTTAGAACTAAGAACAATATAGGTGTATTTTATTCATTAGTTGAAACATGTTTAGTGGAGTTATCTACCGGTACCTGGTGTGCAGATATGGGAGCCACTGATTCATTGCAGGGTTCCAGGAAACCCGACAACTAAATGAAAATAAAAAACACCGTCCACATGGGCACTACTGCAAAAGTAGCAGCTATTGCAGTGGGAGAGGTTTATTCTCTAATAGGAATAAAATTTGGATTATTAGTAATTGTCTTTACGTACTAAGTTTAGGAAGAACCTGATTTCAGTTTCTAAACTATTATAGAATAGATATTGTGTCTATTTTGATAATAAATCTGTTATCAAGAAAAATAGACAAGTTATCGATTCTGGTATGTTGGTTGACAATTTATAATCCAATAACTCCCACGATGTAATAAATGGAAATTATAACACATCTTCTAACTTTAAGAGGAAGCAACCTTCGGAGATGAACCAATTATATCTTTGGCATCTAAAGCTAGGTTATATTAACTTAAGTAGGATTCATTGGTAGCTGATGAACTTTTGGGTTCATTAGTAGTGGAAATCTTTCCAACCTACGAGTCTTACTTGGAAGGAAAAATAACCAAGAAGCTTTTAAGTCAAAGGGGTATGGAGCCAAAGATATGATGGAATTGGTTCATTCTGATTTGTGTGATCCTATGACTATCCAGGCAAGAGGAAGTATCGAATATTTCATCTATTTTATAGATAACTATTCAAGATACAAATACATTTACTTAATGTGCCGCAAGACTAAGTACTTTGATTAGTTCAAAGAGTACAAGGCTGATGCGGAGAAATGTTAAAGTAAAAGTATTAAGTCACTATGGTAAGATCGTAGTGGCAAGTACCTCTTAGGATAATTTGGGAGTCACTTATCAGAAGTCGGGACTCAATCCTAACTAACTGCACCTGGTACACCCCAACAGAATGGTGTAGTAGAAAGAAGGTATAAGGCTCTTATGAAATAATTAGATCGATGATGAGTTATTACCAAATTTGTTTTAAGGATATACACTAGAAACAGAAGTGAACATAATACCTTCTAAAGTCAGAACTCTCTACTCCCATAGAATTGCAGAATGGGCGTAAGCCTAGTCTGAAGTATATTCGGATTTGGGTGGTCTAGCACATAAGAGACACTGATAAGTTGGGCAGGAGTTCACTTATTTGTGAGTTATCCTAGAGAAACAAAAGTAGGTTTATAGTCTTAAAAATCTGAAGGTCATTATCAATGACCGATTTTTAGAATAGGACTATGTAATAAACCACATGCCCATAAGTAAATTTGTTCTTAAGGAAATAATAAAGGACATATCTAATCTAGTACCAACTGTACAAGATGAAATATCACAAGAAACTGCAACACGTATCATAAAAGATACACAATTACAGATAGTGCCTCTTCGTAGTGGGAGGGTTGTTAAGCAACCTAAGAGATTCATGTTTTGGGAGAGTCTTTGGACTTGATCCCAAATGAACATGAGCCTGATCCCGGACATATGATGAAGCACTCCAAGATAAAGATCCAGCATCTTGGCAAAAAGTAATGAATAACAGAATTAGAATATATATATTCTGATAAAATCTGGAAGCTTGTAAAACCACCAGATGGTGTAAAAGCCTTTGGGTGTAAAAAGGTCTATAATAGGAAAAGAGGGATAGACAGGAAGGTAGAAATTTTCAAAAGCAAGGCTTGATGAAAAAGGAAACTTTTTCACTGGTAGCCATGTTTAAGTCTATCCAGATTCTTTTATCTATTTGGCAAGTGGATGTCAAGACAGCAGTCCTTAATGGAAGTCTTGAAGATAGCATCCACATAAAGCAAACCAGAAGGGTTCATTATAAAGGGCTAAGAGCATCTTGTGTGAAAGCTCAATCAGTCTATGGACTGAGGCAAAGCTTCAAGGTCTTGGAACATCCAGTTTATCAAAGTAATCCAGACCTTAGGATTTATTGAGTAAACGGATAAGTCTTGTGTATACAAATGGTGTGATGAAAACGTGGTGGTGTTTCTTGTACTATACGTAGATAACAATTTTGGTAGTTGAAAACAATATCAAAATGTTGTTAGAAGTAAGGGTATGGTTGTCCAAATAATTCGATATAAAGGACTTGGGAGAATGTATATATTTTTGTGATCAAAGTAATAAGGGATCGCAAGAAAAATATATATAGATATATCTCGAGTTTAATATATGAAAAAAATCCTTACTCGTTTTTAGCATGCAAAACTCCTAGAAAGGTTTCTTACCTTTTAAGCAAGGAGTGTTTTTATCTAAAGAGATGTCTTCGATGACATCAAAGGAGATTGAGGACATGTAGGCAGTTCTTTATGCTTCGGCAGTTAGACAACCTAATGTATGCTATGCACGAGATCAGAAATCTGTTTTGCCAAGGGCATAGTTAGCAGATATCAAAGTAACCCTAGACAAGGACATTGGACTGCAGTAAAGCATATAAGTACCTTAGAGGCACTAGAGATTATATGCTAGTTTACAAGGCAATTATTTTGGTTCCTGTGGGTTGCATGGATTTTAACTTCCAATCGGATAGGGACAATATTAAGTCAACCTCGGGGTTTTGTGTTTACTTTAGGAGGTAAAGTCATAACTATGGAAGAGTGATAAGCATAGGTGTTTATCTGGACTCCACCATAGAAGCTTAGTATATGGCAAGCCTCTAAGGTAGCCATAAAAGCTGAATGACTCAATAACCTCAAGATAGATTTAGATATGATTTCTGGTTTGTCCAAAGATTATTACAATTTATTATAATAATGTTGGTGCAGTAACAAACTCGAAGAAACCATAAGTCTATAAGGCAAGTAAACACAATAGAGCGCAAGTACCAACGAGAAATCGTATAAACGAGGAGAAGTTGTTGCCGCCTAGATTGCATCAGATGATAACCTAAGGTCCTTAAGGCAAGAGCTTTTTGAAAGGCATGGGAATCAGATGTATGGCAGCAGATATGGCAGCTTAGTCTTTTAGTATAAGTGGGAGATTGTTAGAGTGTATACTAAAAGCCTAGCTTTTGGTATAAATATTTATCTAGAAATAAGAATCACATTGGTCAAAAGTCTACATTTATGATAAATGTAGTTGCTCAATTAATTTATATTGTAGATAACATGGTGTGTGGTGTCACACACAGAAGATCATGTTATCGTATAAATTATAAACAGTAGCTCACGACCAAGATGGAAAGGAACAAACCATTGGAAGGTCGTAGTGTAATTAGGTATTAGTTTATCTTAACTATATAATTACACTAGTACACTTAGAGTGTATTGAGTAGGACCATTTGAGGTCGTTCCTTTTATACTGACTTTATAAAGGAACAAAGACCTCAGTTATTATGGAAGTGTGTGCTCTTAATCCTAATATAATAACAAGCACATATATTTGATATTTATTTCTTTAATTTATCAATGAGTGAGATTTAGTTCGATGAATCAATAAGCCCGATAAGTTGGGAAATGATATCACTTATAGTGTGTGTTGTTGATTATAGAAGGAAACTGTGTCCTAGTAATCTAGGTTGAGAATGTCCCCAAGAGGAGCTCATAAGGATTGTCATGTTAAACCCTGCAGGTGGACTTAGTCCGACATGACGATGAAGTTGAGTGGTACTACTCTTGGAGCTAGATATTAATTAAGTGAGTTGTCAATAACTTACTTAATTAGTGGACATTTGTTATCTTAAACACAGGGAGACTAACACACTCATAATAAGAAGGAGCCCAAAATGTAATTTGGGATTGGTGCGGTAGTTCAATAATAGTTCTCTAGTGGAATGAATTATTATTGATAAAATTAAGTTGTGTGTTCGGGGCGAACACGGGATGCTTAATTTTATCGGGAGACCAAAACCAATTCCTCCTCTCGGTCCCTATCGTAGCCTCTAGTATATAGAGATTTATACCCACCGTATACCCACCTTCTTACCCATCCAATGGGGCCGGCCAAGCTAGCTTGGAACCCAAGCTAGGGCCGGCCAAGACCAAGTGGATGAGTTAAGTTGGTGGGCCAAAGCTTGGGTCCCAAGCTTAGGTGGCCGACCACTAGAATATTAAAAAGGATTTTTATTAAAATTATTTCTTATGTGGATATCATGTTTTTAAAGAGAGTTTAAAAATTAAAATTTCCTTTTATAGCTTTCTACAAAAGATTAAGAGAAGAGATTAATCTCTTTCCTTATTTGTAGTTTAAAAGGATGGTTTTAATTTTTGGTAAAAACTTTCCTTATTTGTAAATCATCTACATGTTTAAAAGAGAGTTTAAAATTTGAAATCTTTCCTTATTTGTTGATTAAAGGAGGATTTTAAATTTTAAGAAAACTTTCCTTTTAAACATGTTCATGATTTAAAAGAAAGTTTAAAATTAAATATTCTCTTTATAAGTTTCTACAAGAGATTAAGAAAAGATTTGATATCTTTCCTTATTTGTAGATTAAAAGAGATTTTAATTTTTAGAGATAACTTTCTTTTTATCCACATGTTTAAAAGAAAGATTTTAATTTATTAAATTTCCTTTTTATAAACCAATCATGAAGGGATAAAATTATTGAGAAATTTTTATAAATTTCAGGACGCAAATAAGGAAGTTTTAATTGGTGTTTAAAAAATTATTTGCTTGGAGTTTTTTCTTGTGGCCGGCCATTATAAAATTGAGAAAGGAAATTATTTTTAATTAAATAAATTTTCCTTTTCAATGGCAAAAGAATTAAGGAAGTTTTTATTAAAATTTCCTTATTTGCCAAGATCAAGGATTATAAAAGAGGGGGTAGAGGAGGCTTCATGGCTAACGAATCTATTCTATTTTCTCCCTCTTTTCCTTGGTGTTGTGGCCGGCCAACCTCTCTTCCTCTCTTCCTCTTGGTGGTGGCCGAACCTTCTCTATTGGCTTGGAGCTCTTGTGGTGGCCGGATACTACTTGGAGAAGAAGAAGAAGAAGGAGAGAAAGCTTGCATCCCTTGGAGCTTGGTTGGTGTTTTGTTCTTCGTCCTTTGGTGAAGCTTCTTTGTGTTTGCCGAACCTAGCTAGGAGAAGAAGAAGGTGCTTGGTGGTTTCTCATCTCGGAAGATCGTTGCCCACACAACATCCGAGGTTAGAAGAGGAATACGATAGAAGATCAAGAGGTTTTTCTAAAAGGTATAACTAGTAATTTTTCTTTCCGCATCATACTAGTTATTTTTGGAAATAATACTAAATACAAGAGGCATACGATTCTAGAGTTTCGAATTTGTTTTCGATATAGTGTTTTTTTGTTTTTCTTTTCCTTGTGATTTGATTGTTCTTTTCGGTTAACCTAAAGTTATTTTAGGAAATTAAATATTAGCTTTCTATAAAAGGTTTTGTCTAGTCGGTGGTGGTTGCTCCCATATCCAAGAAGGCCATGTGCCTCGCCACGTCAGTACTGGGAACCAATTATGGAAATTAATATTTAATGGAATTAATAACTTAAGGTGGCTTGGGTCGAACGTGTAAAGTTCCGCAGGAGATCCAAGTCAAAACCTAAAAGAACAAATAGATTAAGTTTTGGATCAAACGTGTTAAGTTCCGCAGGCGATCCAAAATTTAATTTAAAAGAACACATGGTAGCTAGGAAAAGGTTCAGACCTTTGTACAAAATTTTTGTACAGTGGAACCTCTAGGTTTTCCGAGTAGCAACCAACAATCAAGTCATCGAGTTGACCTACATGCTAGTCTCGTCGCATTAACATTGTCCCTGAATGTTAATACTTGACTAGGAATGATTAAGAGTAGTGTTCCCTATATCATCTCACTATCGATTCAACCAATCGATTGATATAAGTAAGAACCTTTCTACTCAAGGACGCTATTATACTTAGTTATTTGACACTAATACAAGTAAGTATAATAACCAAAAATAAATGCCTTTATTTATATACAAGAATATAATACAACGAGTCCATACAACAATCATCAAATGATTGACTGTAGGGCTCTAACTAACAATAACCAATTCCTCCTCTCGGTCCCTGTTGTAGCCTCTTAGTTATAAAGTCTTATACCCACCTAAACTCACCTTCTTACCCATCCCAAGGTGGCCGGCCAAGCCAAGCTTGGAGCCCAAGCAAGGGTCGACCAAGATAAGGCTTGGATGGGTTGAAATGTGGTCAGCCTAGCTTGAACCCAAGCTTAGGTGGTCGGCCACAATAAAATTAAAAGGATTTTATTTTTTAAAATATTTCCTTATGTGGAAGCCATGATTTAAAAGAGAGTTTTAAAATTAAATCTTTCCTTTTATAGTTTCTACAAAAGATTAAGAGAAAGGTTTGATATCTTTCCTTATTTGTAGATTGAAAGGAAGATTTTAATTTTGGAGAAAACTTTCCTTATTGTAATCATCCACATGTTTTAATAGAGAGATTTTAATTTATAAAAGTTTCCTTTTATAACCAACCATGAAGGGAATTTTTAAAAAGAAATTTTATTTTAAAAATTTTCAGAAATAAATTAAGAAGTTTTAATTTTGTGTTTAAAACTTTCCTTGTCTGGAGGAGTTGTAGGGGCCGGCCACATTAATAGAAGAAAAGGAATTTTTTTATCAATTAAATTTTCCTTTCAATGGCAAGGAAAATAAGGAAGTTTTTATTAAAACTTTCCTTATTTGCCAAGACCAAGGAATATAAAAGAGAGGGTAGAGGTGCCTCACCTCTCAACAACAACAACAATATATCTTATATTGTTCCTCTCTTCCTTGGTGGTGGTCGACCCTCTCTTCCTCTTCCTCTCCTATTCTTCTTCCTTGTGTGGCTGACGGTATCTTCATCTCAAGGAGCTTGGTGGTGGCCGAATCTTGTTAGAGGAAGAAGGAGAGATAGGAGGCTTTGTTTCTTAGCATCCCTTGGAGCTTGGTTGGTGGCCGAAAGTTCTTCATCTCTTGAAGATTGGTGGTGACCGAAACTTGCTTGGAGAAGAAGGAAGCTTGGGTGGATTCTTGTCTCAGTAGATCGTCGCCCATACGACATCCGAGATAAGAAGAGGAATACGATAGAAGATCGTGAGGTCTATAAGCTACAAAAGGTATAACTAGTTATTAGTTTCCGCATCATAACTAGTTCATCTTTTTGTTTAGATCTTGAAATACCAAACACAAGAGGCTAACGTTTCTAGGTTTCAGATTTATGATTCGAATTTGTGTTTCTTTTATTTTTCGATCTTGTGATTCGATTGTTCTTATTGGTTAAATCTAGGGTTACTATAAAGAGATTAAATATTGAATTTCGTTGAAAGGCTTTGTCTAGGAAGTGGTGGATGATCTCATACCCAAGAAGGCCTAGTGCCTCGCCATGTTTAACCTGGAAGCCGATCTATGAAATAAATATTTAATCAAATGTGTAACATAGGTGGATTTGGATTAAGAATGTTAAGCATCGTTTGCGATCCAAGTCTAAACCTCTAAGAACAAATAAATTGAATTTGGAATCAATAATGTTAAGTTCTGTTTATGATTCCCAATTTAATTTCTAATGAACACAATAGGTTGTTAGGAAAGGTTCAGGACTTGTACAAAATTTTTGTACAGGGGAACCGGTATGATATTCTGAGTAGCAACCAACAATTGATATCATAGCTAGGGTTTGCCTCTATGTGTTTGGTTTTTAATTTAATTATGCACATGTCATACATATTTTAGGTAGGATAATAGTAGGATGTGCAAATATATTTAACTCTGTGGTTGCAGACATCCTAAATCTAACTATTATGGCCCTAATGTGATTGTGTGTGATTGGACCCTCAGACATGTCGATGACATTTTATGTGTGTGCATGATTGTATGTATTAAATATAGCAGGAGCTGTATTAGTTTTAGGATTTTATATTTTTGTTTTGATCTAGATTACATGTACATTCCTTTATGAAATATAGGATCGATATATGTAAAATTCTATTTTTGTAGCGGATCGTATCCTTGCGAGGCGTGGTACTATTTGTACACTAGAGGTGCAGTGAAAAAAGAAGTAAGAAAGATGCGGTGACTAGACCCGATTGCGGTGGCTAAAGATGGCAGCAGCTAGGGTTGACAGCACACGAAGGACAGTGATGGAAAAGACCATAATATTTGGAAAATTATTTTTCCATATTTATTGCTTTATTTGCTGTGATGTGTGTGTGCATGGTTAAAATTTCACACCTTAAATAACTAAGTGGGAGAGGGATTAGTAAATAAATTTCATGGTCAACATTACTGGTTTGTAAGTGATGCAACAAACTTGCGTGTTGGCTTTGAGTGCTGTTGGTGTAATGTTCTCCAGGTCAAGGTTGACCATGTTGACTGAGCTTGAATTGAGTCAAGCTCGAGTCTTGATGTTGTGGTTTCGATGTTTAACAATACATGTAGTCAATATATGAAGATTGCAGGTGCAATTATTCATGTGTGAAGGAGAGTCAAGTAGGTCAAGGTTGATTGGATACTTGACAGGAAAGTCCTAGTGAGTGAAGCTAGGCAGAAGGAAATCCTGGTGAGTGAAGCCAGGTGAAAGACCTAGTGAGTGAAGCTAGGCAGAAGGAAATCCTAGTGAGTGAAGCCAGGTGAAAGACCTAGTGAGTAAAGCTAGGTAGAAGGAAGTCCTGGTGAGTGAAGCCAGGCACGAGGAAATCCAGATGGATCAAGGCTGATCGGACATCTGGTGTTGGAAAGTCCAAGTAGGTCAAAGGGATTGACTGGATACTTGGCACGAGGAGGGAAGTCCAAGTAGGTCAAAGGGATTGACCGGATACTTGGCACCAGGAGAAAAGTCTAAGTGAAGGGATTGACTTGACACTTGGTGAGCGAGTTCTAGCAGGTCAAGGGTGACCGGATGCTAGGCATGATGTACCAACAGGTCATGGTTGACCGGATGTTGGTTTAGGAGACTTTGGACTTATTTTTGGGCAAAAACAAGGGCTGGATCGATCAGCCGATCGATTGGCTCATGCCCAATCGATCGGCCGATCAATTGGGAGAGTCCCCGCGATAAGCTTTCTCCCAATCGATCAGTGGATCGATTGGGGAGAAGTGTCACGCGAACAGAATAGCTCTGGATCGATCGACCGATCGATCCAGAGCCCCCAATCGATCAGTGGATCGATTGGGAAGTGCGATTTCGCACGATAAGCCTTGGATCGATCAGCCGATCGATCCAAGCAATTCCTGAGAGCACAGAGGCACTCTGGATCGATCAGCCGATCGATCCAAAGCCTCCCCGATCGATTGGGAGCAATCCAATCGATCGGGATCCGACCGTTGGCATCATATTTAGCTGCAGACGTTCGATTCCTTCGGAAGAACTTGCACTGTTCACTCCCGATCTTCACAGCAACTCCACAGCTTCTCCACAAAGTTCAGATTGCCAATTCTTGAAGGTTCTTGGAGGTTTTTCCAAGTCAAGAGGCGGATCTACAGCTGAAGAAGAAAGATAGGGTTAGGGTTTCTTTTGTGCAAACTTGTAAGCTTTTGCTTGTATTTTGTTCCCTTTCCCTTTCTTCTTGTAGTGTGAACTTGTAGGGCTTCTCCGCCTTTGGTAGTTACCATAAAGGAGTGTTTTTCATAGTGGAGGGTGCGTGAGTGTGTGGATCCTTGGATTAGTCACCTCTTGTGAGGTGGATACCAAGTAAATCCTTAGTGTTAGCGTTGTGTTTGTTTTCTTTGTATTTTCCGCTGCACATCTTTAAAGAAACAAGCAACGAAGAGCACGACGAGCGCACCGAGCTATTCACCCCCCCTCTAGCTCCACATTCGGTCCTAACAAGTGGTATCAGAGCCAGGTTGCTTTTCACCAGAATCATCGCCGGAAAGGGAAAAGAGCTAGAGGGTGAAGAAGTTGGAGCAAAATTCTACAAGTCGAAGACTTCATCAAAAGGCTCAACTTCAAATGGAATTTCAAGATGGACTTGGATTCAATACGAGGGTGCCTCCACCATTCACAATGATAAGCTTCAATTCTTGGAGATCAAGAATCGAAAATTTCTTGATGATGGAGATAGAGCAATGGTTTGCTCTCATGGAAGGCTTCGAAGCTCCAAGAAATTCAAAGGGCAAGATCCTTAAGAGGAGCAAGTGGAGCCAAGAACAAATCTAAAGATGTGAGGCCAATGACAAAGTGACCAAGCTTTTGGTCAATCTATTGCCGAGCAACATCTTGGAGAAAATTGGAGAATTTGAAGACGCCAAAGAGCTATGGAGCAAATTGGCATTGCTTCATGAAGAACCCTCCACTGTACCAATTCAAGATAAATCCAAAGAGGGCGACTCATTGGAGCAAGACCAAGAGGAGGAGGACTCCGAAGTTGAGAGATGCTCAACTTCTGAAGAAGAAGTCCAAGAAGCTTCATCTTCAAAGGAGTACAATGAAAAGGAAAAAGAGGGAGCATACTCTTTGTTCAATATACAAGACGAAGATGAAGAAGCCTCCACCTCTAGGATTGAGGGGGAGCAACTTTCATTGACACCGGATCAAGAAGAAGGAGAATTCTCCACATCCGGGTCAAGAGAAGAAGAGGATGAAGAAGCTTCCACCTCCACAAGTCAAGTCAAATCTATTGGAGGAGCATCATTGTCAGATCAAGAGGAAGTTTCTACCTCCGGATCAAAAGGAGAAGATGTCATCTCTACACATGAAGGTATAAATATTTCTGATCTTGTCTGAGAAGCTGGACAAGACGGAGATCCGGAAGAAAGAAACCCACTGCGCTGATGAAGAATGATGTCCGCAGAATATCGATCCGAGAAACCCAAAGCGGATCGGGAAAGATAGAGTTACCGAGAGTCCTCTTGGCACGAAGACCCGATGATGAAGAAGAAATCCAAATCTGAAGAGGAAAAACCCAGATCCGAAGCTTCTAAGACTTCCTGCGCACAAGAGACCAACCAACACTATTGTCAGTGACGTAAGACCGGGGTGGGAATCCCTGGCTAGGCCCTCCGACGCTCAAGTCAGTGATCTCTCTCAGTGTGGAAGAAAGAGGAAGATGATGAACAGTAGCTGGAAATTAGAGTTATGAATGTGTGCAATGATGTGAACTTGTGAACTTACCTAGCCAACGGAGAGGATCCTCCTTTTTATACCACTTCATATAACCTCCGTAGTCATGAAGTGGATCCCGGTTCGTTAGAGTTTTCTATAAGATAACATAAGCTGTGTACTTGTGGAAAATATTTTTTAAGGAATCTTTTTTGTACCCCAGATATACCTTCTTTGTCGTCTAGTAGTTGCAAAAGAGTCTAGAAATATTCTTCCCGCCAACTTAGTAAACCTGTTATATAATCACATGCAATAGATATTATCATAAGATATTTATGCACATTCTTGAAATATTTATTCTAGTCTTGTATTGCCTGCTATATTGAGGTATTCTTGTCGCTTACCCTGTTTTGGCCGTATTATGAACAATTTGACATTGTAATATGCGTTTATCCCGGCCGACATTGGCCTAGGTATATCTTGGTCTATATTGATCTACCTACCTTAAGGTATATCCCGGCCGATATTGGCCTACCTCCTTTGAGGTATATCTCGACCGATATTGACCTATCTTTCTTAAGATATAATCTCGACCAATATTGACCTATCTTTCTTAAGGTATAATCTCGACCAATATTGGCCTATCTTTCTTAAGGTATTATCTCGACCAATATTGGCCTATCTTTCTTAAGGTATAATCTCGACCAATATTGGCCTATCTTTCTTAAGGTATTATCTCGACCAATATTGGCCTATCTTTTTTAAGGTATTATCTCGACCAATATTGGCTTATCTTTCTTAAGGTATAATCTCGACCAATATTGGCCTATCTTTCTTAAGGTATTATGTCGACCGATATTGGCCTATCTTTCTTAAGGTATAATCTCGACCAATATTGACCTATCTTTCTTAAGGTATAATCTCGACCAATATTAGCCTATCTTTCTTAAGGTATAATCTCGACCAATATTGGCCTATCTTTCTTAAGATATTATCTCGACCAATATTGACCTATCTTTCTTAAGGTATTATCTCGACCGATATTGGCCTATCTTTCTTAAGATATAATCTCGACCGATATTGGCCTATCTTTCTTAAGATATAATCTCGACCGATATTGGCCTATCTTTCTTAAGGTATTATCTCGACCTATATTGGCCTATCTTTCTTAAGGTATAATCTCGACCAATATTGGCCTATCTTTCTTAAGGTATTATCCCGACCAATATTGGCCTACCTTGCTTAAGGTATTATCCCGACCAATATTGGTCTATCTTTCTTAAGGTATTATCCCGACCAATATTGGCCTATCTTTATCCCGACCAATATTGGTCGAGGTCTATCTTTATTAAGGTATTATCCCGATTGATAATGGCTTACTCCCATAGATTCTATTATCTCCTTTATTCTTTTTACCAGGGACCTACTAAACCTAACCCATATCAATTTCAATTAAAAATAAAAATCATATTATATGTTTTGAGTGTAGGGAACATGGACACTACAAGAGCAAGTGCCCCAAATTGGTCAAGAAGAAGGGCCAAGTGGCATTAAAGGGCAAGGAGAAGCTCAAGGAGACCGTCCCCGGAACAAAGAAGAGCAAGGAGCACATTGTGTGCTTCTCTTGCAATCAAAAGGGACATTACCGTAGCCAATGTCCCAAGGGGAAGAAAGCGGTCAAGACTCTTGGAGGAAGCACAAGTCAAGGGGGAGCCTGCAAGGTAAAAAGGAAGGTATCATTTATTGAGCCTACCCCTTTAAATAATGGTAAAAATCATGCTAGTTCTAATTTATATCATTTTAATGCTATTTACCATCAAAATAGGAAGCATGATGCCATTCAAGAAAAACACATGACTCTTCATGCTAAAACTACCACACCTAGGGTTAGGAAGGTAGATAAGAATTTAGACAATAACTCTAAGGATTTTAGTTATAAGCCTAGAAATAGAAATGCTCATGGATTAAATGAAAAACAAAAAACTAAGGATTTAATGATAGAAAATCAAGTTTTGAGATCAAGGCTTGATAAAATGGAAAAGACCCTAAAAAGGATGAAAAATATTCTAAAAGGGCAAAATGAACAAAACCTAGGTCTAGGAGTACAACAAGGGTCATCCAAGGGCCATGGAGGTTTGGGATATAAACCTAAGGCTAAGAAGGATGTAATCTCTTACCATAGGGTTCCATATAGTTATGGAACCAACCCTAGGTCAAATAGTCAAGTTAAAAATATAAGGGAAGTTATTCCTAAGAGTATTTTTGTAACTAAGGTGACTAAGACTTCTAAGAAGTCTAACAAAGTCACTAAAAAGGTCACAAGGGAAGCAATCCCTAGAGTTGACCTAGAAAAAGTGACCAAGGCTTCTAAGAAGCCTAACAAGGTCACTAGGAAGGTATCTAGGGAGGTTATCCCTAGTGAGTACCTAGAGCACCCAAGGAGCACCAATAGGTTTTGGGTTCCTAGGAGCATTTTCTCTACCCCGTAGATGGGTTAGAGAGTGCCAACTCCAATTAGAAGGGTAGTTAACCCAACTTTGATGAAGTTGACACTCGGAGAGCATTTTCAAGGTTATTGTTAACCTTTGAAAATGAAAAGAATTCTTATTTACTCTTATAAGAGTAAAATGTGTCACAATTTGATAAATTGGATGATATTTTAAGTGACACAAATTGGGAAAATCATAAGAACTACCATGTTGGGATTTTGGTATGTTCTTGGGAAATTAAAGGCAAGTTATGCCTTAACTTAAAGTGGTTACTCTTTAAAAGAGTAAATTGTGCCAAAATTTGAGGAATATGTTTAATTTAAATTGGCACAAATTAGGAAAAGCAAAAGAAATGTCAAAATTGGATTATTGTCATTTTCTTGGGAAATAGTGGGCAATCTAGGTTTTAAATCTTAATTTAGCTAAGGATTAAGGATACTTAGATAGGTAATCTAGGTATGTTTTACTTATGCTAAAACTTGCCATGTCTTGTTTGCCCATCATATGCCATGACATCATGCTTATTTTTGCATTCATATTTTATTATGAAAACCATAAAAATATCATGTAATGTCATACATACATCATGTAGTTATAAGAAATTTTCTTTTGAAAATTATTTCTTTTTGATGTATGCCATAACATCATCATGCACTATTTTATTTCCTTGTAAATTAAGGACTAATGACATTTATTAACAAGTAACATTCTTGGTGGATGTTTATAACTCAAAATGCCTAGATAGATATACATGATCCCTAGATTAGGGCAAAACCAAAGTTTACATCTCACTAAAGAACTATAAGGTGACTTGTATGTGGTTTTGTACACATTAAATACAAGTGAGATGTTAGAATGATGAACAAAACTCAAGATGTTGATTTAGTACATTCTTTTGAGTTTTAGATTCATCAAAACACATAGTTATGTGTTTTCCAATCATTGGGAAAGCTAATGTACAAGTCATGTGCATTGAGCCCAAGGAACATGGTTGGATATTGATTTTGAAAATAATTTTAAAATACTTTTGGAAAACCTTGATGAAGACTATCTTTTGATAGTGATCATCATTGAAGAGTTAGGCACAAACTTGAAGAAAACACTAAAGTTTTTACAAGTTTTCAAGTTTGTGTCAATCTTTGAAAATATGAAGTATTTTCTTAGAAACTATTTTTCCATGATACTATATGCCCTAAATAATGTCTACAATGATTTTTACGATTTTTGGGATTTTGTAGAATTTTCTAGGGGGTTCTGAAATTGACTGAAATGAAATTTCAGCAATTTCAGAGCTTCAATCGATCACCCGATCGATTGAAGGGTCTCAATCGATCGGGCGATCGATTGAGAGAAAGCTTCTCGCGAACAGAAGCTTCCTGGATCGATCCACCGATCGATCCAGCCCTCCTAAATTGATCAGTGGATCGATTCAAGCAGGTTCAATCGATTGGGACCCAACTCCAATCGATTGGGAATGCTGATTTCAGCTGGTAAAGCCTGATTTTAGCATTTTGGACCATCTTTAGTCTAGGTAACCTTTCCTTACCCCTCAAAACACATTTGTATACATTTAGGGGGAGTTTTCATGTTGAAAACAAGAATGGATTGGTTAAGGAAGACTAAATAGAGGTTTAGGTTGAGGTTTGGTTTCATTATTGAATTTATGAATCTCAAAACTTCTAATTTTGGGTTTCCTAAAGGTTTAGGGATTCCAAGTCATTGTTGGTGCAATGACAGAAGTTACGTGAATGTCTTTAGGGGGAGTTACTCTTTAAGGACATGAAAATCTAATTTTTCATACACCTTGGAAGGTGGTTAACCTTCTGTCGTGAAAATGCTCAAGGTTGGACATTTGACTTCAATGCAGATTGGATATCTTCATTGTTCAAGTGGTGCATGTTCATGGATGAGCATGTGATGATAATGAAGGGTATGAGACCTTCATTTGAATCGTGTGTGAACACAACAAGTGACTCTGTCCCAACTAGTGGTATTCACACAACAAGTGAATATACCAAGTGGTATATTCTCAAGGATGAGCATTTAATGATAGTGAAGGGTATGAGACCTTCGTTATCGGATTATGAGCAACAAGTGAAGTTGTGAACAAGGTTAGGTAACTCTTCAGGGGGGAGAGTTTGCTTATTTTGATGTGTGCCAATAGGGGGAGAATGAAAGAGTTTAAGTTAGACCTTCATTATCTAAGAGGGAGTTTGCCCTCTTAGGGGGAGAATGTAGGGTTTAACTTACGTCTTCATTACCTAGTGGCATGAAGAAGGTTGAGGCTATGGGATTAGCCTAACTTACAAGTGGTATTGTCAAACATCAAAAAGGAGAAGATTGTTGGTGCAATATTGTCCAGGTCAAGGTTGACCGTGTTGACTGAGCTTGAATTGAGTCAAGCTCGAGTCTTGATGTTGTGGTTTCGATGTTTGACAATACATGTAGTCAATATATGAAGATTGCAGGTGCAATTGTTCATGTGTGAAGGAGAGTCAAGTAGGTCAAGGTTGATTGGATACTTGACGGGAAAGACCTAGTGAGTGAAGTTAGGCAGAAGGAAATCCTGGTGAGTGAAGCCAGGTGAAAGACCTAGTGAGTGAAGTTAGGCAGAAGGAAATCCTGGTGAGTGAAGCCAGGTGAAAGACCTAGTGAGTGAAGTTAGGCAGAAGGAAATCCTGGTGAGTGAAGCCAGGTGAAAGACCTAGTGAGTGAAGCTAGGCAGAAGGAAATCCTGGTGAGTGAAGCCAGGCACGAGGAAATCCAGATGGATCAAGGCTGATAAGACATCTGGTGTTGGAAAGTCCAAGTAGGTCAAAGGGATTGACCAGATACTTGGCACGAGGAGGGAAGTCCAAGTAGGTCAAAGGGATTGACCGGATACTTAGCACGAGGAGAAAAGTCCAAGTGGGTCAAAGGGATTGACCGGACACTTGGTGAGCGAGTTCTAGCAGGTCAAGGGTGACCGGATGCTAGGCATGATGTACCAACAGGTCATGGTTGACCGGATGTTGGTTTAGGGGACTTTGGACTTATTTTTGGGCAAAAACAAGGGCTGGATCGATCAGCCGATCGATTGGCTCATGCCCAATCGATCGACCGATCGATTGGGAGAGTCCCCGCGATAAACTTTCTCCCAATCGATAAGTGGATCGATTGGGGAGAAGTGTCGCGCGAATAGAACAGCTCTGGATCGATCGCCTATCGATCCAGAGCCCCCAATCGATCAGTGGATCGATTGGGAAGTGCGATTTCGCACAATAAGCCTTGGATCGATCAGCCGATCGATCCAAGCAATTCTTGAGAGCACAGAGGTGCTCTAGATTGATCAGCCGATCGATCCAAAGCCTCCCCGATCGATTGGGAGCAATCCAATCGATTGGGATCCGACCGTTGGCATCATATTTAGCTGCAGGCGTTCGATTCCTTCGGAAGAACTTGCACTGTTCACTCCCGATCTTCACAGCAACTCCACAGCTTCTCCACAAAGTTCAGATCGCCAGTTCTTGAAGGTTCTTGGAGGTTTTTCCAAGTCAAGAGGTGGATCTATAGCTGAAGAAGAAAGCTAGGGTTAGGGTTTCTCTTGTGCAAACTTGTATGCTTTTGCTTGTATTTTGTTCCCTTTCCCTTTCTTCTTGTAGTGTGAACTTGTAGGGCTTCTCCGCCTTTGGTAGTTACCATAAAGGAGTGTTTTTCATAGTGGAGGGTGCGTGAGTGTGTGGATCCTTGGATTAGTCACCTCTTGTGAGGTGGATACCAAGTAAATCCTTAGAGTTAGCGTTGTGTTTGTTTTCTTTGTATTTTCCGCTGCACATCTTTGAAGAAACAAGCAATGAAGAGCACGACGAGCGCACTGAGCTATTCACCCCCCTCTAGCTCCACATTCGGTCCTAACAAGTGCCTCCCTCCACAACAGATGAGTTTGTTTGCGGATCACTAGGTCAAACTTCCTTTATAGATGATTATAGGAAATTATTTAGGAGCGTGTGATCTTCTCCAATTGAAGGGGTACAATCCAATTTAATGGACTAAGTATCAAGTAATGTTATACACTTAGACACATTTAATAATATCCTCCCCAACAGAGTGACTGCTATTATTTGTGTGACCAAGGGGATACCAATTATTAATTTTATTTGTCATAAAGTTAGGATGACAAGATAATAAAATTAATGGGTAAAACCTCCTCTTACAAATGTTGAATTTTTATACGTCCACACTAACATGGCATGCAAAATTCACGGTGTTTTGAGGTGTTGGTAAATTTAAATAGTATTGTTTGAGAAATCAATATTATTCTAAATTTAGAGTCTTGACCAAAAGTTTATTTTGTGATTCATAGGATGACTTTCAACCCATTGGCTATTATACTGAAAGAGAATGAACTTACTAGTCCCAACTACATAGATTGTATAAGCACAGCACTTTCCTAACAACCTATGTGTTCCTCATGAGTTAAACTTGAATTGGAAACCGAAGTTAACATTTTTACTTCAAGTTCAACTCAAGTGTTCTTCAGGAGTTAAAACTTGGATTGCAAATGATACTTAACATTATTAATCCAAGTTCATCCCATGTTACAGAAGTTGATTAAATATCTATTTCAAGGATTGGCTTCCAGGTTAAACATGGCGAGGCACTCGACCTTCTTGGGTATGGGATCATCCACCACTTCCTAGACAAAGCCTTTCAAAGAAATTGAAAATTTAAACTTCTTACAGTAACCCTAGGTTTAACTACAGAGACCTCAATAGAAGCACAAGATCAAAACACTAAATCGAAACACAAAAAATGAAACACGAAATCGCTAGCCTCTTGTGTTGGTATTTCAGGATCCATACAAAGAAAAACTAGTTTCGCTGCGGAATTAAGAACTAATTATACCTTTCTTTGTAAACAAAGACCTCTTGATCTTCTGCTGTATTCCTCTCCTCCTCTTGGACGTCGTGTGGGCGATGATCTATCAAGATGAAATCCACCCGAACCACTTCTCCTCCAAGAAATTTCGGCCACCAAGGAATGCCAGAATAGGAAACTTCATTATCTTCTTCTTCCCCTCCAAGCAAACCGGCCACAAGAAGATGGAGCTTGATGTGCCGCCGACCTTAAGAGATGAAAACAAAGGGAGAAGGGAAAGAGAGAAGGGCCGGCCACCAAGGAATTAAAGAACCACCGGCCACCAAGGATATATAAGGTAGAGTCCCTCGTTCTCTTCTTCTTCTCCTTCAAGCAACCGACCACCAATGGAATCAAAAGTGTGTCGCCGGCCCTAAGCTTTAGAAGAAAAGAGAGGAGTCGACCACCAAAGATAGAACAAGAGAGGAATCATGTAGATCATTATTCTTCCTCTAAGGCACCATCTATCCTCTTTTATAATCCTTGGTAATGGCTAAAAAGGAAAGTTTTAAACATAATTAAAACTTCCTTTTAATTCCAATCATGACAAAAAAGGAAATTTTAATTAAAATCTCTCTCTTTTAAATTTCTTATTGTGATGGTTACAAAAGGAAAGTTTTAAAATTAATCTCTCTCTTTTAAACATTGTAGATGACTACAAAAAAGGAAAGATTAAAATTAAAACTTTTCTTTTAAATCATGGTTACAAAAAAGGAAAGTTTTATCAAAAATAAAATCTCTTTTTTAAATACTACAAATAAGGAAAGGTTTTAACAAAATTAAAATCTCTCTTTTAATCCTTTGTAGATAGCTATAGATGGAAATATTTTAAAATTTAAAACTCTCTTTTAAAACCATGTGGATGGCTATAAAAGGAAAGATTTTAATAAAAATAAAATCCCCTTTTAATCCTACTGGTCGACCCCTAGCTTGGGCACCAAGCCATGCTTTGGCCGACCACTTCTTGGGCTCCAAGTTAATGCTTGGCCGACCCCCTTGCACCAAGCAAGGATGTGTCCGGCCCATTACTTGGGTAAGAAGTAGACTTGATGGATATAAGACTTTATAGAGGCTACAACAGGGATCGAGAGGAGAAATTGGTTTTGACCTCGCGATAAGCTTGAGCTTCCTGTGTTCGACCCGAACACCCAACTCAAGTTCATCAATAATAACTCATACCACTAAAGAGTTATTATTGAACTACTGCACCAATCTCATATTACATTATGAGCTCCTTCTTATTATGAGTACGTTAATCTCTCTGTGTTTAAGATATCGAACGTCCATTAATTAAATGAGTTACTGACACTCACTAAATTAACATCTAGCTCCAAGAGTAATACCACTCAACTTCATTGTCATATCGGAGTAAGTTCACCTACTGGGTTTACATGACAATCCTTATGAGCTACTCAAGGGGGCATCATCAACATAGATAAATAGGACACAATTTTCTTCTATAATCAATAACACACCATATAAATAATATTATTTCCCAACTTATCGGGCTTATTGATTTAACGAATAAATCTCACCCATTGATAAATTAAAGAAATAAATACTAAGTATATGTGCTTGTTATTATATCGGGATTAAGAGTGCACACATTAATAATAACAGAGGTTATGTTCTTTTATGCAGTCAGTATAAAATGAACAACCTCGAATGGTCCTACTTAATACACATGATCCTGTTCGAGTGCGAGTAGACGGACGCTGGGAAGATGGCGCTCACGTTGATCGGATGTCGGCTGAAGGCGATGTGGACCTCCGACGAGCTAAGCCTGCAACCACAGAATCATTAGTGCCGAGCCAAGGAGGGGTTCCCCAGCGATGACCCTCCGATGCTCAAGTCAGTCATTGGCAAGCGAATGAAGGATAAAGTAGAAAGGAGCAGCGCAATTGTAGCTACAGTAATCTCAAAACATACCTACGACGAAGTCTGGGGGTCCTTATATAGGGCTCCTGAGTGGCGCATGCACGCTTCCCGAGGCATGCACGCTTCTCTAAGTATGCTTGGAAAGGATGTGTCAGAAAAGCATGCCTGACGCCATACCTTAACAGCCCGAGTATATCTTTGATGTGACAGTGGAAGCTTCCACCGTATGATTCTTTATCTGCCCATGCCGCCAGCCACGCCGCCTGTCAATGGCACTGATCCCCAGGAAGATATTACCAACTGCTCCCTTTGTCTGTTATTGGGCCGAGCGGGAGAGCCACTCGGCCAGTCGGCCGTCCGGACAATGCAACGGCCGGGCTGAGGGTCCGCTCGGTCGATGAGCTGCTGCCGGCTACACCTCGCCGGGCGAAGGAGTCCTACCTGTCAAGTCGAGGCTGCATCCACTGTTTGTCGAGCGGGATGGCCGCTCGGCCTTCGTGTCTCCCTGGTTGAGCTTTATGAGCGTCGAAAACTCGGTGTCTCACCGAGCTATCGAAGTGTTGGACCGACTACTATATCTGCTGACAGGGAAGGTAGTTCGCCCGATTGGACGTCCACCTAACATTGACCACTTTGACCACCTACCGGGCGGGCCCTATCTTACCATCGGATCATGTGTCTCCCCCTTAAGTCTAGTCAAAGGAGGTTGCAAGTCCGACTGACTGGACAAGCAGTCTGGTGACCAATTGGCTGATAAGCCAATGAGCCGGTTGGATCCCGATCGACCCGTGTAGGACTGGTCTTTCTTGGCCGATCGGCACTTTGAGCCTTTGCACTTGGATTTTTCCTCATCACCCCCAGAGGGGTGCGACCTGGTCGGTCAATGCTGATGCTGCCCAAATCTCCTCAGAATACATGTAAATCACCTCCATTAAGGCCAAGCACGCACCCACACCCATTAAATGCTGCCTTGTGGGAGGGCGCCACGTGTTGCCAGTGCAGACGCCTTACGTCCGAGGTGACAACTGCTGATGTGATGTTTGGCGGTTCAAATTCAACGGCTGGATGTGCGCTCCAATTCCCGTGCCCTAGATTGGACTACTCCGGTCGACCACGCCCATCTTTATAAAGCCTCAACGTCGCCCTTTCTTCCTCTGCGTTTTCTCCGACAGTTCTGCTCCGACGATTATCCTGCGTCCAGTGCTCCAGGGGTTCTTCTGTGTTCAGTGCTCTAGCGATCCTCTCCCTCTTGTAAGCTCTCCCTTTCCATCTACATTGTTGCTTTCCTATTGCTCCTTTTTGATCATCGTACTTTTCAGTTTTGCGTTTTCCAGCCATCTTTCCTTTCGTATCTTCTGCCTTTTCATTCCCCGGCCCTGGCGAGCTCCTCGCAGCTATCTGACCCTGTTTCTGATCTCTAGTACGCCACCATGGAGACTCAGTTCAACGCGGCTGACGTCGCGCATCTGATAAATGCTTTTGACCTCCCACCCGACCATGAAATAGTTTTAGCCTCCCCGTCCGACCGGCCAAACGACCCTCCAAATGGCACGGTTTGCTTCTTCCGAGACCAATTCATGGCCGATCTTCGGTTCCCATTCACCCCTTCATAACTGAGGTCTATAACTACTTCCGCGTCCCACTCGCCCAGCTCATCCCTAACTCTTTCCGCTTGTTGTGCGGCGTGATAGTGTTGTTCCGAGTGCACAACATTCCTCTGACCCCTCAGGTCTTCCGCTACTTCTACTATCCCAAATAGTCCGAGCTGGGCACGTACCTTTTCCAATCTCGGATCAGCCTAGTCTTCTTTGATAGAATGCCCACCTCCAACAAGCACTGGAAGGAGTACTTTTTCTACTTGAGACTCCTCGAGTGGCCCTGCTTCCGGACCATGTGGCAGGTCGGGCTCCCTACTCAACCAGATTTGAAGAAGTACAAGACCCGACCGGACTACCTCAATGTTGCTAATATGCTGGCTGGCCTGAAATTCAACATTCATAAGTTGCTGGCAGAGGGTGTGATGTACGTGTTTGGGCTAAGTTTGATCCGAACGAAGCTCCCGAGCAGCCTAGGTATGAAATTTCTCGACCTTCTTCCTTTGAGTCTAACTAATTATGTTCTTCTTTTGCAGCTGACATCATGATACGTGCTTGAGTAGCTGTAGCCACGACCAAGGAGATGGAACGGCTTGACCTGCCTCCTGTCGACTCATAGGAGGGCACAGTTGGGGAAACAACAATTGCGGGCGACGGGACCGCCGAGCGGACGCCCAGTGCGGGAGGGGCGACCGACCCAAGATCGGTCCGAGTAGCGCCACCTATCATCCCTGCTGAGGGTCCAAGGTCCTCGGGCGATGAAGTGTCGCTTTCCCGCAAGAGACGCCGAACGGACGCACCTTCCCATTCCGCTACTTCGGCTGTCCAAGCCTCTGCAAGGGAGGCACCCCATCCCTCACTCCCGCAATAGTGGAGGCTACCTCTTCCGATCAGACTCTGTCTGTGACTGAGTTTTCAGCACCGTTCGCAGTGCAGCCGATCACTTCCTTGCCACCAGCTAGCCGGAAGATAACCCGCTTCGTTGTCCTTCCAGTCCCCCCTGCCCACACTTCAGGACCGAGAGCCTCTTCTCACTCAGCACCGAGTGGGCGATGATCAGTCACTGCCACTCTTCGCCTGCCGAAGGAGGACTTTCTTGTGCCAGGCGACCAACCCAGCTCTCCCCAGCATCAAGTCTATTTTCGTGGTCGGCTCGCTCGCATCTGGGAAGAAGCGAGGGCTCGAACGACCATGAAACCCCTGGGTGCGCTTGCTGATAGCCATCTGGAGATGTCCACTAGGGTTAGTATTTTCAACATTCAATTCATAAGTTACCTCCGCTCGACAATATTTGCTTGCAGTACTGGGTGGAGAATATTGTCATGTGCCAGTGGCTGACACAAGTGCAGGACGAGCTGAAGAAGCTCAAAATTTTTGGAGAAGCCTCCTCCCAGGGGCCATCGGTCGCCCGTCTGTAGGCCGAGCTGGCAAAGGCCCAACAACTTCTTGCGGCAGAGCAGCAAAAATCGGCCGAGCAGGCCAGTAGGCTGGACTAGATTGAGGCACAATTGAATACCTATGATCACAAACTCGAGTTGGCTACCAAAAGGAAACAATTAGCTATTGCCAACCTGGAGCAGAAAAACCAGGATGCTCGGCAATTGGCTGAGAAGCTGAAGAAGGCAGAGGACTTCCTGGTTGCTGAGTGGGAGAGCCGCTCGGCCAAGGAGGTGGAGCTTCAGGATCGAGTGAAGCACCTTGGAGAGGATCTGGGGGCCTCCCGAGCGGCATTGACATGATCAGGAGGTCGAGCCAGGCCGCTTTGTAGTTCTGAGGCAGCAATATCCCGCTCAGACCAATTTCTGGAGAAGGCGACCAACTGGATCGTCCACTTGTTCGAGCTGGCCATCGATGCTACGCTCATCCAGCTGAAGGCAAACGGTCATATTTTTGAAGCTTTCTCCGACAAGCATGTCGATCACGTCCAGCTCCTCGAGTCCATCCCCGACGAAGCCTTTGATTATATTGAGTGAGCGAGGGACTTGTAGAGAGTGTCCTTTTTGCAAGCTATGAATGTACTCCTGCCGTTCGGCAGTGCTTAACCTATTGTCAATGAAATTTCTGTGCTCTTTCTTCCTATGCTATCTTTCTGCTAGTATTCGGCTGTGTAATTCTGATCGGCCATCATGACCGTACTTTCAATATTGAAAGATTCGCTAGGATCATACCTCTGGAGTTTATAGTCGCCGCTCGACTCTGGGTTTTAATGTCTCCGCTAGACGATCTTCTAAGGTAGGAGTTTAAGGTCGCCGCTCGACCGCCGATGGAGACATGGTTTTAACGTCATCGCTCGACGACTTGGTGCAGACCAGGGTTTAAGGTCGTCGCTCGACCGTCAGTAGAGACATGGGTTTAACATTGCCACTTGACAATTTGGTGAAGATATGGGTTTAAGGTCGCCACTCGACCGTCAGTGGAGACATGGGTTTAACATTGCCGATTGACGATTTGGTGAGAACAGGGGTTTAAGGTCGCCGCTCGACCGTCAGTGGAGACATGGGTTTAACGTCACCGCTCGACGATTTGGTGAAGACAAGGGTTTAAGGTCGCCGCTCGACCGTCGGTGGAGACATGAGTTTAACATCGCTGCTCGACGATTTGGTGAAGACAGGGGTTTAAGGTCGCCGCTCGACTGTTGGTGGAGACATGAGTTTAATGTCGCCGCTCGACGATTTGGTGAAGACAGGGGTTTTAGGCCGCCGCTCGACCATCGGTGGAGACATGGGTTTAACGTCGCCACTCAACGATTTGGTGAAGACAGGGGTTTAAGGTCGCCGCTCGACCGTCAGTGGAGACATGAGTTTAACGTCGTTGCTCGACGAGTATTTGGGTAACATTTCATTTTTCATTTCAATCCTGCAATCAGAGGGCATAGGAAAAATGGAAGGTATACTTCAATTACATTGGCGTACCTTTCATCTAGCTCGATACGGTTGGAGGTGGTTCACACTCTAAGGACACTCTGGTTGCCGTCCGTCTTCATCTTCTAGGTAGTAGGCGCCCGAGCGAAGCTTCTCCACGACTTTGAATGGTCTGGCCCACAGAGCTTCTAGTTTAGTGACATCGCCGACCGACTTCACCTTTTTCCACACGAGGTCGCTGACCTGGAACGACCTCGGGATCACTCGTCGATTGTAGCTCTGCCTCATCCTTTTCCTATAAGCCATAAGTCCAACGGCTGGTTTGTCGCGCGTCTCATCCACCAAGTCCAGCTCCAGAAGCCTCCGCTCAGCGTTGTCTTCACCGTATTGCTGTATTCGATTGGACTTGACTCCTACCTCCACCGGAATGACCACCTCACCGTCATACACGAGGTGGAATGGGGTTACACCCGTGCCTTCCTTAGGGGTCGTTCGGATTGCCCATAATATGCCGGGGAGCTCGTCCACCCAACTTCCTCCGATGTGGTCGAGCCGAACTCGCAAAATTTACAAGATCTCCTGGTTGGCGACTTCAGCTTCCCCATTGCTTTGAGGGTACGCTACGGAGGTGAAGGCCTGCTGGATGTCATACTCCTCACACCACTCTCTGAGTTTCCGTCAGAAGAACTGTCTACCATTGTCTGAAACGAGTCGACGCGGAATGCCAAACCGACAGATGATATGCTGCCAGATGAACTTTTGGACCATCTGCTCGATTATTTTGGCCAGCGGCTCGGCTTCGACCCACTTGGATAAATAGTCCACCGCGACGAACAAGAACTTTCGCTGCCCGGTCGCCACGGGGAAGGGTCCCATAATATCCATGCCCCATTGGTCAAACAGGCACGACATAGTGGAGGCCTTCATCTCTTCGATCGACCGGTGGGAAAGGTGGTGATACTTCTGGCAGGATAGACAGTTGGCTACTGTTCGAGCGACATCTTCTTGTAGCATCAGCCAGAAGTACCCGACCAGCAGGATCTTCCTTGCTAGTGATCAACCGCCCAGATGTCCTCCACAGGAGCCTTGGTATACTTCTTGTAGTATATAGTCGATATCCTCTGATCCGATGCATTTAAGCAATGGTCTGGAGAAGGCCTTCTTGTAGAGCTGGTCCCAGACTAAGGTGAAGCGACCGACCCTTCTTCTTAATAAGCGAGCTTCCTCCCGATTAGAAGACATAGCTCTCGATCATAGAAACTCTATTATGGTCGTTCTCCAATCACTGGGGAAAGTGAGCCCCTCCATCCGATCGACGTGCACCACCAAGGATACTTGCTCGATCGGTTGAGTAATGACGATCGGCGAGAGTGAGCTCGCCAATTTGGCCATCTCGTCCGCTGCTTGGTTCTCCGCTCGGGGGATCTTCTGGATAATTACCTCCTGAAAGCTCGCCTTCAGCTTTTCGAAGGCTTCGGCATACAACTTGAGTCGCGTGTTACTGATCTCGAATGCTCCAACCAGCTGTTGAGCGGCTAATTGAGAATCAGAGTGGATAAGAACTCTGCCCGCACCGACGTGCCGAGCGGCTTATAAGCCGGCTATAAGAGCCTCGTACTCGGCTTCACTGTTAGTTGCCCGGTACTCTAGCCGAACGGACAACTGCACCCGCTCTTCTTGTGGGGAGATAAGCAGTATGCCGATCCCACTACCTTGCCGAGTGGACGACCCATCCACATATATTTTCCATATTGAGTCGGGTTCAGGGTTTTGCACCTCCGTGACAAAGTCAGCTAAGGCTTGCACTTTGATGGTCGTTCGGGGATGATATTGGATATCAAACTCGTTGAGTTCCATTGTCCATTTGATCAGCCGGTCGAACGCCTCTGGGTTAAGCAAGACTCTTCCTAGAGGGTTGTTGGTCATCACTACGATAGTGTGGGCGAGGAAATAAGGGCGAAGCCTCTGAGCGGCGAGTACCAAGGCAAATGCGAGCTTCTCAAGATCAGTGTAGTGAGATTCAGCATCCTTTAATATATGACTCAAGAAGTTCACTGGCTGTTTTTCGTCGTTTTGCCGAACCAGCGCCGAGCTGATAGCGTGATAAATCCGAAGTGGTTCACCGGCAGTAGGCTTAGCTAGTACAGGTAGTGAGTTCAGATATACTTTGAGTTCCTCGAAGGCTCGGTCACACTCCTCGTCCCACTGAAACTTGATGGCTCGGCGCAAAATTTTGAAGAAGGGAAGACTCCGGTCGGACGACTTGGAGATGAATCGTGACAATGCTGTTATCCGCCCGGTAAGGCATTGTGCTTCCTTCAAGTTTCTTGGTAGTGGCATATCTTGAAGTGCTTTTACCTTGCTGGGGTTTGCGCCAATACCCCGCTCAGTGATGATATACCCCAGGAAGGGCCCACTTTTAGCGCCGAATAGATACTTTTGAGGATTTAACTTTATTCCATACGTTCGAAGGGTCTGGCAGGTCTCCTTGATGTCTGCATAGAGATCGACGACTCGGAGAGATTTAATTAATATGTCGTCGACATATACCTCCATGTTGCGGTCGATGCTACCACCGGAAGACTTTGTTTATCAGCCGCTAGTAGGTGGCTCCTACATTCTTCAAGCTGAACGGCATTACATTATAGCAGTACATACAATCGGCGGTGATGAAGCTGACTTTCTCTTGATCTTTATGGGCGAGCAACACTTGATGATACCCCTGATACGCGTCTAGCATGCATATCAGTTCGCACCCGGTTGTGGAGTCTACCATCTGATCGAGCCTGGGCAAGTGATAAAAGTCCTTCGGGCATGTCTTGTTAAGTGTTGGTTGCTACTCGGAATACCGTTCTAGTTCCCCTGTACAAAAATTTGTACAAGCATAGAACTATCCTAGCTACCCATGTGCTTTACTGAAGTTAAATTTGGATTGCAAATGATGCTTAACATTATTAATCCAAATTGTCCTTCAGAAGTTAAACTTGGATTGAAAATGATATTTAACATTTTTACTCCAAATTTGACCGATGTGATCTTCCTAAGTTAAACCATACTGCAGAAGTTAATTAAATATCTATTTTAAAGATCGACTTCCAGGTTAAACATGGCGAGACACTAGGCCTTATTGGGTATGAGATTATTCACCACTTCCTAGACAAAGCCTTTCAAAGAAATCGGATATTTAACTTCTTACAGTAAACTAGGTTTAACTACAAAGACCTTAATAGAAGCATAATATCGAAACATGAAATCAAAAAATAAAATCGATAACAAAACAATAACCTAAAACTGATAGCCTCTTGTATTTGGTTTTTCAAGATCTATACAAAGAAGATGAACTAGTTATTATGCGGAAATAAATAACTAGTTATACCTTTCTTAGTAGCTTATAGACATCTTTATCTTCTGTTGTATTCCTCTCCTTCTCTTGGACGTCGTGTGGGCGACGATCTACCAAGATGAAATCCACCCAAGCCTCTTCCTTTGCTTCCAAGTCTCGGCCACCAACTAACCTCCAAGGGATGCTAGACAAGAGAGCTTCCTTCTCTTCTTCTTCTCCTTAAAGCAACCGGCCACCAAGAGAAAACCAAACTTGATGTCGCAGGCCTCAAAGAGAGAAAACAAAAGGAGAAGAGAGAAAGAAGAGGACCAGCCACCAAGGGAATAAAAGAGAGAAGTTTCGACCACAATAGAGAGGATGCAAGGCTTAGGTTGTTCTCAATGAGGCACCCTCTCCCTCTCTTTTATAATCCTTGGTGAATCCAAAAAAGGAAAGTTTTAAAACAAAAAATTAAAACTTGTTTTTATTCCTTTACATGGTCGGCCACCACTTGTGCATCAAACAAGGAAAGATTTTAAACAAAAATTAAAATCTTTCTTTTAAAGTTCCTTTTGTGGTTAGCTATAAAAGGCATGTTTTATAAAATTAAAATCTTCTCTTTTAAATCCTTTTGTGGATATCTATAAAAGAAATGATTTAAAATAAAACTCCTTTTATATCATGGTTACAAAAAAGAAAAGTTTAAAATTAAAATCTTTCTTTTAAACATTATAGATAACTACAAATAAGGAAAGATTACTAATATCTCTTTTAATCCTTTATAGAAAACTATAAAAGGAAAGATTTAAAACTCTCTTTAAAAACCATGTGGAAAGCATCATAAAAGAAAAGTTTTTAACAAAAATAAAAACTTTCTTTTATTTCCTTTTGTGACCGATCTAAAAAAGGAAAGTTTTATGATTAAAATCTTTCTTCTAAATCCTTTTATGGATGACTATATAGGAAAGATTAAAACTTCCTTTTCTATTCCTATGTGGCCGGCCACATCTTGGACACCAAGATATGCTTAGGCCGGCCACCTCTTGGCTCCAAATAATTCTTGGCCGGCCCCTTGCAAGCAAGGCTTGGCCGGCCCATTACTTGGGTAAGAAGTGGGCTTAAGGTGGATATAAGGCTTCATATAAGAGGCTACAATAGGGATCGAGAGGAGAAATTGGTTTTGGCCTCCCGATGAGCTTGAGCTTCCTGTGTTTGCCCCGAACACCCAACTCAAGTTCATCAATAATAACTCATACCACTAAAGAGTTATTATTGAACTACCGCACCAATCCCATATTACATTATGGGCTCATTCTTATCATGAGTGCATTAATCTCCCTGTGTTTAAGATATTGAATGCCCATTAATTAAATGAGTTACTGACAACTCACTTAATTAATATCTAGCTCCAAGAGTAGTACTACTCACCTTCATTATCATGCCGGACTAGGTCCACCTGCAGGGTTTACATGACAATCCTTATGAGCTCCTCAAGGGGACATCATCAACCTAGATTACTAGGACACAATTTCCTTCTATAATCAACAATACCATATAAATAATATTATTTCTCAACTTATCGGGCCTATTGATCCAACTGAATAAATCTCACCCATTGATAAATTAAATAAATAAATACTAAGTATATGTGCTTGTTATTATATCGAGATTAAGAGCACACACTTCCATAATAACAGAGGTCATGTTCTTTTATGCAGTCAGTATAAAAGAACAACCTCAAATGGTTCAATTCAATACACTCATAGTGTACTAGTGTAATTTTATAGTCAAGATAAACTAATAGCAAATTACACTACAACCATTCCAATGGTTTGTCCCAATCCATCTTGGTTATGAGCTACTATTTATAATTTATAAGGAACTGATAACATGATCTTCTGTGAGACACAACACACCATGTTATCTACAATATAAATTAAATGGACAACTACATTTTACATAAATGCAGACATTTGACCAATGTGATTCTTATTTAAAATAAATGTTCATACAAAAAGGTAGGCTTTTAGTATACATCCTAACAATCTCCTATTGGATCGAGATCGTGCTAGAGGGGGGGGGGGGGTAGGGTGAATAACACTCGTGGCTTATTCGCATTTCGTAATTCAGAAATCATTCGAGAAAGCGCAACTGAAATAATAAAACGCACAGAAGGACCCAAGTGGTTTTACTTGGTTCAGAGTCTTAGGTGACTCTTACTCCAAGGCCCACGCTCGTTGAGCGTTTACTTTGGGAAATTCACTATTAAAGCGCAAGGTTACAAATATGTATTATAAAACAATAATTAACAGGCTATACCGACAACGAAAATATTGAAACTAGAACTCCGAGTCGTCGGGGACTTATAACAACACTTCAGGGCGTCTCTTTAGAAGCAAACAATAGCTGGATTACTTGTGAACTTGCTCTTGAAAGGTGCTTTTCGAACCCCCCTTATATAACCTACTTGAGGCGCCTCAAAGGTTCATTGAGGCGCCTCAAACCCGCCGAGTCAACCGCACGGATAAGCGCTGAAATCTTCTTCGCTGATACAGTTAAAGGCATCTCCATCAACCTTGAAGGCGCCTCCAAGCTGTCCAAGGTGCCTCCAGCTCAGTCTGAGGCGCCTCCAGTTCTGCTGTGCACAAACTCAGCTCCTTTGCACCCGAGGCGCCTCCAAGCTCCAAGGAGGCGCCTCAGACACTGTTCATCCGAGACAAACTTTGTGATTTTGGTACCTGCAACTATGTTAGTCCAAAAATACCCTGCACCATAGAGTTAGCACATAACAATAGAAAGAATATGAAAGTGTGACAGTCTCCCGGCTGTCCGGTTCTGACTTCGAATTTCCAACCGAAAACCCTAGGTCGAACCAACGCCTACTATTCTCTCTTCCGAGGAACGCGTCCTCACCTACTCCCCTCAAGAGAGATTACCTAATACCAGTAGGTCCTCCAGACCTGACTGAACTTTCCGCCTAGGGTTACCACCCCCTAGGCCTAGGGTTACCGCCCCCTAGGATTTTTCTACACCTAGGGTTACCACCCCCTAGGACCTAAGGTTTCCCCCCCTTAGGATTTTCCTCCACCTAGGGTTACCACCCCCTAGGGTTACCACCCCCTAGGGTTACCACCCCCTAGGGTTTTCCTCTTGCCTAACCGCAGCTAGGACTTTTGCCTAAGAATAGTTAGGACTTTCTTGCAAGCTCAATCAGACATGTTAGATCACAAATAAGCTTAACTTTGAATTCCTTTGCCATTATCAAAACAAAGGTTCGATCGTCGTATGCTTCTCGCACTAACAATCTCCCCCTTTTTGATTATGGCAATTGAAATTCAATGTTAAGTAAAATAGACGTATATCTGATCTTCAACGTTTAAGTAAGAAACATAAGCAAGCTTAAGTAAATAAATTCAAACGCAAGCCTAACTTAAGCTGACATATACTTAAACTTAAGGCTTCCCCTTAACAAGAGCCCTCTTTATTTTAAATTTTGAATTTTCCTACTCTCCCCTTTTGCCATATATCAAAATAAACAAAGGAATAAGAAAAATGGCCATAGAAATTTAACCAAAAATGGTCAATTTAACCAAAATGGAAAATATTTCGTTAAATTTTGAAAAATCCTTTTTGAATAATATGAGGTTAAATTTGAAAAGTCCTTTTCAAAAGAAATATTTATCTTAATAATCTTTAGAAAATATTCAGTTAAATTTTGAAGGAAGTGTAAGAAGAAAGAAACTTAGTTTAAAAAGTTGAATCCTTAAAATTCTATGAAAACACTTAGCTTTTTGAATTTTAATCTTGTTACAAAACTTTTAGCTAAGTGAATGTTTTAGGAATTATTTTGAAAAGTAACTTTTAGCTAAAGGAAATTGTTTTGAGTTTGAAGGTAACTTAGCTAAATTTAAAGAAATATGTAGATAATTTTTGAAAAGTTAAATTCTTAAAGACATTAAGATTAAAGACATTTTCTTAATTTCAACAAGGCTTTGTGAACAATATTAAACTTTGAAAAATACTTAGCTTAGAAATAAAAACACTTAACTTTTGAAAACCCTTTAAGAAAATGCTTAGCAATTTTTGAAACAACCTTAAAACACTTAGTCAAATTTTAACAAGCTTTTGAAAGATGTGTAATTAAGATTTAAGGCAAATTTAGGCTAATTTGAACAAGTAATTGGCAAAGCAATTTTGAAAAACTGGATTTAAAGAGATTTTGAAAAATACTAAATTTTAAAGAGTGTTTAAGAAAAGATAAACTTAACAGGTTGTAACTAAGGCCATTTTCACGTCAATTTAAGAAATCCTAAAGTCCAAGCATGAGTACCTTTAACTAATCTTCTTCACAATATTAATATTCTTGGTCACATGTCTAATCATTAGCTACTTGCTATTTGTCTAGAGGACAATAGCTTTCACTTAGTTAGTCAAGTTAAGTCAATTGATCCAGTTAGATTTGACTAGGGCTGGATGACTTAACTTGATTAATGTAATGTTAGTTTTTAACACCCAGACTTACTGTGATGTACAGAAATAAGCATTCTGAAGTCCAAACAGTACCCTATGCATCTCACGTCATTCTAAGTTTCTTTCAAACACAAGCAAGTTATGCCTAGGGTGTTTGTGAGATGCTCTGGCTGAAATCTAGGGGAACATGATATCTAAAGGTAAGTGCCTAGGCTAAGTCCAAATTTTGAAAGTCTAATAAACTTGGGATTTTGGAGATATTTTTCCTAGAAGTTTTATAAAAGAAACTAAGCAATAGTCTAATATGTGCAGAACTAAGCAACTTAAATATAACAAAAACTAGTAAGCAGAAAGTTAGGTTTGAGTAACAAAACTTTGATCGACAAAAGTTTAACAAGGTAATAATAAAATAGCAGATGAAAGTGTCTGTGTCCAAAGTCCAAAGTACAACGCATGAAAAGATAGTATCACTGAGTAGGATCATCAGCTGGAGGGTTGTCAGCTAGAGGTGGTGCAATAGGCTGCTCGGGAGCAGGCTGTCCCTGACGAAGAGAGGCAAAGCCGGAAGCTACCTCTGTGCGAAGCATGCGAAACTCATCCAGCATAAGCCGTCGTGTCTGAGTGGAGTAAATCTCAAGACGTGTGAGTCGGTCCTCGACCGATAAGGATGATCGTGTCGAGGTCAACGACCCTGCCGAAGTGGAGGGCTGTCCATGAATGTCCTCGGTTGTGAACTCAAGCCAGTCCTCTCCCTCAGCTAGAGCAAAGAAGGCAATGAACTCGACGTCTGCCTCGGGCCCTCTCGGAGCAACTGGCTCATCCTCGGCTGGGTCTGCTGGCGGAGGCCTGCCCACCCATACTAGGACCCCCTGAGCAGTGACATCTATATGCGCTAACCTAAGAGAACCTAGCCCAAACTCATCATAATGGGTAAGAGGAATGACCGTCCCCCGAGTCACATCTATGCCCTCTATCGTCGAAAAGATGGACGTCAACACGTGGCAGTAGGACATGTGAACTACTCGGGATGTGACAAGACTAGCAACATTAACTATGTTAGAGAACATATGTAATGCAATGTCTATCTCTAAATGATGACATAATGTGTACAAAAAGAAAGAATGGGACGGACGCATCTTCGGGACGTCCCGAGATGTGATGGGTAGAATGCATGCAGTGAGGACTCTATACATGATATAATCCTGCACTCTGGGAGACATCGACCTGAAATCAGAGACTCCAAGTGGTCTCTCCCCACCAAAAGAATACTCATAGAGTGTATCTAGAGTAATGTGGGAGTAGGGGTCGCCAAATGGCATCTCCCTACTGGGGTAGCACAGGAAAGGGCAGGGTGACTGTCTAAGCTCTAAGCTGGTGCGTAATAAGGCAGGTGTAAACTGGATATCCTTTCCACCAACCCGGGTGGAATAGACCAAATCATCAACCTTCTCAAGGTTGTTAAAAAACTGGGCACATAGATCACGATTTACTACATGACTGCAGTAAACTAGTCTGTCCAACTGATAATGGGCAATCATCTCTATGACAGACGGACAATAACTTATGAAACAGGGTATATTTAGGTATCTACACTTAATGACAGAGTATGAATGCTGAGAAAAACTAAGCCTATGCTGCTCAGTGGGAAATCTAACGTCAGTGGACAGGGTCGTACCTGAGGTGGACACAACATTGCGTCATTTCCTAATTTTAACGATATACAAAAAAATTTGCAAAACAAGTACTAGAGCTATATAAAAGAAGATTCAGGATAGTTTAGATTATACCTAGGAGGCATTGTAGAGTATTTTAAGGAGTTGAAGGGTGGAAATATGAGGTTAAGGCGCCTTGGATCGCTGGTTTCGGCGAGAAAAAAATTTGCAGCGAATTCTCTGTTCGCTGCCTATTTCTATGTTGAAGGTGCCTTCAAGCTCGTTGAAGGTGCCTTCAAGCTCATTGAAGGTGCCTCCAATGATGCGTTTAGGGCGCCCCAGACTCGGTTTGAGGCGCCTCAATCGATTTCAGCGGGAATTTTCCCGCTGATGCTCGAGGGCGCCTCTGCCACTCAGAGGCACCCTCATTTGGCACCTCTTTTTTTTTCCTTAAATTATTTAATAAGTTTTTAAAAGAATTTTTCTAATAAGTTTTTAAAAGATTTTTTAATAAGTTTTTAAAAGATTTTTAAATAAGTTTTTAAAAGAATTTTAAATAAGTTTTAAAAAGAATTTTGGATAAGTTTTTAAAAGAATTTTGAATAAGTTTTTAAAAGATTTTTAAATAAGTTTTAAAAAGATTTTTAAACAAGTTTTTAAAAGATTTTTTGAATAAGTTTTTAAAATAATTTTTTGAATAAATTTTTAAATAAGTTTTTAAAAGATTTTTTGAATAAGTTTTTAAAAGATTTTTGAATAAGTTTTTAAAAGAATTTTAAATAAGTTTTTAAAAGATTTTTTGAATAAGTTTTTAAAAGATTTTTAATAAGTTTTTAAAAGAATTTTAAATAAGTTTTTAAAAGATTTTTTGAATAAGTTTTTAAAAGATTTTTAAATAAGTTTTTAAAAGAATTTTAAATAAGTTTAAAAAATATTTAAATAAGTTTTTAAAACAATTTTTTAAATAATTTTTGAATAAGTTTTTAAAAGATTTTTAAATAAGTTTTAAAAATATTTTTAAATAAGTTTTAAAAAATTTTAAACAAGTTTTTAAAACAATTTTTTAAAATATTTTAAAATTAGTTTTTAAAAGATTTTTAAATAAGTTTTAAAAAGATTTTTAAATAAGTTTTTAAAAGATTTTTAAATAAGTTTAAAAATTTTTTAAATAAGTTTTTAAAACAATTTTTTAAATAATTTAACTTGATTTTAATTAATTTTAATTTTGTCCTTAGTCATCTCTCCAAATCTAAATTTTCAATTAGGTGATCATATAATTTTGTAAGATGAATTTGGTTCAGTTATAGGGTTTGGTTTAACTTTGTGTTAGATTCAGGTTTAGTTTTGGGCTCAACAAATAAGTATTCTTCGGATAAACTTCTGGGCTATGGTGAGTCACTTGGACATCATTAAAGTAACCATGCCTTCGAGGTTTTCCAAATAGTCCTATCTACTGAACTTAATACAAGATCTTGATCTAACTGGTTACAATCCATAAAGGGTAGCTTCGGTTAGTTCCACTTAGCCAAATGTACTAGGTCGAAGCCATATCTTCCTAGACATGCATAGACTAAGCTTCCCTAAAATACTATCATCCAAAATTTCACCAGTACCATAGGTCAAGTTAAACTTGTTCCCTTTCTAATTAGTTCTAATTACCCTTGACGAGTAGCTTGGTTTGGGTTACCCTTCCGGGTAGGTTAGTTTTGGAGGTGCCAGCTATTCTGGAGCCTCCACCTAAATTATTGATAATTTTATATATTTTTATAGATTAGATTTAAGTTTTTACTTTTAATTTAATTATATTTTAATTATGTTCTTTTAATTATTTATCTGTTTGTTAATACAATTTTTCTTTTGTCTCCCCCTGGGTCATAGCCTCGATATGGTCTATCAAGGTAATGTACTTGATCATTGGGAACCCAATATTAACCAAGTCCAACTTGATTAACTAAGTTGGACTTGGGTACCCATGCTTGGACTGTCTTACTATTTGGTCTGTTGACTAAGGTTAGATAGGATCGATATTTATTTTTGGTCTTAAAACCTAATCCAGATCTGTTGTAAACGACTCTTTGTGTCCCAAGAATTAGGTCAAGGTTCTTGGAGCCCAAAGAAAATCGTTCCAATGTCTTCTTCAAATCCTTGACCTGAGTTTTCAGACTAGAATTTTCTTCCTCAAGCTTTTGGACTTGAGTTGAATTTCTAGTCTGAACTGGGTCAGGCAAGGGTTTGGAGTTAGTCACTTCTTTAAGGGTTGCTACCTCCTTTAGAAGTGACTTGACCATAATATTGGATTTTGCTAATTTTTGAATTAAATAATTTACTAGATTATGTAAACGCGGGATAATTACAGTGGAGTCAGGCCCTTCGGAAATGGATACGGATCCGTGGCTTCTCTCGGACTCGGCTTCCGATTCATCCTCGCTTACGGATTCGTTGGTGTAGTCCTGGGCTGTCAACGCGAGAAAACTCGTCTGTTCGAGCTCTTCGTCGTCGAACTCCTCTGAAGTGGACTCGCCCCAAGTCGCCTTTAGGGCCTTCTTTCTCCTTGGTTTCTTCGAATCTTTCTTGTTTGGGCAGTTTGCCTTGATGCGCCCCTTCTGATTGTACCCATAGCACGTTACCTCGAACTTCACCTTTGGGTTAACTTCCTTGGTTTGAATTGCCTTCTTTAGGTCTTTCTTGTTGAAACCTTTCTTTTTCTTGTACAATTTATTTACCAGATTGACGAGCTCGGTTGTGATTTTGTCGTCGTCGTCATCTGAAACTGGTTCTTCTTCTGACTCTGGTTCGGTTCTGCGCTTTGATTTAGTCTCGCGCGCTCTACCTGCAACTGCAACCAAAGCCAAACCTTTCTCGATCAGACGTGAGTTAACCTGTTCATGTAATTCAAACTCGGCAAATAACTCATCTAATTTTATGGAAGAAAGGTCCTTAGAAACCTTGTATGCATCTACCATGGATGCCCACAAGGTGTTCCATGGAAAGGCGTTTAAGGCATACCTTAAAATATCCCGATTCTCTACCTTCTGTCCGATTGCGTATAGACCATTGAGTAGGTCTTGTATCCGGGCGTGGAGTTGGGTAGCCATCTTGCCTTCCTGCAACTTAATATTATATAATTTATTAAATAATAAATCCCGTTTACTGACCTTGGTATAGGAGGTTCCTTCGTGAAGCTTGATCAGCTTCTCCCACAATTCCTTGGCGCTCAAAAAAGGGTCGACGCGGTTCAGCTCCTCCTTCGTCATTCCGCATTGGAGGGTGCAGGTTGCCTTTGCGTTGGCTTCTACCTTTTTGATGAGTGTCAGTTCCCAGTCCTCGTACGGTAGTAGCTTGCCGGTGGCATCAGTCGGTAGTTGGAGCCCGGTTTTGACGATCATCCAGACTTCAAAATTAGTCTGGAGATATGCCTCCATCCGGCCCTTCCAATATCCAAAATCGTCTCCGGAGAAGAGTGGGGGCGAACAGTGCAAAAACCTTCTTGGAAAGCCATTTCGATCTAGCACGGAAAAAGACGAGAGAGACAATGTCCTAGGACTTGATCCTGGATTAGCAGTGCGGTATGAAAATAATAAAAACGAACTCAAGTGGTGTTGCACCGACTTCAAGCAAAAGTGATTCAAATAAATAAAGAATTGGAATGTAGCAACTATACTAATTCCAATTGACTCTGAAAAATTAAAAACACCAGGAAAAAATTGCTTGATTAGTGGTTGCACCAAATCAAAGCTACCCCTTTGCCTAAGAATACTTAACCGCAGCTAGGACTTTTGCCTAAGAATACTTAGGACTTTCCTGCAAGCTCAATCAGACATGTTAGATCACAAATAAGCTTAACTTTGAATTCCTTTGCCATTATCAAAATAAAGGTCCGATCGTCGGATGATTCCCACACCAACAATCTCCCCCTTTTTGATTATGGCAACTGAAATTCAAAGTTAAGTAAAATAGACGTATATCTGATCTTCAACATTTAAGTAAGAAACATAAGCAAACTTAAGTAAATAAATTCAAACGCAAGCCTAACTTAAGCTGACATATACTTAAACTTAAGGCTCCCCCTTACTAAGAGCTCTCTTTATTTTAAATTTTGAATTTTCCTACTCTCCCCCTTTGCCGTATATCAAAATAAACAAAGGAATAAGAAAAATGGCCTTAGAAATTTAACCAAAAATGGGCAATTTAACCAAAATGAAAAATGTTTCATTAAATTTTGAAAAAGCCTTTTTGAATAATATGAGGTTAAATTTGAAAAGTCCTTTTCAAAAGAAATATTTAGCTTAATAATCTTTAGAAAATATTCAGTTAAATTTTGAAGGAAGCGTAAGAAGGAAGAAACTTAGTTTAAAAAGTTGAATCCTTAAAATTCTATGAAAACACTTAGCTTTTTGAATTTTAATCTTTTTGCAAAACTTTTAGCTAAGTGAATGTTTTAGGAATTATTTTGAAAAGTAACTTTTAGCTAAGGGAAATTGTTTTGAGTTTGAAGGTAACTTAGCTAAATTTAAAGAAATACGTAGATAATTTTTGAAAAGTTAAATTCTTAAAGACATTTTCTTAATTTCAACAAGACTTTGTGAACAATATTAAACTTCGAAAAATACTTAGCTTAGAAAGAAAAACACTTAACTTTTGAAAACCCTTTAAGAAAATGCTTAGCAATTTTTGAAACAACCTTAAAACACTTAGTCAAATTTTAACAAGCTTTTGAAAGATGTGTAATTAAGATTTAAGGCAAATTTAGGCTAATTTGAACAAGTATTTGGCAAAGCAATTTTGAAAATCTGGATTTAAAGAGATTTTGTAAAATACTGAATTTTAAAGAGTGTTTAAGAAAAGATAAACTTAACAGGTTGTAACTAAGGTCATTTTCACGTCAATTTAAGAAATCCTAAAGTCCAAGCATGAGTACCTTTAGCTAATCTTCTTCACATTATTAATATTCTTGGCCACATGTCTAACCGTTAGCTACTAGTTGTTTGTCTAGAGGACAACAACTTTCACTTGGTTAGTCAAGTTAAGTCAATTGATCCAGTTAGATATGACTAGGGCTGGATGACTTAACTTGATTAATGTAATGTTTGTTTTTAATGCCCATACTTACTGTGATGCACAGAAATAAGCATTCTGAAGTTCAGGAAGTACCCTATGCATCTCAGGCCATTCTAAGTTTCTTTCAAACACAAGCAAGTTAAGCCTAAGGTGTTTGTGAGATGCTCTGGCTGAAATCTAGGGGAACATGATATCTAAAGGTAAGTGCCTAGGCTAAGTCCAAATTTTGAAAGTCTAATAAACTTGGGATTTTGGAGATATTTTTCCTAGTAGTTTTATAAAAGAAACTAAGCAATAGTCTAATATGTACAGAACTAAGCAACTTAAATATAACAAAAACTAGTAAGCAGAAAGTTAGGTTTGAGTAACTAAACTTTGATCGACAAAAGTTTAACGAGGTAATAATACAATAGCAGATGAAATGTCTGTGTCCAAAGTCCAAAGTACAACGCATGAAAAGATAGTATCACTGAGTAGGATCATCAGCTGGAGGGTCGTCAGCTGGAGGTGGTGCAATAGGCTGCTCGAGAGCAGGCTATCCCTTACGAAGAGAGGCAAAGCCGGAAGGTACCTCTGTGCGAAGCATGCAACTCATCCAGCATAAGCTGTCGTGTCTGAGCGGAGTAAATCTCGAGACGTGTGAGTTGGTCCTCGACCGATAAGGATGGTCGTGTCGTGGTCGATGACCCTGCCAAAGTGGAGGGCTGTCCATGAATGTCCTCGGCTGTGAACTCAAGCCAGTCCTCTCCCTCAGCTGGAGCAAAGAAGGTAATGAACTCGTCGTCTGCCTCGGGCCCTCTCGGAGCAACTGGCTCATCCTCCGCTGGGTCGGCTGGCGGAGGCCTGCCCACCCATGCTAGGACCCCCTGAGCAGTGACATCTATATGCGCTAACCTAAGAGTGCCTAGCCCAAACTCATCATAACGGGTAAGAGGAATGACCGTCCCCCGAGTCACATCTATGCCCTCTATCGTCGAAAAGATGGACGTCAGCACATGACAGTAGAGCATGTGAGCTACTCGGGATGTGACAAGACTGGCAGCATGAACTATGTTAGAGAACATATGTAATGCAATGTCTATCTCTAAATGATGGGCTCGTGGTTCCTTCGACTTTGCTACTGCACCACTATTATCATGATGATAATTTTGGGCAAACCAGGAATCACATCTAAGTCCATCAATAAGTTTCTGAGCCATACAGCTTCTTTGGCTGCCTCAGAGGCTACCACATACTCAGCTTCCATGGTGGAGTCTGAAACATATTTCTGCTTAACACTCCTCCATGCTATGACTCCACCTCCTAAAGTAAACACATAACCTGAGGTAGATTTACTATTGCCCCTATCTGATTGGAAGTTCGAATCCGTGTAACCCACAGAGAGCAAATCATATGCTTGGTAAACCAGCATATAATCTCTAGTCCTTCTCAGGTACTTTAATATATGCTTTACGACAGTCCAATGTCCCTATCCTGGATTACTTTGATATCTGCTAACCTTGCTCACGGTAAAATAAATATCCGGTCTCGTGCATAACATTGCATACATTAGGCTTCTTACAACTGAAGCATAAGGAACTGCCTTCATTTCCTCTATCTCTTTTGATGTCTTAGGAGACATCTCTTTAGATAAAGATACTCCATGCCGAAAAGGTAGAAAACCTTTCTTGGAGTTTTGCATGCTAAAACGAGGTAGGATAGTATCGATATATGAAGCTTGGGATAAGCACAACATTCTTTTCTTGCGATCCCTTATTACTTTGATCCCAAGAATATATTCGTATTCTCCCAAGTCCTTCATATCGAATTACTTGGACAACCATACCCTTACTTCTGACAACACTTTGACATTGTTGCAATTAACAAAATATCATCTATGTATAGTACAAGAAATACCACCACGTTTCCGTCACACTTCTTGTATACACAAGACTCATCCGGATACTGAATAAATCCATAAGATTGGATTACTTCATTAAACCGGATGTTCTAAGATCTTGAAGCTTGCTTCAGTCCATAAATAGACCGATTGAGCTTACATACAAGATGTTCTTTGCCCTTTGCAATAAACCCCTCTGGTTGCTTCATATGGATATTTTTTTCAAGACTTCCATTAAGGAAAGCTGTCTTGACATCCATTTGCCAAACCTTATAATTCATATGAGCAGCAATAGATAAAAGTATCCGGATAGACTTAAGCATAGCTACCGACGAAAAGGTTTCCTCATAATCGATTCCCTTTTTCTGAGTATACCCCTTCGCAACAAGCCTTACTTTGAAGGTTTCCACCTTCCCATCTGTCCCTCTTTTTCTTTTGTAGACCCATTTACATCCAATAGCTTTTACACCATTTGATGGTTCTACTAGCTCCCAGACTTTGTTAGAATACATAGATTCTATTTCTGAATTCATTTCTCTTTGCCAAGATGCTGCATCTTTATCTTGGAGTGCTTCGTCATATGTTCGAGGATCAGGTTCATGTTTACCTGGGATCAAGTCCGAAGACTCTCCCAAAAACATGAATCTTTCAGGTTTCCTAACAATCTTCCCACTACGACGAGGCACTGTCTGTAGTTGTGCATCATTTGTGATACGTGTTGCTATTTTTGTGATATTTCATCTTGCACTATTGGTACTAAAGTAAACGTGTCCTTTTTCATTTCTTCTAGAATAATTTCACTCATGGGCTTGTGGTTCATTACATAGTCCTCTCCTAAAAATCAAGCATTAGTACTGACAATGACCTTCTGATCTTTAGGACTATAAAACAAACCACCTTTCGTTCCTTTAGAATAACCTATAAACAAGAGAACTTCTGTACGAGATTCTAACTTATCAGCATCTCCCTTCAGCACATGTGGTGGACTACCCTAAATCCGAACATGTCTCAGACTAGGCTTACCCCATTCCACAATTCTGTAGGAGTAGAGGGTACTGATTTAGAAGGTAACAAGTTCAGAATGTACACTGTCGTTTCTAGAGCATATCCCCAGAATGAATTTGGTAATTCTGAATAACTCATCATCGATCTAACCATTTCCATAAGAGTCCTATTCATTCATTCTGCCACACCATTCTGTTGGGGTGTACCAGGTGCAGACAATTGGGATTGAATCCCAACCTCTGATAAGTAATTCCTAAACTCTCCTGAGAGGTACTCGCCACCACGATCAGACCGTAGTGTCTTGATACTTTTACCATGACGTTTCTCCACATCAGCTTTGTACTCTTTGAACTTATCAAAGCACTCAGACTTGCGGCGCATCAAGTAAATGTACTCATATCTCGAATAGTCATTTATAAAAGAGACAAAATATTCAAATCCACCTCTCGCCTAGATAGTCATAGGTCCACACAAATCAGAATGAACCAATTCCAACACATCTTTTGCTCTATACCCCTTTGCCTTAAAAGGTCTCTTGGTCATTTTTCCTTCCAAGCTAGACTCACAAGTTGGAAAGTTTTCCACCACCAATGAACCCAAAAGTCCATCGGCTATTAACCTTTGAATCCTACTCAAGTTAATATGACCTAGCCTTAGATGGCAAAGATATGTTTGGTTCATTTCTGAAGGTTGCTTTCTCTTATTTGAATTAGAAGATGTGTTATTAATTTCCATTTGTTGCATCATGGGAGTTATTGGATTTAGAGTATACAAATTGCCAACTAATGTACCAGAACAGATAATCACTCTATTTTTCTTGACAACCACTTTGTCATCAAAAGAAACAAAATATCCATCCTCAAATAGTTTAGAAACTGAAATCAAATTCTTTCTAAAACTTGGTACATAAAGGTAATTTGTCAAAATCAATGTTTTATTCCTATCAAAGGCTAAATAAATATCTCCCATTGCAACAACTTCCACTTTTGTAGCATTGCCCATGTAAACGGTGATTTCTCCTTCATGTAGTCGTCGGGTTTCCTAGAACCCCTGCAATGAATTGCAGACATGATCAGTGGCTCCCGTATCTACACACCAGGTACCGATAGATAACACCACTAAATATGTTTCAACAACTAATGAATAAGATACACCTTTATTGTTCTCATTTTTGAGAGTACAGTCCACCTTAGTGTCCAAGTTTTGTTTCCAATCATTATAATTGGGACTAGTAAGTCTATTCTCTTTTAATATAACAGCAAGGGGATTGAAGGTCATCCTAAGAATCACAAAACATTTGGTCAAGACTTTAGAATTTAAAATAATATTGATTCCTCAAATAATATCATTTAAATTCACCAACACCTCAAACACCATGAATTTTATATGCCACGTTAGTGTGGACGTATACAAAATCAAACATTTGTAAGAGGAGGGGTTTTCCCATTAATTATCTTGTCAACATAACTTTATGACAAATAAAATTACCTCAAATACCGTGAATTTTGTATGCCACATTAGTGTGGATGTATATAAATTCAAACATTTGTTAGAGGGGGTTTTACCCATTAATTTTATTATCTTGTCAACCTAACTTTATGACAAATAAAATTACCTTAAACATCGTGAATTTGTATGTCACGTTAGTGTTAACGTATACAAAATCAAACATTTATTAGAGGGGGTTTTACCCATTTTATTATCTTGTCATCCTAACTTTATAACAAATTAATAGTTGGTTTTTCTTCGGTCATACAAATAATAGCAGTGACTCCGATAGGGAGAATACTATTAAATGTGCCTAAGTATATACCATTACTTGATACTTAGTCCATTAAATAGGATTGTGCTCCTTTAGTTGGAGAAGATCACACGCTCCTAAATAATTTCCTATAACCATCCAGTAAGGAAGTTTGATCTAGTGATCCGCAAACAAACTCATCTGATGTGGAGGAAGGCACTCAGAGCCAACACGCAAGTTTAAATGCATCACTAACAAACCAGTAATGGAGACCGTGGAATTTAATTAATTCTTCTCCCACTTAGTTATTTAGAAACAAGGAATTTTAACATGCACACAAACACAGCACATCACAGCATAAAAGGCAATAAATATGAAAACTAATTTTCTAACTATTATGGCATCATCCATAGCTGTCCTCCGTGTGCCGCCAACCCTAGCTGCCGCCAATGGGTATTGTCATCACATCTATCTTACTTCCTTTTTCGCTGCGCCTCTGATTCTCAAATAGCACCACGCCTCGCAAGGATACGATCCGCGATAAAAATAAAATTTTACATTTATCGATCCTATATTCCACGAAGGAATGTACATGTAATCTAGATCGAACAAAAATGTAAAATCCCAAAACTAATATAGCTCCTGATGTATTTAATAATTACAATCATGCACACATATAAAATACCCTCGACATATCTGAGGGTCCAATCACACACAATCACAATAGGCCATAATAGTTGGAGCCTGTAACCACAGAGTTAATCTATTTGCACATCCTACTATTATCCTGCCTAAACTTATGTATGAAAAGTGCATAATTAACTTAAAACCAAACACACAGAGGTAAAAACCTAGCTCTGATACCAATTGTTGGTTGCTACTCGGAATACCATTCAAGTTCCCCTGTACAAAAATTTGTACAAGCATAGAACTATCCTAGCTACTCATGTGCTCTACTGAAGTTAAATTTGGATTGCAAATGATGCTTAACATTATTAATCCAAATTATCTTTCAGAAGTTAAACTTGGATTGGAAACGATACTTAACATTTTTACTCCAAGTTTGACCGATGTGATCTTCCTAAGTTAAACCATATTACAGAAGTTAATTAAATATTTATTTCAAAGATCGACTTCCAGGTTAAACATGGTGAGGCACTAGGCCTTCTTGGGTATGGGATCATCCACCACTTCCTAGACAAAGTCTTTCAAAGAAATCAGATATTTAACTTCTTACAGTAAACTAGGCTTAACTACAGAGACCTTAATAGAAGCACAATATCAAAACATGAAATCAAAAAATAAAATCGATAACAAAACGATAACCTAAAACTGATAGCCTCTTGTGTTTGATTTTTCAAGATCTATACAAAGAAGATGAACTAGTTATGATGCGGAAACAAATAACTAGTTATACCTTTCTTAGTAGCTTATAGACCTCTTGATCTTCTATTATATTCCTCTCCTTCTCTTGGACGTCGTGGGGACAACGATCTACCAAGGTAAAATCCACCCAAGCCTCTTCCTTTGCTTCCAAGTCTCGGCCACCAACTAACCTCCAAGGGATGCTAGACAAGAGAGCTTCCTTCTCTTCTTCTCCTTAAAGCAACCGGCCACCAAGAGAAAACCAAACTTGATGCCGCCGGCCTCCAAGAGATAAAACAAAAGGAGAAGAGAGAAAGAAGAGGACCAGCCACCAAGGGAATAGAAGAGAGGAGTTTCGGCCACAATAGAGAGGATGCAAGGCTTAGGTTGTTCTTAATGAGACACCTTCTCCCTCTCTTTTATAATCCTTGGTGAATCCAAAAAAGGAAAGTTTTAAAACAAAAAAAATTAAAACTTCCTTTTATTCCTTTACATGGCCGACCACCACTTATGCATCAAACAAAGAAAGATTTTAAACAAAAATTAAAATCTTTCTTTTAAAATCCCTTTTGTGGTTAGCTATAAAAGGCATGTTTTATAAAATTAAAATCTTTTTTAAATCCTTTTGTGGATGTCTATAAAAGAAATGATTTAAAATAAAACTTCTTTTATATCATGGTTACAAAAAATGAAAGTTTAAAATTAAATTCTTTCTTTTAAATATTATTGATAACTACAAATAAGGAAAGATTACAAATCTCTCTTTTAATCCTTTGTAGAAAATTATAAAAGGAAAGATTTAAAACTCTCTTTTAAAATCATGTGGAAAGCATCATAAAAAGAATGTTTTTAACAAAATAAAAACTTCCTTTTATTTCCTTTTGTGACCGATCTAAAAAAGGAAAGTTTTATGATTAAAATCTTTCTTTTAAATCCTTTTATGAATGGCTATAAAGGAAAGATTAAAACTTCCTTTTCTATTCCTATGTGGCCGACCACATCTTGGACACCAAGATATGCTTGGGCCAACCACCTCTTGGCTCCAAATAATGCTTGGCCGGCCCCTTGCAATTAAGGCTTGGTTGACCCATTACTTGGATAAGAAATGGGCTTAAGGTGGATATAATGCTTCATATAAGAGGCTACAATAGGGACTGAGAGGAGGAATTGATTTTGGTCTCCCGATGAGCTTGAGCTTCCCGTGTTCGCCCCGAACACCCAACTCAAGTTCATCAATAATAACTCATACCACTAAAGAGTTATTATTGAACTACCGCACCAATCTCATATTACATTATGGGCTCCTTCTTATCATGAGTGCATTAATCTCCCTGTGTTTAAGATATCGAATGTCCATTAATTAAATGAGTTACTGACAACTCACTTAATTAATATCTAGCTCCAAGAGTAGTACCACTCAACATCATTGTCATGCCGGACTAGGTCCACCTGCAGGGTTTACATGACAATTCTTATGAGCTCCTCAAGGGGACATCATCAACTTAGATTACTAGGACACAGTTTCCTTCTATAATCAACAACATCATATAAATAATATTATTTCCAACTTATCAGGCCTATTGATCCAACTGAATAAATCTCATCCATTGATAAATTAAAGAAATAAATACTAAGTATATGTGCTTGTTATTATATCGAGATTAAGAGCACACACTTCCATAATAACAGAGGTCTTGTTCTTTTATGCAGTCAGTATAAAAGAACAACCTCAAATGGTCCTGCTCAATACACTCATAGTGTACTAGTGTAATTTTATATTCAAAATAAACTAATACCAAATTACACTACAACCATTCCAATGGTTTGTCCCAATCCATCTTGGTTATGAGCTACTATTTATAATTTATAAGGAACTGATAATATGATCTTCTGTGTGACACCACACATCATGTTATCTACAATATAAATTAAATGGACAACTACATTTAATATAAATGCAAATATTTGACCAATGTAATTCTTATTTAAAATAAATGTTCATACAAAAAGTTAGGCTTTTAGTATACATCCTAACATTAAGATCCCAGAAGTCGATGCAGACCCTCCATTTATTGTCTGGCTTGGAGACCAGCACCACATTGGCTAGCCAGCTCGGGAATTGAACTTCGCGTATGTGGTCGGCCTCCAACAGTTTCTTAATCTCCGCCCGGATGATCAAGTTTTGCTTAGCGCTGAAGTCCCTCTTCCTCTGCTTTATCGGCCGAGCGTCCTATCGGACGTGGAGCTCATGCTATGCGACGTTCAGGGAAATGCCGGGCAGCTCATGGGTAGACCAGCCAAACACATCATGGTTCTGCCGGAGACAACTGATCAGCTCTGCCTTCTGCCCGACCTCTAGGTCAGACGCTATGAATATTGTCGCCTCTGCTCGGCTCGGATGTATATGTACTTCCTCCTTGTCTTCATAAATTAAAGTAGGGGGCTTCTCGGTGATGGTGTTTACTTCCATTCGGGATGTCTTTCGAGCGGTCTTGGCCTCGGTCTTGACCATCTCGATATAGCGTCTCCGAGCAGCCAGTTGATCCCCCTTTACTTCTCCAACTCGATCTTCTACCGGGAACTTAATCTTCTAGCAGAAGGTTGAAACGACTACTCGGAATTCATTGAGGGTCGGACGACCCAAAATGACATTATGGGCTGAGGGGGCATCTATTATGATGAAGTTGGTAGCCCTTGTCCTCCAGAGTGGTTCCTCCCCGAGCGAGATGCTCATCTTGATCTGGCTGATCGGTAAGACCTCATTGCCAGTGAACCTGTATAGAGAGGTTGTCATTAACAACAGTTCGCCCTGTCAATTTGGAGTTGGTCGAATGCCTTCTTGAAAATGATGTTGACCGAGCTGCCTGTGTCAACGAATATATGATGAATAGTGTAATTGGCGATTACCGCTCAAATAATGAGTGTGTCGTCGTGCGGCACTTCAACTCCCTCGAGATCACGGGGACCGAAGCTGATCTCGGGTCCGCTGGCCTGCTCCCGACTACAGCCCACCGCATGGATTTCTAACCACCGGGCGTGTGACTTTCGGGCCCGGTTGGACTCCCCATTGGTCGGCCCGCCAGCTATGATGTTGATCTCGCCTCGAGCGACGTTGCTTCGATTTTCCTCCTCCAGAGTGGATGGCCTGCTTCGCTCGCGCCTGACTCTTGTCGGCTCCATGCTTCTCCAATGAGGCCACCTTGGTGATCGCCTTGCTTCTTCTCGTCGATCGGCCCGATGATGCTCGTGTCGCCGGTCAGGAGAAGGGGATCAACATCGATAACTCTTAGGCGCCGGTTGGGCGACTGGATCGAACCTGCGATAGTCGCGGGTGTTGTGAGATGCAGACTGATGGAATGAGCAGAACAAAGGGGTCTATACCTTCCCCTTGGACTTTAGTCGTTCTGCGGCAACACGCTGGATGGCATGTGGCCTTGCTTCCTGGTGTGGGTGTACACTCTCAGGTCGGGGCCCTCTTGGAGGTTGATGGCTGGACGATGACCGTCGTTCAATCGGCGCCGATGGTTCAGGATGGAGCCTCCTTCCTTCGGGCCACCTGGGCTTCTTCCATGTTTATGTACTCATTGGCCTTCTTCAGCATGTGGTTGTAGTCACGAGGCGACTTCCTGATAAGCGATCAGAAGAAGTCCCCGTCCATGAGCCCTTGCGTGAAAGCATTCATCATGGTCTCGGACGAGACCAAGGGGATATCCATCGCCACCTGGTTGAATCGCTGGATGTAGGCTCATAGAGTTTCCCTCTGACCCTGCTTCATGGAAAACATGTTGACGCTCATTTTCTGATAGCGCTTGCTGCTCGTGAAGTGGTGAAGGAAAGCTATTCAGAAGTCTTTAAAGCTCCAGATAGACCCATCCGGCAGCCTTCTAAACCACCATTGAGCCGACCCGGAGAGCGTAGTGAGGAAGACTCGGCACTTGACTCCATTTGTGTACTGATGAAGGGTAGCGGCATTATCGAACTTACCCAGATGGTCATCCGGGTTGGTCGACCCGTTATACTCTACAATCGCCAGGGGAGCGTAGTGTTTCGGCAGCGGATCCTGCAGAATAGCCTCCGAGAATTGTCGGTTGATCCGCTCGGGTGATGAATCAGCTTGGGGCGCTTTGCCTTTTCTTTCTTCCCGAGCGGGTACCTCATCTGAGCAACCCCTATCCTGGTTGGCATGAGCGATCTCTGAGGGCGTCTGAAATAACACCCGGTGAAATGGAATGGGCACTGGCGGAACTTCTCCAGGAGTGCCGGTCGGCATCTTGTTCTGTCCCTATATGGAGAGTTGCTCCGGCCAGTCTTCATGCGTCGCTCGCCCTCCCGAGGCCGATGTTTCTTGCTGTGCCAGCCGATCGGCCAGCGTCTTTTGTTGCTGCTGCTCGACTAATTTCGTCGCTCGTACTTGAATGAGTGCATCGGGCTCTTCTGGAGTGAGCGCCACGGTGTGGAGACGTCCAACTTCCTCCATCTTCTCCACTTGGATTCAGGTGTGTTCCCACAGATGGTGCCAAATTTGATCATGTCTGAGTGCGAGTAGATGGGCGTTGGGAAGATGGTGCTCACGTTGACTAATGTCGGCTGAAGGCGATGTGGACCTCCAACGAGCTAAGCCTACAACCATAGAATCGTTAGTGTCGAGCCAGGGAGGGGTTCCCGACGATGGCCCTCCGACGCTCAAGTCAGTCACCGGCAAGCGAATGAAGGATGAAGTAGAAAGGAGCAGCGCAACTGTAGCTACAATAATCCCAAAACATACCTCCGACGAAGTCTGGGGGTCCTTATATATGACTCCCGAGAGGTGCGTGCATGCTTCCCGAGGCATGCACGCTTCTCAAAGTATACCTGGAAAGGATGTGTCAGAAAAGCGTATATGACGTCATACCTTAACAGCTCGGGCATATCTCTGACATGACAGTGGAAGCTTCCACCGTATGATTCTCTATCTGCCCATGGCACCGACCACGCCGCCTGTCAATGGCATTGATCCCTAGGAAGATATTATTGACTGCTCCCTTTGTCTGTTATTGGGCCGAGCGGGAGAGCCGCTCGGCCAGTTAGCCGTCCGGACAATGCAACAACCGAGCTGAGCGTCCGCTCGGCCGATGAGCTGCTGTCGGCTACACCTCGCAGGGCGAAGGAGTCCTACCTTTCGAGTCGAGGCTGCATCCACTGTTTGTCGAGCAGGATGGTCGCTCGGCCTTCGTGTCTCCCTGGTTGAGCTTTATGAGTGTCGGAAGCTCGGTGTCTGACCGAGCTGTCGAAGTGTTGGACTAGCTACTCTATCTGTTGACCGGGAAGGTAGTTCACCCGATCGGATGTCCGCCTAACGTTGACCACTTTGACCACCTGCCGGACGGGCCCTACCTTACCACCGGATCAACACACATAGTGTACTAGTGTAATTTTATAGTCAAGATAAACTAATACTAAATTACACTACAACCATTCCAATGGTTTGCCCCAATCCATCTTGGTTGTAAGCTACTATTTATAATTTATAAGGAACTGATAACATGATCTTCTGTGTGACACCACACACCATGTTATCTACAATATAAATTAAATGGACAACTACATTTTATTAAATGCAGACATTTGACCAATGTGATTCTCATTTCAAAATAAATATTCATACAAAAGTTAGGCTTTTAGTATACATCCTAACACCTCATGATACGGTTGTAGCCCAGAGCACTGTCCAACACCCTTAGAGTTGTCGACACTTTTCTTGATGACAAAATCGAGTGACTTGTTCGATCCAATTTGTCGACATGTTTCTTGATCCAAGGGGAGAAATAAGGCTAATGCAGAGAGGATCTCCTTGTCTACCCATTCGCTGAAGAGGGCAGAGAGGATGCGACCAGAGCTGCCCTTTGCCAAGCATCTCCGATTTCACTCGCTTTCCTTTGCCAAAGCCTTGATTTTTCCAACAACATGATCTCCGCAATGGCCGGCGAAGGGTTGAGCCAAGCCGAGATGATCATCCTCTCGGGAGCCTACACTATGGGCATTGCTCACTGGGATGCCTTCTCCAAGCGGCTGGACTCGCCTGCCCCGATGCTAGAGGTGGAGTACGTAACAGCTAGACTCAACGAGCTTGGTTTGATGGAAAGAAAGAGAGCTAAGACTAGGAGTATATTTGACATTTAAACTTTAATTAAACATTAGGCATAGAATGTAATTGAATTATATGTTGTTGGCCTTTTAATTCATATTACAAAAATTTATTACCTTTTGGAATTCAGATTACATTACATTATAGTTTTAACACTGTACCAAACAAAATAATCAATTTTGTAATGTAATCTTGATTATATTACAAGGCTAATTACCCATCACCAAATAGAGCCTAAAGGATGTATTACTTGTCTAATGCAATCAAATCCAAGTTGCCAATGAAGAATTGAATGAAACCACTCTAATAAAAAAATTGAAAGATTAAAAATCCAATCTTTGATCAGGATATCAGTGCGCCATTGGCGCTGGATCCTTGAAGATGACAGCCCACTAGGGTATAGGACGAGCATGGATGTGTGGTTCACAAAGTCATTAAGCGCTGCCACAACCTCCAAGATCCTTTACTGGTCATCGACACAGTGGAACCTAGCAGCGCCGAGGCGGCGCACCGCTTAGACGTGAAGATTAGGTACCCCTTTCGGAACATGAACCGCAAGTCACTACTGGCGAGCCCGTGGCAGATGAGGCTCCCGTTGACACCACCCAATAGCTACATTCTCAAACACTCCCGGTCGGCGTGCATCGGCTCCGTGTCAAACACGAAGAGGATGACCTTGAACTTGTTGGTGCCCAAGCTGAGGGTGAGTGCGCCACGAGTGAGGAGCAAGGATTGTGAAGTTAGCGGGGATGAAGGTGGTGGTGATAAAACTTGAGTTTTCTCCTAACCACATGAATTCTAGGAACGAAATAAGAACTCAAATAGAGAAAACATAAGACATGATCTAGTTTCATTGAAAACATGATACAAGAAAATAAATACATAAATTGTAAAAAACCTGAATGCAGCGGAATTGTCATTGTTTTTCGTGTAGTGCTCGTCAATTCGTCAATCATGCAGAAGAAGGAGAAGTCGGTTGATCTTCAGAGGAGTTAGGGTCGATGACGTTGAAAACTCTCTCATTAATGGGGAATAAGGATTCTATCAAAATTACCCTAATTCTCTGGGACCAACCCATTATATAGTAAACATCTATTATCAATCCATAGATGATAATAGATGCGAGTAATGAGTTCTACACATATGAGGTCCACATCCAATAAGTCAATACCCAATAACCTTAAGTTAAATCACTTAACAGGTTTCAGTATCGCAAGTCTTAAATCACATGTGAGTCCACCTTAAGGAATATTAAATCCAACAATCTCTCACTTAGGCTATATGTGATTATAGACAACATGCGAATATAATTTTAGTTGATATCAGATTTAATGGGTATCAATTACCCCTTAAATAATCTGGTACATTAACTTTATTGGTATAGAACTAAAGAGGTCATAGTTACTAATATGATCGTAACAAGCTGCAATAGAAATCATAATACCAATGTCATTAATGACATAGATCGAGATTTGGATGTGTAAATGAAAATTACATAAAATGTAATCAATACATGTCAATTTTTAATTAGTCCTAAGTGACCCAAAAGGGTCTGATCATATTTGCAAATATTTTATGTTAAACTACAATATCAAATCATGATCTACATCTTATGATTCCTAAATGGAATCTATATCCTATTTACAAAGAACAAATATTAAATAGCAGCAGTAAATAATGATATTATATTTCAGAATGTTCAACAAACAAATAAAATCTCATTAATGTTTTAAACTTTAAGTACGTATAATAATCAAAATAAAAATGTTTGTCTTTATTAACAAATATAAAACAATAAAATAAATATAAACTCTCACTAGATGAATTCTTATTCTATAAAACGGACTCTCATATCTACAACATGCACATGAAATACCTTAGGTACCAAACCTTTGTAAGTGGATTGACCAATATGAAATTTATGTTGATGTGCTCTACCATAACCTGATGACTCTGGATTCTTTTTTTAAGTACTAGAAACTTGATATCAATGTGCTTAGATTTCAATGAACTGTGGTTGTTCTTGGCATAACTTTTTGTGGCTTTATTATCACAGTAGATTCTCAGTGGCCTATTAATTTCATTAATGATCTGTAATGTTGTGATGAAGTTTCGCAGTCAAATCCCATGATTAGATGCTTTGTACCATGCTACCAACTCTGCTTCAATAGTAAAAGTGACTACTAGCACCTGATTCATACTTTTCCAAGATATAATCCCTCTAGCAAGCATGAAAATATAACCTAAAGTGGACCTCATGCTATCTAAGCATCCAACAAAATTAGAGTCCAAATATCCACTCACCTCTAGGTGATCTAACCTCTGATACGTGAGCATATGTCTTTTAGTTCTTTGCAAATATTGCATCACTCTCTTAACTATTTTCTAGTATGACAGCCCTAGATTACTAACATATTTGTCTAACATCCCCACTATAAATATTATATTTAGTTGAGTATAAACTTATGCACACATGAGACTTCCTGCTGCTGATGTATATGAGAATTATTCCATCTCCTTTATTTCAAATTTAAGCTGTGGACACTGCTACATGTTGAACTTATCACCTCTTGACATAAGTGTATTATCAGGTGTACAGTTCTACATATCATACCTTATAAACATCTTTTCAATATAGGCATATTGTGAAGTCCAAGAATATCTCTTGAATGATCAAGACAGATTTGTACGCCTAAAATAAAATATGCTTCACCAAGATCTTTCATTTCAAAACTACCAGATAGAAATGACTTGGTTTCATACATCATACCCATATTATTATTTGCAAATAATATATCATCAATGTACAAAATAAGTATAACAAATTTGCTTCCATTGAACTTAACATATATGCACTGATCAATGGGGTGCTTTTTAAATCCAAATGAAGTAACCACTTGATTAAATTTTTGGTACCATTGAAAGGATGTCTATTTTAAACTAGAAATAAACTTATTTAATCTACATACTAGGTGTTTTAAGTCCTTAGACTCGAAGTTCTCTAGTTGTACCATATATATAGATTCCTCTATGTCTAAATTAAGGAATGCGGTCTTTATTGTAGGATTGAAAATGCTTGAGGGAGTGAATAGTGCTCATGACTTTTTCATATTTTTTGTAAAACTATCGAGTATAGAGACACAGTGGAAAGTAAGAAAGAAGAATAATGACACTAAGATTTTTTTTTTCTTGGTTCAAAGCCTGTGGCGACTCCTACTCCAAGGCCTGCACATGAAAGTGCTTTTCATTGGGAAATATACTAATAAATCCAAATATTACAAATACAAAGAGATAACAATTTAAGTGCAGTAAATGAAATTATACCAACAAATAAAGAATTGAAATTACGAGATTTCAGTCGTTGGAGCAATGTTACAGAGTCATAGAGTGATCTTTTGAGCAGCGCACAAGAGAGAAGATCGTTGGAATGAGTGTCCTTGTGGTGCTGGTTGAACCCTCTTTTTATAACCCTATCCGGAGGCTTGGAATTGTCCCCAGATGCCCCTATCAAGCTGACGTGACTACACCTTGTCAAAAGTTTATCTCTAAAACTTTTTCCAACTCCGGGAGTTTGGACCTGTTCGAACGCTTGGACTGTGACGTAGGCTAACCAATCTGTGAGCACTACCTTAGCGCCTTCTAGTTGCCTGGTTGGTTCCTTCCCGGGTGCTTGGATCCATTCTGGGTGCTTGGATGTCCGAGCACCTAGACCTATTCTGGGCGCCTGGACGTTCAGGCACCTAGACCATGTCCAGGCACCTAGATCACCTTTTTCCAATCAGCTTCCAACTTCATTATTCTACATCATAGAGTTAGAAAAGAATAAACATAATATTATTTGGACAGTCTCGGGATTGTCTGATTCTAACTTTAGTTTTTCCGTGAAACCCTAGGTCGAATCGATGCTTATTATTCCCTCACCTGGGAGCACGTCCTCACCTACTCCTCGAAGGAGAGTTTACCTGATATCAAATCGATCCTCCAGACCATTTGAGCTTTTACTTAGCCTCCAAGATTTCAGGACTTTTCGCTGGACGTCCAAACTCCAACCCGTCCAGTCTTTCGCCTAATGTCCGTGACCCCCAGAACTTTCACCTAATATCCTCGACCCTAGGATTTTTACCGGACATTCTTGACCTGCCAAGACTTCACTCAATCCCACGGACCTATACTTTCATGTCTAGTCATAACTAAGACTTTCCATCTGCCTAATGTCCACTAGGAGTTTTGTCTAACCTCAACTAGGACTTTTACCTTACCTAAGATCACTTAGGACTTTCCTGTCAGACTTGTTATAATAAAAAATCTTAACTTTGAACTCTTTTCAATTATTAGATTTGATCATCTGGTACTTCTTGCACCAACATTTATGTCCATTTGATATCTCTAAAACCTAATGAGCTACAAGTGTCATGATTACACTAAGAAAATTTAATATCAATATAGGTAAGAAAGTCTCCTTGTAATCAATGTCTTCTTTCTGAGTGAATCCCTTGGCAATAAGACTAACCTTATACTTATCAATATTGCCCTTTGAATCCCACTTGATTTTAAATATTTATTTACAACCAACGACTTCTTACCTTTAGACAATTCGACAAGTTTCCAAACGTTATTGTCTTCTATAAACTTCAACTCTTCTTAGATGACGTTAATCCACCTTTTAAGGTTAGAGAATTGTTTGACTTCTTGAAAAGATATAAGATCATTTTTAAACCCTATGTTAAAATCATACTCTTGGAGATGAATATATTCCCTTGTAGATCACCTTAAAGACACTTGTATTTGAGATGATTGAGATACTTTCTCATCAATATGAAATAATACCTCAATTTCAGTGGTAGACTCCTCCAATTGATTAAAGATATTATAGGAATATCTTAGTTCACTATGATCATTAGATGTGCAATATCTATAATGTGAGGTATGATAATCATATCACTACTAATCATACCAGTAGTGACCACAGGAGGATCGCCAACGCTTTCCTCAAAATATACTTTCCTGATTTTATCACTCTCACTATTCTCAATGAATTTGATGTTTCCAATTTTGAAGAAGGATCTCTTAGAGAGATCATAAAATTAATACCTCCTTGATTTCTCAGAGTAATCTATAAAATTATAACTAATTTTTCTTGAGTCTAGTTTCCTTTCATTAGGCCTATAAAGTCTAGCCTTAGTTGGATAACCTAGATGTGTAAATGTCTGATACTAGGCTATCTGCCCGTCTACATCTAGAATGAGATTTTAGTTACTATCTTACTAGATACTCTATTGAGTAGATAAACTACAGTCTTGAGTGTCTCACCCCATAAAGACTCTGGTAGAGAAGTGAAGGCCAACATACTTATCACTATATCTTTTAGGATTTGATTGTGATGCTTAGTTATACCATTCTGACTGGTGCATCAAGCATGGTATATTGAGACATAATCTCACATTCAGCAAGGTAGTTCACAAAAGGTCTTGGATGTTGTTCATTTGATCCATCATATCGACCGTAATATTCACCTCCATGGTCTGATCGGACGGTTTTAATTTTCTTACCTAGTTGAATTTCAACTTCGGCTTTGAAATTGTAAACATGTTCAAAGATTATGACTTCTCATGTAGCCAAGTCTGGAATAGTCATCTATGAATCTAATAAAATATGTGTATCCATTCCAAGATGTCTTACATAATGGTCCACAAATGTCCATATGTATTATCTCCAAAACGTTACTACAACGACTAACCCTCTTGTTCCTTTTGTTGGTGGTCTTCCCATTAACATATTCTATGCAGACATCAAAGTCTGATATATCAAGGAAATTGAGAATTCCATGTGACATTATGTTGGAACCCCAAGGTTGTTTTGGTGTGATCAACAAGTTAAGGTAGGTCCTGTTTGTTTTAACCTTGTGTCTAAGTGTGCAGGAGCTTAGGAACACAGGTAGTCGAGCGGAAGACGCAGCTAGCGAGAAGGACGGCAGTCCGACGGACGAGATGCTGCGGAAGAGTACATTGGTGGACGAGAAAGAAGCGTGTAGTGGTTCCGAGGGACGAAAGCCGAAGCGAAAGATTGCTCGGGGAGCAAGAGACGCAGCTAGCGAGAAGGACGGCACGCGGTGCGTCCGAGGGATGAAGACTGCGGATGAGTACGTCGGGGAACGAGAAGGAAACACGTGGCGATTCCAAGGGACGAGAAGCCGGAGGGAAGCCCGCTCGAGAAGACCGGAAGTTGGGTTCGGGTGAGCCCTATTCCGGATGTCAGAGATCACCCAAGTAAAGCGGAGCCGGGGAAGACCCGGACTGAGGCGAGTTGAACCGGAGAAGAGCCTGGACCAAAAGTCAATTGGGTTGACTTTTGGCTCGGGGGCGCAGGCGCTCGGAAGTGACTTTTTCACAGGATCAAGCTTTGACTCGATCCAACCGTTGGGGATAAATTTTATCCCCAGGCGCCCGGAACCCTTCCAGCGCCCACCAAGGCTATAAATATAGCCTTGGTCGAGAGCTTTTATTCAGAAATTGTAACAACACTTGTGTGTTTCCATTGCTTTGATTAGCTTCTTTCTTTTTGTGCCTACACTGCTGTAAACGAGGCTTCTTCGCCTGAAGGAGTTCTTAGTGCAACCATCTTCCTTGGATTAACAACCTCCTCGGTTGTAACTAAGTCAAATTCGGTGCCTCGTTTTTATGCTTTATTTTTTGCTTAATCTACTTTTCAAGTGTTAGCTTAATTGTTCGAGAAAGGGTTGTGTTTTATTCAGGGCTATTCAACCCCCCCTTTTAGCCGGCCCAACGGTCCTACAAGTGGTATCAGAGCCGAGACGCTTCAGGAGGACTAACCGCCGAACGAAGCAACGCGATGGCCGGACCAAGCATCCACCCACCGAAATATGAAGGGGACTTCTCTACTTGGAAAAAACTGATGCTGGTATTTCTTACAACAGATATTGAATTATTTTTAACAATGAAATTTGGCTTTGAAGCTCCAGAGGACAAGGAAATAGATAAATGGACAAAAAAGGAGCAGGCCGACTTCGTGGCGAATGGCAAAGCAGAGTACCATCTGCTAAGCGTTCTTCCGCCTCAAGAAGTCAACAGGATCGGTAAATACAACTCCGCAAAGGAACTTTGGGAGAAGTTCCTTGAGCTGCACGAAGGGACGTCCGAAGCCAAGCTCGCTAGAAGAGATCTGCTTCGCAATCAGCTCACCAGCCTGCGACTTGGGGAAGACGAGACAGTCGCACATCTGCACTCAAGAATAAAAGAAATCACGAATCTCGGAGAAAAGGTAAGTAACCGAGATTCGCTCAGGTACGCATTAAATTCATTTCCGAGAAATTCAAAATGGGCATCACTAGTAGATGCTTTTTACATTTCCAAGGACTTAGAAAAAATTTCATTAGAAGATTTTTTTTCAACATTTGAAGTCCATGAGTCAAGATGTGCAGGAATGAAGGAGCCCAAGAACAACGTCGCCCTCAAAGCTTCGAGAGACGAACCTGAGTCGGAATCCTCTCTCGACTACGAGGAAATGGTAATGATGGTAAGAAGATTCAAAAAACTTTGTAAATCTAGATCTACTAACCATCCGCAGGGGAAGAAGAAAAGGACGATCCGTTGCTACCACTGCGACGAAGAAGGGCACGTCAAGGACAACTGCCCCAAGCTGAAGAACAAAGACAAGGAGAAGGGTAAGAAGCCTATCCAGAAAAGAAAGGCCCTGAAGGCGACGTGGGACGATACGTCGTCCGAATCGGAAGTCGAAGCATTCTCCGGACTCGCACTGATGGCGAGTCATCAAGACAACGACTGCGATTCAAGCACTTCTGAAATGAGCATCGAGAGCATCGATGAAGGGGGAGACACGTCGGAAGAAAGCAGCAATTCAGGGGGAGAAACGGACAACGAGATCGAAAAGGTAAGTCAGGTACGATCTCTTCCTCCCGATAAAATGTTTAAGTTTGTTAAACTTTTAACAAAAGACTGCTGCAAATTAGAAAGTGAAAATAAAAATTTAAAAGTAATTCTAGCTAAGTCTTGTCCCTTAGAAGAATTAGATAAATTAAAATTAAAAAATGAAAAATTGGAATTAGAAAATCAAAATTTGAAAATTCAAATAGATAACTTAAAAAATTATGCATGTTCATCTAAAACCAATGTTAGAAGATTTAATAATTTAAATTGGTATTTTAAATATCACCCGGGATAAATTAGGAACATTTCAAGAAAATATGTCCCTAAAAACTTGTTAGTTAATCCAGTAGGTTGGAACCTATATTGGGTTCCTAAATCATGCTTAAATTAATTTTAAAATTAAAATTAGCGCTTTAAATGAGAAAATTAAACAAAGAATTTCTTTATGAGGCTTTGTCTAAGGAAGTGGTTGTTGCTCCAATAACCAAGAAGGCCTAGTGCCTCGCCACGACCTGGAAGCCAAAATATTGAAATAAATGTTTAATAAACTTACTAATGAAGCATTAATACAAAAATTAATTAGTGCTTGAAAAATGTTATTTAAAACATTTTATTTCAAATTAGAAATTGACTTACTTAGAAATATTCTCAAAAATCATTTTTTCCTAAGTTAAGAATTTTTTTCTTGAAACTAAAAATCTTAGCTTAAATTACTTAGAAAAATTTTCTAAATTTCTTAAAAACTTAGAATTTTTTTTAGAAATACTTTTTCTTAGTCTTTTACCCTTAGATTGTTTTTCTTGGAACCCCATTTTTTTTTGTGATCAAAGGGGGAGAAAGGAAAGTATAAGTCTAGGTAGAGGTAGGTAGATGGATTTAATTTTTTTTTTTTCTATCTTTTTGCACTTAAATTGCAATTTAAGTTAATTTACTTAATTCTATTTTATGTCTATTTTAACCCTAGCTTAACTTGGGTTGATCACACCAAAAAGGGGGAGATTGTTGGAACCCCAAGGTTGTTTTGGTGTGATCAACAAGTTAAGGTAGGTCCTGTTTGTTTTAACCTTGTGTCTAAGTGTGCAGGAACTTAGGAACACAGGTAGTCGAGCGGAAGACGCAGCTAGCGAGATGGACGGCAGTCCGAGGGACGAGATGGTGCGGAAGAGTACATCGGTGGACGAGAAGGAAGCGTGCAGTGGTTCCGAGGGACGAAAGCCGGAGTGGAAGATTGCTCGGGGAGCAAGAGACGCAGCTAGCGAGAAGGACGGCACACGGTGCGTCCGAGGGACGAAGACTGCGGATGAGTACGCCGGTGGACGAGAAGGAAACACGTGGCGATTCCGAGGGACGAGAAGCCGGAGGGAAGCCCGCTCGAGAAGACCGGAAGTTGGGTTCGGGTGAGCCCTATTCTGGATGTCAGAGATCACCCAAGCATAGCGGAGCCGGAGCAGAAAGACCCGGACCAGAGGCGAGCTGAACCGGAGAAGAGAGCATGGACCAAAAGTCAACTGGGTTGACTTTTGGCTCCGGGGTGCCCGGAACTGTCCGGGGCGCCCGGAGCAGTCCAGGGCGCCCGGAGCTGTCCGGGGCGTCCGGAACCCTTCCGGGCGCCCGGAAGTGACTTTTTCACAGGATCGAGCTTTGACTCAATCCAACCGTTGGGGGATAAATTTTATCCCCCCCAGGGCGCCCGGAACCCTTCCAGGCGCCCCGATCAAGGCTATAAATATAGCCTTGGTCCAGAAGCTTTTCATCAGTTCAGAAATTGTAACAACACTTGTGTGCTTCCATTGCTTTGATTAGCTTCTTTCTTTTTGTGCCTACACTGCTGTAAACGAGGCTTCTCCGCCTGAAGGAGTTCTTAGTGCAACCATCTTCCTTGGATTAACAACCTCCCCGGTTGTAACCAAGTCAAATTCGATGCCTCATTTTTATGCTTTATTTTCTGCTTAATCTACTTTTCAAGTGTTAGCTTAATTGTTCGAGAAAGGGTTGTGTTTTATTCAGGGCTATTCAACCCCCCTTCTAGCCGGCCCAACGGTCCTACACATTAACCTTTCTAGGCATTTGATCCTATTTGAAAACTATAGAGATGACACGTTGGGCATAGTGGCTTGGCTATTAATTGAGAGAAGACTTTTTACTCTACATAGAGGCTTCTTTTGATCCTGCCACACAGAGACGAGTAAACAAAATGTCAGTGCCCAAAAATCAAGGGGAAGTCCTTGGCGAAGGCCCTCTAACACTCAAGTCAATATAATTTCTGACGGGTAAATGAAGAATAGTAGAGAACGTGCGCACGAGAGTAAGCTTCAGATGTTCAGAGAACATACCTTGCCAACGAAGAGGACCCCCCCTTTATATACCACCTCTCATAACCTCCACAATCATGAGGTAGCGAAGTGTCTCAAAGGTTGTTAGGTAAAGGAAAGTGTATAACCTAGGCAAAGTGCAATAATTATTTGAGGAAACTTCCATTTACCCACATGCATACCTCTTTTGTCATTTATAGCTTATGTCGTTGCTAAGGTTGTTGAAGGAATATGCTGTCATAGGTGGTCTACTAATGATCAATGACGTGTCTCTTCTTGCATATTAATGGTCTGCTGTGTTCCTATTATTTTAATTGAATGGTGGTAATTAAGTTATACTTTGTAAAAACCCTAAACGACACAAACTCTCAACACTTTGCCTTTTGTTTTCCCCGATTTTCTCTCCGGTGACTTCTCTTCTACAAACTTCTTTCTCTTTTGCACACTAATTAATCCAGTAAGTTTCTCATTCTTTGTTTTCTTTACGTTCTCTCATGGCTCAAGAAACCTTCACCCCTAATATACTTTTATCTATTCGGATTTTGATGATTCTGATAGAGCTTACATCCGCTCTAGGTATGAAATTCCTAAGAGTTAACACATTGTTATTCCTTCCCTGGACGCTCATCCTCATCATCCTCTTTTAACCACATCACTTTCTTTAAGGACCAGTTAGCAGCCGATCTAAGTTTTCCTATTCCTTCATTCTTGTCGAAGGTAAGTCGATATTTCAATATCCCTTTCCAATAGTTTTCCCCCAACCCAATCCATGCTATGTGCGATATGTTCATGTTATTTCACCTATTCAGCATTCCTTTTACACCACATAATCTTTATTTATTTTCTTACCCCAAGAAATCGGAGGTCAAGGTTTTCCTTTTCCAATCTCGCCCAAAATTAATTTTCTTTGAGGACGTGCCTTCCTCGAACAAGGGATGAAAATCTTGCTTCTTCTTTATTGAGATGTCTGAACCTGTCACTTGGTCTACCGAATGGCATTCCTCCCTTCCTCCTCTTTCAAACATTAGAAATTATAAGCGCGACCCAGCTTTCATCTCACACTACACTAAGCTAAGCGGTCAATGCTTCAAAAATTCATAAATGGTTGTGCGAAGGCCTTCTACACTTGTTCGGCTTGAGCCCCAATAGAAAGAAATTTCTCTACTCTTTTGGTAAGTTTTGATAACTTGGTCATTGCATTATCACTAACTAAAATATTTTTTATTTTATACAGTGAACGCCATCTTTAAAGCCTTGCTTGCTGAGAAGATTAACTTAGAAGAAGAAGAGCTCCTTGCTCAGGAGAAGGCATTATTAGCTGAGCGTACTACCCAACCAATCGTCCCTTCTAGAGGGGCCTCTAGTAGTCGGACGACCGAATCCAGTGCGGCCACTACTTCTGGGGAGTTATCTCTTAATCCTCTTATGGTGTCTAAGGATTTATCTATGGAAGCGAAGGCCGCCCCAAAAAGGAGGCACAAAAGGCGCAAGCTTGTACACACCCAAGTCCCTGAAGGACGAGCACCCTCCATTGAAGCGCCCTCCACGCATTTATCTCCCACCTGGGAAGATCCCATCTGGGAGGAAGCGTAAGAGAAATCCTCTGAGTGGACCTTGTTCACCCTTCCCTTGTCAGTCCAACTGCAGAAATTGCTCAAGTACAGGAGGTCACTTTCTCGCCGAGCGACTCTCTAGCTCCTATTTGTGTGAGAACTCTCTCGATCTCCACTTATACTGCATAAAGGAGGCCTTATCAATTCTCGACCTCCCTTGACTTGTAGTCCATCCAGGCCATAACTTCATCAATTGCCCTCACGATTATTGGCCAAATATTCTTGAGGGGTCACTTAACGGAAGCATGGGAGGTAGCAGGGAACCAGCTGAGCGTGCTTAATTCCGTGGAGCTGGCCGATGAATATTCATACTAGCTAACCAATGTAATATAATTTTCTTTATTTCTTCCCATGTTGAGTATTTCTAATACTGTTTATCTTCTAGCGATGGGCGATCAAGATGGGTCTTGTTGGGATGTATATTATAAGCCTAGCTTTTGTATGAACATCTGTTTTGAAATATTTTGAAATGAGAATCACCTTGGTCAAATATTTGTATTTTATATTTATATATATGTTAATGCAGTTGTCCATTTATTTTATATTGTAGATAACATGGTGTATGGTGCCACACAGAAAATCATGTTATCGGTTCCTTATAAATTATAAATAGTAGCTCACAACCAAGATGGATTGAGACAAACCATTGGAACGGTTGTAGTGTAATTTGGTATTAGTCTATCTTGACTATAAAATTACACTAGTGCACTATGTGTGTATTGAGCAAGACCGTTTGAGATTGTTTGATTTGTACTGATTACATAAAAGAACAAAACATCTGTTATTATGGATGTGCGTCCTCTTAATCCCTATATAATAGCAAGCACGTATACTTAGTATTTATTTCTTTAACTTATCAATGGGTGAGATTTATTCATTAAATCAATAGACCCGATGAGTTGGGAAATAGTACTGTTTATGTGAGATCTCAGAAAATTTAAATAATAGGGTTATTTGAGAAATAGCCTTACAAAATTTTTCCGAAATTTTTAGAAGTTTTCTGGGAATTTTTCGGAGCTCGTACGACGGGTTTTGGAGGGGATCAATTACAGGTACGGATAAAGCCTGTTTAGGATACCCGTTAAAGTGAGGAAATGTGTTAATATATAAATTCATTTCCTTTATTTCTTTTCTCCCCCAAACCCCATCGCCAATCCTTCTCTTTCCCCGATCTCCTCCCCTCTCTGCCTCGACGCGATTCCGATCTCCCCCCTCTCCCTTCCTTTGTTCTCTCTCGCGGACGGGCGACGACGACGGGAGCAAGGCTCCAGCTCCGGCGATCCTTCTCTGCCGGCATCGACGCCTATTGATCTCAGATCCGGCCGACACTCTTCCTCTCCGGGTCGTAGACACGGCGTCGCGTCTCCTCTGGCCGACTGTCGACGCCACTGGATCGATCTAGATCTACTCGATCGCCGACATAGGTAGGCTAGCTTCGATTCCTCTTCTCTGAATTTTCTCCGACTCATGCCTTAGCACCGTCGGTGATGCTTCTTCTTATCTTGATTCTTCCCGAATTGTGCCCTAGGTCCGTTATCAGTGCTTTGCATTCGGATCACTGCTTCATGTGAGTAGATCTTCGATTAGGAAGGGGATCCTATCCCTAGTCTTGATCCTCCTCTGTTCTTGATGTTGTGCCCTAGCTCTGAACTTTGCCTCCTCTTCAGAGCAATGGGGTTCCGACAATGAGACAACGAGGTAAGATTAAGGTATTGGTTGATTGGTGATCTCCATTCCTTGTTTGATCATTGATCTCCTCAGCTTTACTGTTGATTAGGGTTACGGGATTGAAGAGAAGGAGGGAGGTATGTTCTGCTTGTTCTGTTCTGTGGACTTTTTGGTTCCCAGCAGCATTTCTAGTTCTGGCAGCAACCTCATCTAGCAGATTGCTTAGTTTCAGCAATCTACAACAGCTTGATCGAGGTAAGGTGTATATGTTTGTTCTTTGAATTTAGATAATTAATCCCTTATGTAGATCATGATTGGATTTGATTATTTTAGATGGATGATCATGTGTAGGTTTGATTGGAGGTTGTAATTGGTTGTTGGTTATGATTAGATATTTTTGCTTAGATTTAATCTAATGGAATGATTAGAGTTAAGACAATTAACCCTAGTCAACTATTGGATTTAATTTAAGTTTATATTTCTAATCTAATTGGTGATTAGGGATTAGGTAACTAACCCTAATTGACCGTTAGGTTTAATTAGATAGGTTGAGATTGTTGATTAGGGTTTTGCCCTAATTTAGTTTAGGGATTTTATTTAGCTATTCGTTTGGATTTAGCTAAATAAAATATCTATATTATTTGATACAGGACTTTGATTCGAGACAGGCGTCTCGATGTTGGATTTGGCGTGATTGTACCTTCTATTTGAGGCGGGTACCCTTTGACTTATCTTTTCGATATTGTCTTATGATATGTATAGTTTATATATGATTACTAGTGATTGGTAGATTATCACTTCCCCGGTTATAGTTTATTTGATATCTGTAGGCGGTTATTAGTGATTGGTAGTTTATCATTTCCCCTGGATGTAGTTTAGTTGATACCTGATACATGCTTCTATTGATAACTGTTATACATTAGTCTGACATGCTTTTCTTTCTGGCTATGTTTATCTGTGTTCATAGAGATAGATGTTTTTATTGTGCTTCCCTCTATACTGGATTAGATGATAGATATGTTGGATATGTGATATTGGATTCATGCTGTTTATTATCCTTGATATATATGTGTTTATCTTTTTGGCACCTACACATATGGAGGAGGATATGTCCAGGTATGACATACTATAGCCGCATGCACCATATTGCATGATTGCATGCTGGGCGATTGACGACTTCATTATTGTTGAGCTCGTCGGCCGGCTACATGAGGGCCTGCACACAACGTGTCTACTGCATGGGTAGTGGCACAGCACTCAGGGTGTGTATGGCAGGTTGCTCGGTGGTGCACCGCCGGGGTGCTCATGGGTAGCACGATACAGCGGGGCAGACAGGGATCCCTCCCCGTCATCGCGTACAGGGAGTTGAGAGCATTGCGCTCCCTCACTATGTTTGAGGTAGGAGGATAGGTGTACTCCGACAACATCCCGTCCACTCGGTCACTCTTGAGGAGCAGTGACGGTCACAACCCTACCCACGGTCTCACCATTGTGTGCGAGATACTGACGTCGGGGTGACCATGTCATATTGCATCATATGCATTACATTTATTGTGATTGTTGCATATTGGATGATGCACTTGGGTGATGCATATGATTGACATGCATCTAGGATACATGGTATTTGTTGACTATCTTTATATCCGTATGTATGTCTTCGTCAGTCACGGTGAGTCTGTTTATTTCGATTATGCATTTCTTATTATTCTTCTTGTATTTTTGTGTTATTATTCAGCTATGCATATCTGTTATATTGTTAGGAGACTGCATCGTAGGTCCTATGGTTTAGGAGACTGTACCTTAGGATATTACTGGTAGTTATATGTTGCTGTACATATCTATTGGATTACCAGCTGAGTTCTTTTAACTCACCCCGTTGTTACTATTTTTCAGGTTGAGGCCGTCAGGAGAGATTCCAGTCGCTAGCCCCTTCGTCGCGAGGATTGCTAGATATCATTTTCTGTATTCGCTTTTATACGTATACTTGTGATGTGGGTTTGTATTGTGGACTTTATATCGAACATTCGGGTTTGTTACTTTGTTTTCCGCTGCGAATATTTCGTTACTTCATGGATTTCGTTTCTTCGTTGTAGTAGAGTAGGATGTGTACGTATATCTTCGTTGATTTCTATATCATCTTTTCGTTATATAACTGCGTGGATTGTTCATATTATATTATAACTGCGTGGATTGTTTACTATTTATGTGTATTGTTCCGGCCGAGTGTGGCCGAGGTATAGATATATGTATATTGAGATTCATATTGTCACCCGTACAGGGGAGATGCTGTCGAAATTTCTTCGGACAGGGACTACCTGGGGCGTGACAATATTTTTGGTATCAGAGCCAGGTTTTGCGATACCTACTTGTCGGGTTTCGGATTTATGATGCTTACTTTCGTGAGCCTTTCTTGGTTTTTTCGAATTGTACGGATTTCCGTCGATTTTCTCGTTTCGGAATTCCGAGGCATTTTGACGAGGTTTTATTGGTTCTATTTGGGGTTAAGCAGGGACAGGATATCTCCAGAAGGCAAATAGGTAATTTAGGTAATTTTTCAGTTCTTATACCTGTAGTGATATCTGTGTAACATTTTCTTTACAGATATGCCACCTACACGTGTACCGGCACCAAGACGTGGGCGGCCACGTAAGAGGCCGTTAGATTCTCCTGAGACAGAGTCTTCAGAGAGGTCTGTTAGGGTTGAGCCTGTCCGTCAGGGGCAGACTCCTCAGGTCATTGTGGGTACGGGTGCTTATCAGACCCCGATAGCTCCGACTTCCGAGGTACCTACCTCGACTGTACCACCAGTGGTACCACCGTCGACATATTCAGCACCTCCCCCAGTAGTAGTACCCGCAGTATACTCGGCAGCCCCTCTAGCCGCGCCTACTACTACGTACTTGGCACCTCAGATACCTGCGCCGGTTACTACATACTCGATACCTGCACCAGCAGTACCGGTTACATCTTACCCGGTACCGCCCATTGTACCTCCAGTCGCCCCTACTTATGCCTACTCAGCAGTTCCACCAGCAGTACCCACCTCAGTTTATACGACAGCACCAGTGGTACCTCTTTCGGCCTATCCCTCAGTACCACCCATAGGATCAGCTCCAATGGCTCTACCTAGTTCCGCAGCGATCCCTACTGGTATAGTTGCGGCACGAGCACGGATCCCAGCCTTAGCGGAGTCGATGAAGAGTCGATTCACATTATTCTGCGGGGAGACTGATCCGAGCATAGCTCAGTCCTGGATTGAGACTATGGAGCGGACATTCTTTTACATGGCCTGCTCCGAGTGGGAGAAGGCCGAGCTAACTGCTTACCACCTGGGAGATGGGGCAGAGATCTGGTGGGACACACAGCGCTCCATCATAGGCGATCAGCATATTACTTGGACGAGATTTAGGGAGGCATTCGAGAGTCAGTATTTTCCCCGAGCATATCAGATAACTCTTCGACAGGATTTTCTTAGTCTGCGGCAGAATAACCGCTTAGTGATGGAGTATAATGCTGAATTTAATCGGTTGGCCAGATTCTATCCTGAGTTAGTTGCCAATGAAAGATCTCGTATGCTTCAGTTTGTCCAGGGACTGGACGGGCATCTTCAGCTGAAGATTTCTGGCTTTAGTACTTCATCATACACCGAGACACTGGATAGAGCTCTCATGATTGAGTCTACTCATCGGAGAGTGAATGCAGATAAGAAGAGGAAGCAGACTGATCGGACTTCCGGATAGATCCAGCAACCACAGACTACTGGACAGCAGCAGAGCAGTCACACTCAGACGGGTCAGAATACTTCTGGGTCATCTGGTCGACCCCAGAAATCAGGAGGATCTTCATCAGGACGTTCCCACTCTTCCTTGCAGAACCGGAAACTGTCCACCGATGATTCTCACTGCATTCGATGCAGATCCCGAGATCACATCACCTCTGCATGCACCCTGGGACAGCCAATTTGCTATTATTGCAAACTGCCTAGACACTTGAGCCGAGACTGTTCGTTGAAGGCTCAGCATGTAGCTTCCGGGATTTCTGTTCCTGGAGGACAGTTTGGTCAGTCCGGGACTCAGCAAGGAGGGCCGAAAGCCCAATCTTCGCATCGTCAGCAGAGGACAGCATTCCGGTGCCCTTGTGGAGAACCCCACGGTATTCCGCCTTAGTGGTCTCCAGTACTATTCGTCAAGAAGAAGGATGGTACTCTGAGGTTGTGCATCGATTATAGGCAGCTGAATGCAGTGACTATCAGAAATAAGTACCCCTTGCCACAGATTGAGGATTTATTTGATCAGCTTAGAGATACATCAGTGTATTCTAAGATTGATCTGCGATCTGGATATCATCAGCTGAGAGTTAGAGATTCTGATATTCAGAAGACAGCATTTCGCACCAGATACGGACATTACGAGTTTTTGGTAATGTCATTTGGCCTTACCAATGCTCCTGCAGTATTTATGGATCTGATGAACCGTATCTTTCTGGAGTATTTGGATCAGTTTGTTATTGTGTTTATCGATGACATATTGATCTATTCACGTTCCGAGGAGGAACATGCGCAGCACCTTCGCATAGTCTTGGAGACTCTTCGACGACATCATCTGTATGCGAAGTTCAGCAAATGTGCACTTTGGCTTCCCTCAGTTGGTTTTCTAGGACATGTGGTTTCTAGCCGAGGTATTTCAGTAGATCCTCTGAAGATCGAGGCTATCACCAGCTGGGAGCAGCCGAAGTTAGTCCAGGAGATTCGCAGTTTCTTGGGCTTGGCTGGATATTACCGACGATTCGTTGAGGGTTTCTCCAGCATTGCTATGCCGTTGACACGTCTGACCCGGAAAGGCGTGAAGTTCACGTGGTTAGAGGCTTGTGAGACCAACTTCCAGGAGTTAGAAGCAGAGATTAGTATCAGCACCAGTCTTGGTTTTACCTTCTGGTGATGACGGATTCGTACTATACACCGCATCTCTTCAGGGCTTGGGCGCTGTTTTGATGCAGCACGATAGGGTAGTCTCCTATGCTTCTCGTCAGTTGAAGGAGCATGAGAAGAACTACCCAGTTCATGATTTAGAGCTAGCCGCTATTATCTTTGCTTTGGAGATTTGGCGACATCATCTTTATGGTATTACTTTTGAGATTCTTACTGATCATAAGAGTCTCAAATATATTTTCACACAGAAGGAACTCAATCTCCGACAGAGGAGATGGATGGAGTTCCTGAAGGATTATGATTGTACTATTAGCTACCATCTGGGTAAAGCTAATGTGGTTGCTGATGCACTTAGCAGAAAGTCCAGAGGGACTTTAGCTTGTCACCGAGTGATAGTCACGGACTTGATTCAGGGATTCTCCGAGTTGGCCCTTGAGGAGCAGGGACGGACATAGCAGGGTATTCTTGTTACTATGGTTGCTCAGTCGTCGATCAGGATGAGGATTCGAGAGGCCCAGGCCGGAGATCAGCATTTACAGTTCATTAGCAGCCAGATAGCTTCCGGGCAGCAGACCGAGTTTACACGAGACGATTGTGTGCCTCAGTCTCACCCGGTCATGGAGGAGTTACTTCAGGAGGCTCATCGTTCTAGATTTACTATCCACCCAGGTGGGACTCGTATGTATCGCGATTTGAGACGTTCCTATTGGTGGAACGACATGAAGAAAGACATCGCAGATTTTATAGCTAGATGTCTTGTCTGTCAGCAGGTGAAGGCTGAGCACCAGAGACCTGCTGGTTTACTTCAGAGGATCCCTATTCCAGAGTGGAAGTGGGAGCATATTACTATGGATTTTGTGGTAGGACTGCCTAGGACTCGACGAGGCCATGATGCGATTTGGGTAATCGTTGACCGATTAACCAAATCCGCACATTTTATAGCGATCCGGAAGATTGATTCTCTGGATCGATTAGCAGAGTTATACTGTCTAGAGATTATCAGATTGCATGGAGTTCTGTTGAGTATTATATCAGATAGAGACCCACGATTCATGTCCCGATTCTGGCAGAGTCTGCAGCAGGCCTTGGGCACACAGCTTCGTTTCAGTACGGCATTCCATCCGCAGACAGATGGGTAGTCAGAGCGGACCATTCAGACTTTGGAGGATATACTGAGGTCTTGCGTTATGGATTTCGGAGGCAGTTGGGAGGACCACCTGCCATTAGTGGAGTTCGCCTACAACAACAGCTATCATTCGGCTATCCAGATGGCACCGTTTGAGGCGTTGTATGGTAGACCTTGTCGGACACCCACCCTCTAGGAAGAGGTTGGGGAGGCCCAGTTGATAGGACCTCAGAGAGCTCAGCAGGATGCAGAGTTAGTTCATACTATCAGACGGAGGATGTCAGAGGCTCAGGACCGTCAGAAGAGTTATGCTGATCAGAGACGGAGACCCCTGGAGTTCTCCATTGGTGATCATGTATTTCTTAGAGTTTCACCCACGAAAGGGGTGAAGAGATTTGGTCTCCGAGGTAAGCTAGCTCCCCGATATATTGGGCCATTCCAGATCTTGGAGAGGATTGGAGCAGTAGCTTACCGTCTGACGCTAGCTGGCATTCACGATGTATTCCATGTATCTATGCTGAGGAGATACGTATCCGATCCGGCACATGTTCTGTCAGATATATCTGTTCCTATTCAGCCTGATGTTACTTACGAGGAGGTTCCGGTGCGGATTCTGGACCACAGAGAGCGTCAGCTACGGAACAAGATTGTCCGGCTGGTTAAAGTCGGATGGCAGCATCATTCTGACGAGGAGGCTACTTGGGAGCTGGAGGATACGATCCGAGCTCGATACCCTCATCTTTTTACTTAAGGTATGTGGGTTAGAGTTTCTTTTAGCATTTATACTGTTTGGTTATATCCTAGTGTTTGCTGTTGGTTATAGCGAAATTTAGGGACCAAATTTTTATTAGTAGCGGAGGATGTGAGATCTCGGAAAATTTAAATAATAGGGTTATTTGAGAAATAGCCTTAAAAAAATTTTCCGGAATTTTTAGAAGTTTTCTGGGAATTTTTCGGAGCTCATACGACGGGTTTTGGAGGGGATCAATTACAGGTACGGATAAATCCTGTTTAGGATACCCGTTAAAGTGAGGAAATGTGTTAATATATAAATTCATTTCCTTTATTTCTTTTCTCCCCCAAACCCCATCGCCGATCCTTCTCTTTCCCCGATCTCCTCCCCTCTCTGCCTCGACGCGATTCCGATCTCCCCCTCTCCCTTCCTCTGTTCTCTCTCGCGGACGGGCGACGGCGATGGGAGCAAGGCTCCAGCTCCGGCGATCCTTCTCTGCCGGCATCGACGCCTATTGATCTCAGATCCAGCCGACACTCTTCCTCTACGGGTCGCAGACACGGCGTCGCGTCTCCTCTGGCCAACTGCCGACGCCACTGGATCGATCTAGATCCACTCGATCACCGGCATAGGTAGGCTAGCTTCGATTCCTCTTCTCTGAATTTTCTCCGACTCGTGCCTTAGCACCGTCGGTGATGCTTCTTCTTATCTTGATTCTTCCCGAATTGTGCCCTAGGTCCGTTATCAGTGCTTTGCATTCGGATCACTGCTTCATGTGAGTAGATCTTCGATTAGGAAGGGGATCCTAACCCTAGTCTTGATCCTCCTCTGTTCTTGATGTTGTGCCCTAGCTCTGAACTTCGCCTCCTCTTCAGAGCAATGGGGTTCCGATAATGAGACAACGAGGTAAGATTAAGGTATTGGTTGATTGGTGATCTCCATTCCTTGTTTGATCATTGATCTCCTCTGCTTTACTGTTGATTAAGGTTACGGGATTGAAGAGAAGGAGGGAGGTATGCTCTGCTTGTTCTGTTCTGTGGACTTTTTGGTTCCCAGCAGCATTTCTAGTTCTGGCAGCAACCTCATCTAGCAGATTGCTTAGTTTCAGCAATCTACAATAGCTTGATCGAGGTAAGGTGTATATGTTTGTTCTTTGAATTTAGATAATTAATCCCTTATGTAGATCATGATTGTATTTGATTATTTTAGATGGATGATCATGTGTAGGTTTGATTGGAGGTTGTAATTGGTTGTTGGTTATGATTAGATATTTTTGCTTAGATTTAATCTAATGGAATGATTAGAGTTAAGACAATTAACCCTAGTCAACTATTGGATTTAATTTAAGTTTATATTTCTAATCTAATTGGTGATTAGGGATTAGGTAACTAACCCTAATTGACCGTTAGGTTTAATTAGATAGGTTGAGATTGTTGATTAGGGTATTGCCCTAATTTAGTTTAGAGATTTTATTTAGCTATTCGTTAGGATTTAGCTAAATAAAATATCTATATTGTTTGATACAGGACTTTGATTCGAGACAGGCGTCTCGATGTTGGATTTGGCGTGATTGTACCTTCTATTTGAGGCGGGTACCCTTTGACTTATCTTTTCGATATTGTCTTATGATATGTATAGTTTATATATGATTACTAGTGATTGGTAGATTATCACTTCCCCGGTTATAGTTTATTTGATATCTGTAGGCGGTTATTAGTGATTGGTAGTTTATCATTTCCCCTGGATGTAGTTTAGTTGATACCTGATACATGCTTCTATTGATAACTGTTATACATTAGTCTGACATGCTTTTCTTTCTGGCTATGTTTATCTGTGTTCATAGAGATAGATGTTTTTATTGTGCTTCCCTCTATACTGGATTAGATGATAGATATGTTGGATATGTGATATTGGATTCATGCTGTTTATTATCCTTGATATATATGTGTTTATCTTTTTGGCACCTACACATATGGAGGAGGATATGTCCAGGTATGACATACTGTAGCCGCATGCACCATATTGCATGATTGCATGCTGGGCGATTGACGACTCCATTATTGTTGAGCTCGTCGGCCGGCTACATGAGGGCCTGCACACAACGTGTCTACTGCATGGGTAGTGGCACAGCACTTAGGGTGTGTATGGCGGGTTGCTCGGTGGTGCACCGGTGCTCATGGGTAACTGTCTGATGGGTTCGGATCCCTCCCGTCGCCAGCGTCTGGGAGTTGAGAGCATTCGCTCCCTCACTATGTTTGAGGTAGGAGGATAGGCGTACTCAAACATCCCGTCCACTCGGTCACTCTTGAGGGTAGTGACGGCAGAGTGTACAACCCTACCCGGTCTCACCATTGTGTGCGAGATGGCATGGGGGACCATGTCATATTGCATCATATGCACGATTGCATTTATTGTGATTGTTACATATTGGATGATGCACTTGGGTGCATATGATTGACATGCATACGGGATACATGCGTATTTGTTCTGACTATCTTTATCTGTATCAGATCTATTCGCCTAATCTTTGAGGTTGATTTATTTCAGTTATGCATTTCTTATTATTCTTGCCGTAAACTGTATTACATGCTTATTTTTAGTTACTACAGCTACTTGTATTGTTAGGAGACTGTACTGTAGGTCCTATGGTTTAGGAGACTGTACCTTAGGATATTACTGGTAGTTATATGTTGTTGTACATATCTATTGGATTACCAGCTGAGTTCTTTGAACTCATCCCGTTGTTACTATTTTTCAGGTTGAGGCCGTCAGGAGAGATTCCAGTCGCTAGCCCCTTCGTCGCGAGGATTGCTAGATATCGTTTTCTGTATTCGCTTTTATACGTATACTTGTGATGTAGGTTTGTATTGTGGACTTTATATCGAACATTCGGGTTTGTTACTTTGTTTTCCGCTGCGAATATTTCGTTACTTCGTGGATTTCGTTTCTTCGTTGTAGTAGAGTAGGATGTGTACGTATATATTCGTTGATTTCTATATCATCTTTTCGTTATATAACTGCGTGGATTGTTTATATTATATCTGTGTAGAAATGTTGAATATAACTGCGTGGATTGTTTATTATTTGTGTGTATTGTTCCGGCCAAGTGTGGCCGAGGTATAGATATATGTATACTGAGATTCATATTGTCACCCGTACAGGGGAGATGCTGCCGAAATTTCTTCGGACAGGGACTACCTGGGGCGTGACAGTTTATATGGTGTGTTGTTGATTATAGAAGGAATTTGTGTCCTAATTATTTAGGCTGATGATGTCCCCTTGAAGAGCTCATAAGGATTATCATGTAAACCTTGCAGGTGGAATTAGTCCAACATGATAATAAAGTTGAGTGGTACTACTCTTGGAATCAGATACTAATTAATTGGGTTGTCAGTAACTCAATTAATTAACGGGCATATGATATCTTAAACACAGGGAGATTAACGTACTCATGATAAGAAGGAGCCCATATTGTAATATGGGATTGGTGTGGTAGTTCAATAATAACCCTTTAGTGGTATGTGTTATTATTGATGGACTTGAATTGGGTGTTTGGGCCGAACACTGGAAGCCCAAGCCCATCAGGAGGCCTAAATCAATTCCTCCTCTAGGTCCCTGTTGTAGCCTCTATATAAAGTCTCGCATCCACCCCAACAGAATTCGGTTATAAAAAGGGAGATTTTTTCTAAACAGAATTCGGTTATAAAAAGGGAGATTTTTTCTAAACATAATTCAGTTATTTTTATTTCTTTGTAACCGACGGCAAGGGTTATAAAAAGGGGAGGTGGCACCCCCTAAACATTAGTTTTCCACAACTCTCTTGCTTAGGGTCGGCGACTTCTCTTCCTTGCTAGGGCCGGCGGCTTCTCTTCCTTGCTAGGGTCGGCGACTTCTCTTCCTTGCTAGGGCCGGTGTTTTCCTCTTCTTTGCTAGGGTCAGCGGTTTCCTTTTGCTTTCTAGGGCCCGGCGCCTCTTGCTTAGATCCCTTGGTGGTCGGTGGCTTGGAGAAGAGGAAGAAGAGGAGAAGGAAGAAGAGGAGGAGGCGCCCCATCCTAGAGCCTCTCTTGGTGGCCGGCGGTTTGGAGAAACGAAGGGAAGGTTGTTTGTTGTCTTGGTAGATCGTCGCCCACACGACGTCCAAGAAAAGGAGAGGAATACAACAGAAGATCAAGAGGTCTTTAGCTACAAAGGAAAGGTACAACTAGTTCTTTGATTCCGCTGCGTACTTAGTTTAGTTTTCTTTGTATCGATTTTGAATAACAACACAAGAGGCCAGCGATCTTATACTTCGATCAAGGTGTGCTTTGATCCTTCAAGAATTTGCTTGATTGATCAAACACATGTCTGATCGAACATGCGGGTTGCTAGGAAAAGTTCTATACTTGTGCAATTTTTGTATAGGGAAATTGAAACAGAATGGAATTCTAGCGCATTCAGGTCTGGCATAGAGATTGGCAACTCTAGCACAAGAAAATGAATATATGAAGCAATAAATTTCTGAGGCTGCTTCCATACTTTCCCGTGATTGGCTAAGTGGGTTAGAGACTCGGCTTCAAGAAGCTCAAAGGTTGGCAAAAACTAAGCTCGAGAAAGCGGCCAAATTAAAGACCGCCCTGGAAACTTCTGAAGCTCAACTTTGATTGGACACAACTCTCCGGGTGAAAGTACAAGCGGAGCTAGACGGGAAATCTGCAAAGGTTGAATATCTTTCCACTCAGCTAAAGGAATTAAAAGTGATGTATGACACCGAGCTAGCCACCAAATATTTTGAGTTGGCGCCTCCAAATGCTAAGTGAAATTCCCTACACTTGGACCTAGCGATCGCCCAGACCACACTATCTATCAAAGAATCTGAACTAGTGGGTCTCTCGGCTGAATTAACAGCCACCCAGGTGAAGTTGGCGGATTACCAAGTGAGATGAGTGCTTTAAAATGAGAAAAAAAGCTCTCCTTCAATCACGCGACTTCAACGCACCTATCGCCAACTCTATCAATAAAGCCCTTCTTTTCAGAGCTGACAGTGCATTGGAGAAACTAAGAGAGGGAGGATATTCAGTCTCTTAGCCCCCCGCTCACTTCCTGGACTATAAAAGACTATTTAGAATCATCCGCCCAGCTTATTCCCAAACTTACTATAATTTTCCTTGTCTTTATTTTTCTTGTTAGATAACAAAAAACTTGGTACTCGTACCTCTATATATACGGCTAAATTTCTATCAAATGTGTTTCAATCTGATGTTCGATTATCTAATAATTGTTGCTTTCCCTAAGTGTGTATAATAAATTAAGGACAACGTAAATCCGTCTGGGCCAACATCCGGATGATCTACGGTGAGGTGAGGATAACCCATTTGAATTTTAAGGTCGGACGAGCGATAACGAATGATGCTCTTTTAGTTTAATGAGGCAAAACTTGAAACCATTCCATCTTAAATATATTCGGGACATAATGAGGTGAGGATTAACTAAGGAAGGTAGCCATTTATAGAAATCGTTTGGCCATAAACCCATCTGAGATTAACTCCGCTCAGAGTTAAAACTAGTCCTAAATGTATCCGGCCGGATGTTCGATTATTATCTCTTTGGACAAGTTGTAAAAACTTAATCAAGTTTATGATCGATCAAGCTTCCCTAAGGGCTAGTGGGAAAATTAAAGTCCACCTCGGTAAATCTACCGATATTTTGGACTGTGTCTGTCACATCAGTTACAAACATACGTTTCCTATTTGTAACATGTGTGCACACACCTTAGATCAGTGTACACCTTTCCACATACCCATCGTTTTGTCCTACCATCCTACAGTTCAAAATCTAACCCATCTTTTTATTATTATGATTTGACGACTCTGCTCAAAAGATTCAAAAAGTGACTCTTAAGGGATTTCATAAGAAATTCTCAAAAGCCTTGCATATTCACTTCTTCTTCTTCTTCTTCATTGCTTCCATACTCTTTGTCTTCTTTGTCTTCTTTCTCTTCATTTTCTTCGCTTTCCTTCTTGAAATGGTTATTGACAACAAGTGGTATACACTATGTTCCTCAAATCTTCATGCTGTGGATGCCAACGACTTTTGTTTTAACTACGGGATTTCCACCTATGTAGTCATACTCCACGGCCAAGATCGTCCCCACCTTCATGCCAAAGAAAGCATTGCTATTTTTAAGGAGCAAGTTGTAGCGGGACTTCACTTCTTTATTCAGCCTTTCTTTGCCACTATTTGCCAATACTTCAGTATTCCACTTCATCAACTCATCCCAAATTCCATTCACATCCTAAGTAGTGCGATCATTGCTTTCTGTTTACTTATCATCCCTTTATCTTCTCACTTATTCTATCATTACTTTTAACCTCAACAAGTGACTGATGACTTATTTTGTTTTTGGCTCATCCTAAGATAACTTTATTTGATAGGATTCCACCTCAGGGAAAGTGGAGAAATAAATATTTTTTCATTCATTTTTTGACTTCTTTGTCTTGCCCAACAACATGGCAGCAACACCTGCCCCCTATCCCAGATTTGGACAATATCTACACGGATCTAGCCCTACGAAAGGCTTTGGAAAAGCAGAGAGGTCTGAAGTTCAGCCTACCTGAGTTGATTATAGAGAGCTTGTTATACATTTTTGGGCTTACTCCCATTGACCTTGGGCTAAGCGCCACTTTTGGTAAGGAATTTTTATCATCCTCTACCAATTATTTATGAAAGCTTTTCTCATAGCATTTTCCTATTTTTGTAGAAGAGGCTATTGCCCCAACATTTCTCTTTAAGAATACCCAAATAAAGGGGGATGTTCTGAACGAACAGAGTGAGGCCCTACTAAAGGAGCACAGCGCCGAGCAAGCTTCATCCTTTATCGGCTACCTCCCCCCCCCACCTCTTCCAATTCCTCTGATTTAGATACTCCTCTCATACTCAAGCACAAAAGACCCCGATTGGAAGTTTTAGATTTACGCGAGCAAGCTCCGGACGAGCGGACTTCACTTGATATGACTGAGGTTTTTCCTGCTCAAGGAAAAGAGCTCATGCCGCCAAAACATCACCGATCTAAACTTGGTATGAAACCGACCAATACTACAACTGTGCCTTGTGCGATCGCCTAGGATCCCAGGTCGATCGAGATAATATTGGAGTCTTTACCTGCTCGACCGACGTCGTCAAAGGTTTTAGGCACTCCTTTTACCATATTAGGGAGTTTGACACCAATGTTCATTATGAGGCCAGCCGACCTTATACCCATGCCATTTTGAGTCGCATGGGATCTTGAGTCGGTCGAGACAATATCAGCGCCCTCCCCAGCTGTTCGCTCAGAGTCACCAGGTGCTTTTCCTTCAAGGCATAATTTTCTGACTGACCCTCATTGTCTTCTTACGAGGTGTTAAAGATAGGAGGCCCCATATCAAAATCTTGGGTAAAAGCATGAGGCCAATTAAAAGGGTCCATGATGTTGGCATACGCAGATGAGCACGTTCAGAATGCTACTGTGATAAGCTCCTAACTTGGCCTACCTTATGAATTAGGACCTCATTGTTTATTTCTTTTAGCTTTATGCTTCTAGATTGAACCTAAGCCAATTGGTTATGAACCTAGAGTAGAATAACAAAATCATGAGAGAACTGGTGAAGAATTTAGAAGCTACTACGTCTGCTCCAAGCACCAAAATGGCTAACTTATGAGAAGAGGTTAAAGCTCAAGCTGAACTTCTCTTAAGTATGGGAAGACCTTGAAGGAGTCCCAACAATTGGTGGATTTGTAACAGATGGACAAGAAAAGATTAGGGATCTTACTACAAACCAGTGACTCCAAGCTTCGAGCAGAAAGCGCTATGAGGGCGAGGGTTCTTTCTGACCTGGCACAAAAAATTGTTCTAGAGGAGCTTAGACTCACTCATACTTTTGGATCCTTTAAATAGGCCAAAGAGTTGTCATCCAAGGACCTATTGATATTAGAGCAACAGAGGGAACTAGATACACAAGTAGGCAGAATCGCTACAAGCTAAATTAGATTCTGCAAAGACTAAGCTAGAAATATACAAGGCCAGGGAGGACGAGCGTTTTGAAGTTAGATGAAGGGCTCATCTCGACTCCCCTGAATTCCCATGCAGCCGAAGAAGTTGTTCAACAATTACAGGAGGGTGACTATCTATTAATAGAACCTCCTCGATCAGCCATAGACCATCATCGACTTCTCAAAGAGCTTCCGAAGGACCTCTTGAGAAAGTTCAATTAATATTTTTCATGTTATGTTTTCATGGTGTGTAATTGTTGAAAGGAACAAAAATTTAATGTCAAGATGCACATTAAATATTGTTAAATTACACCTATTTTCTTATATATCTTCAGAACCACCAATTTTTTCTTGCAATAAAAATTTCATGTGCATTCTTCATAAAATACTTATTAGTCTAAAAAGTGAACTGGGTGGGATAGTAATGCTGGTCAAAATAATCTGATAGAGTGAATGAATTGTCTTAGAAGGGATCTCTGGGCTGCATAATATACTAGACGAGATAATGACGTAGAACGGAATGACCAAGCCGAACGGCTATAATCCCTTAATATATTTATTATATGACCTATTAATGAATCCTTCATAATTGATAAGCGGATTGAATATTAAATCGGGCGAGATGACACTGAACAGAATAATCAAGCAAGTAATTTTTCATCATTGATTATCATACTGAATAATAAACTAGAAGAGATAATGATGCCGACAAGAATAATGAGGTCGGCTAATATAATAAACCCCTTATAATTAGAACTAATGCGGGAATTTAAGAGTCCAGAATGTAAAGACGCGAGTGTCTGGAATATAAAGGTGAGAGAGCATACTCGCTTATAGCCTGCCCGCCTAAAGGATCTGGAGTGTAAATGTAAAGGCGCGAGAGCATGCTCACTTATAACTCGTTTGGAGGATCAGGAGTCTGGAATGAAAAGGCGCAAGAGCATGCTCCCTTATAACCCATCCGGAGGATCGGTGATATGCGTAAATATTATGATCGTTTATGCATGTTTTAACGCACATTCACTTACTTTATACGTATGTATTCTTTGTATGATCGCCTCTTTTATCATGTACTCATCATATATACTCTTTTGTTCAGATATAAGCTCTTTGTTTGGTTTTGTGTTGACAGGGACAACTTTCGGAGCAAAAGCAATTATTGTCGACGCACCGGAACGAGCTAGAGAACACGGTCGTGCAACCTCGCACGGCCGTGTGGCTAAACAAAAGAGGAGAAATGCACGGTCGTGCAACTCCTGCACGGCCGTGCGGCCAACCAGAGGCAGATCAGAGCATGGCCATGCATACATGCACTGCTGTGCCCCCCACGATCGAAGCCAAGCAAGGAACGGTCATGAAACCCTGCACGATCGTGCCCCAGGAGCCGAGCTCGAAGTTCACATGGCCATGCCAATTGGCACGGTCGTGTAGCGCAACCAGAGACAAGAAAGGGCACAGATCATGCCATTCTCACACGGTCGTGCCGCCACAGCCGTGCCCTAGCCTATAAAAGGGTTTTAACCCTTCTTCTTCAGGGGGGAGAGCCGGGAAGCGAGCCGTCAAAGAGAGAATCAACTTGGTGGCATTCCACACCATCCAGGACCTCCGTCCAGCGATCCTTCATCACAACATCAACCCCAAAAGCAAAGGATTGGATCCGAAGATCACTCGTCATCGTTGGATAAGCGTCTTTTCTCTTTCTCTCTTCTTGCTTGAGAATTGTATGCTTAATATTATGTCTTCGGGTTTTTCTCTGACGTTTATGAAGTAGATTCCTTGTTCTAGGATGAGGGAGTAGTTGTGGATTGGTTTGATGTAAGATTCATACTTATGCCTCTATTTCATTGGATGATTTCGCTTGCTTTGTTTCGACTACTCGATCTCTATATTGTGTTAATTGATTGTGTAGAAATTACCTATCTTATAGAGAGAATATCTTAGATTGTACACCCAAGGGGCCCTAGTGACAGGGGTAATCCATTCATGGACATTTAGGGTACTTCCTTGAAAGGAGAGGCAACTCCTCCACAAGGAAGCAAGAGACCAAACTAAGCTCCTTATCTCTATCATTAGTGACACCAATTAGAGTAGTGTTCTTGTGATCTACTGAAGTGCCCTAGTGATAGGGGTTAACCGTAACAGGATTTCATAGGGATCTTCAGCTTCCGGCGAATGCATGTTGATGGACAATGAGTAAAGGATAGAATGTGATACATCAATACCACCACAATGAAACCGAACTCCTAGGACTCTTCATAAACCAAGTCTATTACTTCTTCTTTGCTAGTTCTCGTTTCCATTTCCAAATCTCTTTTCTTTAGATAACTTACAACCATCGGTAGTTTAGCTAATCCTAAGTGAGCCATCGCTAGTGCTTATAACCAGTCCTCGTGGGATCGATAATCTTTATTACTGATGACGAATTCGTGCACTTGCGGAATCTTAACAATAGGGAGTCTGGAATATAAAGGCATGAAAGCATGCTCGTTCATAACTCGCCCAGAGGATCGGGAGTCTGGAATATAAAGGTACAAGAGCATGCTCGCTTATAACTGGCTTGGAGTATTGGGAGTCTAGAATATAAAAGCGCAAGAGTGTGCTCACTTATAACCCACCCAGAGGATCAGGAATCTGGAATTTGAAGATGCGAGAGCATGCTCACTTATAACCCACCCAGAGGCTCGGGAGTCTAGAATATAAAGTTGAAAGAGCATGCTTGCTTATAATCCGACCGGATGCTCGAGAGTCAAGAAATATAAAGGCACGAGATCATGCTCTCTTATAACCCGGCCGGAGGCTTGGGAGTCTAGAACTTGAAAGCGCGAGAGCATGTTCGCTTATAATCCAGTCAGATACTCGTACAAGAGAATGTTCACTTATAACCCTGCTGGAGGCTCGAGAGTCTAGAATTTAAAGGCGCAAGAACATACTCACTTATAACCTGCCCAAAGGATCGGGAGTCTGGAATATAAAGGCATGAAAGCATGCTCACTTATAACCTGTCCAGAGGATTGTGAGTTTGGAATATAAAGGTGGGAGAGCATGGTCGCTTATAACCCAGTCGATGGCTCGGGAGTCTGGAATATAAAGGCGCGAGTGTTGGTTGCTACTTGGAATACCGTTCTAGTTCCCCTGTATAAAAATTTATACAAACATAGAACTATCCTAGCTACCCATGTGCTCTACTGAAGTTAAATTTGGATTGCAAACGATGCTTAACATTATTAATCCAAATTGTCCTTTAGAAGTTAAACTTGGATTAGAAATGATACTTAACATTTTTACTCCAAGTTTAACCGATGTGTTCTTCATAAGTAAACCATATTACAGAAGTTAATTAAATATCTATTTCAAAGATCGGCTTCCAGGTTAAACATGATGAGGAACTAGGACTTCTTGGGTATGGGATCATCCACCACTTCCTAGACAAAGCCTTTTAAAGAAATCAGATATTTAACTTCTTACAGTAAACTAGGTTTAACTATAGAGACCTCAATAGAAACACAAGATCGAAACGTAAAATCGAAACACTAAATTGATAGCACAAAATCGAAACATAAAATCGCTAGCCTCTTGTGTTGGTATTTCAGAATCCATGCAAAGAAAATTAACTAATTAATTCAAAGCGAAACCCATTAATTAGTTATACCTTTCTTTGTAGCTAAAGACCTCTTGATCTTCTGTTATATTCGTCTCCTCCTCTTGGGCGTTGTGTGGGCAACGATCTACCAAGATGGAATCCACCTGAACCACTTCTTCTCCTCCAAGACTCTCGAGCCACCAAGGGATGCCAAAATAGGAAATTTCCTTCTTCTTCTTCTCCTCCAAGCAACCGGCCACCAAGTGCTACTCCTCTTCTTCTTCTTCCTCTCCAAGAAACCGGCCACAAGGATTTTCCAATCCTTGATGCCGCCGGCCCTAAGGAAGCAAAAGAGGAGACAAAAGGGAATAGGTGCCGCCGGTTTTAGAGAAAGAAAACAAAGGAGAATAAAGAAGAAGGGGGTCGGGCACACCAAGGATTAGAAGAGGGTTTCGACCACAATAGAAGGGGAGGCAAGGCTTAGGTTATGTTCATAAGGCACCCTCTACCTCTCTTTTATAATCCTTGGTCTTGGCAAAAAAGGAAATTTTAATAATAATTAAAATCTCTCTCTTTTAAATTTCCTATTATTCATGATAATAAAAAAAAGTTTTAAAATTAATCTCTCTCTTTTAAAACATGTAGACAACTACAAAAAAGGAAAGATTAATTAAAACTTCTCTTTTAAAAAATATGGTTACAAAAAATGAAAGTTTTATCAAAAATTAAAATCTCTCTTTTAAATATTATAGATAACTACAAATAAGGAAAGAGTTTAATAAAATTAAAATCTCTCTTTAATTGTTTGTAGAAAGCTATAAAAGGAAAGATTTTAAAATTTAAAACTCTCTTTTTAAAACCATGAGGATGGCTATAAAAGGAAAATTTTTAATAAAAATAAAATCTTCCTTTTATTTCTTTAGTGGATGCTAAAAAGGAAAGTTTAAAATCTTTCTTTTAACCTTTGTAGATAACTACAAAAAAGGAAAGATTTTAACAAAATAAAATCTCACTTTTAACCATTGTAGATAACTACAAATAAAGAAAGATTTTAACAAAATTTTATTTTAAAACAAAACTTCCTTTTCTTCCACTCTTGGCCGGCCACATCTTGAACACCAAGATATACTTGGGCCGGCCACCTCTTGGACTCCAAACAATGCTTGGCCAGCCCCCCTTGCTTCAAGTAAAGATGTGTCCAACCCATTACTTGGGTAAGAAGTGGACTTTGTGGATACAAGGCTTTATAGAGGCTACAACAGAAACCGAGAGGAGGAATTGGTTTTAGTCTCCCGATGAGCTTGAGCTTCCTGTGTTCGCCCCGAACACCCAACTCAAGTTCATCAATAATAACTCATACCATTAAAGAGTTATTATTAAACTACCGCACCAATCCTATATTACATTATGAGCTCCTTTTTATTATGAGTGTGTTAATCTCCCTGTGTTTAAGATTTCTAATGTCCATTAATCAAATGAGTTATTGTCACTCACTTAATTAAGATCTAGCTCCAAGAGTAGTACCACTCAACTTCATTGTCATGCCGAACTAGGTCCACCTGCAGGGTTTACATGGCAATCCTTATGAGCTCCTCAAGGGAGCATCATCAACCTAGATTACTAGGATACAGTTGTTGGTCCCCGTGGGTGTTTTGATGTGATCAACCAAGTTGGTTAGGTCCTGCTTTGTGTTTGATCCCTGTGTCTGAGTGTGCAGGAGCTTAGGAGCGCAGGAAGTCGAGCGGAAGACGCAGCTAGCGAGAAGGACGGCACGGGAAGGGAGCCGACTGGCTCGGTGCGTCCGAAGGATGAGACAGCTGCGGAAGAGTACTCCGGTGGATGAGAAGAACGTGCGCGGTGTTCGAAGGACGAGAAGCCAGATGGAAGCCTACTCGAGGAGAAGGCCGGAAATTGGGTTCGGGTGATCCCTATTTCGGTTGGCCGGAATCACCCAAAAGAACTAGACTTCGGAAGACGAAGCAAAGAAGCAACCAAGCTGGAAAAGCTGCCTGCTAGCTTGGAGGCACCTCCATCAGGCTTGGAGGCACCTCCAGCTTGAGGGCGCCTTCAACCCCTATTGAAGGCGCCTCGGACCCGGCAGAAGTGAACATTGAGCTGTTTGGATAAAGTTTTATCCCCTCTCTCATTGGAGGCGCCTTGGACCTTGTTGGAGGCACCTTGGACCCTCGGGATAGACTTTCCAGGAGCTATATAAAGACCCTTGAAGCCAGGAAAGAAACAACAACTCAAGAAAACAATTCTGTAGTCTTTCTTAGCAACTTGTGAGCGTTTTAAGTGTGTAAAAGGCTTCTTCGCCTTCAGCAAAGGAGATCTTCTACTGCGCCTTTCTTACTGCCCTTAATTAACAACCCTCTTGGTTGTAACCAAGTTAAATCTCTGTCTCCTTTTATTTCTGGTCTTAATTTTACTATAGTTGCTTATCTTTAAGTTGAAAGATCCGAGGAGGGTATCATTTTAATTTTTCAGAAGCAATTCACCCCCCTCTTGCCAGCCTCCGCTGCACCTACAATTGGTATCAGAGTCAGACCGCCTCAAAAGGACTAACCGCCGACTGAAGCACAACGATCAAGACGATGGCCGGAGAAAATATTCATCCCCCGAAGTTCGACGGAGACTTCGTGACGTAGAAACGTCGGATGGAGGTATTCTTCAAAACCGACTTCGATATTTTACCAACTATGAAATATGGTTTTGAAGTTCGAAAGACAAAGAAGAGCACCAGTGGAGCAAGAAGGAGCAGGCTGAGTTTGTTGCCAATGGAAAGGCAGAATTCCACCTACTGAGCGTGCTTCCACCACAAGAGGTAAGTCGAGTCGGAAGCTACTCCTCCGCAAAATACCTCTGGGAAAAATTCCTGGAGCTTCACGAAGGTACCTCGGAAGCTAAGCTAGCGAGGCGCAACATCCTCCGAACCCAGTTAACGAACCTCCGGATGAACCAAGGTGAGAAGGTAGCGCAACTCCAAGAAAGGATCAAAGAGTTGATCACGCAACTAACTAATCTTGGAGAAGAAGTAACTAACCGGGACTCGATCCGATATGCGCTCAACGCCTTCCCGAGAACTCAAGAATGGGCGTCCTTAGTAGATGCATACTACATCTCTAAGGACTTCGAGGTAAGTACTCTAGAAAATCTATTTTCAATTTTTGAACTTCACGAATCTCGAATTGCAAAACCCATTGGAGTAGAACAGACAAGTCGGAACATTACTTTGAAGGCAAGAACAAACAGTTCTGACTCCGAAGCCTCGATTGACGAAAATGAGGCTGCATTAATGGTAAGACGATTTAATAAGTTTTTCAAATCTAACAAATTTAGATCGCAGAAGCATGAGCGAAAAAGGAGAACAGTTCGTTGCTACAACTGCAACGAAGAAGGGCACATCATGGAGGATTGCCCGAAATTAAAGAGCAAGCAGAAAGAAAAGGTCAAGTATAAGAAGCCAGAATCCTCCAAGCATAAGAACCTGAAGGCCACTTGGTCAGATTCGTCGTCTACTGAATCAGACATCGAAGCCTTCTCAGGGTTAGCGCTAATGGCTAACCATCAGATAGAAGAAGAGTCAAGCTAAGAGATGAGCATAGATGATGGGGGAGAAACATCATCAGCAGAAAGCGACGATGAAGGGGCAGCGTCACCAAGTCAGGTAAGTCAGGTACGCAATCTAACCCCGACTCAGTCTTTTCGCTTTATTAAGTCTCTTTCTAAAGATCTATTCAAATTAGAAAAAGAAAATGCCGAATTGAAATTGAAATTAGCAAAAACATGTCCACTTGAGATGTACGATAATCTAAAATCAGAAAATGATAATCTAAAATTAGAAATTAAAAATTTGAAAACTGATGCATGCTTAAATAGATTTCCAAAATCAAAAGTTAGAATTTATGAAAAATTGAATTGGTACATTAGAAATCATCAGGGTCAACTTAGAAGAGTGCCTAAGAACTATGTACCCCCAAAATTTTTTAATAACCCTATAAGAAGGAACCTCTATTGGGTTCCGAAATCTGTGCTAAATTAATTTATTTTATTAAAAGCTTACAGTAAGAAAAATTAAACTTTGAATTTCTTTATGGAAGCTTTGTCTAAGTGGTTGTTGCTCCAATAACCAAGAAGGCCTAGTGCCTTGCCACGACCTGGAAGCCGAAATATCGAAATGAAAATGTTTAATTAACTTTCTGATCAAAGCATTAAAATTAGAATTAAATAATACTTTGAAAAGGTTTTTAAACATTTCCTTAGAAATTTATTTTTTTCTTATTATCTAGAAAAATGTCTCTTGAAAGTTTTGCTTAGAATTTTTTTTCTAAAAAAATCAATTTTTTTACTTAAAAATTATTTTGAAAAATCCAAACAAATCATTTTAGTTAGAATTCTTTTGTAACTTAGAAATTTTACTTAGAATTTTTTTTAATTCCAAAAAATTCCATTCTACTTAGAAATCTTTTTGAAATTTCTATTTTTAAAAATTCTACAAATTCAGCTTACTTAGACATTTTTTCATCTTAAATTAGAATTTTTTTTTTAACTTCAAAATTTATGCTAAAATTTTTTTCTATTACCCCGTTTTTGCTGTGATCAAAGGGGGAGAGAAAGGTACAAGTTTAGAGAAGTACATATTTAGGGGGAGAGAGAATTTTTTTAAAATTAAAAATATTTTTTTGGTTAACTCTTAATTTAGTAGTTGCAATTTTATTTATTACAAACTGATGCTTAATATGTTAGTTTAGTAATTTTCTTTTAAAATTACTTTTCTGTCTATTTTTACCCTAACTTGAACTTGTGTTGATGCATATCAAAAAGGGGGAGATTGTTGGTTCCTGTGGGTGTTTTGATGTGATCAATCAAGTTGGTTAGGTCCTGCTTTGTGTTTGATCCCTGTGTCTGAGTGTGCAGGAGCTTAAGAGCGTAGGAAGTTGAGCGGAAGATGCAGCTAGCGAGAAGAACGACACGGGAAGGGAGCCGACGGGCTCGGTGCGTCCGAAGGACGAGACAGCTACGGAAGAGTACTTCGGTGGATGAGAAGAACGTGCGCGGCGTTCGAGGGACAAGAAGCCGGACGGAAGCCTGCTGGAGGAGAAGGCCGGAAATCTTCGGAAGACGAAGCAAAGAAGCAACCAAGCTGGAAAAGCTGCCTGCCAGCTTGGAGCCGCCTCCATCAGGTTTGGAGGCGCCTCCAGCTTAAGGGCGCCTTCAACCCCTGTTGAAGGCACCTCGGACCCGGCAGAAGTGAACATTAAGCTGTTTGGATAAAGTTTTATCCCCTCTCTCGTTGGAGGCGCCTTGGACCTTGTTGGAGGCGCCTTAGACCCTCGGGATAGACTTTCCAGGAGCTATATAAAGGCCCCTAGAGCTAGGAAAGAAACAACAACTCAAGCAATCAATTCTGTAGTCTTTCTTAGCAACTTGTGAGCGTTTTAAGTGTGTAAAAGGCTTCTCCGCCTTCAGCAAAGGAGATCTTCTACTGCGCCTTTCTTACTACCCTGGATTAACAATCCTCTTGGTTGTAACCAGGTTAAATCTCTGTCTCCTTTTATTTCTGCTCTTAATTTTACTATAGTTGCTTATCTTTGAGTTGAAAGATCCAAGGAGGGTATCATTTTAATTTTTCAGAAGCAATTCACCCCCTCTTGCCGGCCTCCGCTGCACCTACAACAATTTCCTTCTATAATCAACAATATACCATATAGATAATATCATTTCCTAACTTATCGGGCCTATTGATTTAATGAACTAAATCTCACCCATTGATAAATTAAATAAATAAATACTAAATATACGTGCTTGTTATTATATCAGGATTAAGAGTACGAATATCCATAATAACAGAGGTTTTGTTCTTTTATGTAGTCAGTATAAAAAGAAACAACCCCAAATGGTCTTGCTCAATACACACATAGTGCACTAGTGTAATTTTATAGTTAAGATAAACAAATACCGAATTACACTACAACCACTCCAATGGTTTATCCCATTCCATCTTAGTTGTGAGCTACTATTTATAATTTATAAGGAACTGATAACATGATCTTCTGTGTAACACCAAACATCATGTTATCTATAATATAAATTAAATGGACAACTGCATTTAACTAAATGCAGACATGATCAATGTGATTCTCATTTCAAAATAAATGTTTTATACCAAAAGCTAGGCTTTTAGTATACATCTCAACAACGAGAGCATGCTCATTTATAATCCAACCGAAGGCTCAAAAGTATGGAATTTGAAGATGTGAGAGCATGCTCACTTATAACCTGCTCGGAGGCCCAAGAGTCTGAAATATAAAGGTGCGAGAGTATGCTAGCTTATAACCCGGCTGGAAGCTCAGGAGTTTGGAATATAATGGCACGAGAGCATACTCACTTATAACCCAGCCGGAGGCTCGAGAGTCTAGAATTTGAAGGCACGAGAGCATGCTTGCTTATAACCTGTCCAGAGGCTTGAGAGTCTGGAATATAAAAGCGTGAGAGTATGCTTGCTTATAACCTGATCGGATACTCAGGGGTCTGGAATATAATGGTGTGAGAACATGCTTGCTTATAACCTGGTCGGAAGCTCGGGAGTTTGGAACTTGACAGAATTCTCAAATAAATTCATCTGCATTCTCATTATGTCTAAAAATTTTACATAATACACGAGTGAATTACAAGTGTACTTTTCAAGCTCTATAAGGTTGTAGATGATTTGCGCTTCAGGATCGCTCTAACCTTTTCCCTTTTGTGTCTTCGAGGTAGTAGGAGCCTGAGATGAGCTTTTGCACCACCTTATATGGTCCTACCCATTGTGGCTCCAGCTTGTTAACATCCCCAACTGTCTTGAGTCACTTCCAGACCAGATCGCCAATTTGAAAGAAATCTGGGGATGACCCTTCTATTATAATTTTACCTCATCCTTTGGCAATATGTCATTAGCCGAGTACCACCTTGTCTCTGACTTCTTTTATTATTGTCGGCTAACATTGTCCTCATCGTATAGCTGCCTTCGATTGGATTCCATGCCAATCTCGACCGGGACCACTGCTTCACCATCAAAAACCAGGTGAAAAGGGGTTATACCTATCGTTTCTCAGAGAGTTGTATGATATGTCCACAGTACGCTGGGTAGTTCATCAACCCAGCTTCCTTCTACATGATCTAATTTAGTTTGAGCCCCCTGATGATTTCTCTATTTGTCACTTCTGCTTGGATGTTTCTTTGGGGGTAAGCCACAGATGTGAAGGCCTGTGTGATATCATAGGTTAAACACCACTCTCGAATCTTCCTGCCCTAGAATTATCTTCTATTATCTGAAACCAGTTTATGTAGAATTTTGAACCTAAAAATGATATGCTGCCATAGGAATTTGTTAACCATTTGCTCGGTTATCTTGGCTAGTGGCTCGACCTCCACCCATTTTGAAAAATAGTCCACTGCTACTAATAAGAAATTTTTTCTAGGTAGGTGCTATGGAAAAGGGTCCCACTATATACATACCCCAATGATCGAATACGCAGGAGACAATGGAGGTTTTCAACAACTCCGTAGGGTGGTGAGGGATATTCTGATGCTTTTTATAGGATAAGCAAGTTTTACCAATTATGTTGCATCAGCCTATAAGGTAGGCCAAAAGTACCTGGCCAGTAGTATTTTTCGAGTGAGAGACTGACTGCCCTTATGACTTCCACAGGAACCTTGATGTATTTCCTGTAAAATGTATTACATGTCATCCGGTCTGATACATTTGAATAAAGGACATGAGAAAGCCTGTTTATACAAATAGTCTCTAATCATAGTGAACCGATCGACTCTTTTCTTAATCATGTGGACCTGCTCTCTTTCTACTGGTAAGACACCTTGCTGCAAAAAAAAATGATGGGTGTTCTCCAATCATTCTGTAATTCAATGTCGGCTTGTCATTCAATGCAAGTTACTAATAGTGTTTGTTCTACTAACTTATCTAGGGTCCATGAAACTATAGAAAAAGATGATTTAGCCAAGTCATCTTCTATTTGATTTTTTGCCCAAGTAACCTTTTGTATGATCACTTCTTGGAATCCATCTCTAAGCTTTTCGAAAGCCTCCACATAGAGTTTGAGCCGCTCATTATTGATCTCAACATTTCTTGATAATTACTGCACAACCAACTAAGAATCTGAATAAATTAAAACTTGAACAGCTCCCACATGTCTAGAGGCTTGTAGGCTGGCTATCAACGCTTTATATTCTGCTTCATTATTGGTAGCCCAATAATTTAGCTGAATAGTTGCATTTTGTATTCTCTGGGTAATATCATAAGAATACCTATTCCACTACCTTGCCGAGTGGATGATCCATTCACGTATATTTTCCAAGTTTCCTCAGGCTCATGGTCTTACACCTCTGTTATGAAATCAACTAAGGCTTAACCCTTGATGACCGCTTGGGATTGACATTGTATGTCGTATTCACTGAGCTCCATAGTCTACTTAATCAACCTCCCAGAGGCTTCTAAGTTAACAAGTACTTGACCCAAAGTGCTATTAGTAAGTACCATGATTGGGTGAGAAAGGAAATAAGGACGCAACCTCCGAGTAGCTAAGACCAATCCATACGCTAATTTCTCGAGCACGGTGTAACGGCACTCATCTCCTTTTAATTAATAACTTAAAAAGTATGCAAGCTATTGATCTTTCCCCTCCTGCCTCACCAACACTGATCCAATTGTGTTCTCATTGACTAACAAATACACCCACAAAGGTTTGCTCGCCACTAGCTTAGCAAGTATAAGCAGGGCGGATAAATAATTTTTTAACTCCTCAAAAGCTTTGTCACAGTCAACATCCCACTAGAATTTGATTGTTCAGTGGAGGATCTTGTAAAAAGGTAAGCTTCGATTGGCCGATTGGGAGATGAAGCGAGACAGGGCTATGATTTAACTAGTTAGTCTTTGTGCCTCCTTCAGATTATGCGGGAGAGCCATGTTTTGGAGGGCTTGCACTTTACTCGGGTTGGCTTCTATCCCTCATTCAGTCACAATGTATCCCAGGAACCGCTCGCATTTTGCTCTGAACAAATATTTACTGGGATTGAGCTTCAATCCATATCGCCTTAAAGTCTGGCAGGTCTCTTCCACATTGGTGCATAGATCGATCACCCTAAGAGACTTAATAAGGATGTTGTCTACATAAACCTTCATATTTCACCCAATCTACTTTTGAAATACTTTATTTATAAGCCATTGGTAAGTAGCACCTGCAGTCTTTAGTCCAAATGGCATAACATTATAGCAGTAAATTCCTTCAGTGGTTATAAAGCTAACCTTCTCTTGGTCGTCCTTGGCGAGCAGTACTTGATGGTACCCCTGATAGACATCCAGCATGTAAATTAACTCACAGCTAGAAGTTGAATCTACTACCTAGTCAATTCTCGACAAGGGGTAGTAATCCTTGGGGCATGCTTTGTTGAGGTCCCTAAAGTCGATGCACTCTATTTGTTTCTCATCTTGGACACCAGGACTAAGTTGTCTAACTAGCTCGGGAACTGCACCTCTCGAATGTAGTCGGCCTCCAATAGCTTGTCTACTTTTACACGATGATCTTATTTTGCTCCGTCTCAAAATCCCTCTTTCTTTGCTTGACCGGCCTGACTTCAGGGAAAACATGGAGTACATGCTCCATGACCATGGGAGAGAGGTTTATGATCTCCTTAGGTTCCCAAGCAAAAATATCATTGTTAGGTATTAAATACGTAATAAGCTCTTCTTTAAGTTCCGGAGGTAGGTCGGTAGCTACTTGGGTAGTGGCTTTCGGCCGGTCTGGTTGAATTTGAACCGCCTCCTTCTCTTCATAGCTCAGGGTAGGCAGTGCTTTCCGAAAAGTGTTGACTTTTATTCTTTGACTTTTTCGAGCGATCTTAGCCTCTGTCTTGACGATTTCTACATAATTCTTGTGTGCCACCAGTTGATTCCCCTTGACTTCCCCCACCTAGTCGTCCATAGGAAATTTTATTTTCTTGCAAAAGGTTGAAACGATCGCTTGAAATTCATTTAAGGTTGTTTGGACCAAAATAACGTTATAGGTCGAGGGTGTGTCCATGACTATTAAAGTCAATCAACGTGTCCTCATTAGGGGCTCCTCCCCTAAGGATATGACTAACTTTATTTGGTCGAGTGGGTGGACTTTGTTTCCTATAAACCCATACAAAGGTATTGCCATGGGTTAGAGCTCGCTCGGGTCTACTTGTTGTTGTTCAAACGCCTGTTTGAAGATAATGTTTACTGAACTGCTTATATCAATAAAAGTGTGATAAATATTATAATTGGCTATAACAGCATTAATTATTAAAGCGTCATCATGGGGGACTTCCACACTCTCTAGGTCTTTAGGCCTAAAGCCAATTTCGGGCCCTTGTGCTTTCTCTTGGTTGCAACTGATCATGTGAATTGTCAATCTACCAGCATGTGACTTCCTTGCCCGGTTGGAGTCTCCGTCAGTTGATCCTCCTATGATCATGCTAATATCACCCCCGAGTGACGTTATTGTGATTTTCTTCTTGTCGGGTCAAGGGTTCTCGCTAGACCCGAGCGGGAGCCTATGCCCGGTCTATTAGTGGTAAAGGTGTTCTTTGGCGTCATTCGACCTCTCACTGATTTCTTCTGGGTGAGCCATTCGATTGTTAATAAGGGAAACAGTTGGCTGACAGGGTGCATCGATGGAATCTTAGATTGCTATTATGGCGATTTGCCAAATTATAATAATCCTGGATGTTATGAGTGGTCGGCCAATGATATGTTCACCCCCGCCACAAGGTTCCCTGAGGGGGCTCGGGATACCTTTCTCGCTCGACCTCCACATGTTGCATGGCTTGGGGCCGTGGTTCTTGAAGATGAAGCTAAGGACCCATATAGGGTCCTTTATGTGGTGAAGTGGGTAATGCTCAGTGCTCTGGTGCTAGAACCACAGCCGGTTCGGTGACTTCCTTCTTTTGGGTAGCCTGCACCTTCTCGACATTAATAAACTCAGTCGTCTAGTCAAGTAGATGGTCAAAGTTCTTTGGAGGTCTTCTAATTAAGGAACGAAAGAAATCATTATCTGTAAGACCTAGGGAGAAGGCGCTCTTCAGAATTTCGGTGGTGGCTATATGGGCATCTATAGTCACCTGATTGAATTTTTTTTATGTAGACCTTGAGTGTCTCCTTGGACTCCTATTTGAGTAAAAATGGCTCAAGAGAGTCTTCTAATAATGATGACTACTAGAGAAATAATAAAGAAAAACCTTGCTGTAGTTCCTAAAACAATGAATGGAGTTAGCTGGCAATCGCTTGAATCATCTATGTGTCGAACCGACAAGTGTGGTAAGAAACACTCGGCACTTTACACCATCTATATATTAATGTAGGAGGGTAGCATTCTCAAATTTGAGGAGGTGATCCTCAGGGTTAGTTGACCCTAAGTATTTACCTATCATCAAGGATTGATAATATTTTGGCAATTTATCTTCTAGTACCCATTGAGAGAGCGAGGTGCTAATCTGCTCGGGAGAGCTACACATTATAGGGGTCTTTCCCTTGCGCCCGTCTCAGACAGGTGCTTCTCCATAAGATTCTTGGTGTACCCTTCTTGACCCATGTACTTGGGCGGTGTACAGAAGAGCACTTGATGATGCAAGATTGGTGAACGAGGTGTGGGAGTTAGATGGGCGGGGCCTTCCTCCCAAGCTCCTCTTTCCCTTTGATGGGTTGTTGTTGACGCTACAATATTGGGCAGTGGCAGTGTGCCACCAATAGTTATTTGTTGTTGCTGCTATGCTAATTTCTGCGCTCGGGCATAGATGAGCATCTCTAGATCTTCTTGCATTAAAGTGACAGTGGCGAGTCGTTCATCTTCTTCCATCTCTGATCTTCAAATTCAGGTGAAAGTTTCCACAGTTAAAGCCAAATTTGATCATATTTGAAAACTATAGAGATGGCATGTTGGGCACGGTGGCTTGACTATTGACTGAGAGTAGACTTTTTATTTCACAGAGAGGCTTCCTTTCTATCCTGTGCACACGGAGACAAGCAAACAAAATGTTAGCACCCAAAAACCATGGGAGAGTCCCTAGCGAATGTCCTCAGACACTCAAGTTAATACAATTCTGAATGGGTGGATGAAGAATAGTAGAGAACGTGTGTGCGAGAGTAAGGTTCAGATGTTCAAAGAATGTACCTTGCCAACGAAGAGGACCCCTCTTTATATATCACCTCTCATAACCTCCGCAATCATGAGGTGGTGAAGTGTGTCAGAGGTTGTTAGGTAAAGGAAAGATACAACCTAGGCAATGTGTAATAATTGTCTGAGGAATCTTCGATTTACCCACATGTATACCTCTTTTGTGTTGGAGTAGCGGGGTTGGAAAGAGGGGTGAATTGCCTATAAAATAAAATTAACCCCTTCTCATACTTTGGACTTCATTAGTAGCATAATTACAATAACAATAATAAAAATGAACAAACAACTTAAAAGAAAGACGTAAGAAGGTCAGAAATTAACTTAGTTATAACCTAAATGATTGTTAATCTAAGGCAGTGAAAGGCACTAGAAGATCTCCTGTAACGTTGTAGGCAGAGAAATCTCTTACAGACATTGACAACTCAAGAAATTGACTAGGAAAGAGTACAAGAGTTGTAGTTCAAGTTGTGTTCTATTTCGTAGCTCTAGGGGTCTTTTTATAGCCACTGAAAAATTTTATCCTAGGCTGGAAGGCGCCTCCAACATGACAAGTTTTATTCGAGTAAAATTTTATCTTCGCTAACGGTCACTGGAAGGCGCCTTCAATAGCTTGGAAGGCGCCTTCACACTATTCATCAAAGGCGCCTTCCAAGCCATGTAAGGTGCCTTCCATAAGGTAAATCAGGTCCTTAGCTGGTCTCTTCACGTGGGTTATGCTCCAGCTAACCGTTAAAAAAATTTATAAAACTTTTCTATGGTACATAACAACGATTATCAGTAATCTAAAATAATTTTCAAAAAATATTCTATTTTTACTAATTAATCTCCTATTTTGACAAAAAATAATGTTAAAAATTACATATCAATTTTGAGAAATCCTGAAAAGTTTTGTCAACCTCAACTAGACAATGTTAGATTAGTAAAAAATTCACATGAAGAAATACTTTGTGTTTGAAAAAAAAAATTATTTCATTACAGAAACTAATTTTTGAAAATAAATCTTTAAAAATATTTTCCAACTTTAAAAATTCTATTATTTTTCCTGGATTTGTAAAACACATTGTTTAACAGCAGAAAAATAAAATTTCCAAAATTTCTATTTTCTTAAATTTGTAATATAAATAATTATATTTTTAGAAAATAATTTATAATAATTCAGACATTATTATAAAAAAAATTGAAAATATTTGTAATGATAGAGAATATCATATTTCATCATAGAAAAATAAAAGTTATCAAAACAACTTTAGAAAAATATTTTTAATTTTCATAGTATCATTTTTGTTAATAAATTCATAGAAAATAGTTTAATGGTAAAAAAACTTCAAAAATATTTCTTTTGACAGATAATATTATTTTTTTTCATGAGAAAACAAAATTTTTAAAATTGAAGTCTATGAAATGATTTTAAATTTCTAAGTATGATTTTCATTAATAATTTTATAAGAAATAACTCAATTGTACAAAAAAAATTTGAAAAAAAAAATCTGTTTGTAAATTAAATCATTAGCAAGCATAGGAAAAATTTTCAACTCGAAATACAAATAGAAAAATTTTTAAAAAAAATCTAATTGAGACCATTTCTATCCTAATAATTAAAAAAAATTAGAATTTAATCTAAAAAAGATTTTGGAACTCAATATAGGTTCCTACCTACTGGATTTATTAAAAATTTTGGAGGTGCATAGTTTCTAGAGATTTTTCTAATTTATCCTTAGTGATTTCTTATGTACCAATTGAGCCTACTATAATTTCTAAATATTAATTTTTGAAAATCGTTTGAACATACATGGTCATTTTTCAATGTTTTCTATTTGTACTTTTAATTCTTTATTTTCTATTTTAAATTATCAAACATATCTAATGGGCATGAATTTACTAAGTTTAATTTTAACCTAACATTATTTTTTTCTAGTTGTATTATTCTTAGATAACATTTTGATAAATTTAAAAGATTGTCATTAGGAGATAGTACAGGTACCTCACTTACCTTGTGTTTTAATGCTCCTCCTTCATCATAATTTTCTTCTGAAGATCCTCCTCCTTTATCGATGCTCATCTCTGAGATGCTTTCATCTTCTCCTTAGTAGTCCGCCAATAGGGCTAGTCCGGCGTATTCTTCAACTTTTGATTCTGATGACGATGATTCATCCCATGTCGCCTTCAGGGTTTTGAGCTTTGATTTTGTTGTTCTTTTACCCTTGTTCTTCAGTTTAGGGCAGTTGTCCTTGATGTGCCCTTTTTCATGACAGTTATAGCATTGGACCTTCCTTTTGCTCTGGAATTGTTTCTTAGCTTGCGCCTTATTAAATTTATTAGTTTTAAGAAACCTACTAAATTTTCTTACCATTAGGGCAGCTTCATCTTCATCAATTGATACTTCAGAGCCTGGTTCTTCCTTCTTATCTTTCTAAGCAAGACTGTTCGACTTTTCAATTTCTTTAGGATCTATACATTGAGTTTCATCAAGTTCAAAAGTAGAAAATAAATTCTCTAGTATATTTACCTCAAAGTCCTTAGAGATGTAGTATGCATCTACTAAGGATGACCATTCTAGAGTTCTCGGGAAGGCGTTGAGCGCCACTGGATTGAATCTCGGTTTGTTACCGATTCTCCGACATTGTTGAGCTAAGTGATGAGTTCTTTGATCCGTGCTTGGAGTTGCGCTACCTTTTCTCCATTGTTCATCCGAAGGTTCATTAGTTGGGTTCAGAGGATGTCCTGCCTTGCTAATTTTGCTTCCGAAGTACCTTTGTGGAGTTTTAGGAATTTCTCCTAGAGCTCTTTGGTGGAGTCATAGCTGCCGATTCGATTGACCTCCTAGGCGGAAGAATGCTTAGCAAATGGAACTCTGCTTTACCGTTTGCCACGAAGTCAGCTTATTCTTTCTTTATCCATAAGTACTCTTCTTTTCCAACTCTATGTTAGTCCTTAGGGACTACAAAATGATATTTCATAATTAAAAGAATTTCAAAGTCTGTTTTAAAAAATACCTCCATCTGATGTTTTCATTGCACGAAATCTCCCTCAAACTTAAGTGGATGAATGCTTGCACCAGTTATCGTTTCGTTGCTTCAGTGGTAGTGAGTCCTTTTGTAAAATACGGCACCCAAATAATAATTAAATAACAAGTGTTATTGGAGAAATAACCTTATTGTATTTATCAGGAATTTTTAGAAATTTTTTAGAATTTAAACAGAGTCTGTATGATTCGATTAAGGTGATAGGGCTATTAAGCTTAAAGAAAGTCTGTTTGGAATCCCAATTAAGTGGGAGTTGATTGAGGAGTTAACTAGTATTTAATTAAATTAACCTAAGGAAAACTAGTTATTCCTCTCATTAACGCTGATCCCTCATCTCTTCTCCTTGATTTCCAGCTGACGACCTCCCGATTCTTCATCGCGTTGATGCCTCTCCTCTTCTCCCCATCCCTCATCGCCGCCACCTGATTGGCGACACTGACCACTCCAACACCGACGATCAAAGCACATCGCCAAGGCCAGCCAGTGACGCAGCAGCCGCCGACTGTCCCGAGAGCCACAGAGCATCCTTTCTCTTCATCGCCAACACAAATCCACCGCCGCCAACTGCTAGGGGCCTCCATCGGTTGTTATGGCCGATGTCATAGCATTGGTGTCACCATTTTCCCCTCCGAGCTGTTCCCTAGCTCCCATCATCGATCCTGACTTCAGATTCGCCAATGCCGACCCCCGATCCACTACCGGCCGAGGGTTGATGCTCTCCTCCTTCCTCCGTATCTCGTTCTATTTCATCCGAGCCACACCACACAAGGGAGTCTTCAGCCAAAGGTAGGGAGTCGTCGACCTGCAGTCGCTGTATCTGTGTGCCGCAGCTCTAACCTCGGATCCCTTTGGCTAATCCTTTACCTCTAGGGTTAGTGTCAGATTTCTCCCTCTGCTCTGAAGTGAAGCTCCTGGTCGAAATCCCTATACCAGCTAGCTGAAATCCCTATACTGGCTGAGCAACACTGTTCCATCCAGAACCTTTACAGGCATTGGCAATCCAAACACAAAACAGAGATTAATTGAAGGTAAGATCTCTTGTTTAAGGATTGTGGATTTAGATTTGGGGCTAATGCTTAGATGCAAATGTGTTGATGGTGTTGTAGGGTGCTTGATTTGGAAATCATCGATTTTATTTAGCTTCGACCAAATTATTCAGCAGTGGGTGCTCCGTCGGGGAGTTAACAGTGAAGTACACTAATTTGGGTGAGTTTTAGAGTTGATTTCATCCCTGTTTTATATTTGATTTGTTAATGGATGATGGTGTTATGCTTAGTTGAATATGAATTGCTTAATGGAAATACTGATTGAGGAATAGGGGTGATTAGATTTGCTAAATCAATTAAGGTGTTAGGAGATAATGGACGAATTGGGTGAAGTTAATTAGGGTTTCCTGATTGGATTTGGATTTAGGTAGCTATTTGATGTATGAATGGATTTGGTTGTAATTGTATGATTTATTGCAAGACATTGATACGAGACAAGTGTTCTGAAGTGAAGAAAGTACAACATGATCTACAGTTAAAGGCGAGTACTTCCTGCTTTGTCTCTTTAGTACTTTCGCCTTAGTGCATGAGCTATATATTTAGATAGTTGTTGTATTTACCTTTAGTCCACTCGTATTTTTCCTGTGCTTGATGCTTATCCACTCAATTTTTTAGATACTCGTTTCTATATCTATACAGTCTCACGTTGTTATCCATGATATTTAGTAGATACTAGATACTAGATATTAGATACCATGCTTACTTATTTTGATTGCTATTTATTCATATACCTTGTTGATCATGCTGTCTTTATGTAGCATACCTGATTTCTGTTTATATATGTGTTGACTGTTGTATCTTGCACATCATGTCATTACATGCATATTGACGACCATGTCTCCCTTGTAGTTGAGAGGGCCATTAGCCAAAGCCACACGCTTGACCACTCATGGGTAGTGGTAGCTGGAGCAGATGTTGCTTGTCCTATCGTGCACACTCAGCCACTCATGGGTAGTGGTAGCTAGAGTTGTAAGCAGCAGGGGCCCCCTTCGCTATGTAGCTAGATAACTACTCAGTACCTGTCCACTCAGTCACTCGAGAGTAGTGACAGCCTTTGAGTGAGTACAGTTGTCATCGATCCGACCTCTCGACCATACAGGGGTCGTGGTGCAGAGGGGTGAGCGGGGTGACCATCCATGCATACGTTGTTATTATTATACCTATATATGATATTGATTGTTTACTTATGCAGTTGTTTTATTATATCAATGTGATATGCTTACATATGTTGGGTTATATACTTGTTGCATATGCTTAGACACTGGCTTACTTGTTAGTAGTATGTATATACCTCACATATTATCCTTGTAGTTATGAGTAGTATTGTAGCAAATCTTTACTACTCCTGACCTTCTATTACTAGCCTAGGATATGGATTCAAGTATGGACATTTATTATGATCATTGTAGTATCTGCTATTTTCCCTACGAGACTATATACCTTGTATCTCTAATTCTTTATTATGTTCATGCACTATCTGTCTATTATCCGCTGAGTCCCAGCACTCACCACCCCATAAACTAGTTTTCTTTCGCCAGGTAGTAGGTAAAGAATTTATAGAGTCACCTAGAGATCCTGTTCGCCAATCCCATCTCACATCGAGCGACTTCTTCTGTTATTGCTTCCGTTCGTATTATTGGCTTTGGACTTATTTGTGTATATACATCTTTTGTATGGAATTTATCTTTATGGTTTCTTTTATTTTGTTTGATGTTGTGATGTCAAGCTGAGTCAACTCGTAGTTAGCTGTATTATGATTTTGCGTTCGTTATTTTGTGACTTCCACTATGTTTTGCTATAGTCGTATGGACTACTTCCTATATAACTGTGTGGTTATGTTCTTTTTGTTCTAGCCATGTGGGCTATGTATATAATTGCGTGGTTGTGTATGTTTCAGCCGTGTGGGCTATTGTTGATGGCTTGTGAGTAGTCTTGTGGCAATGTATACTAGTTTTATTTATCACTACTACAGGGGAGGTGTTGTCCGATTTTTGTCGGTCAACCTTACTCTCGGGGCGTGACACCTTTCTAAAGTGTTCTGGCTCTAATACCACTTGTTGGAGCAGCGGGGCGTACAAGAGTGGGATGAATTGCCTACAAAATAAAATTAACCTCTTGTCGTATTTTGGACTTGATTAGTAGCACAATTACAATAACAATAATAAAACTAAACTAAATAACTTAAAAGAAAGACATAAGAAGGCTAGAAATTAACTTAGTTATAACCTAGATGGTTGTTAATTGAATGTAGTGAAAGGCACTAGAAGATCTCCTTTGTTGTAGGCGGAGAAGCCTCTTACAGACATTAATAGCTTAAGAAATAGACTAGGAAAGAGTACAAGAGTTTTAGTTCAAGTTTTGTTCTATTTCCTAGCTCTAGGGGTCTTTTTATAGCCTTTAGAAAATTCTATCCGAAGTTGGAAGACATCATTAATAGGATAGAAGGTGCCTTCAATAAGTTGGAAGGTGCCTCTAATGTGGCAAATTTTATCCGTCCGAAGATAAAAGTTTATCTTCAATAATGGTCACTAGAAGGTGCCTTCAATATCTTGGAAGGCACCTTCACACTATTCATCGAAGGCGCCTTCTGAGCCATAGAAGACGCCTTCCATAAGGTAGATCAGCTCCTTAGCTGATCTCTTCGTCTGGGTGATGCTCCGGCTAACTGGTGTTGAGCTCACCCGAACCTAACTCTTGTTGGAATGCATACTAAAAGCTTAGCTTTTGTAAACATTTATTATTGAAATAAAAGAATCACATTGGTCAATATCTACATTTATTTGTTAAATGTAATTGTTCAATTAATTTATATAGTAGATAACATGGTGTGTAGTGTCACACTCAGAAGATCATGTTGTCGGTTCTTTATAAATTATAAACAGTTGCTCGTGACTAAGATGGAAAGGAACAAACCATTAGAATAGTCGTAGTGTAATTAAGTATTAGTTTATCTTGACTAATAAATTACACTGGCACACTCTAAGTGTATTGAGTAGGACCATTTTAGATAAGTTTTTTTTTTACTGACTTAATAAAAGAACTAGACCTTGGTTATTATGGAAGTGTGTGCTCTTAATCCTAATATAATAACAAGCACATATATTTAATATTTATTTCTTTGAGTTATCAAAGGGTGAGGTTTAGCTCAATAAATCAATATGCTCGATAAGTTGGGAAATGATATTACTTATAGTGTGTGTTGTTAATTATAGAAAGAATATGTGCCATAGTTATCTAGGTTGAGAATGTCCCCAAGAGGAGCTCATAAGGATTGTCATGTTAAACCCTGCAGGTGGGCTTAGTCCGACATGACAATGAAGTTGAGTGGTACTACTCTTGGAGCTAGATATTAATTAAGTGAGTTGTCAGTAACTTACTTAATTAGTGGGCATTCATTATCTTAAACACAGGGAGACTAACACACTCATGATAAGAAGGAGCCCATAATGTAATTTGGGATTGATGCGGTAGTGCGATAATAACTCTCTAGTGGGATGAGTTATTATCGATGAACTTGAGTTGTGTGTTCGGGGCGAACACGGGATACTCAAGCTCATCGGAAGGCCAAAACCAATTTCTCCTCTAGGTCCCTGTCGTAGCCTCATTAAAGCCTCAAGTATATCCAAATATAAGCCCATCTTGGTGTCCAAGAAGGGGGCCGGTCCAATGCTTGGTGACCAAGCAAGGGCCGGTCACATCCTCTTCTATGGGGGCCGGCCCTATTGTTTAGTGATCAAACAAATAGGGGCTGGCCACATTAATCAAACAAGGAGGGTTGTTTTGAATTTTTAAAATCTTCTCTTTGTAGAAAACTATAAGTTTTAAAAGAGAGATTTTAATTTTAAAAACTTTCCTTATTTGAATTAGGCCACATGGTTTAATAGAGAGTTTTAAAAGTTTTAAAACTTTCCTTTTTTAACCATCCTCATGGTTTTAGAAAAAAAGGAAGGGAAGTTTTAAAAATTAAAATTTTCTATTCATGTTAAAAAAGGAAACTTTTGAAGAGAAGTTTTAAATTTTAAAACATGGTTTTAATTTTTAAAACTTTCCTTTTTAACATCCACTTTAGGAAAAAGAGCTTGTAAAATTTTATAAGAGAATTTCTTCTTGTAAAATTTTATAAAAAAAAAAATTTATTTCTTCCTATAAGTGGTCAGCCTCCTTTGCTTGGTGCCCAAGGAAGGGGCCGGCCAAGATTAAATCAATCCAACCGTTGATTTGGTGATTAATTCAATCAAGAGGAAAGAAAAGGAAAAAGGAAAAACTAGAGAAAGATTTTAATTTTAGTAAAAATTCTTCCCTTATTTGCCTTGGGCAAGTAATATAAAAGAAGGGGTGAGGAGGCTTCATGAGACACAACTCTTATTCTCTTGCTTGGAGATTTTCTTGGTGTGGCCGGCCCTCTCTCTTCTCTTTTTCCCTTTGCTCTCTTCTCCTTTGGTGGTGGTGGTGGCTGGATTTTAGGGGAAGAGGAAGAAAGCTTTTGGGTAGTGCTCATCTTGGAGGATCGTCGCCCACACGACGTCCAAGGCGAGGCGAGGAATACGGCAGAAGATCCCGAGGTCATTAGCATACAAGGAGAAGGTATAATTAGCAATTGTTTTCCACATCATGCTAGTTATTTCTCTTTGTAAGAATTCCAAACACAAGAGGCATTAGATCTAGTTTTTCGAATTTATTTTTCGAGTTTGTGTTTTCTTTGTTTTTCAAATTTGTGATTCGATTGTTCTTTTTGGTTAACCTAGAGTTATTTAAGGAAATTAAATATTAGCTTTCCTTAAAAGGCTTTGTCTAGGCAGTGGTGGTTGCTCCCATATCCAAGAAGGTCATGTGCCTCGCCATGCAGTCTTGGAAGCCAATTTTGGAAATTAATATTTAATGAAAGTAATAACATAGGTGGATTTGAATCAATAGTGTTAAGTTCCGCTTGCGATTCAAATCTAAACCATTAAGAACAGATAAGTTAAATTTGGAATCAATGATGTTAAGTTCCGTCTGCGATTCCTAATTTAACTTCTAAAGAACACAATAGATTCTTTAAGGAAAGGTTCGACACTTGTACAAAATTTTTGTATAGTGGAACCGGTACGATTTTCCTATGACTAACCAACAAATGGTATGAGAGCTAGGGTTTTCCTCTATGTGTTTTGGTTTTCAAATTAATTATGCACATGTCATACATAATTTAGGCAGGATAATAGTAGGATGTGCTAACTTTGTGGTTGCAGGCTCCAACTATTATGGCATTTAGATATTGTGTGTGATTGGATCCTTGGACATGTCAAGGGCATTATTTTGTGTGCATGATTGTATATATCAAATACAGCAGGAGCTGTATTATTTTTAGAATTTTATTTTTATTCGATTTAGAATGCATGTGCATTCCTTTATGGAGTATAGGATCGATATATGTAAAATTCTATATTTGTCGTGGATCATATCTTTGCGAGGCGTGGTGCTTTTGGAGGACCAGAGACATAGCAGAATAAGAAGCAAGATAAATGCGACAACTCAACCCGATGGCGGTGGCTAAAGATGGCAGTAGCTAGGGTTGGAGCATACTGAAGACAATGATAGAAAAAGCCATAATAGTTGGAAAATTAATTTTCAAATTTATTGCTTCTATTTACTGTGATGTTTATGTGCATGTGATGTATGCTAGCATAGGTTAAAATCCTCAATTTTAAATAACTAAGTGGGAGAGGGATTTTAATAAATTCCACGGTCTCCATTACTAGTTTGTAAGTGATGCAACAAGCCTGCGTGTTGGCTCTGAGTGTCTCGCTCTACAACGGATGGGTTTTTTTGCGGATCACTAGATCAAATTTCCTTTATGGATGGTTATAAGAAATTATTTAGGAGTGTGTGATATTCTCCAACTGAAGGGGCACAATCCTATTTAATAGACTAAGTATCAAGTAATGGTATACACTTAGACGCATTCAATAGTATCCTCCCCAACGGAGTCACTGCTATTGTTTTGTGTGACCAAAGGAAAACCAACTATTAATTTTATTTGTCATAAAGTTAGGATGACAAGATAATAAAATTAATGGGTTACTCCCTTCTCTTACAAATGTTGAATTTGTATACGTCCACGCTAACGTGACATGCAATATTCACGGTGTTTTGAGGTGTTGGTAAATTTAAATAGTATTGTTTGATGAATCAATATTATTTTAAATTTAGAGTCTTGACCAAAATTTATTTTGTGATTCTTAGGATGACTTTCAACCCACTGTCATTATATTGAAAGAGAACAAACTTACTGGTCCTAACTATATAGATTGGAAAAGGAACTTGGACATTGTTCTTACTGCCGAGAGCTATAAGTTTGTACTGACTGAGGCTTGCCCTGATACACCTAACGGTGACTCTATCCCAGAGGAGATTGAGTATCATAGGAAATGGGTAATAGATGAGATGGCGCGGTGTTACATTTTGGATTCAATGTCAAATGTATTGCAACATTAGCATCAAGATTTACCAACAGCTTATGATATAATGAACAATCTCAAAGAACTCTTTGGGCACCAGAGTCTGACTGCTAGGCAAGAGGCAATGAGAAAGTTAATGACAGCCACCATATCTGAGGGGACACCCATAAGGGATCATATCCTTAAAATGATGGCTTATCTGAACGAAATACAAGTCCTTGGAGGAGAAATCGATGGGGAAACCCAGGTCGATATAATTCTCCAAACGCTACCCAAAAGTTTTGAGCAGTTCCGCCTGAACTATAACATGAACAAAAGAGAGTATACGTTGGCGGAACTTCTGACAGAACTACAGGCAACAGAAGGTATATTTCGTCACAGTTCTCAGATTCACTATGTTGAAAATGGTTCTACTTCTAAGTCAAAAGGCAAGAAGAAGAAAAAATAGGTCTTTTCAGCAAAGAGAGTGAATAAACCTCATGGTACAGGACAAAAAGCTGGAATGAAGAAGCTGAAGGGCAAGTGCTTCATCTGCAAGCAGTCAGGACATTGGAAGGCGAACTGTCCTCGTAGGAATCAGAACAATAAAGGTATATCTCATACTCTAGTAGTTGAAACATGTTTAGCGGTGTTATCTACCAGCACCTGGTGTGTAGATACGGGAGCCACTGATCATGTCTGCAATTCTTTGCAGGGGTTCCAGGAAACCCGATGACTATTTAAAGGAGAGATAACCATCTACATGGGCAATGCTACTAAGGTGGCAGCTGTTGCAGTGGGAGACGTCTACTTATCTTTTGATAGGAATAGAAGTTTGATTTTAAGAAATTGCCTTTATGTACCCAGTTTTAGAAAGAATTTAATTTTAGTTTCTAAACTATATTTGGATGGATATTCTGTTTCCTTTAGTAACAATGTTGTTATAAAGAGAAATAAAGTGATTATCTATTCTGGTGCATTGGTTGACAATTTATATATTTTAAATCCAATTTCTCCCACAAAGCAAAATATAGAAATTAATAACACATCTTCTAACTCTAATAAGAGAAAGAACCTTCGGAAATGAACCAAACGTATCTTTGGCATCTAAGGCTTGGTCATATTAACTTAAGTAGGATTCAAAGGCTTGTAGCCGATGGACTCTTGGGTTTATTAGAATTGGAAAATTTTCCAACATGCGAATCCTGCTTGGAAGGTAAAATGACCAAGAGACCTTTTAAGGCCAAGGGGTATAGAGCCAAAGATGCGTTAGAACTGGTTCATTCTTATTTGTGTGGTCCTATGTCTATCCAGGCAAGAGGTGGTTATAAATACTTCGTCTCCTTTATAGACGATTATTCAAGATACGGATACATTTACTTGATGCGCCACAAGTCTGAATGCTTTGACAAGTTCAAAGAATATAGGGCTGATGTGGAGAAACGTCTTGGTAAAAGTATCAAGACACTACGGTCTGGCCGCAGTGACGAATACCTCTTTGGAGAGTTTAAGAGTTACTTATCAGAAGTTGGGATTCAATCCCAATTGTCTACACCTGGTACACCCCAACAGAATGGTGTGGCAGAATGAAGGAATAGGATTCTTATGGAAATGATTAGATCGATGATGAGTTATTTAGAATTACCAAATTTGTTTTGGGGATATGCTCTGGAAACAGCAGTGTACATTCTGAATATGGTATCTTCTAAAATAGTTCCTTCTACTCCCATGGAATTATGGAATGGGCGTAAGCCTAGTCTGAATCATATCCGAATATGGGATAGTCCAACACATGTGCTGAAGGGAGATACTGACAAGTTGGAATCACGTACAGAAGTTTGTCTGTTTGTGGGATATCCTAAGGGAATGAAAGGTGGTTTGTTTTACAATCCTAAAAATTAGAAGATCATTGTTAGCACCAATGCTCGATTTTTAGAAGAAGATTATGTAATGAACCATAAGCCCATGAGTGAAATAGTTCTAGAAGAAATAAGAAAGAACACGTCTACTTTAGTACCAACAGTACAAGATGAAGTACGACTAGAAATTGCAACACGTGTCACACAGGATACACAACCAGAGACAGTGCCTCGTCGTAGTGGGAGAGTTGTAAGGCAACCTGAGAGATTCATGTTTTTGGGAGAGTCTTCGGACTTGATCTCGGGTAAAAATGAACTTGATCCCCGAACATATGACGAAGCACTCCTAGATAAAGATGCAGTATCTTGGCAAAAGGCAATGAATTCTGAAATAGAATCTATGTATTCTAATAAGGTCTGGGAGCTTGTAGAACCACCTGTTAGAGTGTATACTAAAAGCCTAGCTTTTGGTATAAACATTTATCTAGAAATAAGAATCACATTGGTCAAATGTCTACATTTATGATAAATGTAGTTGTTCAATTAATTTATATTGTAGATAACATGGTGTGTGGTGTCACACACAGAGGATCATGTTATCAGTACCTTATAAATTATAAACAATAACTCACGACCATAATGGAAAGGAACAAACCATTGGAAGGTCGTAGTGTAATTAGGTATTAGTTTATCTTAACTATATAATTACACTAGTACACTTAGAGTGTATTGAGTAGGACCATTAGAGGTCGTTTCTTTTATACTGACTTTATAAAGAAACAAAGACCTCAGTTATTATGGAAGTGTGTGCTCTTAATCCTAATATAATAACAAGCACATATATTTGATATTTATTTCTTTAATTTATCAATGGGTGAGATTTAGTTCGATGAATCAATAAGCCCGATAAGTTGGGAAATGATATCACTTATAGTGTGTATTGTTGATTATAGAAGGAAACTGTGTCCTAGTGATCTAGGTTGAGAATGTCCTCAAGAGGAGCTCATAAGGATTGTCATGTTAAACCCTGCAGGTGGACTTAGTCCGACATGACGATAAGGTTGAGTGGTACTACTCTTGGACTAAGATATTAATTAAATGAGTTGTCAGTAACTCGCTTAATTAGTGGACATTTGACATCTTAAACACAAGGAGACTAACACACTCATAATAAGAAGGAGCCCAAAATGTAATTTGGGATTGATGCGGTAGTTCAATAATAGTTCTTTAGTGGAATGAATTATTATTGATGGAATTAAGTTGTGTGTTCGGGGTGAACACGGGAAGCTTAATTTCATCGGGAGACCAAAACCAATTCCTCCTCTCGGTCCCTATCGTAGCCTCTTGTATATAGAGATTTATACCCACCACATACCCACCTTCTTACCCAACCAATAGGGGCCGGCCAAGCTAAGCTTGAAGCTCAAGCTTAGGGCCGGCCAAGCCTAAAGGTGGCCGGCCAATAGCTTGGAGCCCAAGTTTAGGTGGCCGGCCACATCATATTAAAAAGGATTTTTTATTAAAATTATTTCTTATGTGGATATCATAGTTTTAAAAGAGAGTTTAAAAATTAAATCTTTCATTTTAAGCTTTCTAAAGATTAAGAAAAGATTTGAAATCTTTCCTTATTTGTAGATTGAAAGGAGATTTTATTTTAAGAAAAACTTTCCTTTTTGACCATGATAATAATTTAAAAGAGAAGTTTAAAAATTAAATATTCTCTTTTATTAGTTTCTACAAAAGATTAAGAAAAGATTTGATATCTTTCCTTATTTGTAGATTGAAAAGAGATTTTAATTTTTAGAGATAACTTTCCTTTTGGAAATTATCCACATGTTTAGAAGAAGAATTTTAATTTATAAAATTTCCTTTTTATTAACCAATCATGAAGGGATAAAAATTATTGGAGAAATTTTTATAAATTTCTAGAAACAAATTAGGAAGTTTTAATTCTGTGTGAATTAAATTTTCCTTGTTTTGGGGAATTAGAAGTGGCCGGCCATTATTATTAAAAGAAGAAAATTGTTTTTTAATTAAAATAATTTTTCTTTTTTATGACAAAAGAATTAAGGAATTTTTTATTAAAATTTCCTTATTTGTCAAGACCAAGAATTATAAAAGAGGGGGTAGAGGTGCCTTCACGGGTGATCAACTCTATTATTCTTCTCCTCTCTTTTCCTCCTTGGTGGCCGGCCCTAGCTTCTTCCTCTTCTCTTCTTCTTATGGCCGGCAGCAACCTCTCTTGGAGCTCTTGATGGTAGCCGGTTCTAGCTAGGAGAAGAAGGAGAGAAAGGTGGTTTTGTTTCTTGCATCCCTTGGAGCTTGGTGGTGGTGGGCGGACCTCTACTTCTCTTGGAGAATTGTGGTGGCCGAAACTTGCAAGGAAGAAGAAGGTGCTTGGTGGTTCTCATCTCGGAAGATCGTTGCCCACACAACGTCCGAGGTTAGAAGAGGAATACGGTAGAAGATCAAGAGGTTTTTTTTTTAGAAGGTATAACTAGTAATTTTTCCTTTCCGCATCATGCTAGTTATTTATGGAAATAATACCAAATACAAGAGGCTTACGATTCTAGTATTTCGAATATGTTTTTCGAAGTTGTGTTCTTTTATTTTTCTTTTCCTTGTGATTTGATTGTTCTTTTTGGTTGACCTAAAGTTATTTTAGGAAATTAAATATTAGCTTTCCATAAAAGGTTTTGTCTAGTCGGTGGTGGTTGTTCCCATATCCAAGAAGGCCATGTGCCTCGCCACGTCAGTACTGGGAACCAATTATGGAAATTAATATTTAATGGAATTAATAACTTAGGTGATTTGGATCAAACGTGTTAAGTTCCGCAGGAGATCCAAGTCTAAACCTTAAAGAACAAATAGATTAAGTTTTGGATCAAACGTGTTAAGTTCCGCAGGCGATCCAAAATTTAATTTAAAAGAACACATGGTAGCTAGGAAAAGGTTCAGACCTTTGTACAAAATTTTTGTACAGTGGAACCTCTAGGTTTTCCGAGTAGCAACCAACAATTGGTATCAGAGCTAGGGTTTTGCCTCTGTGTATTTGGTATTAGTTTAATTATGCACATGTCATACATAATTTAGGCAGGTTAATAGTAGAATGTGCTAACTTTGTGGATGCAGGATCCAACTATTATGGCTTTTAGTTATTATGTGTGTGATTGGACCCTTGGACATGTCAAGGGCATTTATTTGTGTGTGCATGATTGTATTAAAATACAGCAGGAGCTGTATTTAATTTTATTAGGATTTTATTTTTTGATCTAGATACATGTACATTCCTTCGAGGAATATAGGATCGAAAAATGTAAACTTCTATTTATGTCGCGGATCGAGTCTTGCAAGGCGTGGAACCTTTTGAGGACGAGAGGCGCAGCGGAACAAGGAGAAAGATGGATGCGACAACTAGACCCGGTGGCGGTGGCCAAAGATGGCAGCAGCTAGGGTTGGCAACACACGGAGGACAACTAGAAATAAAAGTCATAATAGTTGAAAATTAGATTTTCTATTTATTGCTTTTATATTGTGCTGTGTGTGCATGTTGGTTTACATATTTAGTAGGCTAGCATAGTTAAAATTCCTCATTTACAAATAACTAAGTGGGAGAGGGATTTTTAAGTAAATCCCATGGTCTCCATTACTGGTTTGTAAGTGATGCAAACAAGCTTGCGCGTTGGCTCTGAGTGCCTTCCTCCATAACGGATGAACTCGTTTGTGGATCACTAGAACAGACTTCCATTTTTGGATGACTATAGGAAGTTAATTAAGAGCGTGTGATCTTCCCCAACGGAAGGGGCATAATCTTATTAATGGACTTAGTGTCAAGAAATGGTATACACTTAGACACATTTAATAGTATCCTCCCCAACGGAGTCACTACTATCACTTGTGTGACCAAAGGGAAACCAACTATTGATTTGTCATAAAACTAGATTGGCAATATAATAAAATTAATAAAACCCTCTTACAAATGTTTGAATTTGTATACGTCCACACTAACGTGGCATACAAGATTCATGGTGTTTGAGGTAATTTTATTTGTCAAAAAGTTATATTGACAAGATAGTCAATGGGTAAAACCCTCCTCTTACAAATGATGAATTTGTATATGTCCACACTAACGTGGCATGCAAAATTCACGGTGTTTGAGGTGTTGGTAAATTTAAATAATATTGTTTGAGGAATCAATGTTATTTTAAATTCAAAGAGTTTTGACCAAATATTTGATCAAAGACAGATCAACAATTAATTTTATTCGTCATAAAGTAAAGTTGACGAGATAATAAAATTAATGAATAAAATCTCCTCTTCGATTTTGTATACACAAAATTCATGGAGATTTTAAGGAGTTGATCTTGACCAAATGTTTTTGTGATTCTTAGGATGTTTGTCAATCCCTAGTAGTCATACTATAGAAAAAGACTTAGTAGTCCCAATTGTAATGATTGGAAATAGGACTTGGACATTAAGGTAGACTGTCTTCTTAGAACTAAGAACAATTTAGGTGTATTTAATTCATTAGTTGAAACATGTCTAGTGGTGTTATCTACCAGAACCTGGAGTGTAGATACAAGATGCCATTAATCATATTTGCAATTCATTGCAGGGTTCCAGGAAACCCGACAACTAAATGAAAGGTAAATCACCGTCCACATGGGCACTACTGTAAAAGTGGTAGCTGTTGCAGTGGGAGATGTTTATCCTTTGATAAGAATAAAATATGGATTTTAAGTAATTGTCTTTACGTACCAAGTTTAGAAAGAACCTGATTTCAGTTTCTAAACTATTATAGATATTATGTCTATTTTGATAACAAAGTTGTTATCAAGAAAAATAGGAAAGTTATCTATTCTGGTATGATGGTTGACAATTTATAATCCAATAACTCCCACGATGCAACAAATGGAAATTAGTAACACATCTTCTAATTTTAAGAGAAAGCAACCTTCGGAAATGAACCAATTATATCTTTGGCATCTAAAGCTAGGTTATACTTGAGTAGTATTCATTGGTAGCTGATGAACTTTTGGGTTCATTGGTAGTGGAAATCTTTCCAACCTGCGAGTCTTACTTGGAAGAAAAATAACCAAGAAGCTTTTAAGTCCAAGGGGTATGGACTCAAAGATATGTTGAAATCGGTTCATTCTGATTTGTGTGATCCTATGACTATCCAGACAAGAGGTAGTATTGAATATTTTGTCTAATTTATAGACAACTATTCAAGATACAAATAAATTTACTTAATGTACCGCAAGACTAAGTACTTTGATTAGTTCAAAGAGTACAAGGTGAATAAAGTAAAAAGTCACTATGGAAGATCGTAGTGGCAAGTACCTCTTGAGAGATTTTAGGAGTCACTTATCAGAAGTTGTATTTCAATCCCAACTAACTGCATCTGGTACACCCCAACAGAATGGTGTAGTAGAAAGAAGGTAAAGAACTCTTATGGAATAATTAGATAGATGCTGAGTTATTCAGAAAATTACCAAATTTGTTTTAAGGATAAACTCTGAAAATGAAAGTGAACATAGTGCCTTCCAAGTATAACTCTCTACTCATATAGAATTGCTGAATAGGCGTAAGCCTATTTTGAAACATATTCAGATTCGGGTAATCTAGCACATATGTTAAAGAGAGATAATGATAAGTTGAATAGGAGTTCACTTGTTTGTAAGTTATCCTAGATAAACAAAAGTAGGTTTATAGTCTTAAAAATCAGAAGGTCATTGTTAGCATCAATGACTGATTTTTAGAAAAGGACTATATAATGAACCACGTGCTCATAAGTAAATTTGTTCTTAAGGAAATAATAAAGGACATGTCTAACCTAGTACCAACTGTACAAGATGAGATACCACAAGAAAACTGCAACACGTATCACATATGATACACAATTGCAGAAAGTGCCTTGTCGTAGTGGGAGGGTTGTTAGGCAACCTAAATAGGTTCATGTTTTGGGAGAGTTTTTGGATTCGATCCCTGGAGGACATGAACCTGATCTCCGGTCATATGATGAAGTACTCCAAGATAAAGATGCAGCATCTTGGCAAAGAGTAATGAATAACAGAATTAGAATATATGTATTCTAATAAAATCTGGAAGCTTGTAGAATCACCAAATGGTGTAAAAGTCGTTGGGTGTAAAAAGGTCTATAATAGGAAAAGAGGGATAGACAGGAAGGTGGTAACTTTCAAAGCAAGGCTTGATGAAAAAGAAAACTTTTTCACTGGTAGCCATGCTTAATTCTATCCGGATTCTTTTATCTATTTGGCAAGTGGATGTCAAGACAACATTCCTTAATGGAAAGCATCCATATAAAGGAACCAGAAGGGTTCATTGCAAAGGGCTAAGAGCATCTTGTGTGCAAGCTCAATCAGTCTATGGACTGAGGTAAAGCTTCAAGGTCTTGGAACATCCGGTTTATCAAAGTAATCCAGATCTATGGATTTAGTAACCGGATAAGTCTTGTGTATACAAAAGGTGTGATGGAAGCGTGGTCGTATTTCTTGTACTATACGTAGATAACATTTTTGGTAGTTGGAAACAATATCAAAATGTTGTCAGAAGTAAGGGTATGGTTGTCTAAACAATTCGATATAAAGGACTTGGGAGAATGTATATATTCTTGAGATCAAAGTAATAAGGGATCGCAAGAAAAAAATATATTTTACTTATCCCAAGCTTGATACATCGGAAAAATCCTTGCTCATTTTAAGCATGCAAAACTCCTAGAAAGGTTTCTTACCTTTTAAGCATGGAGTGTCTTTATCTAAAGAGATGTCTCCGATGACATCAAAGGAGATTGAGGACATGTAGGCAGTTCTTTATGCTTCGGCAGTTAGACAAACTAATGTATGCTATGCACGAGATCAGAAATCTGTTAGCAGATATCAAAGTAACCTTAGACAAGGACATTGGACTGCAGTAAAGCATATATTAAAGTACCTTAGAGGAACTAGAGATTATATGCTAGCTTACAAGGCAGTTAATTTGGTCCCTGTGGGTTGCATGGATTTTGACTTCCAATCGGATAGGGACAATAATAAGTCAACCTCGGGGTTTTGTGTTTACTTTAGGAGGTAAAGTCATAACTATGGAAGAGTGATAAGCATAGGTGTTTTTCTGGACTCCACCATAGAAGCTTAGTATATGGCAAGCCTCTGAGGAAACCATAAAAGCTGAATGACTTAATTACCTCAAGATAGACTTAGATATGATTTCTAGTTTGTCCAAAGATTATTACAATTTATTGTAATAATAATGGTGCAGTAACAAACTCGAAGAAACCATGAGTCAATAAGGCAAGTAAACACAATAGAGTGCAAGTACTACCCAATACGAGAAATCGTATAAACGAGGAGAAGTTGTTGCCGCCTAGAATGCATCAGATGATGACCTATAGATCTTTTCACTAAGGTCCTTAAGGCGAGAGCTTTTGATGGACATGTTGAAGGGTTGGGAATCAGATGTATGGCAGCAGATATGGCAGCTTAGTCTTTTAGTATAAGTGGGAGATTGTTAGAGTATATACTAAAAGCCTAGCTTTTAGTATAAACATTTATCTAGAAATAAGAATCACATTGGTCAAATGTCTACATTTATGATAAATGTAGTTGTTCAATTAATTTATATTGTAGATAACATGGCGTGTGGTGTCACACACAGAGGATCATGTTATCAGTACCTTATAAATTATAAACAGTAACTCACGACCATAATGGAAAGAAACAAACCATTGGAAGGTCGTAGTGTAATTAGGTATTAGTTTATCTTAACTATATAATTACACTAGTACACTTAGAGTGTATTGAGTAGGACCATTAGAGGTCGTTTCTTTTATACTGACTTTATAAAGAAACAAAGACCTCAGTTATTATGGAAGTGTGTGCTCTTAATCCTAATATAATAACAAGCACATATATTTGATATTTATTTCTTTAATTTATCAATGGGTGAGATTTAGTTCGATGAATCAATAAGCCCGATAAGTTGGGAAATGATATCACTTATAGTGTGTATTGTTGATTATAGAAGGAAACTGTGTCCTAGTGATCTAGGTTGAGAATGTCCTCAAGAGGAGCTCATAAGGATTGTCATGTTAAACCCTGCAGGTGGACTTAGTCCGACATGACGATAAGGTTGAGTGGTATTACTCTTGGACTAAGATATTAATTAAATGAGTTGTTAGTAACTCGCTTAATTAGTGGACATTTGACATCTTAAACATAGGGAGACTAACACACTCATAATAAGAAGGAGCCCAAAATGTAATTTGGGATTGGTGCGGTAGTTCAATAATAGTTCTTTAGTGAATGAATTATTATTGATGGAATTAAGTTGTGTGTTCGGGGCGAACACAGGAAGCTTAATTTCATCGGGAGACCAAAACCAATTCCTCCTCTCGGTCCCTATCGTAGCCTCTTGTATATAGAGATTTATACCCACCACATACCCACCTTCTTACCCAACCAATAGGGGTCGGCCAAGCTAAGCTTGAAGTTAAAGCTTAGGGCCGGCCAAGCCTAAAGGTGGTCGGCCAAGCCTAAAGGTGGTCGGCCAATAGCTTGGAGCCCAAGTTTAGGTGGCCGGCCACATCATATTAAAAAGGAGTTTAAAAATTAAATCTTTCCTTTTAAAGCTTTCGACAAAAGATTAAGAAAAGATTTGAAATCTTTCCTTATTTGTAGATTGAAAGGAGATTTTATTTTTAAGAAAAACTTTCCTTTTTGACCATGATAATAATTTAAAAGAGAAGTTTAAAAATTAAATATTCTCTTTTATTAGTTTCTACAAAAGATTAAGAAAAGATTTGATATCTTTCCTTATTTGTAGATTGAAAAGAGATTTTAATTTTTAGAGATAACTTTCCTTTTGGAAATTATCCACATGTTTAGAAGAAGAATTTTAATTTATAAAATTTCCTTTTTATTAACCAATCATGAAGGGATAAAAATTATTGGAGAAATTTTTATAAATTTCTAGAAACAAATTAGGAAGTTTTAATTCTTGTGTGAATTAAATTTTCCTTGTTTTGGGGAATTAGAAGTGGCCGACCATTATTATTAAAAGAAGAAAATTGTTTTTTAATTAAAATAATTTTTCTTTTTTATGACAAAAGAATTAAGGAATTTTTTATTAAAATTTCCTTATTTGTCAAGACCAAGGATTATAAAAGAGGGGGTAGAGGTGCCTTCACGGGTGATCAACTCTATTATTCTTCTCCTCTCTTTTCCTCCTTGGTGGCCGGCCCTAGCTTCTTCCTCTTCTCTTCTTCTTATGGCCGGCGGCAACCTCTCTTGGAGCTCTTGATGGTAGCCGGTTCTAGCTAGGAGAAGAAGGAGAGAAAGGTGGTTTTGTTTCTTGCATCCCTTGGAGCTTAGTGGTGGTGGCCGGACCTCTACTTCTCTTGGAGAATTGTGGTGGCCGAAACTTGCAAGGAAGAAGAAGGTGCTTGGTGGTTCTCATCTCGGAAGATCGTTGCCCACACAACGTCCGAGGTTATAAGAGGAATACAGTAGAAGATCAAGAGGTTTTTTTTTTTAGAAGGTATAACTAGTAATTTTTCCTTTCCGCATCATGCTAGTTATTTATGGAAATAATACCAAATACAAGAGGCTTACGATTCTAGTATTTCGAATATGTTTTTCGAAGTTGTGTTCTTTTATTTTTCTTTTCCTTGTAATTTGATTGTTCTTTTTGGTTGACCTAAAGTTATTTTAGGAAATTAAATATTAGCTTTCCATAAAAGGTTTTGTCTAGTCGGTGGTGGTTGTTCCCATATCCAAGAAGGCCATGTGCCTCGCCACGTCAGTACTGGGAACCAATTATGGAAATTAATATTTAATGGAATTAATAACTTAGGTGATTTGGATCAAACGTGTTAAGTGTTAGGACCGATGATCGCGGCTAGAGAGGGGGGGTGTGAATAGCCGACCCCAAATCTTCCGTTTCTTCCTACGATTAGGGTTAGCGCAGCGGAAATAACAAAATAGAAAAGCAAAAAGGAAAGATCAAACCTCAAACTCGAACTCGACGATGTAACGAGGTTCGGAGATGAAACTCCTACTCCTCGGCGTGTCCGTAAGGTGGACGAAGCCTATCAATCCGTCGGTGGATGAGTCCCCGGAAAACCGGCTAATATAAACTCCTTATGGGTGGAGAAACCTCGCCACAAAAACTTACAACAGCAAGAAGGAGTACAACAGTAGAGAAAGCAAACAAGAAGAATATGAATGTACAAACACTACCAAGTTTTCTTGCCTTCTCGTTGTCGACTGAAGTCTGTTGATGAAGCAACAACTTCACGGATTCAAGCACAGCAGCTAGACAACCAGCCGACGGAAGCTCACACGAAGCTTCAGCAATGGGGAGCTCAACAAAGCTCAGATCGCAGGAGCAAGAACCAGGAGAAGAACTACTGTAGAGACCCTCGACCTCGGTATATATCCTGCGAAGAAGAAGACACATAAACTAGCCGTTGTGTCGCAACGGCTAGGACCTGGACCGATCAGGCACACTCCTGATCGGTCCAGACCTCCTCTGATCGGTCTTGGGGACCGATCAGGACCTATTCTGATCGGTCCCCAGACCGATCAGCACACTTCACAGAGAGTTTGTGCAACTCTTTATGCGTGCCCTGATCGGTCCCCAGACCGATCAGTAAGCTCACAGAGGCATTGATCGCTTTCTGATCGGTCTCCAGACCGAGCAAGAAACCACAGTATCACTGGATCGGTCACCAGACCGATCCAGGTCTTGGTTTTTGTCCAAACCAAGTCCAAACCAATATCCGGTCAACCTTGACCTATTGGTACATCATGCTTAGCATCCGGTCACTCCCTTGACCTGCTAAGACTCCCCACCAAGTGTCCGGTCAATCCCTTTGACCCACTTGGACTTTTCTCTTTGTGTCAAGTATCTGGTCACTCCCTTGACCTACTTGACCTTCTCAACACCAGATGTCCGATCACCCTTGATCCATCTGGATTTTTCCCTGCCCGGCTCACTCACCAGGACTTCCCAACTGCCTGGCTTCACTCACCAGGACTTTCCCTTGCCTGGCTTCACTCACCAGGACTTCCCAACTGCCTGGCTTCACTCACCAGGACTTTCACTTTCACCTAGCTTCACTCACTAGGATTTTCACCTGGCTTCACTCACCAGGATTTCCTGACTGCCTGACATCCCAGTTAGGACTTCCCAGTCAAGTATCCGGTCAACCTTGACCTACTTGACTCTTCTTCATCCAACCTGATCAGACCCTGATCAGTATCTCTCCGCATGGACAACTGCACCTGCATTGTCCATGTCTACATGTCTTTCTGTATTGTCAAACATCGAAACCATGACCAAGGTTTACGCTTGGTCAACTAGGTCAACCTTGACCCGCTGGAAATTGCACCAACAATCTCCCCCTTTTTGATGTTTGACAATACCTTTAAGTTAGGCTAATCCAATAGCCTCAACTTTCCTCATGCCACTAGGTAATGAAACATAAGTTACAACCTTACATTCTCCTTCTAAGAAGGCAACCTCCTTCTTAGATAATGAAGGCCTAACTTAAACCCTTCATTCTCCCCCTATTGGCACACATCAACAAACTCTCCCCCTGAAGAGTAAGTTATCATTGTTCACAACTTCACTCGTCGTGATCAACAAACTCTCCCACTAACTCCAATGTTCTTCCTTGAACATTCTCTAGACATTCTTCCCCTTTTTGACACACATCAAAAGGAGTGAATCAAGGTCAAGAGTTTCTTCCTAATGAAAGTCTCATATCTTTCATTGAAACCCTTAATTTCCCCCTTGATACTAAATTCAACGATCAACTTAGTGATAATCCCATATCACTCATCCTCAAAAATTTCGACGAGTAAAAAACTCCTCCTTGACTAATAGGTAAAACTCCCCCTAAAGGTCAACTCCCCCTTGACCATTGCACCAACAATGTCTTGGAGAGTTCCAAACCTTTAGAAACCTAAAACACCACTTCCCGAGCTGAAATTTCAGACTACCAGTCGAAATTCAGCAACTTGGCACGCCCTGATCGGTCACCAGACCGATCAGGGATTCCCTGGATCGGTCACGGTGACCGATCCACATAGATCTGGACCGATCAGGGAACCTCCTGATCGGTCCACACCTCTGATTTCTGATTTCTGAATTTTTCTTCTCCCGAAATTCAGAAATCTCTAGAAAATTACAGAAAATTTCAAAAATTGTAAAATTTTGAGGATACATTCCTCATAACATATACTATCATGGAAAAATAGTTTTCTATGAAAATAGCTTCCATTTTTCAATCTTGATACAAAGTTCACAAGTCTTTGAAATAGCTCAAAGTTAACTCATCTTTGTATCACCTTGTTCAATGATGAATGCTATCACTAGAAAAGCTTCATCAAGGTTTTTCAAATCAATTTTGAAATGATTTTAAACCCTTTAATTTGGGACCACAATTTTTGGGCTATATGTACATGACTTGTACATAAGCTTTCCCTATAATCCCCAATTTTTGAATTAGGCTCATCTAGGTACAAGAACTATGCACCTTGATCCTAACTCATCATCCTAATATCTCACACACATCTAAGGTGTATCAAACACATCCAAGTCAATTTTGATGTGATATATGGGTTTAGGTTATCTTAGTCTAATGTCTCATGCATTTTCTAAACATCAATTTGATCTCCATATCAAATTATGTTTTTAACCTTAAATCAATTTCATTGATAATAAATGCAAGAAATGATGACATGGCATAAAATGATATCATACATAATAACATGTGCCAATGTCATGATGTCATGGCATAAAGTATGAAACTTAAATAAAACATGACATATAAATAACCTAAGCATTATCATGACATTTTAAATGATCATAAAATAAATATGATGTCATGACATGGCATATGGCAAACAATATATGGCAAATAGCGCATAAAGGTATAGAAAATACCTAATTCTAGCCTTAATTGTCATTTTTGATAATTTTGACCATTTTTCCATAATTTCTATATTTCTAAGTGTAATAGACCTAAAATCATATCCTCAAGACTTTTAGATCACTATGTGCCAATTAAATTGACTCTAGAAAGTTCCTCAAATGTGGTTGGCACATCCTAATTATCTTAGGAATAATTTTTCATTTTCATTTTTAAGGCTAGATTGCACCTTGAAAATTCCTAAAGTGCCACCTTTTGCCATGATTAGGTTAACTACCTATTCAAGTAAGGTTGGCACACCCTAACTCATCTAGCGTGATGAAATCACGCTCCTAGGAACCCAATACCTATTGGAGCTCATTGGGTTCACTAAGTATTCACTAGGGATGACTTCCCTAGCAACCCTTCTAATGACCCTCCTAGGCTTTGAAGCCTTGGTCATTTGGGACTCATCAAGATCAACTCTAGGGGTGACTCCCCTTGTGACCTTGGTGATGGTCTTCCTAGCCCTAGATTTTGTTCCATAATCGAATGGAACATTGTGATAAGTGGGCTTGACCATTTGAGACTTAGGTTTGTGACCCAAACATTTCTTGTCCTTGGACATTGGTTTTTGACCCTTAAACCCTAGAGTCAAATCCTTAAGAGCCTTTTCTAGAGAGTCAAGTCTTGACCTCAAGACTTGATTTTCTTTCTCTAATACCTCAAACTTTAATTTATCATTTTTCTTTGAGGTATTCCTAGGCATATGTCTAGATGATTTGGGATTTCTACCTAGATTTTCCTTAGCCTTAGATGAGTTAATTCTAGGGTTAACATTTCTAGAATTGTCCTTATCTAGGCTAACATGTTTAGCACCTAAGCATGTGTATCGATTTCTAATATTATCATGCTTATCATTCTTGACAATAGCAATAAGGCTACTAGCATGCATCCTACTAGAATTGCAAGAACGTGCCTTAGAGATTACCTTAGGGTTTGCCCTAGCTCCCCCTATACATGTGCTCGATCTCTTGTCCTTGTGAGGTTGTCTCCCCCTCGGACATTGACTCCTATAGTGTCCCCTTCGCTTGCATTGAAAGCACACCACGTGCTCCTTGCCCTTGCGTATCGGGACTCCAGCTTCCTTGACCTTTGGCGCCGGTGGAGTCTTCCTAACCCTCTTTGGACATTTACTCTTGTAATGTCCAAATTCCCTACACTCAAAGCATAATATATGCAATTTATTTGAAATTGAAATGCTTGAGTTACCTAGGGTTGAGGATGGATGAAGACTTTCTTCTTCATCCCTTCCGGAGGTAGAAGTTTCTTCCTCTTGCTCCATTCTTGAAGAAGAACTCTCCTCCTCTTCTTCCTTAGATGTTGAGTAGCCCTCAACTTCTAATTCCTCTTCTCCATGAAGTGAGCTACTTGGCTCACTTGACTCCTCTTCATGAGTTGAAGTGGAGTTCTCCTCATGGAACTTTGCCAAGTTATTCCACAACTCTTTGGCATCGTTATATCCACCTATCCTACACAAAACATCATTAGGTAATAAAAATTTAAAAATTTTCAATACCTCATCGTTGACTAGGGATTGGTGGACTTGTTCCTTGGTCCACTCCTTCTTCTCTAGGGTTTCTCCTTTCTTGTCCATCGGAGGCTTGAAACCTAATTGAACACAACTCCAATTTTCAAGGTTAGTCATAAGAAAATATTTCATTCTTACCTTCTAAAACGCGAAGTCGTCGCGATCGTAGAAAGGTGGAATTGTGACGTCTTCTCCAAATAACTCCATTCAATAGCTCGTGCTCCCCCGGGTGTTGATCCAACGAAGAGCGACCTAGCTCTGATACCACTTGTTAGGACCGATGATCGCGGCTAGAGAGGGGGGTGTGAATAGCCGACCCCAAATCTTCCGTTTCTTCCTACGATTAGGGTTAGCGCAGCGGAAATAACAAAATAGAAATGCAAAAAGGAAAGATCAAACCTCAAACTCGAACTCGACGATGTAACGAGGTTCGGAGATGAAACTCCTACTCCTCGGCGTGTCCGTAAGGTGGACGAAGCCTATCAATCCGTCGGTGGATGAGTCCCCGGAAAACCGGCTAATATAAACTCCTTATGGGTGGAGAAACCTCGCCACAAAAACTTACAACAGCAAGAAGGAGTACAACAGTAGAGAAAGCAAACAAGAAGAATATGAATGTACAAACACTACCAAGTTTTCTTGCCTTCTCGTTGTCGACTGAAGTCCGTTGATGAAGCAACAACTTCACGGATTCAAGCACAGCAGCTAGACAACCAGCCGACGGAAGCTCACACGAAGCTTCAGCAATGGGGAGCTCAACAAAGCTCAGATCGCAGGAGCAAGAACCAGGAGAAGAACTACTGTAGAGACCCTCGACCTCGGTATATATCCTGCGAAGAAGAAGACACATAAACTAGCCGTTGTGTCGCAACGGCTAGGACCTAGACCGATCAGGCACACTCCTGATCGGTCCAGACCTCCTCTGATCGGTCTTGGGGACCGATCAGGACCTATTCTGATCGGTCCCCAGACCGATCAGCACACTTCACAGAGAGTTTGTGCAACTCTTTGTGCGTGCCCTGATCGGTCCCGGGGACCGATCAGGCTTCATGCTGATCGGTCCCCAGACCGATCAGTAAGCTCACAGAGGCACTGATCGCTTTCTGATCGGTCTCCAGACCGATCAAGAAACCACAGTATCACTGGATCGGTCACCAGACCGATCCAGGTCTTGGTTTTTGTCCAAACCAAGTCCAAACCAATATCCGGTCAACCTTGACCTATTGGTACATCATGCTTAGCATCCGGTCACTCCCTTGACCTGCTAAGACTCCCCACCAAGTGTCCGGTCAATCCCTTTGACCCACTTGGACTTTTCTCTTTGTGTCAAGTATCTGGTCACTCCCTTGACCTACTTGACCTTCTCAACACCAGATGTCCGATCACCCTTGATCCATCTAGATTTTTCCCTGCCCGGCTTCACTCACCAGGACTTCCCAACTGCCTGGCTTCACTCACCAGGACTTTCCCTTGCCTGGCTTCACTCACCAGGACTTCCCAACTGCCTGGCTTCACTCACCAGGACTTCCCAACTGCCTGGCTTCACTCACCAGGACTTTCACTTTCACCTAGCTTCACTCACTAGGATTTTCACCTGGCTTCACTCACCAGGATTTCCTGACTGCCTGACATCCCAGTTAGGACTTCCCAGTCAAGTATCCGGTCAACCTTGACCTACTTGACTCTTCTTCATCCAACCTGATCAGACCCTGATCAGTATCTCTCCGCATGGACAACTGCACCTGCATTGTCCATGTCTACATGTCTTTCTGTATTGTCAAACATCGAAACCATGACCAAGGTTTACGCTTGGTCAACTAGGTCAACCTTGACCCGCTGGAAATTGCACCAACATTAAGTTCCGCAGGAGATCCAAGTCTAAACCTTAAAGAACAAATAGATTAAGTTTTGGATCAAACGTGTTAAGTTCCGCAGGCGATCCAAAATTTAATTTAAAAGAACACATGGTAGCTAGGAAAAAGTTCAGACCTTTGTACAAAATTTTTGTACAGTGGAACCTCTAGGTTTTCCGAGTAGCAACCAACACCACCTGATGGTGTAAAAGTCGTTGGATGCAAGTAGATCTACAAAAGGAAAAGAGGGACAGATGGGAAGGTAGAAACCTTCAAAGCAAGGCTTGTTACGAAAGGGTATACTCAGAAAGAGGGAATCGATTATGAAGAGACTTTTTTGCCGGTAGCTATGCTTAAGTCTATCCGGATACTCTTATCCATTGTCGCTCATATGGATTATGAGATTTGGCAAATGGATGTCAAGACAGCTTTTCTTAACGGAAGTCTTGAAGAAAACATCCATATGAAGCAAGCAGAGGGATTCATTGAAAAAGGCAAAGAGCATCTAGTATGCAAGCTGAATCGGTCAATTTATGGACTGAAGCAAGCTTCAAGATCTTGGAACATCCGGTTTAATGAAGTAATCCAGTCATATGGATTTATTCAGTGTCCGGATGAGTCTTGTGTATACAAGAAGTGTAACGGAAATGTGGTGGTATTTCTTGTACTATACGTAAATGATATTTTGTTAATTGGCAACAATGTCAAGGTATTATCGGACGTAAGAGTATGGTTGTCCAAACAATTTGATATAAAAGACTTAAGAGAATGTGCACACATTCTTGGAATCAAAGTTATAAGGGATCGCAAGAAAAGAATGTTGTGTCTATCCCAACCTTTATATATAGATACAATCCTTGCTCGTTTTAGCATGCAGAACTCCAAGAAAGGTTTCTTACCTTTTAGGCATGGAGTATCCTTATCTAAAGAGATGTCTCCGAAGACATCAAAGGAGATAAAGGACATGAAGGCAGTTCCTTATGCTTCGGCTGTGGGAAGCCTAATGTATGCAATGCTGTGTACGAGACCTGATATTTGTTTTGTCGTGAGCATGGTTAGCAGATATCAGAGTAACCCTGGACAAAGACATTGGACTGCTGTAAAGCATATATTGAAGTATTTGAGAAGGACTAGAGATTATATGCTAGTTTACTAAGCAGACGATTTGCTCCCTGTGGGTTACACGGATTCGGATTTCCAACCAGATAGGGACAACAGTAAGTCTACATCAGGCTATGTGTTTACTTTAGGAGGTGGAGCCATTGCATGAAGGAGTGTTAAGCAGAAGTGCGTTTCAAACTCAACCATGGAAGCTGAGTATATGGCGGCCTCTGAGGCAGCCAAAGAAGCAGTATGGCTCAGGAATTCCTAATGAACTTAGATGTGATTCCTGGTTTGCCCAAAATCATCACAATTTATTGTGATAATAGCGGTGCAGTTACAAACTCGAAGAAACCACGAGCCCATAAGACAAGCAAACATATAGAGCGCAAGTACCACCTGATACGAGACATCGTCAAGCGAGAAGAAGTTGTCGTCGCCAAGATTGCATCAGCAGATAACCTGGCAAATCCTTTTACTAAGGCCCTTCCAGCGAAAGCTTTTGATCGGCATGTGGGAGGATGGAAATCAGATGCATGGCAACAGATATGGCAGCTTAGTCTTTTAGTATAAGTGGGAGATTGTTGGAATGTATACTAAAAGTCTAGCTTTTGTAAACATTTATTTTTGAAATAAAAGAATCACATTGGTCAATATCTGCATTTATTTGTTAAATATAATTGTTCAATTAATTTATATAGTAGATAACATGGTGTGTGGTGTCACACTTAGAAGATCATGTTGTCGGTTCTTTATAAATTATAAACAGTTGCTCGCGACTAAGATGGAAAGGAACAAACCATTAGAATAGTCATAGTGTAATTAAGTATTAGTTTATCTTGACTAATAAATTACACTGGCACACTCTAAGTGTATTGAGTAGGACCATTTTAGGTAAGTTCTTTTTATACTGACTTAATAAAAGAACTAGACCTTAGTTATTATGGAAGTGTGTGCTCTTAATTCTAATATAATAACAAGCACATATATTTAATATTTATTTCTTTGACTTATCAAAGGGTGAGGTTTAGCTTGATAAATCAATATGCTCGATAAGTTGGAAAATGATATTACTTATAGTGTGTGTTGTTAATTATAGAAGGAATCTGTGTCCTAGTTATCTAGGTTGAGAATGCCCCCAAGAGGAGCTCATATGGATTGCCATGTTAAACCCTGCAGGTGGACTTAGTCCGACATGACAATGAAGTTGAGTGGTACTACTCTTGGAGCTAGATATTAATTAAGTAAGTTGTCAGTAACTTACTTAATTAGTGGACATTCGTTATCTTAAACACAGGGAGACTAACACACTCATGATAAGAAGGAGCCCATAATGTAATTTGGGATTGGTGCGGTAGTGCGATAATAACTCTCTAGTGGAATCGGTTATTATCGATGAACTTGAGTTGTGTGTTCGGGGCGAACATGGGATACTCAAGCTCATCGGAAGGCCAAAATCAATTTCTCCTCTAGGTCTCTGTCGTAGCCTCATTAAAGCCTCAAGTTCATCCAAATATAAGCACATCTTGGTGTTCAAGAAGGGGGTCGGTCCAATGCTTGGTGACCAAGCAAGGGCCAGCCACATCCTCTTCTATGGGGGTCGGCCCTATTGTTTGGTGATCAAACAAGTAGGGGTCAGTCACATTAATCAAACAAGGAGGGTTGTTTTGAATTTTTAAAATGTTCTCTTTGTAGAAAACTATAAGTTTTAAAAGAGAGATTTTAATTTTAAAAACTTTCCTTATTTGAATTAGGCCACATGGTTTAATAGAGAGTTTTAAAAGTTTTAAAACTTTCCTTTTTTAACCTTCCCCATGGTTTTAGAAAAAAGAAAGAGAAGTTTTAAAAATTAAAATTTTTTATTCATGTTAAAAAAGGAAACTTTTGAAAAGAAGTTTTAAATTTTAAAACATGGTTTTAATTTTTAAAACTTTCCTTTTTAACATCCACTTTAGGAAAGAGAGCTTGTAAAATTTTATAAGAGGATTTCTTCTTGTAAAATTTTATAAAAAAATTTTTTATTTCTTCCTATAAGTGGTTGGCCACCTTTGCTTGGTGCCCAAGCAAGGGGTCGGCCAAGATTAAATCAATCCAACCGTTGATTTGGTGATTGATTCAATCAAGAGGAAAGAAAAGGAAAAATAAAAGGAAAAAGGAAAAACTAGAGGAAGATTTTAATTTTTGTAAAAATTCTTCCCTTATTTGCCTTGGGCAAGTAATATAAAAGAAGGGGTGAGGAGACTTCATGAGACACAACTCTTATTCTCTTTCTTGGAGATTTTCTTGGTGTGGCCGGCCCTCTCTCTTCTCTTTTTCCCTTTGCTCTCTTCTCCTTTGGTGGTGGTGGTGGCTGGATTTTAGAGGAAGACGAAGAAAGCTTTTGGGTGGTGTTCATCTTGGAGGATCGTCGCCCACACGACGTCCAAGGCGAGGCGAGGAATACGACAGAAGATCTTGAGGTTATTAGCATACAAGGAGAAGGTATAATTAGCAATTGTTTTCCACATCATGCTAGTTATTTCTCTTTGTAAGAATTCCAAACATAAGAGGTATTAAATCTAGTTTTTCAAATTTATTTTTCGAGTTTTTGTTTTCTTTTTTTTTTGAATTTGTGATTCGATTGTTCTTTTTGGTTAACCTAGAGTTATTTAAGGAAATTAAATATTAGCTTTCCTTAAAAGGCTTTGTCTAGGCGGTGGTGGTTGCTCCCATATCCAAGAAGGTCATGTGCCTCGCCATGCAGCTCTGGAAGCCAATTTTGGAAATTAATATTTAATGGAATTAATAACATAGGTGGATTTGAATCAATAGTGTTAAGTTCCGCTTGCAATTCAAATCTAAACCATTAAGAACAAATAAGTTAAATTTGGAATCATTGATGTTAAGTTCCGTCTGCGATTCCTAATTTAACTTCTAAAGAACACAATTGGTTATTTAAGGAAAGGTTCGACACTTGTACAAAATTTTTGTACAGTGGAACCGGTACGATTTTCCTAGGAGTAACCAACAACTCTGACCTCCTCTTTGAGCATCCTTCGTCCCCAGCTGCTCGTCCCTCGGACCGCCGGGCGGTTTTTTCTTGTCCGCCGATGTACTCTTCTGCAGCACCTCGTCCTTTGGATGCACCAAGCCCGTTGACTCCCTTCCTGTGTCATCCTTCTCACTAGCTGCGTCTTTCGCTCGACTTCTTGTGTTTCTAAGCTCCTGCACAGTTAGACACAAGGATCAAATACACATGACCTAACTTAACTTGATTGACCACATTAAAACTACCATGGGGTACTTACATTTTGTCATTTATAGCTTATGTCATTACCGAGGTTGTTGAAGGAATATGTTGTCATAAGTGCTCTGCTGATGAGAAACATGATTATCCTTGAAGAAGGCTTTAGAAAAATATTCTTTGACATATAGTTGTTATGCTGATAGGTTGTTAGGATTCTCTGCTCATGCTGTCGGCTGAGTATATCCCGGTCGGGCTATAAGGCCGGTCATCTTTATGGCTATCCTAGCATTAAGCTACTTTGTACTGCAGGACACTCGAAAAATAATATCATGCACTAGGCATACTGAAAATCCATCTGGAAAGCAATATGAAGCTAAGTACTGCAGGCCTAGTCGGCCTTTTGTCCGACCGGGCTTATAATGGACCACCCATAGAAATGAGGCCGACCGGGCTTATAATGGACCACCCATAGAAATGAGGCTATGTTCTGAGATGTTTGGTCGGTATTTTAAGTTGAGGTGCCTTAGGCCCAGCCAGCCTTTTATCCGGCTGGGCGTATAATAATTTGTAGGCAAGGTGAACCTAGAAGTCTGATCGAATCTATAAAAAAAGCTATCTTATATATATGCATATAAGGGATGGCTATGGAGCCATATAAACCCGTCCGGATCTGTTATTGAACAGATACACAGGTATATTGTCGTGTGGAAACCCATAGGACTGACCAGTAATTGGGTCAACTGGGTATGCGTAGAGAGGCTTGTACAAAGTCAGGAGTTCAATCTTTCCCTTGATCGGCCCTATGGTCAATTGATTGCGAGGTAGATTGGACATCCCGACCGGCCTATAAGGATGGTCGTCTTTAAACCCGATCGGACATGCTATCTTTTCAGTTCAAGAGTAAAGTACTAAACCCTTTATGCTCGACGGACTTAAGGATCGATCGGCCCTCTCCTGAACAACTTATAATCCGGTCAGCCTGAGAGCCTTAGCATTGGGCAAACAATCAAGGCTAGATGGAGGATGTTCTCCTCCATTGACTTTGACCGCCACATCACCTTAACTTTGACCGCTACATCACCTTCTGGGTCCGCTCGTTACATCCAGTATCAACGTTGTTTGGATATATGTCCTAAATGCCTATGCCACAATATGAAAGAATTCTCATCGGTCAATTTACGTTTCATACCTATACTATGCATTATTACATTATCAACTATAAGAGTAAAGATGTTCAATTTATAAAGTTGATCAACTATTGAATCATTGCCAACCAGTACTAAATTTAAAAAAATACTAAAAATTTCATTTATGAATAAAGATGAATAACCTTATTTGTTTAAATAATAAAATTAAATTAAATTTTGTAAAAAAAGGCGGTACAATAAATATATGTTCTAAATCCAGAAAGACATTGGTTCTTAAACAAAATCCAAACATATCAATCAACTTGACTTTAGTCTTCTTTCCATTTCCCATATAGATGTATATTTCACCATCAAGCGAAAGTCGGCTCCTAAGACAATCCAGTATAGTGATACTTATGTGAATAGTAGTATTGGCATCTATCCACCAAGTGTTAGTGAATACAATTGCTAAATTGACTTCCAAATTAACAAAATTGAGAAGTTTATCCTTCTTTATACACCATTTGGTGTACTTGAGGCAGTGTTCCTTCATATGACCTTTCTTCTTGTAAAAGAAATAGGGAGATTCCTTATGCTGTTGCTTGTTCTCCTTATGGTCATTATCTCCAAAATTTACAGTTTATTTCCATTTTCCTTTATTATTGATCATTTTTTCACTTCTTGCTTGCATTTTGAGAACCACATATTAAGTGAGTACTCACAGATGTCTCAATATTCAGTCTCCCCTCCTCTTGTACTCATTGAGCAATGAGCTCATTCAATATCTATTTTTCCTTTTATGTATTATACGATATGTTAAAAGAAATGAACCGTGCAGTTAGAGACATCAAGGCGAAATGCACTAACATACTCTCATACATAACGAGTTTTAGTGCTTTTAAACTTGTCGCTATATTGGACATATCCATAATTTACTCCCTTATATTTCGTTTATTACTATACTGCATGGTTACTAACTTTGTAAGAAGTGTGGTAGTCCCAACCTTTTCACTTAAGGTGAATTAGTCTGCCAGTTGGTTAAGGAAACTTCTAGCATCTCCTCCCTCTGTTATTGAGCCTTTATTGATGTTGGTATGGAAAACCTCATGATACTTAAACATATATGATTTGATTTCTCCCATAGCTAAGATTTAGTCATTTGCTCTATAGTGCTTGCACTGGTCAGAGGTGTAGGATAATTGCTCCTAATGTATCGTCTAAGTCCATGCAGCTTAAGACTACGATCACATATTCTTTCCATTCAGTAAAATTCAAACTAGTTAATATTGAGATATTATTAATACTAGTAATTACAGATTATACTGAAATTAAAGAGAAAAATTTGTTTAAACTCACAATTTAACTAAAGCCAAGAACTAATAAGTAGATATAGCAAACATAACATTATATATTAAAATAAAAATTTTAACTACATATCAATGGGCTCCTTAATTATGAGATACTAATTGAAAATACAACATTATATTTTACTCTGTGGACTAAAATATAACTTATTAGCGGTACTTCTTGTTGGAACCCCAAGGTTGTTTTGGTGTGATCAACAAGTTGAGTTAGGTCCTGCGTTGTTTCTAACCTTGTGTCTAAGTGTGCAGGAGCTTAGGAGCACAGGTACTCGAGCGGAAGACGCAGCTAGCGAGAAGGACGGCACGCTGTGCGTCCGAGGGACGAGGTGCTGCCGAAGAGTACACCGGCGGACGAGAAGGAAGTGCGCGCGGTGGTTCCGAGGTACGAAAGCCGGAGCGGAAGATTGCTCGGGGAGCAAGAGACGCAGCTAGCGCGAAGGTCGGCACGGGGTGTGACTGAGGGACGAAGTCTGCGGATGAGTACACTGGTGGACGAGAAGGAACACGCGGCAATTCCGAGGGACAAGAAGCCGGAGGGAAGCACGTTCGAGAAGACCGGAAGATGGGTTCGGGTGAGCCCTATTCCGGAAGGCCGAGATCACCCAAGCAAGCGGAGCCGGAGCGAACAGACCCGGACCAAGACGAGCCGAACTGAGACAAGTTGAACCGGAGTCAAAAAGTCAACTTATGTTAACCTTAGGGCTCCGGGCACCCGGAACCGACCGGGGCGCCCGGAACCCTTCCGGGCGCCCGGAATCGACTTTTCAACAGGATCGAGTTTTGACTCGATCCGACCATTGGGGGATAAAATTTATCCCCCCAAGGGCGCCCGGAACCCTTCCAGGCGCCCCGACCAAGGCTATAAATATAGCCTTGGTCCAGAAGCTTTTCATCAATTCAGAACTCACGCTTTTCTTTCAAACACTTGTACGCTTTCTGTAGTTAGCTTCTATTGTGCGCTTCAACTTTGTAAGAGGCTTCTCCGCCTGAAGGAGAAAATCTAGTGCGATCATCTTTCTTGGATTAACAACCTCCCCGGTTGTAACCAAGTCAAAACCTGGTGCCTCGTTTTCTGTTCTGATCTTAGTTTATTGCTTTGATTATTTTACAAGTGTCAGTTTAAGAGTTCGAGAAGGGTTGGTTTGTGTTTTGATTTCTGCAGGGCTATTCAACCCCCCCTTCTAGCCGGCCCAACGGTCCTACAAGTGGTATCAGAGCCGAGACGCTTCAGGAGGACTAACCGCCGAACGAAGCAACGCGATGGCCGGACCAAGCATCCACCCGCCGAAATATGAAGGGGACTTCGCTACCTGGAAAAAACTGATGCAGGTATTTCTTACTACAGATATTGAATTATTTTTAACAATGAAATTTGGCTTTGAAGCTCCAGAGGACAAGGAAATAGATAAATGGACAAAAAAGGAGCAGGCCGACTTCGTGGCGAACGGCAAAGCAGAGTACCATCTGCTAAGTGTCCTTCCGCCTCAAGAAGTCAACAGGATCGGTAAATATAACTCCGCAAAGGAACTTTGGGAGAAGTTCCTCGAGCTGCATGAAGGTACGTCCGAAGCCAAGCTCGCTAGACGAGATCTGCTTCGCAATCAGCTCACCAGCCTGCGACTTGGGGAAGACGAGACAGTCGTACATCTGCACTCCAGAATAAAAGAAATCATCACTGGAGAAGAGGTAAGTAACCGAGATTCGCTCAGGTACGCTTTCAATTCCTTCCCTAGAAATTCAAAATGGGCATCACTAGTAGATGCATTTTACATTTCTAAAGATTAGAAAAGACTTCATTAGAAGAATTCTTTTCAACATTTGAAGTGCATGAGTCAAGATGTGCAGGAATGAAGGAGCCTAAAAACAACGTCGCCCTCAAAGCCTCGAGAGACGAACCAGAATCTGAATCCTCTCTCGACGACGAGGAAATGGTAATGATGGTAAGAAGATTCAAGAAACTTTGTAAATCCAGATCTACTAACCATCCGCAGGGAAAGAAGAGAAGAACGATCCGCTGCTACCACTGCGACGAAGAAGGGCACGTCAAGGACAACTGCCCCAAGCTGAAGAACAAGGACAAGGAGAAGGGTAAGAAGCCTATCCAGAAGCGAAAAGCCCTAAAGGCGACGTGGGACGATACGTCGTCGGAGTCGGAAGTTGAGGCATTCTCCGGACTTGCTCTAATGGCAAGTCATCAAGACGAAGACTGCGAGTCGACCTCTTCCGAAATGAGCATCGAGAGCATCGATGAAGGGGGAGCTTCGTCAGAAGAAAGCAGCAGTTCAGGGGGAGATACGGACAACGAACTCGACAAGGTAAGTCAGGTACGTTCTCTTCCTCCGGTTAAACTTTATAAATTTGTTAAGTTATTAACTAAAGACTGCTGTAAATTAGAAAGAGAAATAAAAAATTTAAAAATAATTTTAGCTAAATCCTGCCTTCTAGAAGAATTAGATAAATCAAATTTGGAAAATGAAAAATTGAAACTTGAAAATAATGATTTGAAAATTCAAGTAGATAATTTGAAAAATTATGCTTGTTCATCTAATTCTAGAAAAATAAATTGGTATTATAGATATCACCCGGGACAAATTAAGAATATCTCTAGAAAATATGTCCCTAAGAAATTTTTAATTAATCCAGTAGGCTGGAACCTTTATTGGGTTCCTAAATCTTGCTTAATCTAAATTTTATAATTAAAATTAGCGCTTTTTCAGTGAGAAAATTAAACAAAGAATTTCTTTATGAGGTTTTGTCAAGGAAGTGGTTGTTGCTCCAATAACCAAGAAGGCCTAGTGCCTCGCCACGACCTGGAAGCCAAAATATTGAAATAAATGTTTAATTAACTTACTAATAAAGCATTAATACAAGAATTAATTAATGCTTTAAAAAGGGTTATTCAAAACATTTTATTTCAATTTAGAAATTTACTTAGAATTTTTTTTTACTTAGTCATTTGTTTTTAAAAAAAAAAATTCTCAAAAATCATTCCTTCTTAAGTTAAAAGATTTTCTGAAATTATAAATTTATGCTCAAATTACTTAGAAATTTTTTTTCCTAAGTCAGAAACTTAGAAATTTTTTTTAAGTTAGAAATATTTTTCAAAATAATTCTTGCAAAAACTTAAAATTATTTTCATGAATTTATTTTAAATATTTTTTCTTTAATCCTTAGATTGTTTTTCTTGGAACCCCATTTTTTATGATCAAAGGGGGAGAAGGGAAAGTATAAATCTAGGGAAAGTATAAGTCTAGGGGGAGGTAGATAGATTTAATTTTTTTCTATCTTTTTGTACTTAAATTGCAACTTAAGTTAAGTTACTTAATTTTATTTAAAGTCTATTTTACCCTATCTTAACTTGGGTTGATCACACCAAAAAGGGGGAGATTGTTGGAACCCCAAGGTTGTTTTGGTGTGATCAACAAGTTGAGTTAGGTCCTGCGTTGTTTCTAACCTTGTGTCTAAGTGTGCAGGAGCTTAGGAGCACAGGTACTCGAGCGGAAGACGCAGCTAGCGAGAAGGACGGCACGCTGTGCGTCCGAGGGACGAGGTGCTGCGGAAGAGTACACCGGCGGACGAGAAGGAAGTGCGCGCGGTGGTTTCGAGGTACAAAAGCCGGAGCGGAAGATTGCTCGGGGAGCAAGAGATTCAGCTAGCGTGAAGGTCGGCACGGGGTGCGACCGAGGGACGAAGTCTGCGGATGAGTACCCTGGTGGACGAGAAGGAACACGCGGCAATTCCGAGGGACAAGAAGCCGGAGGGAAGCACGTTCGAGAAGACCGGAAGATGGGTTCGGGTGAGCCCTATTCCGGAAGGCCGAGATCACCCAAGCAAGCGGAGCCGGAGCGAACAGACCCGGACCAAGACGAGCCGAACTGAGATGAGTTGAACCGGAGTCGAAAAGTCAACTTATGTTGACCTTAGGGCTCCGGGCACCCGGAACCATTCCGGGCGCCCGGAACCGACCGGGGCGCCCGGAACCCTTCCGGGCGCCCGGAATCCTTCCGGGCGCCCGGAATCGACTTTTCAACAGAATCGAGTTTTGACTCGATCCGACCGTTGGGGGATAAAATTTATCCCCCCAGGGCGCCCGGAACCCTTCCAGGCGCCCCGACCAAGGCTATAAATATAGCCTTGGTCCAGAAGCTTTTCATCAATTCAGAACTCACGCTTTTCTTTCAAACACTTGTACGCTTTCTGTAGTTAGCTTCTATTGTGCGCTTCAACTTTGTAAGAGGCTTCTCCGCCTGAAGGAGAAATTCTAGTGCGATCATCTTTCTTGGATTAACAACCTCCCCGGTTGTAACCAAGTCAAAACCTGGTGCCTCTTTTTCTGTTCTGATCTTAGTTTATTGCTTTGATTATTTTACAAGTGTCAGTTTAAGAGTTCAAGAAGGGTTGGTTTGTATTTTGATTTCTGCAGGGCTATTCAACCCCCCCCCCTTCTAGCCGGCCCAACGGTCCTACACTTCTAATATAACTCAAACTTTAATTGGTCATATAATGTGTTTTCATTTGGACCGACCCATCATTTGTGCATATAATATGATACTTTATATGAGTTATATATTGGTTCATAGCTCACAATAATCTTAATCAGCCAGATAATATGTCTTCCTTTAAGCTAACATATTTTGTGCATGATCTGAATAAAATAAAATTTTGTTCTATAGTTGTAAGCTACCTTGAGCATATATCTGACTTAAAAGTAATCTTCCTTTGGGTCAATTATTCTTAGCATAGATATATATCTACTAATACAAAATACACTAAATTTATCTAAGGCGTCTTCCTTTGGGCTGACACAATAATTCAACTTAATAATATGTTGTGAAAATAGACTTAAGAAAACACTAGAAACTTTAACTAAATAGATAATTATTTAATCAATCTTAATAATTTTAAATTAAATTTATCAATCGATTAACATCATATGATAATCAATTGATTTTATCTAATCAATTATCATAATAAATTTGAAAATTTTACTATATGTATATAATTATATATAAAACTCACGCGTAAGAAGGTAACGCTTTAAGTTCTATAATTAAATCATTATTTAAATACCTTTTAAAACATTCATATACATGAAAATATTGTTTAATGCCTTGGTTTTTTAATGCATTGTCATGCATGAAACAGTGTTCACGTAGAAATGTTTTAATTGATTGGAAGAAATCGAATCAATTGATGATGATTTTTGATCGATTAGAAAATTTCTAATCGATTGATAAAGTTTTTAATTGATTACATAAGACTTTTATTCGATTGGAAATATTCTCTTACAAGTTTAAGATTATTAATTAATTTAAAAAAATTTAATTGATCAAGATAATTTTAATCAATTGACCGTTCGATTCTACTCATTTATGTTGTGATTTTAAGCGATTAATCGATTGATAAAAGGTATCAATCGATTGATAACATCAAATCTATTGATCTAGATTTGATCTTATCCATTAAAATCGATCTCGTATTCATTTTAGTCGTGCTAATCGATTGACAAAATTCACCAATCGATTGATGTCTACTGAATCATTAGGTAATTGATTCGGCTCAGTTCTATTCACAATTTTAGACTTGGTAATCGATTGACCAATCAAGCCAATTGATTGAGCCTTCACGATTTGACCTAAAATTAGGTTAATCGTGATGGTTTTTGGCGGCAGTTCACAATTGTTCTTCGTGAAATACACAAACAACATAGAAAATCAATTCTTTCCTAGGTTTTGTTATCAAAAAAAATTATATGATCAAACATATATGGTTCATGAAAAAAACTTTATCTAGCATGAACACAACAAATAAAAAAAAATCTAAATTATATTGCCATAAAATCGAAGAAACAGAGCATTTGCTCTGATACCAATTGATAGAACTTGAGTTTCTCCTAATCGTATAAATTCTAGGAACGAAATAAGAACTTGAATAGAGAAATCAGAAGACATGATCTAGTTTCATCGAAAATATAATACACGAAAGTAAATACATAAACTGTAAATTACGAAGAACATGAATGCGGAAGAATTATCATTATTATTCATGTAATACCTGTCGATCCGACAATCTTACGAAAGAAGAAGGAGAAAAATGTTAGTCTTCCGGAGGAGTTAATAAGGAGTTTGTTAAAATTACCATAATCATCTAGGGACCAATCCATTATATAGTGCACATCATTATTAATCTATAGATAATAATGGATACAAGTAATAAGTTTTGTATATATGAGGTTCGCATTCAATAATTCTATATCCAATAATTGATCACTTAAAATCTTTAAATTACCCTAAAATCTCTAGTAGCAAACTCAACTTCCTCCCTAGTCCTTGCATCAGAAAAAATTTATTCTCACTCCCCGCATGTAAACTTTTCTTTACTTTAACTCTCTAATGCATACCGATTTATCTAATTATCCTTATTTTTTTAGGAACAAAAAGTTTAAAATGAAGTATAATTTTTCCTAAATGCAATATATTTAAACTAGAATCTAGTATATTTTTTATATCAAATTGAGCATGACTCTTTTTCCACCTAATCAATCAATTAATATATTTGATTCTAGTTCAATAGTGTTAAATTTAGGAGGAATTATATCTCATTTTAAACTTTTTGTACCTATAAAAATAACGAGGGCTTCTATTTTGTAAAAATAATGGTATAATTCCTCCTAAATTCAATACCATTTAACTAGAATTGAGTATATCATTCGAATAGTCAGGCGGAAAAAGAGTCGTGCTCAATTTGATAGAAAATATAGTAGATTCTAGTTTAAATATGCTGAATTTAGGAAGAATTATACTTTATTTTGGACTTTTTATATCTAAAAAAAATAAGGACAATTAGATAAATCAGTATGCATTAGAAAGTTAAAAAAAAAAGTTTACATGCAATGAGTGAGAACAAATTTTTTCTAACAGGGGCTGAGGAGAAAATTAAGTTTACATGCAGGAAGTTTAGGACAATTTACCCATCTTAAATCATTCGTGAGCACATATGATATTAAGTCCAACATATGGTGGATGCAAGGGATGAGGGGGATGGAGGTGTCGAGGAGGCGGAGCAAGTCGAGCAGTGCCTCCTGCCGAACACGGTTAGGAATTAAGTTTTCCAAGAAGAAATTGAGAGTGATCATCCTCTGAACTCAACTGATCCAACGTTGCTAAACGTAGGCAACTTTATAATTAAGGTGGTGTTTGGTTTAGAGATTTGGAAATAAGGGAATGGATTTATTCCCAAACTTTATGTTTGGTTGATGGGAATGGAATCAAGATTTGGAATGAAATCCAAAAACTTAGATATGGATGAAACTCACCCCCTCCCTTGGATTTTGATAGAATGAGAATGAGAATTAAGTTTTGGACAAAAATACCCTTAATATGTTTGTTCAATTTTTCTTTTATTTCACTCTCTCTCCTTGTTCTATTTCATCATACTTTCTTTCTCCTCATTCTATCATCACACTTTCTCTCTCCTCATTTTATCATCACATTTTCTCTCTCAACATAGCCCCCACGGGCTGGATCAGCTGGAAGGGTGTCTGAAGCTTGCAACGGAGGTTCAGGTGTCGAGGGTCGCCAGTTGCACATGAGTGTAAAACCTCGGTCTGCTGCGCTTTAAATTCCAACTCGACCCCCAGTCACCCCTCCTGCCTAGCTTAACCATGATTTACCCCCTCTGGATATCTGTGGGGCCGGACCCAGGGAGCCGCTAAGGTGGCGGTTCCACCTTTTTTTTTTTTTTTGCAACTTTCTCTCTCAACATATTTTCCCTCTCCTCATTCTCACTTGTCGCACATTCTCTACCATTTTCTCTCTGTATTCTCTCTCATCACACACACTCTCTCTCATTATTTTCTCTCTCTTCATTCTCTCCTCATTTTTCATCATACTTTCTCTTTTATCATATTTTCTCTCTCCTTAATCTCTCTTACCATACTCTCTCTCTCCATATTTTCTCTCATCAAATTTTCTCTCTCTTCATTCTCTTCCATCACACTCCCTCTCCTCATTTTCTCTCATCACACTTTCCCTCTCTTCATTTTTCCCATCACACTTTCTCTCTCATCATATTTTCTCATCATACTTTCTCTTCTCAATATCTCATTTTCTCTCATCACACTTTCTCTCTCTTCATTTTTTCCCATCATTCTTTCTCAATCAGCACATTTTCTCTTTCATCATACTTTTCTCTTCTCAATCTCTCCTCATTTTCTCTCATCACACTTTCGCTCTTTTCATTTTCCCCATCACACTTTCTCTCTCATCACACTTTCTTTCTCATCATATATTTATCTCACATTCAACTTTCTCTTCTATCTAATTTTTTCTCTTATTTTTCCCTAAGGGTAAAAAAGGAAATTTAGGTTCATTCCGATTGAAAATATTCAACTAACCAAACATTATTTTTAAGAATGATACTCAAGTTCATACTCATTCCCACTCCACAATACTATGATACACATTCCTATTCCGATTCCTAGAAGAGAACCAAACATCACCTAAATATCTTTCGGGTCATTCTTCCGTCCTTTCATTGAAGTCACTTGTTATTTAAGGCTTCTCTGGGGTTTGTGGTCATCGTAGTCTATGATGCTTTTTCACAGGTAAGGACATCTCCAATGCAAGCTTTGTGAGAGATTTGTAAAATAAAAAAACCTCAATAAAAAAGTTTAAATAATTGCAGAGATGAGGTTTGAAGTTTGTAGTTAAAGAGCGATATTGAAAACTCAAACCTATTTTTTCCTTTTGGAGATAGAGTTTGTAATTACTGATAAAGTAGTATTGCTTTATAATTTGTGATTTGTAATATAGAATGTTATATGATTTATAATGTAGGGCCCAAAAAAAAATTTATAGAGGAGTTTTTTAATTATAAAGAGAAAAGTAGATTTTTCATTTTTATGTGAAAGCTTAAAAAAAAAAAAATCTTATTTAAAGATTTAACCATTTCTATGCCCTAAATTTGGTCGTCTCCTTTCCATTTTTTTCTTTCTTTCTTCTACATCTTGATATCTCTGTTGGTTTGGTTTTCTCGTGCATTTGTTGAATTGATTTTCCATCTGCGCGTAGTGATGGCCCCGCCTCAGCCAAAGACCGGCTCTTTGTTGGGCTTAACAAAGGGCACATCGTCACCAGAAGGGAGTTGCCTCCTCGACCTTCAAGCAGAAAAGGGGTGTGAATCTCAGCTTCTTAAAGTTGATGTTTTAATCTCTGGACGACTTTCTGCAGTTTCTTTTCTCTTTTTATTTGCATCTGGAAATTGGTAAACTACTCGAATCGCACGGAAGGTTTCTCTTTTATTAGCTCTTGTCACAGTCGAAGTCATCATTATCACTATGTTTTATATGCATTATTTTCGGCCATTTTTTAATTCATAACCGTCTCAAAATTGCGAGTACCTCATATCTGAGCTCATGATTTATCACTATGTTTTATGTCAATTTTGCATTTAATCACTCTTTGATGCCTGTTCTGATATCATATTCGTTACCTCCCTAATGTTCAAGGAGTCATTTGACTACAACATATTCTAGTTACTGCTGTTGTTTGTTTGCAATTGTAGCTTATATGTGTCACCGTATTCATAAGCCTTATATTTTTTTTACATAAATGTATTTTTTTTCAGTATATATTAAGATGTCAATTAGTAATTACAATGCCTTTTGTTACTTGTTCAATTGTATCGGATGAAACCTTCAACATGTTGCTGTCTCAGATACCTTCCTATTTTTATTTTTTTTTGACTAATTGTTAAATTTTGTGCAATTATATTCCAGAAAACTAGCAAGCGGGTTCATTTCGTTAGGAACTTGATCAGAGACGTTGCTGGTTTTGCTCCTTATGAAAAGAGGATCACTGAGCTTGTGAAAGTTGGAAAGGACAAGCGGGCACTAAAAGTTGCAAACTGAAAGCTCGGCACGCACAAGAGGGCCAAAAAGAAGAGAGAGGAGATGGCTAATGTTCTTCGAAAGATGAGGTTTGTGATTCAATTCCTAGAAATTGTGTCCCAAATTTCATTTTTATTTTTGTTTTACCTCTCTTAATGTGTCCTAAATTTCAAATTTTGTTTTACTTTTTTGAACTTGTTCGATTACCACAACCTCAAGTAGAATGGTTAATTGGGATACATCATATCTGTCTTGTTGGTCATCTACTTGCAGTTCCGTGTGATGGATGGAGCTGTCGTCTTTAGTTGTATGATAAACTATCTTAGTATCTAATAACTATCCATAAAACACATTGATTGCATGTTTAGTTCCCATAATAGTTCTATTCTTGATCAATCTTGATGCAATAATTGTTGTTATCCTTCGTTTTATTTTTTTTCCCTGTAAAAAATTATGGTTGAATTTGTTGTTAAGCAGCAAAGTTTTAGTGGATTATTATCTTGTGTTTTATTTAACACTGGAAATACATGACAGATATATGAACAAGGTCTAATCAAACAATAGAGTACATATTTATTATCATGCTTACCCTGTTTAATTCCTCGATCATCATGTCCAGAACCAAGCATGTCCTTTGTAACTTGGCAAGAAACTTTAAATTATTTAGGGTCTGTTTAAAGAAGCATAATTTCGTAATTATTTGAAACATTTTCATTTTCTTATAAACTGGCAAGTAGTTCCAAAAGTTGTTTTTTTGGGCTTTTCCATAAAATGTTTTTGGCATACAATTTGCCTTGACCTTCAATTTTCTAACGAGTTGTTTCTTTATTATTTTAGTTCCACTGGAGTTAGCGATAAGAAGAAATGATTTAATCTCTTTGCAAGATTCCAATTCAATAGCCTGATGGTGTCTGTTTCTCTTTCTTTTTGTGTTTTACCTGGTATTTAGTAATTGATCGATCTGTCTTTTCCCGTAAGAATTGTAATACTAGTAATCAAGATTGACCAGAATAAAATTGAAGATGGATCAAATATCTGACAATGATAAAGTTCAGATGGGTCAAGATAATCTCACAAGGAAAAGGTTTAAGTAGGTGAAGTATAATCAGATGCTTGGCCAAGGTATATTTCAGGAGGTTTAACTTTAGTTAGTATGAAAAGTTTTGGAAAAGTGAACTCCAAATAAGGAAGTCCAGTAGATTAGAAAGATTAAGAATTAGGTCTGTTTGTATGTCTGTCTTGCATGTTTGATTTGCAGGAAGTAGGAGTTGGGTGACTGAAGCAAGATTAGAGATCGGTGATCGAAAGTTTTCTATCGACCTAAAAATTCTGGTTGATAAAAAAAACTCAAATAACAACGAGATTGTGATGGGATAGAGTTTGATAAGATTTTTCAATAGAACAAAAAGGATTTGAATAGCGGATTGAGTGGGATTGGATGGGAAGTTGGCACAAAAATGACAATTGATTGTTATTGATGTTTATGATTCGAACAACAGATTGGGCGGGATTAGATATTGTTCGGTCAATCTAATAAGGATATCTACTGATTTTTTTTTGAAAAAAAAAAGAGTACATTAGTGTTCGAGACTTGAGTGATAACAAAAATAAAAGGGAGATTCGTTTCGCCAGCATCCTAACGTTCCTGTTAATCCATCTCTAGATTAATATAGAAGAAGTAAATCATAAATGACTACTAATCATGTACTACATATGATGAAAATATAAAAATCAGAGTTTAACTCCAGATTGAATACAAAATACACATTCAGTCATCATTTGAGAGGTGATCTGAATTTATAAGAGATTTTTCCTCCGTTCGGAGGTTCCAGACTAGGGAAAAAAACGCGTTCTGTACGCATGTGTTGGGATTAGCATTCAAAAATGTAAACCAAATAAAAAATTGATAGTGTTTTGTTGTTTTTTTTTGTTATTATTATTTTTTATTTTACTGTTTAATAACTTTGATAAAGGAAATGAATATTACGAAAGTAAGAAAAGTACCACTTTCAGAGCAATCTTTCCCAGGGATTACGAAAGTAAGAAAAGTACACTTGGATTTGTGCTTCCATTCCTTTTCCTTTCGTGGGCTCATTATGTTTTGAATGTATCCATTATTAATTGCAGGATACCATAAGTTTCTGCCTCTTCCATCGATTTCTGCCTCTGTAATTTCTCCTCAGCATCCTTCAAAAACTTGAATTTTGGAGGTGGAGAGGACCACATCTTGATGAACTCCTCTGCGCTTGACGAATCAAACATAGGAGTCAGAGGAGGAGCGAAGAAAGGAGGGGAGTCGAGAGGCATCAAGCATGGAGTGCTTGAAGTCACAAACAAATCACTCAAGCTCTTGATCCCTTCCGGGTTCTCCCGTCCTCTGGCTCCAATTCCTCCCTGGTTTCCTCCTTGGTGAAGAGAAACCTGGGAAGGCCTGCAGTGTCCTGCAGCCTCATCAGCTCTGGCTCCAATGTGCCATCATCTTCCTCGATTGGCTTCAGCGGATAAGAGATCTCTTGCGGATTGATGGCCGCTGAACTCATGGAAGATGGTTTCCTCCAGCAAAAGAGAGGGAGGAAAAGATCTTCGGCGGAGCAGCTCCTGTAACCGCCATCTTCCATGCCTCTGCTCTGTTCTGCTTCCACCAAAACAAGAGCGAGGAAGAGGAAGCCTGGAACAAGACTCAAACCGAAGCCCAAACTGTTAAAATTTCACATCTGTTTGCCTTCCAGGTGCAACTCTCAGCCCTACAAGAACATTACATGGAAAAGGAAAGAACACAACTGATGGCATACACAAATCCGATGAAAGGAGGAAGAAACCAAAGAGGGAAAAAAAAACAAATTTTTTGCACAAAAAAGATCCCTTAAACATCCGACTCACTCACACCAATCTGTTGGAAGGAGGAAAAAAATACAATTTTTTTGCACAAAAAATCTCTCTTTTAGACGGAGCTGAGACTGGAACAAGACAAATATGAACCAAAGAGGAATTAATGAAGACCAAAATCTAGGATTTTCCCTTATCAGGCTCAGCTTTTGTTCGGAGAGAGGAAAGCGCGAGGATGCTGTATTCTTGGCGAGATGTGATAAGGTTGCTTTGATTCCAGAGCATGGCCGGAATTGGATGTGGTGGTGGATTTATGACTGATCCTAGGCTAATTATCGAGCGACGTGTGGCATGTGATTGAAAAAGGTCAGACTCCGGTCTTTCCTTCTGTTTGTGCATCGACCTAAAGTTCTGAAAGGAAAGTTAAGTGAAGAACTTCTGAGGAAGCTTAACGACGATAATAAGTCGTTCAATGTCTAGATTGAAAAGGCTGTGACAGCCATTTGCAGCATGGCCTTCAATCTATTCAAGTTCACAGATAGTCGAAGTTCAGCATCTTGAAGAAATACACACACCTTCAAAAGTTTGGTGCAGATTAAGTTCCATATGTTGTTTGTCTTTTCACTTTGGACTTGATGCGGTTCCACATTCTCCTCAGCTCTTGCATTTTGGCTTCAAACTCATCGGCTCCTGCCAACTGATTGCTCTCCAACCAATTCATGGCCTTCTCAATCTCCTCATCCATCGCCCTCATCGCATTTCTCATGTCATAAACCGTGTTCTCCAATGCATTCTTGGCTTCCACATTCTTCGCATGCTTATCGTCATCCGCCTTATGCTTCTGAGCTCGACTAACCATCTTCTCAATCTCTTCCTTGTTCTGACTATTCATGCTGTTGGTTATGCTCAGTTTGCTTTTGTCGCCGGTGACCATGTCCTCGGCTGAAACAGTGAGTGCATAGTCGGCCTTAATGTCGAAAGTCACCTTAATTTTGGTTTTCCGTTGGTGCCCGTAGAGATGGCTGATAACTCGAATTTGCCTAGGAGTGTGTTATCCCGTACCCTTGATCTCTCGCCTTCGTACACCTGAATCGATACTCTACAGGGGGAGGAGTCATCCGTATTCTTGCTCGAGTTCTCCACTACTGTATCGTCTTAATTGGTAAACCGTCTGAATCAGCTCATGACAAACTCCGCTGCCCTGCTGTTTGCTCTGGTGGGTGGAGAAGAGCATTTCCTTCTTGTTGGGGATGGCGCAGTTCCTCGGAATCATCACTTTCATGACTCCTGCTGTCTCCAATCCTAGGGAGAGGGAAGTGACATCCAAAAGCAGAAAATCCTCCAGTTGATCATTACCATGGCCACTTAAGATCGCTGCATGAGCTGCAGCACCACAAGCCACCGTTTCATCCCGATTCATGCTCTTGCAGAGTTCCTTGCCATTGAAGAAGCCCTGATATAAATGATAGTTACAGTTTAAAGATCACATTGTATAATCTGTTTCAAAATGTAAATAATTTACACGACGTGAAAAAATTGAGACCCACCCACCTGCAACAGCTGATGTATCTTTGGAATCCTCGAAGAGCCACCCACCAAGACGACGTCGTCCACCTCGTTTTTGTCGACATGAGCCTCTCTCAGGCATGTCTCCACTGCCTCCATGCACTTCCTGAAGAGGTCGTTGTTAAGCTCTTCGAACATGCTGCGCGTGATGTTGCCTTAGAAGTCGGTGTCGTTGAAGAGGAAGTCGATCTCAATCGTCGTCTGCGTTGCCGACGAGAGAGCCCTCTTCGCCCTCTCGCAAGCCGCCCTCAGCTTCGTGACCTTCCTGTGGTTGCCGCTGATGTCCTTCTTGTGCTTCGTCTTGATGTCACGGATGAAGTAGTTCACGAGTCGCTGGTCGAAGTCCACGCCTCCGAGGTAGAGTTCGCCGGCGCTCCCCTTCACTATAGCGATGCTCTCTTCGATGGCAATAAGAGAGACGTTGAGGCTGCCGCCGCCGAGGTCGAAGACAAGCACATTCTTCTCACCGTTGCTGCAGGAACCTCTACTGCCTTTCTTCTCGAGGCCGTAAGCGACAGCGGCTGCCGATGCTTCGTTAATGAGACGCATGACGTGGAGGCCAGCGATGTGACCGGCGTCCCTAATGGCCTGGCGCTGGAGGATCCGAGATAGGATTCGGCGATGATGCGCATCCTCATTAGGATCATGGAGATTAGTTCCTCCGCGCCAAATTCCATCTCCTTGCCCTTGTATTGAATTAATATCATCGGCTTGTCATCGGATCTTGCAGTGATCTCGAATGGCAGAGTCTTCACGTGACCTCGCGCAGAGAGATCACTGAAGCGCCTGCCAAGAAGACGCTTAACATCTGCAAATGAATTAAGCACTCCGATTCACAATACAATTCAGGCAAAATCAGCAATTAGAGCAAGAGTGAGAGAAAGGGAAAGTGACCAAAGATGGTGTTGGTGGGGTTGATGGAAGCCTGGGCCTTGGCGGCGTGGCCGATGAGGCGCTCGGTGTCGTTGAAGGCGACGCAGGAGGGGGTGGTGCGGTTGCCCATCTCGTCGGGGATAATCTCCGCCCATCTGTTTCGCCACACGGCAACGCAAGAATAGCTCGTGCCGAGATCGATACCGATGGGCACCTGTTGATGCGCCCTCTTCATCCTTGCCGAACAAAGCAAGAGGGTGGAGAATGGAAACAAAGAACACTGGCAAGTTGCAACCGTTCGTCTGCGCAGCTGGCCCTGCCGAGATAGTTCGGAAGGTCGCCCTCAGAGGATAGGACCGAATATTTCTCCGTACATCCACGTCAAATATCTAACTTTTTCATAAATTTTATATTTAAATATTTTCTTCAACAAAATATTTATTAATATCTTAATTCTAAATATATCAAATTTTATAATTAAATATTTTACTAATCAAATATTTATAATTAAATATTCCTCTTTTAAATATCTCTAATTTCATATTAAAAATAATTTAATAGAAAAATACCAAAACAAAAAATAATCAATCATTTCCCCCGCTACAGCATGGTGGCCCGGCTGCAGGCAACCCACCCTCTGCTGCAACTTTTTCAGTATATATATATATTTTAAAAAAAAAAAGATAAATTTTCTGATCAACTAAAATTCTCTATCTTTCAATATATATACATATATATAATTAATATATACATATAATATTACTAAAATGTCTTTGTACATGTATATATACATGAATTCTAGCTAATCAAATTCTGATCATTTAGTATTATCCTTAAAAAAAATAAAAGTCACTGTATCCGGTGATTTCTATCATTACCGAACATAATGCGGAGATTTGAACCTTCGGGGTGGAGGCTAAGTTTTCTGGTCTAGGAAATTTTGAATCAGAAGAGGTCTTGTCCATTCATTAATTAGATGAATTGAATTCTATCTATTTATTCATTAGTTGGATAAATTAGACCCCACCTATTAAACAAGTGAAATTCAATTCATCCAATTAATAAATAAACAGGTGATTAAAGATGATCCAAAAATCTTAGATCAGAGGATTCCTATTGTCAGGATGAGACCACATTCTCTGAATTAGAAAATTCTGGACCAAAAAATTTCTTTTTAAATTTCGAAGTAATTTGACAAAATCTGTCCAAAATTTCTAGCCCGTCCCGTCCCATTTCATCCCATCTTCGCCTACCAACTCCACAACATTACTTACATTTTATCGTCTCAACTTCCTCTCTATCGATTTATTTCGGTTTGATCGTTTAGAGTTTCTCCTCCGGTACCTTCTAATTTGCTATCTTTGAAATTTTAGGATTTATCTAAAATTATCATACACAAGAAAAAAAATTATTCTTGATTTTTAATATTCACAAAACATATACATCATAATAGCTATAAACATATAATTGCAACAAAGTTATAGCAACAGTTAATATTTTAACGTTGCAGCAACCGTTATAATTTTATTGTTACTCTAATACATTTAATTTATTTATTTAACCACCACATTGTAGTAGTTTAGAAATCAAAGTTACTATAACTATTGATACAATCGATTCCTAGTAAGATTGATCAATCTCGAATTGATTTGAATTAAGATTTTAATATTTGATCAATATATTAATAACCCCGTTATTAACTTCAGGCCTAATGATTTATAAGAAAATATTTTCCATGAGAATGTCTTGATAATCCAGGCTCTTATTGCCAACTATATAGTAAAGAGGGTGTCCATGGACAGTAACAATTTTGTTAACATCATTTTCAAAGAAGTCGTTATTCAACTGCAACTAGATGGAGAAGAATAATGCTCATTAAATACCTCTTTATTCGGATTTACAGGACATTAGGTACAACTAATGGGTCAAATTCACCCATCTCTTTCCCTAAGAAAGAAACTAGTAAGAGCATCCACAATAGCTTGAGATATTTCTCCCAAGTATTTATGGACCCCACTTCCACATCATCTTTCAAATATCCCACTATTCAAATATCTCAACTTCCACAATGAAATATCTCACCAATCAAATATTTATGGGTCCCACTCATCAAATATTCACTCTCAAATATCCTCAATTCCACAATTAAATATCTCATCAAATTTAATTAACTTACATTTAATTCTAACAAAAATTTAATAGAAATATAAATTTAAGTTCATACTAATACTAATATTTTATAAATTTAAAATTAAAATACAGAGATACAAACCATATTTAATTAATAAAATATATAACAATAAACTACAAATAATAAAAGTAACATGGGGCAGCTAAAATAAACCAAATTAACTACATGTTCAATTTTTTCTTCAGTTGTTCACATATCGCTAGATGATTTTGAAGTTGTTCATTAGTCATGCCTCGTGTGTCCATTACGAGGAGTTGATGTGCTTGGATGAGTTTATCAACTTTCTTATTGTTATTATACTCTTCCAACTGCGCCATTGATTGTTGCATAAACTGATTCAATTCATCAAGTAGGCATACTCTTTCTTTGCCTTTCCTCTTTGCTGCCTTCTGTCCCATTGGACGAAATCGGATTTCTCTATCATCTATATCAACAGTTGTGTTAGGATTAGAAGAGCCAGTACGTGCATCTGATGATTATGATGTTCTTGCTTTTTTTGTTGCCTGTCGATCTGAGGATTGAGGAGCATACATAGGACTATCTTTCACGATTCTCCACACATGCTCATATTGGAAAGTAGTTTTAAAAGTACTCTTATATTCTTCATGAGCTCGCACCATCAAATCCTCATCACTCCATCCGCTTGGTCGATCATTATACCATTTATTGTAGATTCCATTGTATCTATTTATGATCTTTTTCAATGAAGCCCAATGTGATTTTGCTTTCTCTGCAGTTCTCTTTTTAGCTCCTTTAGCTTGATTGGTATTGAAGTATGTCACAACTCGTTTCCAAAATGACTCACTCTTCTGGACATTACCAACTACTGAATCTTCACTCATAATTGTGTAGGCCGTTGCAAGGAGCTTATCATATGCCACTATCCATACTGTTCGCTTGTTATTGTCTTCATCTGATTTGTTGCCCATCTCTGGTGCTTGATTGAGAATAATATCGTCGGACCCTATTTTAGATGAAAATGGAGGAAATTGTGAATCGGGGACTACATAAGATGTACCTTTATCACTGTCAATTGCATCAACACTAGCTCTTCTCGATTCATTTGAATGAATCTCTGGTGATTGAAGCTGATTAATTCCATGAGATGGGCCTTGCATGAAATACTGATTACTCTGCCAATATTCTGGAGGATATGTATAAAACGGAGCTCGAGGGTCGCCACTCAAAGAATTTGGATAACTTTGGAAATTATGGTAATATGGTGGTGGATATGGAAAAGGTTAGAAATTTGGTGGATGTTGAGTGGGAAATGGAAATTGAGGATTGAAGAAATTAGGACGGGCTCGAGAACTTTCTTCACTTGAATTTTCGTCGATATTTGGAGAGTTGAACAAATCCCTAAAATAATTACCAGAATTTTTATCCATCTCTCTAAATTTTTGGTAGGCAATAGGTATGAAAATGATGAAAATAGATGAAAGAAAGGATGTATATATAGGGAGAAATTGAACGTTATCGAACGTTTAATTTTTCGAACGGTTAATTTTTTGAACGTTTGATTCCGAATGTTTGATTCCTCGATAATTAATTTATCCAACGGACTCTTTTAATGTTTGCATAGTTTGAATTTAATTAAATTAAAAAAAAATTTAAAACAAATATAAAGTCACGGCAGCACTCATATAAGGTGGGGCTCACCATATTAAAAACAAAAAAATAAAATAAAACAGTAGTGGCAGCCCACTTTTTGTGGGCCCCACATGAGGAAATCACCGGACACAGATGTGTGTCCAGTGATTTCTATTACCCCATCAAATATCCCCCACAATGGGGGATATTTGGGGGTGGGGGATATTTGGAGAAATATCCCCTCCAAATATCCCCCACTAGAGATGCTCTAAGAAGGACAAGACACACACCTTTCCTCGTCATAAATACGAAGTCCGCCTACAATGTTATATTAAGGAGACTAGCATTGAGCGCCTTCCAGGGGACAGTTTCCACCTTTCATCAAAAGATTAAATTTTCATTGGATAACCGAATTAGGAAAAGTGAAGAGAAATCAACTGGCAACCAGAAAATGTTATGTTGGTGTAATCCAGACTGATTCCCGAAGGACTTGCTAAACTCACAATACTTTCTTCCAAGTTACCAAGAAGTCACCAATAACCCGACTCGAGGACAATCACCAAGAGGTGCAAATCCATTCTAACCAGCCAAGAGGGGAGATCGCTTTGTTCGGTCACTTGCATATGGAGAGGTGGGGGCAGTCAGACAACTCAGAGAAGGAGGGTATCAGTCGTCCGACCCTCTGGAGGACTTCCTAAACCACCATCAGATCCTTTGAGAAATGTCCAATGATGTTTTCTCGGAGTTCAAATAATTCTCTCTTAGGTACACCTGTTGTTTATAAAAGCTTATTTCTGGCTTCTACTTTCATGCTCCTTGCTCCTGCCTTACGATTTTTTTCATAGGATAAATCATGCCATAAGAATGCTTTCTAGTGCGGGTAATCGAGTGAGAGCGAGTGGGGAAAAACTGTTGGTTGCTACTCGGAAAGCCTAGAGGTTCCACTGTACAAAAATTTTGTACAAAGGTCTGAACCTTTTCCTAGCTACCATGTGTTCTTTTAAATTAAATTTTGGATCGCCTGCGGAACTTAACACGTTTGATCCAAAACTTAATCTATTCGTTCTTTTAGGTTTTGACTTGGGTCTCCTGCGGAACTTAACACGTTCGACCCAAATCACCTTAAGTTATTAATTCCATTAAATATTAATTTCCATAATTGGTTCCCAGTACTGACGTGGCGAGGCACATGGCCTTCTTGGATATGGGAGCAACCACCACCGACTAGACAAAACCTTTTATGGAAAGCTAATATTTAATTTCCTAAAATAACTTTAGGTTAACCGAAAAGAACAATCAAATCACAAGGAAAAAGAAAACAAAAGAACACAACATCGAAAAACATATTCGAAATACTAGAATCGCATGCCTCTTGTATTTGGTATTATTTTCAAAAATAACTAGTATGATGCGGAAAGAAAAATTACTAGTTATACCTTTTAGAAAGACCTCTTGATCTTCTACCGTATTCCTCTTCTAACCTCGGACGTTGTGTGGGCAACGATCTTCCGAGATGAGAAACCACCAAAGCACCTTCCTCTCCTTTCTTCAAGTTTCGGCCAAGCACTATGCTTCCAAGAGATGAAGATCTTTTTCCACCAATCAAGCTCCAAGGGATGTAAGCTTTCTCTCCTTCTTCTCCAAGCTAAAATCCGGCCACCACTTGATCTTCAAGGAGGAAGAGAGGTCCGGCCACAAGATGGAGAGAAGAGAAAGGAAGGAGGCCGGCCACACCAAGGAAGTAAAGAGGGAGAAAATAATAGAGGCTGTTCACCCATGAAGGCACCTCTACCTCCTCTTTTATAATCCTTGGTCTTGGCAAATAAGGAAATTTTAATAAAAATTTCCTTAATTCTTTTGCGATGAAAAGGAAAAAATTATTTTAATTAAAATAATTTTTTCTTCTCATTGAAACATGGCCGGCCACTTTATTTCCCCAAATCAAGGAGAGTTTTAATTAAACAAGAATTAAAACTTCCTAATTTGTTTCCGGAAATTTATAAAAATTTCTCCAATAATTTTATCCCTTCATGATTGGTTTATAAAAAGGAAATTTAATAAATTAAAATCTTTCTTTTAAACATGTGGATAAAAAGAAAGTTATCTCTATAAATTAAAATCTCTTTTAATCTACAAATAAGGAAAGATATCAAATCTTTTCTTAATCTTTTGTAGAAACTTATAAAGAGAATATTTAATTTTAAACTCTCTTTTAAATCATGAACATAATTAAAAAGGAAAGTTTTCTTAAAATTTAAAATCCTCCTTTAATCAACAAATAAGGAAAGATTTCAAATTTTAAACTCTCTTTTAAACATGTAGATGATTTACAAATAAGGAAAGTTTTTACCAAAAATTAAAACCATCCTTTTAAACTACAAATAAGGAAAGAGATTAATCTCTTCTCTTAATCTTTTGTAGAAAGTTATAAAAGGAAATTTTTAATTTTTAAACTCTCTTTTAAAATCATGATATCCACATAAGAAATAATTTTAATAAAAATCCTTTTTAATATTCTAGTGGCCGGCCACCTAAGCTTGGGACCCAAGCTTTGGCCGGCCACCTACATGGCTCATCCACTTGGTCTTGGCCGGCCCTAGCTTGGGTTCCAAGCTAGCTTGGCCGGCCCCATTGGATGGGTAAGAAGGTGGGTATGCGGTGGATATAAATCTCTATATACTAGAGGCTACGATAGGGACCGAGAGGAGGAATTGGTTTTGGTCTCCCGATAAAATTAAGCATCCCGTGCTCGCCCCGAACACACAACTTAATTTTATCAATAATAATTCATTCCACTAGAGAACTATTATTGAACTACCGTACCAATCCCAAATTACATTTTGGGCTCCTTCTTATCATGAGTGTGTTAGTCTCCCTGTGTTTAAGATAACAAATGTCCACTAATTAAGTAAGTTACTGACAACTCACTTAATTAATATCTAGCTCCAAGAGTAGTACCACTCAACTTCATCGTCATGTCGGACTAAGTCCACCTGCAGGGTTTAACATGACAATCCTTATGAGCTCCTCTTGGGGACATTCTCAACCTAGATCACTAGGACACAGTTTCCTTCTATAATCAACAACACACACTATAAGTGATATCATTTCCCAACTTATCGGGCTTATTGATTCATCGAACTAAATCTCACCCATTGATAAATTAAAGAAATAAATATCAAATATATGTGCTTGTTATTATATTAGGATTAAGAGCACACACTTCCATAATAACTGAGGTCTTTGTTTCTTTATAAAATCAGTATAAAAGAAACGACCTCTAATGGTCCTACTCAATACACTCTAAGTGTACTAGTGTAATTATATAGTTAAGATAAACTAATACCTAATTACACTACGACCTTTCAATGGTTTGTTCCTTTCCATTATGGTCGTGAGCTACTGTTTATAATTTATAAGGTACTGATAACATGATCCTCTGTGTGTGACACCACACACCATGTTATTTACAATATAAATTAATTGAACAACTACATTTATCATAAATGTAGACATTTGACCAATGTGATTCTTATTTCTAGTTAAATATTTATACCAAAAGCTAGGCTTTTAGTATACACTCTAACAAAAACTTGTTATGCTAAAAGTCGATCAGGCTAATTATGAATGGGATTTTTGGATCCCTGCCCGACTAGACTCGGACAATCACTTGAGGTCTGGAGGAGCTCTGCTTGCATAGGAGGAGGGATATTAGGACCCAACTAGGTCCTATGAGTTGAGGGCTTAAGGAGTGCCTAGGTTTCGTGATTCCCTAGAAGGCTCAGGTATAATCTTGGCTGGATTCTCATTATTGGGTACCTTTTTCATATGCAGTAGCGCTTACTCCAAACCTTGGATCTTTTTCTCAAAAAAAGTCAATACAAAGAGTGACACATTCAGGTACGGTATAGCTAAAGGTAATTAGCACTCCATGGGCGGTCCAACTTCCTACCATTAGCATCCTATAGGTAATATGCACCTGACTTGAGCACTTTAATGATTTTATATGAACTGCCCCACTGAGATTCTAACTTGGTTGCCTCTCCCATCGTCTTTATCCTTTTCCATATCAAATCCCCTTCTCCGAATAAGCATAAGATCACTCTCCTATCATAATTTTACCGCATCTACTGTCGATATGCGGTTAATCGGGCAATAGTTCTTTCTCTGGTAAGATCTAGTTCTAGAAGTCGTCACTTAGTATTATCAGGGTCGTATAGTAATCGTCGGATGGAAGCGACCCCGACCTTGACCGGCACGATCGCCTCGCTATCGTAGACGAGGTGAAACAGAGTGAGCCCAGTGCTTTCTCGTGGAGTCGTTCGATATGTCCAAAGGATGCTGGGGAGCTCTTCAACTCAATCACCTCCTACGTGGTCTAGCTTGACCTTGAGCCCCCTGACTATCTCTTTATTAGTGACCTCAATATACCCAATGCTCTGAGGATATGCTACAAAAGTGAAGGCTTGGGTTATACCAAACCCTTGACACCATTCCTGAATCTTGATCCCTTGAAACTGTCGCCCGTTGTCTGAGGCCAATTTGTGCGAAATTCCAAATCGACACAAAATATTTGTTATAGGAACTGGATGACAGCTTTCTCAATAATCCTGGTCAGGACCTTTACCTTCACCCACTTAGAAAAGTAATCTACCGTTATGAGCAAGAATCACTTTTGAACTGGGGCTACGGGAAACAACCCCACGATGTTTATGCCCCATTGGTTAAAGGGATAAGAGACTACAGAGGTCTTCAAAATCTTGGTCGGTCGATGGGATAGGTTTTGATGCTTCTGGCAAGAGAGACAAGTCGTCACCAACTGCTAGACATCCTTCTACAGGGTGGGTCAGAAATATCCAGCCAACAATACTTTGCGAGCTAGCATCTTTCTTCCCACATGATTGCTACAACATCATTGCTAAATTTCTCACAGAGTATAGTCCACCTTGTCCGGTCCTAGGCAATTGAGTAATGGACAAGGGAATGCCCACTTATACAACTGGTCCCCGAATAGTGTATAGACATTAGCTCTCTTCTTGGTCAATCTCGCTATTTCAGCATCAACTGGTAAGACATCCCGCTGAAGATACAGGATCATTGAAACTCTCCAATCGATGGACTCTTCTAAGTTGTTCTGCAAGCCAATCTAAGCTATTAGGAAACTTTGGGCTATTGACTTATTCAAGACCCAAGTAGTCAAAGAGCTGGTCATCCTGGCTAATTCATCTACCCTTTGATTGTCTACCTGGGGTATTTTAGTTACTGTGACTTCCTTAAAACCTTCCTTCATCTTCTCATACACTTCTCTATAAAGTTGTAGATTCTCATTATTAATCTCAAAGTTGTCAGCTACTTACTGAGCCACAAATTGGGAATCAAAGTGAATATTACCCGTGTAGCCCCTTTGTGCCAAGTTGCTTATAGTCCGGCCAGTAAAACTTTATATTCTGCTTCGTTGTTGGTGTCAAGTTGTTGGTATGATATCTTATTGAGGGGGTATGATATCTTATTGAGGGGATATAAGGAGTATCCTCATTTCTCTCTCTTGCTGAGTGGACAACTCATCCACATATATCTTTCATGTTCCCTCTGAATCATGCTAATGGATTTCTGTCAAAAAGTCGGTTAGGGCTTGTACTTTGATTGCTACCCGGAGTTGGTATCGTATATCATACTCCCCTAGCTCGGTTGCCCATTTGATGAGACAGCCGACTATTTTCGTGTTGGTAAGGACTCTCTCCATGATGCTATTGGTCAACACAGTAATGGGATGTGCAAGAAAATAAGACTTTAGATGGCAAGCCATGAGGACTAACCCGTAGACCAACTTCTCGAGTGTCGTGTACCAGGACTCGACCCCTTTTAATAGATGACTGAAGAAGTATACTAGCCATTGTGTGTTGTCCTGCTTGTTCACCAAAACTACTCCCACGGCCTCAAGGGTAGCTGATAAATAAACCCAGAGCGGCTCCCTTGTGAAAGGCTTGAATAATGAAGGCTGGGTCTCCAAGTGCTACTTCAGCTTCTCAAAAGTGTTGTTACATTCTTCATCCCACTAGAACTTTGTAGCTCGCCGAAGTACTTTAAAGAATGGAAGAGCTTGATCTACTTGTTGGGATCGTTCGTACTCGGCTAGAGAGGGGGGGTGTGAATAGTCGCCCCAAATCGCTCGTTTCTTCCTACAATTCGTTAGCGTAGCGGAAAAATAAACTAGAAACGAAAGGAAGAATATCAAACCTTAACACAGCGATGTACGAGGTTCGGAGATGATACTCCTACTCCTCGGCGTGTCCGTAAGGTGGACGAACCCAATCAATCCGTCGGTGGATGAGTCCCCGGAGAACCGGCTAATATAAACTCCTTCGGGGTGGAGAAACCTCACCACAATCTTTGTAACAGCAATAAGGAGTACAAGAAGAACAAGAACACAAGAACAACAGGAATGTAAACACACTTGCTTGCCTCTTATTGTCGATTGGAACCCAGATGAAACAGCAGCTTCTAGGATCCAAACTCAGCTAGAAAACCAACAGGAAACTCACGCAGAGCTTCAGCACAATGAGAGCTCAGCAAAGCTCTAATCGCAGTAGTGAGGAAGAAGAAGCAGTCGCACCAAAGCCTTGATCTCCTTTTATAACCTGCGAACCTGTACAGCGAAGACAGAAGCCAGCGGAGAAGACGGAGCGACCCGTTGTGACTCAACGGTCGAATCGTGGACCGATCAGGCTCCACCCTGATCGGTCCAGGACCCTTATGATCGGTCTGGGGGACCGATCAGGCTCTGGGCTGATCGGTCCCTAGACCGATCAGAATCTCTATGAAAGTTGCCTTTACAGCCTGATCGGTCTGTGGACCGATCAGGCAACGATCGGTAGCTTCCTGATCATTTTCTGATCGGTCTGTGGACCGATCAGATAACCTTCAGCGATCCACTGTTGGTTACTGATCGGTCACCTTACCGATTTGTCATCGATCGGTCACCGGATCGATCGGATACACAAGCGTATCGCTGGATCGGTCTGCAGACCGATCGAGCTTGGTTTTTGCCCAAACCAAGTCCCAAACCTTCCAAACCAATATCCGGTCAACCTTGACCTATTGGTACATCATGCTTAGCATCCGGTCACTCCTCGACCTGCTAAGACTCCCCACCAAGTGTCCGGTCAATCCCTTTGACCCACTTGGACTTTCCTCTTCGTGCCAAGTATCCGGTCACTCCTATGACCTACTTGGACTTCCCATCACCGGATGTCCGATCACCCTTGATCCATCTGGATTTTCCTTCCGGCTTCACTCACGGGACTTTCACAGTTTCACTCACTAGGGTTTTCACCGCCTAACATCCCAGTTAGGACTTTCTCCGCTTCACTCACCAGGACTTTCCAACCGCCTAACATCCCGTTAGGACTTTCCCAGCTTCACTCACCAGGACTTTCACCCGCCTAACATCCCAGTTAGGACTTTCCCACTGCCCGACTTCACTCACGGGACTTTCCACGCCTAACATCCCAGTTAGGACTTTCCCCCAGCTTCACTCACGGGGCTTTCCACACTGCCTAACATCCCAGTTAGGACTTTTCCACTTGCCAAGCTCCCTGCTTGGACTTTTCCCGTGCCAAGCTCCCTGCTTGGACTTCTCCAGTGCCAAGTCTCCATACTTGGACTTTTCGCGTGCCAAGCTCCCTGCTTGGATTTTTCCAGTGCCAAGTCTCCATACTTGGACTTTTCAAGTCAACCAGGTCAATCCTTGACCTAGGGTTGCACCAATAATCTCCCAACCATCTATTCTTGTCTCACATCAAGAATAGAACTCTCTCACGAGTGTCAAACATCAACATGCAACTCAACTAGGTCAACCCTGACCTAAGGTTGCACCGACAATCTTCCCAAGTCAAACATCAAAATACAACTCGAGTCAAGTCACCTCGAGTCGGGTCAACCAGGTCAACCTTGACCTAAGGTTGCACCAACAATCTCCCCCTTTTTGATGTTTGACAAAACCCATAATCAAGTTAGGTTAACCCGATAACCTAACTTAGGTTTTCCAGTGCCATCTTCCAATGTCCAATGTTCTTTCCTTGAACATTCTCTGGACATTCTCCCCTTAGGTTAACCCGACATTCTCTGGACATTCTCCCCTTAGGTTAACCCGATAACCTAACTCATTCTCCCCTTAGGTTAACCCGATAACCTAACTTGGGTTCTCCAATAATTCTCCCCCTTTTTGACACACATCAAAAAGAATTCCAATGTTCTTCCTCGAACATTCCTTGACATTCTTCCCCTAGCTTAGGTTAACCCGATAACCTAACTTGGGTTCTCCAATAATTCTCCAATGAACACTCTCCCCTTTTTGACACACATCAAAAAGAAAAAGGAAGGTATCAAGGTCAAGAGTTTCTTCCTAATGAAAGTCCCATACCTCTCATTGAAACTCTTAATTTCCCCCTTGATACTAAACTCAACAATCAACTTAGTGATAATCTCATATCACTAATCCTCAAAAGTCTTAAGGAGTAAAAACTCCCCCTAAAAGTCAACTCCCCCTTGACAATTGCACCAACAAGGTCAACTCCCCTTTGACCATTGCACCAACAATGTCTTTGAGAGTTCCAAACCTTTAGAAATCCAAAACACCACTTCCATAACTGAAATTTCAGACAACGGTGAAAAATCAGAAATTGGACGCCTGATCGGTCCCCGGACCGATCAGACCCCTCTGGCACTCGTGCTCTTGGAACTCACTGGATCGGTCTGCAGACCGATCCACAATACTCTGGATCGGTCCACAGACCGATCAAATCTTCCCTGGATCGACCGATCCAGCCACTGAAATCAGAACTTCGATTTCCCCTTCCGGAAAATCGAAACTTCTAATAAATTCAAGAAAATTCCAAAAATTACGAAACTTTGAGGATACATTCCTCATATCATACACTATCATGGAAAAATAGTTTTCTATGAAAATAACTTCCATTTTTCAATCTTGATACAAAGTTCAAAAACTTTGAAATAGTTCAAGTTTAACTCAACTTTGTATCACAATGTTCAATGATGAATGCAATCACTAGGAAAGCTTCATCAAGGTTTTTCAAAACAATTTTAAAATGCTTTTAAAACCATTTAAATTTAGGACCATAATCTTAGGGCTAGATGTACATGACTTGTACACAAGCTTTCCCTATGATCCTTAATTTCTTGAATTAGGGTCATCTAGGTACAAGGACTATGCACCTTGATCCTAACTCATGATCCTAATATCTCACACACATCTAAGGTGTATCAAACCACATTCAAGTCAATTTGATGTGAGATATGGATTAAGGTCAACTTAGGCTAAGTTCTCATGCATTTTCTAAACACCAATTTGATCTCAATATCAAATTATATGTTTGTCCTTAAATCAATTTCATTGATTATAATGCAAGAGATGATGACATGACATATAATGATATCATAAGTAAAAACATGTGCCAATGTCATGATGTCATGGCATAAAGTTTGAAAACTTAAATAAAGCATGACATATAAACTAGCCTAAGCATTATCATGACATTTCAAATGATAATAAAACTAAACATGATGTCATGACATGTGAGGGCAAACAATCATGTCAAGATTTAGCATAAATAAATATACCTAGATTACCTATCTAAGTATCCTTAACCACTTTGCTAACCTAAAATTTAATCCTAAATTGCCCCAAAATGCCAAAATCCTAATTTTGACACTTCTTGAACTCTAGATTAATTCATGCCACTTAAAGATCAAATTTATCCTCAAAACTTGGCATGTTTCATTTTTCCTCGAGAGTTCTCTAGATTTTCCCAAATTGTGCCAATTGAGATTAAAAATGAAATTTCCAATCTTTAGGCACATTTAACTCTTCAAAGGAGTAAATGATAATTCCATTTCATTTTCAAAAGTTCTCAAAACCTTGAAAATGCTCCTTGAGTGTCAATTTCCTCAAAGTTGGGTTAACTACCCTTCTTATTGGAGTTGACACTCTCTAACCCATCTATGGGGTAGAGAAGATGCTCCTAGGAACCCAATACCTATTTGAACTCATTGGGTTCACTAAATATTCACTAGGGATAACTTCCCTAGCAACCCTCCTAATGACCCTCTTAGGCTTTGAAGCCTTGGTCATTTGGGACTCATCAAGATCAACTCTAGGGGTGACTCCCCTTGTGACCTTGGTGGTGGTCTTCCTAGCCCTAGGTTTTGTTCCATAATCGAATGGAATATTGTGGTAAGTGGGCTTGACCACTTGGGACTTAGATTTGTGACCCAAACTTTTCTTGTCCTGAGACTTTTGACCCTTAGGCCCTAGAGTTGACTTCTCTAAATTTTTAAGGGCCTTTTCTAGGGTATCAAGCCTTGACCTCAAGACTTGATTCTCCTTTTCTAATACCTCAAGTTTTGATTTGTCATTCTTTCTTGAGGTGTTCCTAGGCATGTGTCTAGTTGATTTAGGGTTTCTACCTAGGTTTTCCTTAACCTTAGAAGTGTTAATCCTAGGGTTAGCATTCCTAGTAGTATCCCTATCTAGGTTGACATGTTTAGCACCTAAGCACATGTATTGATTTCTAGTGTTAACATGCTTATCATTATTGACTAATGCAATAAAATTACTAGCATGTATCCTACTAGAATTGCACGAATGAACCTTAGAGGTTACCTTAGGGTTTGCCTTAGCTCCCCCTATCGATGTGCCCGGTCTCTTGCCCTTGTGAGGTTGCCTCCCCCTCGGACAATGACTCCGATAATGTCCCCTTCGCTTGCATTGAAAGCACACCACGTGCTCTTTGCCTTTGCGTGTCGGGACTCCGGCTTTCTTGACCTTTGGCACCGGTGGAGTCTTCTTAATCCTCTTTGGACACTTACTTTTGTAATGCCCAAATTCCCTACACTCAAAGCACATTATATGTAATTTACTAGAAACTAAATGGCTTGAGTTACCTAGAGTTGAGGATGGATGAAGGCTCTCTTCCTCATCCCTTCCGGAGGTAGATGCTTCTTCTTGCTCCGATCTTGAAGAAGAGACCTCCTCCTCTTCTTCCTTAGACGTTGAGTGACTCTCAACTTCTAATTCGCTCCCTCCATGATGTGAGCTACTTGGCTCACTTGACTCCTCTTCATGGCTTGAAGTGGAGCTCTCCTCATGGTACTTGGCCAAGTTATTCCACAATTCCTTGGCGTTGTTGTACCTATCTATCTTGCACAAAACATTATTAGGTAAAGTAAATTCAATAATTTTTGTTACCTCGTCATTGATTTCGGATTGTCGAATTTGCTCTTTCGTCCACTCCTTCTTCTTGATAGGTTTTCCTTCCTCATCCATCGGAGGGGAAAACCCTTCTTGTACACAAAACCAATTTAACATATTAGTCCTAAGAAAATACATCATCCTTACCTTCCAATATGTGAAGTTGTCGTGAGCCTCGTAGAAGGGTTGAATCGTGACATCTTCTCCATAGAGATCCATCTCTAGCCCGTGCTCCCCCGGGTGTTGATCCGTCGAAGAGCGGCCTCGCTCTGATACCACTTGTTGGGATCGTTCGTACTCGGCTAGAGAGGGGGGGTGTGAATAGCCGCCCCAAATCGCTCGTTTCTTCCTACAATTCGTTAGCGCAGCGGAAAAATAAACTAGAAACGAAAGGAAGAATATCAAACCTTAACACAGCGATGTACGAGGTTCGGAGATGATACTCCTACTCCTCGGCGTGTCCGTAAGGTGGACGAACCCAATCAATCCGTCGGTGGATGAGTCCCCGGAGAACCGGCTAATATAAACTCCTTCGGGGTGGAGAAACCTCACCACAATCTTTGCAACAGCAATAAGGAGTACAAGAAGAACAAGAACACAAGAACAACAGGAATGTAAACACACTTGCTTGCCTCTTGTTGTCGATTGGAACCCAGATGAAACAGCAGCTTCTAGGATCCAAACTCAGCTAGAAAACCAGCAAGAAACTCACGCAGTGCTTCAGCACAATGAGACCTCAGCAAAGCTCTAATCGCAGTAGTGAGGAAGAAGAAGCAGTCGCACCAAAGTCTTGATCTCCTTTTATAACCTGCGAACCTGCACAGCGAAGACAGAAGCCAGCGAAGAAGACGGAGCGACCCGTTGTGACTCAACGGTCGAATCGTGGACCGATCAGGCTCCACCCTGATCGGTCCAGGACCCTTATGATCGGTCTGGGGGACCGATCAGGCTCTGGGCTGATCGGTCCCTAGACCGATCAGAATGCTTCACAGAAAGTTGCCCAACTTTCTGTCCGTTTCCTGATCGGTCTGTGGACCGATCAGGCCACAGCTGGATCGGTCATGGAGACCGATCAGGCTTCATGTTGATCGGTCCCCAGACCGATCAGTAAGCCCACAGAACCATGATCACCTTCTGTTTGTCATCTGATCGGTCACCAGATCGATCAGATACACAAACGTATCGCTGGATCGGTCTGCAGACCGATCCAGAGCTTGGTTTTTGCCCAAACCAAGTCCCAAACCTTCCAAACCAATATCCGGTCAACCTTGACCTATTGGTACATCATGCTTAGCATCCGGTCACTCCCTTGACCTGCTAAGACTCCCCACCAAGTGTCCGGTCAATCCCTTTGACCCACTTGGACTTTCCTCTTCGTGCCAAGTATCCGGTCACTCCTATGACCTACTTGGACTTCCCATCACCAGATGTCCGATCACCCTTGATCCATCTGGATTTTCCCTTGCCCGGCTTCACTCACCAGGACTTTCACCTAGCTTCACTCACTAGGGTTTTCACACTGCCTAACATCCCAGTTAGGACTTTCTCCCTGCTTCACTCACCAGGACTTTCCAAGCGCCTAACATCCCAGTTAGGACTTTCTCCTGCTTCACTCACTAGGACTTTCCAACCGCCTAACATCCCGTTAGGACTTTCCCAGCTTCACTCACCGGGACTTTCCACTGCCTAACATCCCAGTTAGGACTTTCCCAGCTCACTCACCAGGGCTTTCCACACTGCCTAACATCCCAGTTAGGACTTTCCCACTTGCCAAGCTCCCTGCTTGGACTTTTCCCGTGCCAAGCTCCCTGCTTGGACTTCTCCAGTGCCAAGTCTCCATACTTGGACTTTTCGCGTGCCAAGCTCCCCGCTTGGACTTTTCCAGTGCCAAGTCTCCATACTTGGACTTTTCAGGTCAACCAGGTCAATCCTTGACCTAGGGTTGCACCAATAATCTCCCAACCATCTATTCTTGTCTCACATCAAGAATAGAACTCTCTCACGAGTGTCAAACATCAACATGCAACTCAACTAGGTCAACCCTGACCTAAGGTTGCACCGACAATCTTCCCAAGTCAAACATCAAAATACAACTCGAGTCAAGTCACCTCGAGTCGGGTCAACCAGGTCAACCTTGACCTAAGGTTGCACCAACAATTAACCAGGATATAAATATGGAGAGTGTCATGATTCGACCAACCAGCTTCTGGACTTCTCTTAGATTCTAGGGAGCCTACATATCTCGGAGTGCTTGGACCTTCTCTGGGTTGGCTTTGATCCCTCGCTTGGTGACGAGATATCTCAGGAACTTCCCTCCTCGAGCTCTAAACAGACATTTCAGTGGATTCAGCTTTAACCCATATTGCCACAGTATGCTGCAGATCTCCTCCACATCAGAGATCAGGTTTACTGCCAAGGTGGAGCTAATAAGAATATCGTCCACATAGACCTCCATGTTCCGTCTTATTTATTCTCGGAAAATCTTGTCCATCATCCTTTGGTAAGTGACCCCTATATTTCGTAATCCAAACGACATAGCTGTATAATAGAAAGTACCATTTTCCATGATGAAGCTAACCTTCTCCTGGTATTCCCGAGCGAGAGAGATCTGGTGGTATCCTTGATAGGCATCGAGCATACAGATCTTTTCACAACCTGAGGTTGAATCCACCATCTAGTCAATCCTTGATAGGGGTAACAATGCTTGGGGTTGGTTCTGTTGAGGTCTCGAAAGTCGATACAGATCCTCCACCTGTTATTGGGCTTGGACACTAGGACCACGTTAGAAAGTCAGGACGGGAATTGTACCTCTCTGACGTGCCCCGCCTTTAAGAGATGGTTTACTTCAGCTCGGATGATTTTATTCTTCTTGGCTAAGAAATTTCTTTTCTTTTGCTTTACCGACTGGGAATCTGGCAGGAGATGAAGCTTGTGCTCAACCTCCTCAGGCCTACCTCCCGGCAGCTCCTTGGGGTACCAAGCGAAGATGTCCCTATTACGTATCAGGCATTCGACCAGATCTGACTTGATTTCTAGTGGCAAGTCACTTAGTATGCGAGTGATGCTTTCAGGTTAGTCGGGATGAAGCTGAATCTCTTCTCAGAGAATGGGTTCTTCTACCATAGGTAAAGGCTCCTCTTGAATAGCATGGACTCCCCCATCTGGGATTTTCTAAGCCTTGCATGCCTCAACTTTCACCATATCTATATAACACCTACGTGAGACCAACTGTTCTTCTCTAACTTCCTCGACCTGGTCTCCCACTAGGAATTTTATTTTCTAATGGAAAGTGGAGTCTGCCGCTCAAAATTCATACAAGGCGGGTCTTCCCAAAATGACATTGTAAGAGGATGGAGAATCCACTATGATGAAGGTGCTCCTCCGAGTCCTCATCAGTGGTTCACTGCCCAAAGATATGGCTAGCTTAATCTGACCCATGAGTCGTACTTCATTACCTGTGAATTCGTACAGAGAGGTGGTCACGGGTTGAAGTTCACTAGCGTCAATCTGCATGTTGTTAAATACTTTTGAACAGCACGTTGATAGAGCTTCCGGTGTTGATGAAAATCCTGGCCACGCGACTGTTGGCAATAATGACCTTGACGATGAGTGTGTTGTCATAAGGGAGCTCTACTCTCTCAAGGTCTTGCGGCCCAAAACTGATCAAGGGCCCTATAGCCTACTCCTGGTTGCAACCTACCAGGTATATCTCTAGGCGGTACTCATGGGATTTCTTGGCTCTGGTGAAATCTCTATCCGTGGGTCCTCCGAAGATCATGCCGATTTCTCGAATAGCAGCATTGCCCCTCGAATAGTGGCATTGCCCCTATTTTCTTCTTCAACAGACTTCATCAGCTCTTTGTCCCATCTTGCATGCTGACTTCCCTGCCCTCCCTTCTCGGACAAGGGTTTGCCTGATTGACCTGCAGTAGTGGGCGGATTGTCCAGCTGCTTTTGGAGTTGGGGCGCGATCTCAGGCGAAGGCAAGCCTAGTTCGGCGGCTCACCGAGAATCTCGAGCAAACTGGACGTAATTTCTAGTGTAATGAGTGTGGAACCTATGGTAAGTGCAATAACGAGGCTCCCACTGGGCGGGTTTATTAGTAGGAGTTTGGACGACTTCGACCCGCTGCGCCATCTTGAATTCTTAGTGCGTGCAGAAGGTCGAGCGGGAGGTTGTGGTGACCTTCTTTCCGCCTTGTTGATAGGAGCAAGCGCCTTGACTTCTTTTCTCCGAGCTGCCTAGGCTTCCTCTGCATTAATGTGGCTTGCTACCTTTCTAAGTATCTCATCGAAATTTTTCATGGGCTCTCGAATGAGGGCTCGAAAGAAATCCCCCTCCGCTAGACCTTGGGAGTAGGCGCTCATCAAGATATCAGAGGTAGCAAACGAGACGTCCAGAGCTACCTGGTTGAAGCATTTTATGTAGGTCCTTAGGGGCTTCGTGGATCCTTGTTTGAGAGCAAATAGGCAGTGGTCGATCTTTTGATATCTCTTGCTATTGGCAAAATGATACAAGAAGATGTTCTTGAAATCTTGAAAACAAGTGATGGATTTAATAGGCAATCTATCGAACTACCTTTGTGCCGAGCCTGATAGAGTGTTTAAGAATACTTGGCACTTAATGACGTCACTGTATTAGTACAACAACGCAGTGTTGTGAAACTTGTGGAGGTGATCCTCTGGGTTTTTACTGCCTTCGTATTCCCTAATAACTGGGAGTTTATATCCCTTCGGTAGTTTTCCTCGAGCACCCTTTGAGAGAAGGGTAATTGTAGTTCCTTGAGCACCTCCCGGGGCTCCTCCTTGATGACTATAGCCTTTTCCTTTTTTGAATCTCTTGGCAGGGAACTTTCTACCATAGAAGCCTAACATTGCTCCTTCTTGTTGTTGCTATTCCAGCCAGGGTTGCAATAGAAAGCTTGAGGGAAGTCCTCTGGTTGTTTCCTCTTAGACCCCCCTATTTGAAACGTGAGTCTTATCCTTCGAGGCCACAAGTATCTTCTGTGGCTATGAATCTGTTGTTTGCCTCTCGGAAGCTGCTCGTCTCTTGGCTTCTTTGAACAACTCGTATTCTCCTGCTGTCATGGTTACATTGATCTTACCGGTGTTCTTCATCTTCACGTTTCAGAACAGGTAGAGAAGTTTACCACAAACGATGTCAAATTGATTCTGTCCGGAAGCAGAGTAAGATGAAGGCCGGTGAAGGTGGCGTTGGCGTTGACGGAGCGGTGACTTTGACACACCCTATATGTGTGAATTGGAAATTTGGACCCCCCACGGGGAATCAGAGGTCTGTGATAACAGAACCGGTGGACTTGGGTCCTACACATACTCAGACAAGCGCACAGAGTGTTAGAGACCAAAAACCAGGGAAGTGGTCCCTCGCGCAGACCCTCCGATGCTCAAATCAAGTCCTTTTTCCGACGAAGCAGTGTACGAAGGAAGGAAAAAAGAATTGCTGAAGATGCGTGCGGATGTGCGCGTACCTAGCCAATGAAGAAGACCTCCCTTTTTATATGACTCTGCCTGTCTTTTGCGTCTACACGCTGCCAGAGAATATCGGATGTCAGGGTGTGTCGGGTGAGGGAGGATGTTCGACAGCATCCCATTGGTAGGAGGAATATTCTACCCTTAGTGTATGGTAGAACACTGGAATATTCCTTGACTCACGACAGTTATTCTCTGACAGAAGGTTACGATTCTCTGCCAAGAAGTTACAATTCTCTGACATTGTTGTCGTTTAGTGATATCCGTCTTGCCTAGGTTCACCCATAGACAGCTTAAGATGATTGCTCAAATGTGGTGCCAGGACTAAGCCTTGATGCCCTGGCCCGTGTGCAACCGGCCAGGGACTATCAAGGGACTACGCTTGATCGAGATAAATAGAATGAGCTATGCAGAATTTGCCGGGAATCATCTGAGACTGTAACCGAAGACTAAGTTTGCATGACCCGACTGATGCAGAGCTGGTCGAGGATTGTCTAGTATATGTGCCAGGGTCATATGTAGAGACTGAGCTTGTATAACCTGAGCAGTAGGTATCCGAACGAAAACTAGTTAAAAGCTTAACCCGGGACTCAGCCCTAAGGACCCGATCTATCTGTGATCGATTGAGAATTATACGAAGGATGAAGCGGGAAATATGAATCGCCATCTTCCACTATTGACCGTCATATCCTCATGATCATTGATTTTCTAACATTATAGGCCCCTTGTTTACGCACCGTGTCATTCTATAAACGTTTTTGCTTGTTTAATCAATTTCTTCCTCTGTAATTTCTCCTCGGCATCCTTCAAAAACTTGAATTATGGAGGTGGAGAGGACCACACCTTGATGAAATCCTCTTCGTTTGACGAATCAAACATAGGAGTCAGAGAAGGAGCGAAGAAAGGAGTGTTGGGTTTTTCGGGCCGTGAAAACCATGTTTTCGCGTCGCGGAAACCCCGAATCACCCTAGCCAACGGATCTCGTGCGAAGAAAAGATTTAAAACAAAAATTACGAGTACGAGTTTCTACTTAGATCTACTCCTAGATCTACATGAAACGAGTTATACCTTTGAAGCGAAGCCCTTCGCGTTCCCGCTCGTCCAAACGGTGCCGGATCTCAAGAGTATCAAGATAGATACTCCTCTAGAAGTATCCACACGGACAACTTAGGTGGAGAAGACCTAAACAAAGGTGTGCTAGCACCTTGATAGGTCACAGCAAGAAGAGGAGGAGAGGGAGAGGAAGAGAGCTCCAAGAGGAAGAAGAAGGAATAATGCACTTGAATGAGGAAAATCAATTTGATTCCCATTCAAAAGTGGCCGGCCACTTTCAAGTTGTGTAACTCCCAAAAAATTGCATTAAGTGCAATTAATGTGAAGCTATTAAAGAAAATGACTTTGTAACTTCCATGAGGTGGCACCCATGATGATGTGGAGTAACATCATTGGTCCACATCAATGCCAACTCACCAATGAGGTGGCATAACTTGACTTGACTTTTAATCTTCCTCTCAAGTCAAGTCAAACTTGACCAAATCTCTTCCATGGTTGATCTAATCTAACCATTTGATTCAAGCCAACTTAATATAATGAATCTAATTCATCAAATTAAGTTGATTTAATAAGTCATAATCTAAATTAGACTCATTGAATACATGAATCCACTTGAGTCCAACTCAAGTTAGCCCAATTAGGATTACTCTTAATCTAATTTGATTCATCAAATGAATCTAATCCTCTTGGTTCATTATATGAACCTAATCTCCATCTAATTGTCCTTAGTGTGTGACCCTATAGGTTCTTGTAACGTTAGCAATGCCCTAAACTCATTTAGGAGCATAAGTAATGAGCGGTATCTAGCAACACATCATTACTCCCAAGTTACAAGAATGTTGAGATCCAACATCACCTTGTGACTACTAATTGTGACTCCTCACAATATATGACAAATGTCCTTCTATCCTAGACATCTAGATTGGTCAATGTGAGGCATAGACCGTGTCATCCTCTGACCAATCTAAATCTTGAACTCCAAGTAGACTCACTAAATCAAATGAGCTCAATATCCTATATTGACTCATTTGGGCATGTCCATGCACTTCGTGGTCTCACTCTATCAAGAATACCGATGTCTCTCCCATCATATAGGAGGGATAGATCCCATCTACATCACTCACATCCCTCTGCATAATTTGTTCTATACCCAGTAATCGCCTTTATAGTCTATCCAGTTACGGGTGACGTTTGACGAAACCAAAGTACATAACTCCTTATGTAGGGATCTATGGTGACTTCAGGTCTAAGAACTAGTAGTCATACTAATAGCCACATGAGAAAGTATATGACACTCATATAACGATCCATGATACTTTCTCATGGCGGGTCATTCAGTATACATTCTCTAATGTATACCCATGTGTCAACTTGATATCTCTATATCCATGACTTGTGAAATCAAGTCATCGAGTTGACCTACATGCTAATCTTATTGCATTAACATTGTTCCTGAATGTTAATACTCGACTAGGAATGATTAAGAGTAGTGTTCCCTATATCATCTCACTATCGGTTCAACTAACCGATTGATATAGGTGAGAACCGTGTACTCAAGGACATTATTAAACTTAGTTTATTTGGCACCAATACAAGTAAGTATAATAACCAAAATCTAAATGCCTTTATTTATATAGAATATGATACAATAAGTCCAAAATACAATCATCAAATGATTGGCTCTAGGGCTCTAGCTAACAATCTCCCACTAGCACTAGTGCCAATCAGTGTAGGCTCTAAGCCCAAATGACCTAGTATGACCATCATGCTTCTTCTGTGTCAAAGCCTTGGTCAAGGGATCTGCGATGTTAGCCTCTGTAGGTACTCTGCAAATCTTCACATCTCCTCTCTCGATGATCTCTTGAATGAGATGGAAGCGCCGTAGTATGTGTTTGGTCCGCTGGTGTGAGCGAGGTTCCTGTGATATAGCTCCATTGTTGTCACAATAGAGCTCAATAGGGTCGAGAATGCTAGGAACCACCCCAAGTTCGATGATGAACTTGCTAATCTAAATCGCCTCCTGCCTCGATGCAAATATACTCGACCTCCGTAGAATCATCTGTGTCTCGAACTCTTCCACCACGGACCACCATTAATGCAAAATACGAACCCCGATCGATCTATAGTCATCCTGGTCACGCCAGGCATCAGTAACCCTTTACAACTAGCTCATCATTGCCTCTATATATCAAGAAATATTCTTTAGTCCTTCTTAAGTACTTAAGAATATTCTTGACCGCTATCCGATGACTTTCACTAGTATTATCTCGTCATGCTCAAAGCATACGAGACATCGGTCGATTACATAGCATGGCGTACATGATCGATCCTATGGTCGAGGCATAAGGGATCTGATCCATGCGGTCTCTCTCTCTCTAGAAGAGGGACCTTGAGTCTTGAAGACTCACGCCATGTGACATCGGCAGAAATCCCTTTTTGGAGTTCTGCATGGCAAACCGTAGGAGTACCTTGTCAATGTATGTACTCTGACTTAGGTCAAACAATCTCTTAGATCTATCTCTATAGATCTGTATCCCTAGAATGCGGGATGCCTCACCTAAGTCCTTCATTGAGAAGCAACTCCCTAGCCAGGTCTTGACAGACTGAAGCATAGGGATGTCCTTCCCAATGAGTAGTATGTCATCCACATACAATATGAGGAAGACAACTATATCCCCTACAACCTTCTTGTAGACACAAGGCTCATCTTCGTTCTTGATGAAACCAAATTGTTTGATTGCATCATCGAATCGAAGATTCCAGCTCCGAGAAGCTTGCTTTAGTCCATAAATGGACCTATGCAGTTTGCATAGTCTGCTAGTATGCTGTGGATCTACAAAACCCTCAGGTTGTGTCATGTACACATCCTCGAGCAGGTTTCCATTCAGAAACGCGGTTTTGACATCCATCTGTCATATCTCATAGTCATGGTAGGCTGCAATAGTAAGCATGATCCGAATGGACTTAAACATCGCTACTGGAGAAAATGTTTCTTCATAGTCAATACCATGAATCTGCTTGAAACCTTTAGTTACCAAGCGACCCTTATAGATAAGTCCATCCATGTCAGTCTTTCTCTTAAAGACCCACTTACACCCAATGGGTTTTACCCCTTCAGGTGGATCAACCAAAGTCCATACTTGGTTGGTGTACATGGATTCCATTTCGGATCTCATGGCTTCTAGCCATTTCTCGGAATATGATCTCATCATAGCTTCCTGATAGGTGGTAAGCTCATCCTCTATGAGCATAACGTCATCATGGTCAGACAAGAGAAATGAGTATCTCTTAGGCTGACGACGTACCCTATCAGACCTGCGAAGAGGTATGTCTACTTGAACTGGTTGTTGTTCCTCAACTCCTTGTGGAACATCATCCACAACACTTTGTGGTTCCAGTTCAATTTCCATTGAGGCGTCAGTGCTATTGTTCGCATCTTGAACTTCTTCAAGATCGAACGCGCTCCCACTAGTCTTTCTAGAAACAAAGTCCCTTTCTAGAAAGACCCCGGTCTTTGCCACAATTACATTGTGTTGACTGGGAATGTAGAAGTAATATCCCTTAGTTTCCTTGGGATATCCAATGAAAAAGCACTTGTCGGATTTGAGTTCTAATTTGTCTGAGACTTGACGTCGAACGTAAGCCTCACAACCCCAAATCCTCATGAAAGACACCTAGGCATCTCTCCCAGTCCATATCCTATATGGTGTCTTTATCACGGCCTTGGATGGAACTCGGTTGAGTATAAAAGCTGCCATGTCTAGAGCATAACCCCAAAGGTATGTCGGAAGATCTGTGTGACTCATCATAGACCGTACCATATCTAATAGGGTACGATTCCTCCTTTCGGATACATCATTCCACTGTGGTATTCCAGGAGGAGTGAGTTGGGATAGGATCCCACACTCTGCTAGATAGTCACGAAACTCATGGCTAAGGTATTCTCCACCTCGATCGGATCGAAGTATCTTAATACTCTTGCCAAGCTGGTTCTGTACTTCATTCTTGAATTCTTTGAACTTTTCAAAGGATTCAGACTTATGTGTCATCAAGTACACATAACCATATCTACTGAAGTCATCAGTAAATGTGATGAAGTATCTATAACCGCCTCTAGCAGTGACATTGAAAGGGCCACATACATCACTATGTATGAGTCCTAACAAATCAGTCGCTCTCTCGCTATGTCCACTAAAGGGAGTCTTGGTCATCTTACCTCGTAGGCATGACTCACATACCTCATATGATTCAAAATCAAATGAGTCCAGCATACTATCCTTATGAAGCTGGGATAAGCGCTTGTCATTTATATGACCTAAGCGACAGTGCCAGAGGTAGGTTTGGTTCATGTTATTTGACTTGAACCTCTTGGTATTTATGTTATAGATAAGGCTCTCAAGGTCTAGAATATAGAGTCCGTTTATCAGAGGTGCACTACAATAGAACATATCGTTTAAAAAGACGGAACAACATTTGTTCTTTATTGTAAACGAGAAACATTTCTTGTCCAAACAGGAAACTGATATAATGTTCTTAGTTAATGCAAGTACATAACAACAATCGACTAATTCTAGTACAAGCCCAGAGGGCAGAGATAGAAAGTAAGTCCCTACAGCAACAGCAGCAACCCGTGCTCCATTGCCTACTCGTAGGTCCACCTCGCCCTTTGTCAATGCTCTGTTATTTCTCAGCACCTGCACATCAGTACAAATGTGAGAAGCACATCCAGTATCTAATACCCATGATGTAGAAATAGATAGATTGACTTCTATAACATATATACCTGAAGTGGAAGTCTCACTTCGCTTCTTCATAAGATCCTCCAAGTATACCTTGCTCTTCACTGCAGTGGAAGCAGGTAGCATCCTTGGCGACCCCTCCTTTAGGCTTCAGTGCCTTGCCTTTGCCCTTGGCTTGGGACTTTCCCTTGCCTTTGGGCTTGCCCTTGCCCTTATGTTTCTGAACCATAAGAACAGTGTTGGGCTTAGCCTTCTTAAGGTTTAGCTCAGCAGTTCTTAACATGCTAATCAGCTCGGGCAGTAGCTTGTCAATCTCGTTCATATTGTAGTTTAGAACGAATTGACTGTAGCTATCCTGCAAGGATTGCAAGATCAGGTCAGTAGCCAGCTCTTGGCCAAGAGGGAATCTCAACCTTTGTAGGTTCTCTATGTACCCAATCATTTTGAGTACATATGGGCCTACGGGAGCCCCGTCTGACATCTTGCACTGAAACAGTGCCCTTGAGATCTTAAATCTCTCATGCCTCGCTTGTCCTTGATACAGCTGACGAAGATGTTCAACCATATCGTAAGCGTCCATTAACTCGTGTTGCTTCTAAAGCTCAGAGTTCATGGTCGCGAGCATTAGACAAGACACATCTAATGCATCATCTTGATGCTTCTTGAAAGCATCTTGGTCAGCTCGCGGGGCAGTGGCAGGAGGAGCCTCCGGAATGGGCTATACGTTCTTGGGTGAGAACTATTCTCAGATTCCTGTACCAGTCCAGGAAGTTTGCTCCGTTGAGCTTGTCCTTCTCGAGGACAGATCGTAGGGAGAAGGTGTTCGTGTTCGACGTCATGTCAATTCTACAACAGAAATAAATGCAGAAATAAGTATCATATTCTTAATCATTTAATTAGACCTTTAACTAAATGATGCTCCCACTGAATTCTATAATTCATGTGGGACAAGATCCACATCATACTAACCCTTGAGTTAGCTTTGGCTAATACACCCAAGACTTAGTATGATCGGTAGGTAACGATTAACAATTACATCTCTATGCAACTCTTGTTTATAGAATCAAAATCCGCATTTATATTAAAACTCGAGTTAGCTTTGGCTAATACGCCCGAGAGTTAATATATATGTGATTTTGACCTAACTTTCCAACCGTTGGAAGAATGCCTATAGTTATACTCGATCCAACCGAGTTAACTAGGAATACTCAATCTAATTGAGTTGTACTCACTTATGCGTTGATAGGCGGGACCAAGATTGTCCCTCCGTACCCTACCAAGATAGTATGTGTTGCTCTGCTTTGGTAGATTCAACAACTACATGCGATCGAGGTAGTGGTAGGTATCACGGCATGGTAGGCATTACGAGTTGACGTGATTTAGATCTAATCTAAACGATGATGCGTATCATATACTCAATAGATCTAATCTAATCGAAGGGTGCATCATGTGCACGACTTAGATCTAATCTAATCGTTAGGCACTAATTAATTACTTAATTAACTAGCATGCATCACATACACACAAAAGTAATTAATTAAATTAATTTGTGATTTAGTCATGGCCCTACTACGATCTTCTCAAGCCAATGAGAAGATCGGATGGTCAACCTAAGGTCAACAGCTTCTCAAGCTTCTTCCTTTGACCACCTTGTGTTGCTCGCGCCCTCCTCGTAACTTCGTCTCGTGTGGACCTTCCACCGCTTCAAAATTACATTACAATTTTGAAACTCGAGTTACATTCGAGTCTAAATCTAATTTATAACCAGAATATAAGAGAAGGGCACGACGCGCAGGTCGCGAAAATAAAATAAAAAATAAAATACAAGCACGCACATCACATAACGGCACGCAGGCCGTATTATGAATTACAATACAATTGTCCAATCGAATTGGGTCTTTGGGCCATGACTATCACAAAAAATAATATATAATTCAAAATTATTTATTTTTCATAATTTTCTGTAATTTTTCATAATTTTACAGATTTTATGAGTAAATTTTTTCCGGCGGTCCCGATTAGCGATTTCGGGCGCAATCGCGGAGCAAATCCCCTTGCGGGGTTAGGGGTAGTACCCCTACCCGTGATCTAACCATCGCGAGTTGCTCCTAAGCGATCCAAGAGCGCCTTAGCCCGCTGTCCCAAAAGATTTTGGGTCGAAACATTACTGTTTTTGGAAAAATTTCTCGGTAGTCGAAGCCTACAAGTGCCAAAACACTTGTGCTTCGCTTTTATGAGAAAATTACCCATTAAAACTATAAAAAACATGAATTTACAGAAAGTTTACAGATCTATATTTTTCATAAAAATATGAATCTAAACTCGTACTCGCTTCGCACGTTGCTCTGATACCACTGTTGGGTTTTTCGGGCCGCGAAAACCGCGTTTTCGCGTCACGGAAACCGCGTTTTCTCGTCACAGAAACCCCGAATCACCCTAGCCAACGGATCTCGTGCGAAGAAAAGATTTAAAACAAAAATTACGAGTACGAGTTTCTACTTAGATCTACTCCTAGATCTACATGAAACGAGTTATACCTTTGAAGCGAAGCCCTTCGCATTCCCGCTCGTCCAAACGGTGCCGGATCTCAAGAGTATCAAGATAGATACTCCTCTAGAAGTATCCACACGGACAACTTAGGTGGAGAAGACCTAAACAAAGGTGTGCTAGCACCTTGATAGGTCACGGCAAGAAGAGGAGGAGAGGGAGAGGAAGAGAGCTCCAAGAGGAAGAAGAAGGAATAATGCACTTGAATGAGGAAAATCAATTTGATTCCCATTCAAAAGTGGCCGGCCACTTTCAAGTTGTGTAACTCCCAAAAAATTGCATTAAGTGCAATTAATGTGAAACTATTAAAGAAAATGACTTTGTAACTTCCATGAGGTGGCACCCATGATGATGTGGAGTAACATCATTGGTCCACATCAATGCCAACTCACCAATGAGGTGGCATAACTTGACTTGACTTTTAATCTTCCTCTCAAGTCAAGTCAAACTTGACCAAATCTCTTCCATGGTTGATCTAATCTAACCATTTGATTCAAGCCAACTTAATATAATGAATCTAATTCATCAAATTAAGTTGATTTAATAAGTCATAATCTAAATTAGACTCATTGAATACATGAATCCACTTGAGTCCAACTCAAGTTAGCCCAATTAGGATTACTCTTAATCCAATTTGATTCATCAAATGAATCTAACCCTCTTGGTTCATCATATGAACCTAATCTCCATCTAATTGTCCTTAGTGTGTGACCCTATAGGTTCTTGTAACGTTGGCAATGCCCTAAACTCATTTAGGAGCATAAGTAATAAGCGGTATCTAGCAACACATCATTACTACCCAAGTTACAAGAATGTTGAGATCCAACATCACCTTGTGACTACTAATTGTGACTCCTCACAATATATGACAAGTGTCCTTCTATCCTACACATCTAGATTGGTCAATGTGAGGCATAGACCGTGTCATCCTCTGACCAATCTAAATCTTGAACTCCAAGTAGACTCACTAAATCAAATGAACTCAATATCCTATATTGACTCATTTGGGCATGTCCATGCACTTCGTGGTCTCACTCTATCAAGAATACCGATGTCTCTCCCGTCATATAGGAGGGATAGATCCCATCTACATCACTCACATGCCTCTGCATAATTTGTTATATACCCAGTAATCGCCTTTATAGTCCATCCAGTTATGGGTGACGTTTGACGAAACCAAAGTACATAACTCCTTATGTAGGGATCTATGGTGACTTCAGGTCTAAGGACTAGTAGTCATACTAATAGCCACATGAGAAAGTATATGACACTCATATAACGATCCATGATACTTTCTCATGGCGGGTCATTCAGTATACATTCTCTAATGTATACCCATGTGTCAACTTGATATCTCTATATCCATGACTTGTGAGATCAAGTCATCGAGTTGACCTACATGCTAGTCTTATTGCATTAATATTGTCCCTGAATGTTAATACTCGACTAGGAATGATTAATAGTAGTGTTCCCTATATCATCTCACTATCGGTTCAACTAACCGATTGATATAGGTGAGAACCGTGTACTCAAGGACATTATTATACTTAGTTTATTTGGCATCAATACAAGTAAGTATAATAACCAAAATTTAAATGCCTTTATTTATATAGAATATGATACAATAAGTCCAAAATACAATCATCAAATGATTGACTCTAGGACTCTAACTAACAAGGAGGGGAGGCGAGAGGCGTCAAGAATGGAGTGCTTGAAGCCACAGACAAATCACTCAAGCTCCTCCCTCTTGATCCCTTCCGGGTTCTCCCGTCCTCTGGCTCCAAGTCCTCCCTGGTTTCCTCCTTGTTGGTGAAGAGAAACCTGGGAAGGCGTGCATTGCCCTGCAGCCTCATCAGCTCTGGCAACACTGTGTCATCATCTTCCTTGATTGGCTTCAATCGGATTAGAGATCTCTTGCGGATTGATGGCCGACGAACTCATGGAAGATGGTTTCCTCCAGCAAAAGAGAGGGAGGAAAAGATCTTCGGCGTAGCAGTTCCTGTAACCGCCATCTTCCATGCCGCTGTTTGCTCTTCTTCTTCCACCAAAACAGATAGTAAAGCTCTGCAACAAGAGCGAGGAAGAGGATGCCTGAAACAAGGCTCAATCCGAAGCCCAAACTGCGAAAATTTCGCATCTTTTTGCCTTCCAGTTGCAACTCTCTGCCCCACAAGAAGATTACCTGGAAAAGGAAAGAACACAACTGATGGCATACACAAATCTGATGAAAGGAGGAAGAAATATCACATTTTTAGCATAAAAATCACTCTATTATACTAAACATCCGACGCACTCACAAATCCGTGGGAAGTAGGGAATAAAACAAAGTTTTTTGCACAAAAAATCTCTCTTAGACGGAGCAAAGACCGGAACAAGACAAATACAAAACTCTAGGATTTTCCCTTATCAGGTTCAGCTTTTGCTTGGATAGAGGAAAGTGCGAGGATGTTGTGTTCTTGGCGAGATCGTTCGCTTGCTTTGATAAGGTTGATTTGATTCCGAGAGAGTAGGGCTTGGAATTCGATGTGGTGGTGGATTTATTACTGGTCCTAGTCAAATTATCGAGAGACGTGTGGCATGTGATTTAGAACATGTCAGAGTCCCGTCTTTCCTTTTTCTTGCGCATCGACCGAAAGTTCTGAAAACGAGTGGGAAGTTGAGTTGGATTAATTTATAATAAGAAAGTTAAGTGAAGAACTTCCGAGGAAGTTCGACGATGATTACAAGTCTTTCAACAAAGAAAGAAGATAAACTAAACGATCTCTCCTTTAGATTGAAAAGGCTGTGAAAGCCATTTGCAGCATGGTCTTCAATCTATTCCAGTTCACAGATAGTCGACGTTCAGCATCTTTAAGAAATACATACACCTTCACAAGTTTGGTACAGATTAACTTCCATATGTTGTTTCTCTTTTCACTTATCTACACTTTGGGCATGATGCGGTTCCACATTCTCCTCAGCTCTTCCATTTTGGCCTCAAACTCATCGGCTCCTGCCAACTGATTACTCTCCAACCAATTCATGGCCTTCTCAATCCCCTCATCCATCTCCCTCATCGCATTTCTCATGTCATAAACCGTGTTCTCCAATGCATTCTTGGCTTCCACATTCTTCGCATGCTTATCGTCCTCCGCCTTATGCTTCTGAGCTCGATCAACCATCTTCTCAATCTCTTCCTTGTTCTGTCTATTCTTGCTGTTGGTTATGCTCAGCTTGCTCTTGACGCCGGTGACCATGTCCTTGGCTGAAACAGTGAGTGCATAGTTGGCATCAATGTCGAAAGTCACCATAATATTTGGTCTTCCGTTGGTGCCCGTAGAGACGGCCGAGAACTCGAATTTGCCTAGGAGTGTGTTCTTCCATGCCTTTGATTTCTCACCTTCGTACACCTGAATCGATACTCTACAGGGGGAGGAATCGTCCGCATTCTTGCTCGAGTTCTTCACTGCTGTATCGTCTTGGTCAACCGTCTGAATCAGCTCATGACAAACTCCCCTGCCCTGCTGTTTGCTCTGGTGGGTGGAGAAGAGCATTTCCTTCTTGGTGGGGATGGCGGAGTTCCTCGGAATCATCACTTTCATGGCTCCTCCGGCAGTCTCCAATCCTAGAGAGAGGGAAGTGACATCCAAAAGCAGAAAATCCTCCAGTTGATCGTTACCTTGGCCACTTAAGATCGCTGCATGAGCAGCAGCACCACAAGCCACCGTTTCATCCGGATTCATGCTCTTGCAGAGTTCCTTGCCATTGAAGAAGCCCTGATATAAATGACAGTAACAATTTAAAGATCACATTGTATAATCAGATTCACAATGTAAATAATTAACACGCCGTGATAAAATTGAGACCCACCCACCTGCAACAGCTGCTGTATCTTTGGAATCCTCGAAGATCCACCCACCAAGACGATTTCGTCCACCTCATTTTTGTCGACATGAGCCTCTCTCAGGCATTTCTCCACGGCCTCCATGCACTTCGTGAAGAGATCGTTGTTAAGCTCTTCGAACTTGCTGCGCGTGATGTTGGCGTAGAAGTCGGTGTCGTTGGAGAGGAAGTCGATCTCAATCGTCGTCTGCGTTGCCGACGAGAGAGCCCTCTTCGCCCTCTCGCAAGCCGCCCTCAGCTTCGTGACCTTCCTCTGGTTGCCGCTGATGTCCTTGTTGTGCTTCGTCTTGAAGACGTGGATGAAGTAGTCCACGAGTCGCTGGTCGAAGTCCTCGCCGCCTAGGTAGACGTCGCCGGCGCTTGCCTTCACTATCACGATGCTCTCTTCGATGGCTATAAGAGAGACGTTGAGGCTGCCGCCGCCGAGGTCGAAGACAAGCACATTCTTCTCACCGTTGCTGTAGGAACCGCTACTACCTTTCTTCTCGAGGCCGTAAGCGATGGCGGCTGCCGATGCTTCGTTGATGAGACGCATGACGTGGAGGCCAGCAATGTGACCGGCGTCCCTAATGGCCTGGCGCTGGCGGTCGTTAAATTTCGCCGGGATGGAGATCACTGCGTTTTGGACTGAGGATCCAAGATAGGATTCGGCGATGCTGCGCATCCTCATTAGGATCATGGAGATTAGTTCCTCTGCGGCAAATTCCATCTCCTTGCCCTTGTATTGAATTAATATCATCGGCTTGTCATCGGATCTTGCAGTGATCTCGAATGGCAGAGTCTTCACGTGACCTCGCTCAGAGAGATCACTGAAGCGCCTGCCAAGAAGACGCTTAACATCTGCAAATGAATTAAGCACTCCGATTCACAATACAATTCAGGCAAAATCAGCAATTAGAGCAGAGTGAGAGAAAGGGAAAGTGACCAAAGATGGTGTTGGTGGGGTTGATGGAAGCCTGGGCCTTGGCGGCGTGGCCGATGAGGCGCTCTGTGCCGTTGAAGGCGACGCAGGTGGGGGTGGTGCGGTTGCCCATCTCGTCGGGGATGATCTCCGCCCATCTGTGTCTCCACACGGCAACGCAGGAATAGCTCGTGCCGAGATCGATGCCGATGGGCAGCTGTTGATGAACCCTGTTCATCCTTGCCGAGCAACGTTGGATCGATCAGTACTGATCTAGACTACTCGCTGGTGGCTCGTTCGTTGAAGGTCTCAGAGAAGGATCAAGCACTGACGGTGAAGAAGACAAAACAGAAAAGAAGGAATCTGAAGAGGGTGGAGACTGAAAGTCTTGGTCGGCGCAGCTGGGCCGGCCGAGATAGTGCGGAAGGTCCTTGTATATATTTTTTATTTTATCTTGTTGACTTCAAGTCATCTCCATGCTCTGTTTACTGCAAGAGGGAGGGAGGGAAGGAAAGGAAGGGAGATGGATTGGTTATTTGAGTAATTAATTGTAATCCGTCAATTAAGCGGGGTCGAGGAATGATCGCTGTTTACTTCCAGAGTCAGATTCGGGTAAAGGGATCCGCAACCCTATAGCTATATTCGAACCTTCTCATTGATGTCGACTCCTCAAGCAGCGCGGCGAAAACGAATTAATCTCGGAATTGGGGAATTGCGGGGAGAGGAAGCGAGAGAGAAGAGGCGTTTTTTGTTGATCTTCTCATCCATACTACGTGCGATAATTTTTTTTGCTTTCTGGTTAGTTTCGATACGCTTTTCTTCTTGTTGATGATTTCCTACCCTTTGATGAGATTGTCATATCCGAAGGTTAACTTTGAGCCATTTTTTCCTGAATCTGTAGCATCTGATTTGTTTCGGTTGAGAACGAGGATAACTGTAGTTGGCATTGTGAATCGGTGGTGATTTCTTCCAGTTCCTTCGGTTAATGTTTCGAAATTATGCAGGATTTGATTTGGTCAAGATTGTGGCTTCCTTGAATATTGGTAACGACTGGGCGATATTTGTCTGTAAGGAGGACTGATGATAAGAATTGTCTATTTCGGGTTCCGATTGAAGGTTGCATTAATCATATATTTGAGATCTCCGAAGTGCGTCGGAGAGGAGAAAGAGAGGAATTTTGTGGAGGATAAAAGATGGTAACGGAGAAAGCCCACCATTTATCTCGCCGCTAGAGATTTGAGTAGTCAAGAGCATATTTAATGCAATGCCTTTTCGTGCTACTTTCAATGTTTTTTTAAAAAAAAAAATGGAGTAGAGACTCCTTCATGGTGACTGATATGTATTTTAAGTGGGTGTGGTCTATCTTCTCTTCTTACTACCAGCCTTGTACAATTGTCGTCTCGGTTCTAATATTATTAACAATCTTATAATCAAGTGTAATATCTCTGTGCAATAATTCTGCTTTTCTAAGCTCAGATTTGTTTGCTTTGACTACAGTGACCGTGTCTTTAACATTTTTCCAATAGATCAACAACTCAAGGTCATAATTCCATTGATAATCTGTTCTCTCTTGGTTCTCATATGAATGGTTTCTTCTACATATATTATATACAGTAAATGACAATGGAAATTAACATCTTGATTCTTACAGTGGAGATTATCTTTGTAGACCCTGTCATCAGCAATGGCATCGTCGTTAGATCAATGGATGAAAGAGTTCAATGAATCATCAAGGCTTTCAGTGGAAATTAGTGTTATGCTTTCTGAAAGGGGCTCTTTGCCTTCACCCAGGCCAGAATCCCAACGCCAATTGACTGCAATGAGAAGGAAGATAACAATTCTCAGGACAAGGCTGGAGAACTTGGAGTCCCTTCTCTCAAAGCTTCCTAGCTTACAGCCAATGTTAGTATTTCCTGTTCCTTCCAGTGTTAAATATTATTCAAAGCTAATACTGTACCTTTTCGTTATTCAGAACTTTGTTCTCTTCCTCTCCCTTTATTTTATGGCATAGTAGTTCAGAAACAGTGGAAACTCTTTCAGAAATAACTTCAACGTAGGATTCATTTTTTTTTTTTGGAAGGAATAAGTTGATGTTTTTTTCTTAATTGTTTTTTCCTTTGAAAGAATAGACACAAGGATGTAGGTCTTTGAATTTTTGTTTATTGGATGATCTGCAGTATCTATGCAATTACAGGTTTCTTTTCTGTATGTTGCTATACATCTTACAAGTCCTTATTGTTGGGTTTAACTGCACTATAATTTGATAGTTCTTGTTCCAGTCTGAAGTTGTATTTTTTTTTCCTCGTATATATATACAGGACATTGTAATAGAATCTTGTAAACAAAATTGCTTTACTTTGTTGATTGTACACACTTGGCCATTGATTCCTTTTAGGAACATTGCCTTTTGTTCCGCACACATTAACTGCCTTCAAAATCCAGAAAGGATAAGGAATTACATAAGCGCCAGGAGATGCTATCAAACTTGAAATCTAAAGCAAATCAGATGGCATCAACATTAAACATGTCCAACTTTGGCAACAGGTTAGCTTAACATATCTCTAGTACTTCTCTTTTCCTTTAAGATGGTATATATACCTTTCATTCTTTCACTTTTTCTGTGATAATCTGTTTTAAATCAATGGCATGGTGTTGCTGCTCTAATCATGCATTCTGATTTTTTACATTGAACTAACTAAATTATGAAACCAAGGGAGAACTTGCTTGGAGATGGTAAAAAGCCAGTCGACGTGGCAACAAGAGTTGCTGGGTTGGATAATCAGGGTATTGTTGGTCTGCAGAGGCAGATTATGAGAGGTATTTTCTAGTTTCTCTTCACATTTTAAATGAAGTTTCATTCAACATATTATACATTTTATCCCATTTGATAGAGCAAGATCAGGGTCTTGAAAATTTGGAGGAGACTGTGTTAAGCACCAAACATATTGCATTAGCAGTTAATGAAGAGCTGGATCTTCACACAAGATTACTTGTATGTAATATCATGACCGCTATAGGCTACTTTCTAATGCAAAATCATTGATCAGAAGCTTTCAAAAAGAGGAAGCCATTGCTGATTGAATATTTTTTTGATGATGCAGGATGATCTGGACCAGCAAGTTGGTGTAACAGACTCAAGGTTACGGGTAATCTCAACCTTTCACTGTATTACAGTACCACCTTTTCATTGTTTTCACCAGTGAATCACCTTAACATGAACCCTTTTAGAACTTTGCATATGCGTAAATATAGTGGCAGCCATTGCGTATATAAGCAAACAATTGAGAAACGTAAAACGGAGATTATAAAACAGCATCAAGAATATTGGTTGTTTAATTTGTGGACGTTGGTAGATGATAGACTAAGCTAGGGTTTGGTTAAAAATGGCTGAGTTGAATGCAGAATGCTTGTGAATAAAATTCGCTGACTGTTTCCCGACTTCATGCAGAGAGTTCAAAAGCAACTGGCAATCCTCAACAAGCGAACAAAAGGTGGTTGTTCTTGCAGGTGTCTGCTCTTATCGGTTGTTGCTATTGTGCTCCTCATTGTTGTCGTTTGGGCTCTCATCAAGTACCTGTAAAAGGGCATCGTGTAATAATGCTAATTGCAAGCCAGTTGATCATCTCGTGTGTGATTTGTTGCTCTGGCACTTGGTACTCCTGCCTCAAAGTGAGGTTCTTGTATTTTATTTTATTTGATGTAAAAGGGATCGAAAATATGAAGCAACACAGTTTTGTCCAATAAATAGTTTGTTAGACGTTAGTGTAGCATATGATGCTTCTTTCCGAGCATCGTACTGGAATTTACATTGGTACCTTTTGTGATGGTAAAATGTGATAACGGTCATCTTCGTCCTCAGGTTATATAAAGAAAAGTAAATCAACTATTAGCATGCATAAGAAGGATAACAACCTAATTACTAGCCAAGAATTGATCTTCCAATCTTAGTGGCAAGATTTCATGCACTAGCCAATTATTCATCCCGTACATTAGTATAATTTACAACTATATGAGTAGTTGCTCTAATAATTTGTATGATTAATGATCCTGTCCGAAAGTCGATGAGATGGATGCTGATCGAAAGTACAGTATTCACTCACGTACCTCTCATCCAGCCATGTAGGATTGAAGATGGTTCATGCTCCATGGCCTCTCGAGTTATCTTCCCTCTTCGTCCTCCAAATAGTAGGCATCCGAACGGAGCTTTTGCACGACCTTGAACGGCCCTACCCATGGTGCCTCGAGCTTGGCGACATTGCCGACCAACTTCACTTTCTTCCAGACGAGATCGTCGACCTGAAGGGACCTTGGGATCACTCGCCGGTTATAGTTCTATTTCATTCGTTGCAAGTACACCGTTAGCCGAACTGCAGCTTTTTCCCATGTTCCGTCCACCAAGTCCAGCTCCATGAGCCTCCGTTCGGCGTTCCCATCATCGTAGAGATGCACCCGATCGGATTCTACTCCGACCTCCATGGGGACAATTGCTTCGCTGCCGTACACCAACTGGAATGGGGTCATGCCGGTCGCCTCCTTTGAAGTCGTGCGGAGAGCCCATAGTACACTAGGTAGCTCGTCGACCCAGCTGCCTCTCATGTGGTCGAGCCGAGCGTACAAGACTCTGAGGATCTCTTGATTAACGACTTCGGCTTGCCCGTTGCCCTGAGGGTAGGCCACTGAGGTGAAGGATTGTTAGATGTCATATCCTTCACACCATTCTCTAAGCTCCCGGTCGGCGAACTGTCTTCCGTTGTCGGATACGAGTCGACGTAGGATTCCGAACTAGCAAATAATCTTTTGTCAAATAAATTTGATAATCATCTGCTCGGTGATTCATGCAAACAGCTCGACTTCTACCCACTTCGAAAAGTAGTCCACTGCAACAAGCAGAAATTTTCGCTGACCGGTCCCCATGGGGAAAGGCCCGACGATGTTCATGCCCCATTGGTCGAACGGGCATGATACCGTGTATGCTTTCATTTCCTTGGTCGGTCGGTGCAGCATGTTGTGATACTTCTGGAAGGACAAGCAAGTGGCCACCGTCTAAGCGCTGTCTTCTTAGAGGGTCAGCCAAAAATATCCAACCAAGAGTATCTTTCGAGCTAATGCACGACCGCCCGGATGCCCCCCTGCAAGAGCCTTGGTGCACATCCTTCAGGATGTACTCGACATCTTCCGATCCGACGCACTTGATGAGGGGCCTGGAGAAGACTCTTTTATAAAGCTGGTCCCCGATCAAGGTGAACCGTTCGACCCTTTTTTTTCAATAAGCGAGCTTCCTCTAGATCGGTGGGTGCAGTTCCCGACCGTAAGATGTCAGGGTCGTCCTTCAGTCGTTTGGGAAGGTTATCCCCTCCATCCTATCAATGTGCGCCACTAGTGAGACTTGCTCAATCGGTTGACCTATGACGATCGACGTCAACGAACTGGCTAGTTTCGCTAACTCATCCGCCGCCTGGTTCTCTAATCGGGGGATCTTCTGTATAACGACCTCGTGGAAGTTGGTCTTCAGCTTCTCGAAAGCCTCTGCATAGAGCCTCAGCCGTGTGTTGCTTATCTCGAATGTCCTGGATAGCTGCTGGACGGCGAGCTGGGAGTCCGAGTGGATGAGGACTTTAACTGCTCCCACGTGCCGAGCTACCTATAAGCCGGCTATCAGCACCTCATAATCTGCTTCCTTATTAGTGGCTCGATAGTCCAGCCGAATGAACAGCTGCATCCGGTCCTCCCGTGGTGAGATAAGCAATATGTCGATTTCGTTGCCATGCCGAGTGGGTGAGCCATCCACATATATTTTCCATGTTATTATCGGCTCATCACTTTGGACTTCTATAATGAAATCTGTCAAGGCTTGAGCCTTGATCGCCACTCGGGGTTGTAACTGAATGTCGAACTTGCACAGCTCGGTCGTCCATTTGATCAGTCGTCCAGACACCTCCAGATTGAGGAAGACTATTCCCAAAGTGTTGTTAGTCATCACAAGTATTGAGTGCGCTAGGAAGTATAGGCGAAGCCTCCGAGCGACTAGAAGCAAAGCGTAATGAGTCCGAACGGCATGACGTTGTAGAGTATGTCCCATCGACCATAATGAAGTTGGCCTTCTCTTGGTCTTCCCGGGCGAGCGACACCTGGTGGTAGCCTTGGTACACGTCGCCCGCCATCGAACTTGGCAGCGGATAGAAATCCTTCGGGCATGCCTTGTTTAGATGGCAGAAGTTGATGTAGACATGTCATTTGTTACCCGGCTTGGAGACTAGCATAACATTGGCTAGCCAGCTCAGGAATTGGACTCCCCTGATATGGCCACCTCCAGTAGCTTTTCTATCTCTGCTTGGATGATCATGTTCTGCTTTGCGTTGAAATCCCTTTTCCTTTGTTTGACCGGACGAGCGTCTGGTCAGACGTGAAGATCATGCTGAGCCACGCTCGGGGAGATGCCGGGCAGCTCATGTGTCAACCAGGCGAAGACATCGTGATTTTGTTTGAGGCAGACGATCAACTCTGCCTTCTTCTCCTCCTCCAGGTCGGTGGCAACAAAGGTCGTGGCTTTCGACCGACTTAGGTGGATCTAGACCTCCTCTTTTACTTTATATACCAAAGTGGGAGGTTTCTCAGTGACAGCGTTACCTCTAGTCGTGGAGTCTTCCGAGCAGCCTTTGCCTCGACCTTGACCATCTCCACATAGTAGCGCCGAGCGGCTAGTTGGTCGCCTTTGACCTCGCCCACCTAATCGTTCATTGGGAACTTTATCTTCTAGCAGTAAGTTGACACCACCGCCCGGAACTCGTTAAGGGTCGGTCGACCCAAGATGACGTTGTAGGCCGGCGGTGGGTCCACTACTATGAAGTTGGTAGTCCGGGTCCTCCTCAACGACTCCTCCCCCAGCGAGATGGCCAACCTTGCTTGATCGATCAGCAAAACTTGTTGCCCGTGAATTCGTAAAATGGGGTCATCATGGGAAGCAGCTCGCTCCGATCAATCTGCAGCTGATCGAACACCTTCTTGAAAATGTTGCTCACCGAACTTTCCATGTCAATGAAAGTCCGATGAATGATGTAGTTGGCGATCACCACTCGGATGATCAGAGCATCATCATGAGGGATCTCTACTCCCTCCAAGTCTCTAGGGTTGAAGTTGATCTGAGGCCCTTCGGCTTTCTCCTTGCTGCATCACATGGCGTGGATTTCTAATCGCTGAGCGTATGACTTCCTGGCTCGGTTGGAGTCGTCGCCTGTTGGACCTCCGGCTATCATGCCTATCTCCCCATGGGAAGCATTATTCCTATTTTCTTCTTCCCGAGCGGATGACCTATTTCGCTCGACCGGGATCCTGGAGGGATCCGTGTCCTCCCTTCGCTGATAGTGATGGCGCTCGGGCTCCCTTCTTTCTTCCTCTTGCCACCCGGGTGATCGATGCCTTTGTCGCCTATCGGGAGAAGGAGATTGGCGACGATATCCTCTTGGGGTCTGTCGGCTAACAATCCGCGTTAGTCCTCAGCAGTCCCGAGTGTTGTGCATCGCCGACTGGTAGAATGAACAAAACATAGGCATCCATACTTTGCCCTTCGACGCCTTAGGCTGACCAAACACCACATGCTACACGGCGTGTGCCTTGGTCTCCTGGTATGGTCGTGTTCCTTCAGGCCTCGGCCTTTTGGGTGGCTGATGGCTCCTTGATAGTCGGGGCTCGCTCGACGCTGAATGCTCTATCGGCACCTACTTTCTTCTGGCCGCCTGAGCTTCTTCCACGTTGATATATTCGTTGGCCTTCTTGAGCATGTGGTCGAAATCCCTAGGCAGCTTCATGATGAGTGACCGGAAAAAATCTCCCTCAGCGAGCCCCTGTGTGAAGGCATTCATCATGGTCTCGGACGAGACCAAGGGGATGTCCATGGCCACTTGATTGAAGCGCTGGATGTACGCTCGGAGCGCTTCCTTGGGTCCTTGCTTTAAGGCGAAGAGGCTGATGTTTGTCTTCTGGTAGCGTCGGTTGTTGGCGAAGTGATGCTGGAACGCAACTCGGAAATCCTTGAAACTTTGTATCGAGCCGTCCAGCAATCTTCTGAACCAACGCTGCACCGATATGAAGAGAGTCGTGAGGAAGACACGGCACTTCACTCCGTCCATGTATTGGTGTAGTGTGGCTTCATTGTCGAATTGATCCAGATGATCGTCTGAGTCGGTCGACCCATTGTACGTCCCGATCGCCAACGGGGTGTAGCGTCGGGGCAGAGGGTCTTGTAAGATCTCTAAGAACTGCCTGTTGATCTGTTCGGGAGACGTGGCGCTTCGGGATCCTTTTCCTTTTTGTGCATCCCGAATGGGAGCATCGTCTGAAGATGATCCCCGCTCCTGATGCACTTGGGCTATCTCTGAGGGGGTTTGAAATAAGGCTCGATGGAAGGGGATCGGTGCGGGCAGCACTTCCCCCTGGGTGTCGGTCGTCCTTCGGTTCTGCCCCCATACGGAGAGTTGCTCCGCTCGATCTTCTTGCCCCGCTCGCCTGTCGACCGCCGATGTTGTAGGCTGTGGCGCTAGCTGATCGGCTAGCGTCTGTTGTTGTTGTTCCTCGATCATTTTCGCTGCTCGAGATTGAATGAACATCTCCAGCTCCTCCTGAGTGAGTGTCATGGTGGTGAGTCGTCCAGTGTCTTCCATCCTCTCGGTTCGGATGCAGGTGACGTTCCCACAGACGGCGCCAAATATGATCCTGTCCGAAAGTCGATGAGATGGATGCTGGGAATGTAGCGCTCCTGCTGACCTCCTGTGGATTTCGCTCCGGTCCTGCAACACGAGCAGCGTCAGTGCCGACCCAGGGAAGGGGTCCAGGCGATGGTCCTCCGACGCTCAAGTCAGTCTCCGGCGAAGCAAGAAGAAAAAACAACGAGAACTGTAACGCAATAGTAAATATCGCATGTAACACATGCCTCTGTTGATACTTGGACCCCCCCTTTTATATAGAGCTCCTGTAGCGTGCGTGCACGCTTCCCATGGTGGGCACGTATCTCAAAGCTTCCCATGAAAAGGTGTGTCAGTAAAGTGTCTCTGACACAGTACCTTAACGAGTCGAGCATATCTCTGATGTGACAGTGGAAGCTTCCGCCGTACGATCCTCTGTCTGACCATGCCGCTTGTCAGCGGCACTAGCTCCCAAAAGGATGTCAAAAGATATCCTGTTGTGCCTGTTGCTTAGCTAAGCGGAATAACCACTCGGTCGGAATTATGTTGTCCACGTGCTGTCTCTTGTCGCGCCGAGCGGGATAACCACTCGGCTGGAAGTCCACTGTCCAAGTGTTGTCCGTTGTCGGGCCAAGTGGGATAGCAGCTCGGCCGAAAGTTCACTATCCCCGTGATCTATTGCTGGGCCGAGCGAGATGACCGCTCGGCCGGAAGTCCACTGTTCGCATCCTCAGCTGATGTTGAGTCTGCTGCTCAGCCGAGCGGAGGAGTCACTCAGCTTGGCTTCTACGCGTCGTCCTTTGAGCGTCGATTTGATTACTCCCTGTGTCGAAGACGGTGAGTCGGTGCTTAATCTCCGGTCGAAGTATGATTCGTCCGACCGATCAATATCGTCCACCGTTGACCGTCTTGACTTTGACATCTTTTGACATCCACCGTGACACCGAGGTAAGGTCCTTCATCATTAACACATCAGTTAATTTTCAATAGGTGTAAAATACTCTGCTAAGTGTTGAACCTCTTTTATAGACAGTATTTTATTTATTTGTATCTAATCAAGGGGCTAATGATATTGATTACACCTTTTGCTGTAATACTAGAATTTACATTATGAAATAAATAATTACAGTGGAGTCTTCAATACTTTGCTTGTAACACTACAGGAGTAGATCAAAATTAAATATAGTGACCTACCATTCGACATGATTCGAGTTTTGGAGAGCTTTTTGATCCTCGTGTTAAAAATTTGATCAAATTTAAGTTTTATTCAATTAAAATTTCAGAAGTAACGCGCATATATTCTAAAAAAAGGCCGCGGGAATCGATATTCTTAATTATAATTATATTCCTGTGGAACATAAGGCCATATGCATGGTTAATTAAGATTTAACACCGGCAAAAAAAAAAATCTGGCAGATAAAAGAAATTAAGCAATAGGGTGATTAGCGAGCAGTATGAACAGCAATTAATCGACCACGGCAATCTTGTTAATTATCGGCACTCTCCAAATTCAATCCCAAACCCAGTTTGAGATCGACGTCATTCTCCAAGGGCGGGAAGTTCAAGTCCAACACCACCTTTCTGGCCTCCTGCTCCGCCACCGCCACCTCTCTGGCCGGCTCCGCCGGCGCTGGGCCACGCGAAAACAACGTCGTCGACCCTTGCGCCTGTGACGACGACGCCCGGTGGCGCCGCATGTGTCCGCCCAGCGCCTGGCCGACGGCGAACTCGAGCCCGCAGACAGAGCACTCGTGAATCCTCGGCTTCGCCGCCACATAGCCACCGCTGTTGTCGCCAGAGACCATCCGCGGCTTCTTGTGGCTCGCGCGGTGCCCGCCCAGCGCCTGGAACGACGGGAAGTGGCGGTTGCACGTCTTGCACTCGAACACGCGACTCTCGTCGCCGCCGCCTCCTCCTCCGCCTCCGCCGCCAACGCCGCCGCCGCGAGACAAGAGCATGAGGATGTTGGCCATGTTGACGCTGTCGACCTTGGCTTCTCCTCCAAATCGATACGATGATCTCTTCATGTCAATAATGAAGCAATTTAATCGCGAATAGAATCCAAGAATCGCAATACGTACGAGAACGTCTTTATAGGCCTGATTGGTGGGGTTGGTAGCAACTTTGTTTCGCCCCCTCATATTTTCTCAAACTCCGAATAAATCCCAGTCAGACTCAAATCCTCCGTCAACCTGTTCTGCTACACAAAAGTCCAGATCGATAAATTCCGATTGAAACACTAGGATTGTTTTTATGGATGATAATGAAATCAGAAGAGTGACGGAGTTGACACGAAGTTAAAACGTATGTTGTACGTATATGCCTTGTACTCTTACTTGCAACACTGCCGCCAACTATGGTCATCAACACAATATCCAAAAGGGTCCCCAAATGGTGCCAATTTATAATTCATGTTGTGTGTTATCCAAGGGGGGTTATAAATGTGAATGAAAAATGGAGGTGCAAAAGGAGATTCCTGTGTGGGAGTTTAGGGGGTGTTTGGTTAAATGATAGTAGGGTGGAATGAGAATAGGAATGGAAATGAAACTCATCAAGTTATATCAGTTTGGTTGATTCCCATAAATCTAATAATCATTCTCAAAATATCATTCTCAAACCCACAATCCAAAACTATCTTTTACTATCATTCTATTCCCTCATTCCTAAATCCATCAACCAAACACCCCTCTCACATATGGGGAATTTCATATCATTATGATTGAATTATAATATATCACAGGTATTGAAGTTGTTAATATATGCATAAGGAGGTTCTCTCTCATGCGCATCCGCACGGGTACAAATCTAGGTCAGAATTATTGAACCAAAGGTGACTCTTGTCCGAGTACAACCAGTACACGTTGATGTCGGTTCCACTTTCATTTCCCTAGTTTTCCTCTCTACCATTCAGTTTGATCAGTAGTCTTTCCATAATAGTAATCAGGTGCTCGTGTTTGGTGGTGATCACGGTCTATCTTTGTATCTTAGCAAATAGATATACATTGCAATCTTAAAATATTATTTGGGGGGGGGGACGAATTTATTTTAAGAAAATTCCGTCAAACGAAAACCTCGACATTTTCTTCCTGACTCTCTTTATTAGCTCAAGTCATCTCGATAAATAAGACTGAATTTAACTTCGATATAAATTAAATTCAATAAATTTCTCTTGTAACTCTGGTAACCATCTCGGATGGATTGTGAAATATTTTCTAACCAAGCTAAGTTATAAATAAGTCGTATCGTTGATCCACCCTCAATTCATTTAATTTCAATCTTAGAGTTGATCTATTTAATTGAACATGATAATTTTTTAAAAAAATATTTAATCCTGTAGGTGATTGATTTGATCTTACGAAAAATTTTCAGCAACTACCAAGATAAATCAAGATAATTCTAGAAGTAACCGATTTGATCAAAATTTTCAATCTAACTACCAAGATAAATCAATGAATACTCATATAGACTCATCCAAATAGTTAATTCTTAGATTTATCATCCCTACAGATCGGTAATCACTTGAAAAGCTTAACTGCTTTGAACAGGTTAGATGGGTCATATTGTTGCACATGATTCACTTTACAATTTAAGTCCGAAGGTTTCACTCTTAAATGTCAGCATTTATGGAGTTAAACCCCAAATATTTAACTACAAGTTTTTTTTTTCTTATTCCAATTTTGATTTTTTTTAAAAAAATAAAATAAAATGTTCTAAAAATAGTACATGGTTAGCAGATAAAACTTTGAATAAATAAAAATAATAATAAAAGCGGTAATAGTTTTATGTTTAGTAGACGAAAGCAATCCATGCATAATGCTATTGATAACATCAAGTTTGGTAGATTATAAATGCAACTTTGAATAAATAAATTAGATAAACCAACAAAAAAACTTACTTGTAGCATTGCGACAGAGTAGCAAAGCTAATAATAAATTTGCAGTGGTGGATTTGCTCGAGAATTAAAAATTAAAGCATGAAAGATTACTTCTAGAAAAGATATCCCAACAAATTTCCTTTTGACTTATCTTTTAGTAGAGACGAGAATAATCAATCTGTAAATAATGCATCAACATGCACAGCTCTTGCTCTGACGTCTTGTTTCAGCCACTCAATTAAGCGAGCGTGGAAAAACTCAGAGGTCCAGAGGAAAAGGGGCAGTATCTTTAAGTTGAAGTCACCAGAAATGTGAAGAACACGAAGAGCACAGTTTATGAAGCATTAAATTGAGAGAGACTAAAACTGTGGCTAGCTTTTATTGAAGTCCAAGACCAGAAATCTAGAACCACCTGAATTCAAAGAACAAGATATATGCACCTAATGCATATGCCTGTGCAGATAAATGACTACCTTCTCACGTAATTGGAAATAATAGGGAGTGTTTTCGCTTTCAGGCTTAAGGGTAAACCAACAAGTCATTTGTTATATCTACAAGAAAGAATACATGCTGTGTCAGTAGGTAGTTAATTAATTCCTTTGGAGCATGCACAGTTGCAGCATCGAACACTTCAATGAGTGATGGGGATCAAACTAATTGGCCTCCACGTTTATTTCTTCGATTTACTAGATGACTAATAAAAAATTTTCATAAAATTGAACTAGTCACTTTTAGGATTAATCGAATTAAAGGTTTAGATATCAGGTGTCAACTATAAAAAAACTAATTGAACAAAAGCGTCCCTTCTTTTTGTCTTCTGCATCAATGAGTCTATTGGTATAGGAAGCATCAGACGATGAAATCATTATTTTGATAATGACAAAGGGTTCAAAGTTAAATTATTTTGTTATCTAACAAGTTAAACTAAGTGTGCAAGAAAATCCTAAGTAATCTTAACCAAAGGAGAGTCCTAGCTTCGATTAGATAACGAAGTCCTGGTACGGGAGACTAGACAAAGCCTTGGCTGGTCGATAATATCAGGCAAAATTCTAGGGTCGCGAATTCTAGGTAGGAGGAGTCTTGGGGTCACGGACACCATGTGGAAAACTAAACGGATCGTGGAGCGGACGTCCGACATGAAGTCCTGAAATTTCAGATGATAAGCAAAAGTTCAGTTGGTCTGGAAGACCAGTCTGACAATAGGTAAACTCTCCTAAAAGGAGTAGGTAATGACATATTCCCCGAAGGGAACCGTAGGCGTCGGCTCAACCTAAAATTTTAGCAAAACTCAAAGTCAGGACCTCACAGTCCGAATTCTGTCAAATCTTATTATTCTTTACATGTTATTTATCTTTTATTCTAACTCTATTTTGCAGAAATACTAACACTTTACAGGTTAGAATTTTGGCTTGTTCGGTCGACCGAACGTCCAGATCGGTCGACCAAACCCTCAAACAAACAAATCAAATTTCAACTCATGGTGAAAGTTTCGCCCAAGGGATCGGTTTACTAAACCTCAAGTTCAGTCGACTGAACGATGGATAAACTTCAGACCAGGTTGATCGGACCAGATAAGCTAGGAGAATCAAGGGTTCAGTCGACCGAACGGCCAGATCAGTCGACCGAACGAAGATCTTACCCGGAGTGGCAGCATCTGGACGAAAAGTCGGGTGGATTCAGTGGGTTCATTCGACCGATCAGAAAGATCGCTCAATCGATCAGTGTCGAGTCAAACATTGATCCCGAGATCAGTGGATCTGGATCACGTCCAATTTGGCTATAAAAAGGAGTTTGACCAGCAACTTCAAAACAAAACATTCCGAACAACTTCCACTTTTGTGTGTTGCTCAGAACACGCTTCCTCTGTTGGATCGAGATGCACATGAGGGGGGGGGGGGGGGGGGGGGGATCATGTGTCTTAAAAACTTTTCAAAAATTAAGTACACACGGAAAAATTAAAGCAGAATGAGAACACAAGAAAACACGAGAGGTTTACTTAGTTCAGAGCGTTCGACGACTCCTACTCCAAGACCTAGGTCCCACGGACCTATCGATAGGTAATCCACTAAAAACCTCTTCCGGTACCTCCAGAAGAGGGAATTAAGTACAAAGAAGATCGGTGAAGTGCAACAGACTGTACTTCCCATTTGTAGAATTTAAGTACAATAAAAATGTTACCGACACTTAGGATCAAAGTGGCTTGTTTGTGTATTAATGTTGGTCTACCGATCACGATCAAAAGTCCTCGGAATAGTCGTAGGGCACAACAGCTTCTCAGCAAAGTCGTAGCAGGAGCTCGGAGCAGTCGGAACAACAAATGGACGCGTAGTAGCTCGTATAAGTGTTGTGTCTTGAAGCTTCCTCGAGACTGGCTTATATAGGGCATTGAATGTGCCTTCCATGGCCATTGAAGGCACCTCCAACTTGAGAAAGTTGATCCCGAATAGCACGACCTCTATCCGCAACTTCGTCCAAAGTTTATCCTGTGGAAGGCGCCCTCCATAGCCTTTGAAGATGTCTTCTATGAACAGTACGAAGGCGCCTTCCATTAAGCTTGAAGGTGCCTTCGGATACTGTTCATCCAAAGATAATTTTTGCTCCTTTGTCCTACAAAACAACGTTAGTCCAATAACCAAAAATGATAACCTGCAAGACAAATGTTTGTACAATAATAATGAGCAGTATTAATTAGTTCCTGTCCTCTCAGGACCAGGAACTAGTCAAGGTCTCAGATTATGGATCTGAAATGGACCTAACCTGGATCGACGCCTACTGTCCCCTTAATCGTGGTGCGTCCTCACAAGGTCTCTTTCCTCCAGTGACTTACCTTAACTTACCAACTTGCCAGATATCCGATCAGCCCGTCAACCTGTCTGGACTTTATGCCAGCTATCCGGTCGGTTCATTGACCTAGCTGAACTTCTCGCCAGATATCCGGTCAACCCATCGACCTATCCGGTCTTCATACGAGCTATTCGATCTACCCGTTGACCTAGCTGGATTTCCTGCCAGATATCTTGTCCGCCCGTCGACCTATCTGGACTTCGTACTGCACACTTAATCATGTGGTTAGATCACAACAAAATCTAACTTAACTTACTTATCATTCATCAAAACCTGAGTTAGATCGTTAGTGCAAATTGCACCAATAATATTCCCTTTTTTGATGCAATGACAACCTAGGTTAAGTTAGGAAAAAATATGCAAAGTAAGCATACAAAAAAAAATATGAGTAAATTAGCTTTTGTTGTGGGGTTTAAGTTGTTCTGGTTTTTCTTTTGTTTGATAACTTAATCTCTAACCCTCCCCCTTTAACATTCATCAAAAAGACATGAGTTAATAAGTAAGACAGTGAAACAAAAACTTATGAAAAAAAATAGGTAGCAAAAATAAGGTTCAAAGTTATGGGGGATGTACTTAACGAAAAAGAACCAAGGTTTGCAAAACACTTTTAGTTCTTTAAAAAACTAACTATAAAGTTTAAATAATTATTAAGAAACTTTAAAGAAATAAGTTTTGCAAAATAAAAAATTCAAGGATGAACCCTTTTCAAGATTTAAACTTTTAAAAGATTAATTTTTGCAAATGTGAAACTTTTTCAAAAAATTTCAAGGAAAAAACTTTTCAAGTTTGTTTAAAAGTAGTTTGTAAAAATTAAAGTAGTCAGTTTTCAAAACCATCGGAATTTTGCAAAACATTGGATATTTCAAAATGTGTCAAGAATGATTTTCAAAATAGAACTTTAAAAAGTGTAGGTGTGTTTTCGAAAAACATCTTTTAGAAATATTTTGAAAAAGACGTTTTTGAAAAATATAAGTATATTTAAAATATCTATTCAAAGAAAAAATTTGAAAGCCGTTTTTAAATATCCTCCCACTGAATCCGACATTATTTCAAATAAATCTAATCAACTATAAATTGTCCTTAACTGTCTAACTGTTAGTTACTAACTAACTATCAAAAGATAGCAGTGTTCACTTGGTTAGTCAGGTTAAGTCTTTTTATCCAGTTAGTGGTTGACTAACCTGGATTACTATAAATTTGGTATTTAACGCTCAGACTTATGTTGATGCACTGATATAAACATCTTAAGTCCAGGCAATCTGTATTTGCATCTCATCCCTTTCTAAATTTGGCAATACATAAACAAGGTAGCCCTAATGTGTTGGTGAGATGCTAAAGTCCTAAATCTATAGGAACATGCTTTCTATGGAGTTGATCTAGATTAAGGCTAAAATTAATTTTGAAAATTCTAAAAATAAGGGAATTTAAAAAAAAATTACCCTAGAATTTTCAAAATTTTTGAAAATAATTTTGAAATTAGTGGTCCTAGTATATGAAACACATTCCTAATTTTAACAAATAGACTGAAAGAAAAAACTGACTGAAAATAATAAGTCAAATAATATACCATGCATAATAGTGTATGTAACATGATCAGGTTTGATCATCGTCAGCAGGTGGTGGTGGTAGGGGTCGCTTAGGTGCGCACAGATCTTGAAGAATCTACTCAAATCTGGTGGTCATGTCATCTCGAAGAGAAGTAAATCCAGTGGTCATCTCCCCCCCAGAGTGTGTTGAATCCATCCGAGACTGACTGCCGAAGCTGCGCGGAGGACTCCTCAAGTCGAGCAAGTCGATCCTCGACAGATAGAGAAGTCGAGGGCTGGGTCGAGGGCTGGATCGAAGTCAGAGGATATCCAAATATCTCCTCAGCCGTAAACTTTGGCCACTCCTCTCCTTCGGTTGGAATAATAGGTGAAAAGTCATTCTCGGCCTCGACTGGTATGGCTGGTTGCGACCCACCTCTCCAAGCTAGAACCCCCTGAGCAGTGTATGCACTAAGGCTAGCTGACACTGACCAAACTCGTCATATGCACTAAGGGAACGAGACATACCCTGGGTCATATCTACTCCTATGGTCAAAAATATGTATGTCAAGATATGACAATAGGGCATATGAACCTGACGCCTAGTGACGAGACTTGATGCATGTATGACATTATGAAACACATGTAATGCAATGTCAATTTCTAGATGCTTACAATGAGCATACAAAAAGAAAGAGTGGAAGGATCGCATCATCGCAACGTCGTAAGATGTGATCGACAAAATACATGTGGTCAGGACTAGATATAGGATATAGTCCTGGATCCTAAGGGAGAGTGACCTAAAGTCAACCACAGTTTAATTTTTTAATTTTTAATTTAAACTTAATTTTAATTTAAAAATTTAAGTTCAATTATAATTTTAAATTTAAAATTTTAATTTTAAGTTTAATTTTAATTTTTCATTTTTCATTTTCATTTTTAGTTTTAATTTTAATTTAATTTTTTTTTTATTTTTAAGTTTAATTTTTATTTTTATTTTTATTTTTATTTTTAAGTTTAAGTTTAAGTTTAAGTTTAATTTTAATTTTAATTTTAATTTTAATTTTAAATTTTCATTTTAAATTTTTATTTTAAGTTTCATTTTTAATTTTAAGTTAAAATTTTAATTTTAAGCTTAATTTTAATTTTTAATTTTAAGTTAAATTTTTAATCTTTAATCTTTAATTTTAAGTTTAATTTTAAATTTTTAATTTTAAGTTTAATTTTTAATCTTAAATTTTAAGTTTAATTTTTAATCTTTAATTTTAATTTTAAGTTTAATTTTTAATTTTAAGTTTTATGTTTTAATTTAAAATTTTAAATATAATTTTAAAATTCTTAGTCATCTCACCCGATCTATATTTTCAATTAAGGAATCCTATAATTTTGTGAGAAGAATTAAGTTTAATTTCAGGGTTTGGTTTAACTTTGTGTTAGATCCAGGTTTAGTTTTGGGTTCAACAAACATGTATTCATTGAATAGACTTCTGGGCTATGGTGAGTCACCTAGACATCATTAGAGTAACCATGCCTTCGAGGTTTTCCAAATAGTCTGATCCACTGAACTTAGTATGAAACCTTAGTCTAACTAGTTAGGATTCGTAAGGGGTAGATTCAGTTAGTTCCACTCAGTAAAATACACCAGGTCGAAGTCATATCTTCCTAGACATGCATAGATAGAGTTTCCTTAACCTACTATCATCCAAAACTTCACCAGTACATTTGTCAAGTTAAACTGTTGTCCCTATTTTGGCTAGTTCTAATTACCCACCCGGGTAAGTTATTATCTTGGAGGTACCAACTAATTTGAAGTCTCCCCCTGAATTGTTGAGTTTGATTTTTAAGTTTTGGATTTGTATTGATTACTTTTATAATTATAGTGGACTTGATGGTAATTTGATTTGTTTGATTTTATTTCGTTTTTAAGTTTAGAATTTAGTTTTAAAGATTTGTTTTGGTTTGACTTTATGGTTTTAGTTGGATTTGATTTTATATAATGGATCTCATTTTTAGGAACATAATATTAGTTGATTTCTACTTGCGTGGGTATGCATGTTTTTGGAACCCAAACTTTAGTTTGAGTTTTATTTTGATTAACTAATGATATAAATGATTTGTTGGTTGAACTAGACTTGTATCCGAGTTCGGACTTGTTGTACACAATTCTTTGTGACCCAAGTATCATGTCGATATACTTGGATCTAGTTGTGAATTTTTGTAGTAATTCTTTTAATTCAATTATTTCATTTTTCAAGCTGAGATTATCCTCCTCAAGTTTTGCAACTTGAGTTGGGATTTCAGCTTGAATTGGTTCAGTTGTTGAACTTGATTTTAATTGTTTATTAAGTTTGTTATTTTCTTTTGTTAGTTCATTTATGAAATTTTCAGAGTTAGTTAATTTCTTATTTAAACATGCAATAATTTTGAAAAATATTTTGCTTAAAGTAAAGTATACCTCATTGGAACCTTCGGAAACGAGTGCGGATTCATGGCTCGATTCGGGTTCGGACTCATCTTCTGATTCATTCTCCGATTCTGATTCGTAAGCCATCAACGCGAGGTAGTTAGTGTGCTGTGGTTCTCCACCATCTGATTCATCTCCGGATGATTTATCCCATGTCGCTTTGAGGGCCTTCTTTTTCTTCATATTCGGGCAGTCGATTTTGTAGTGCCCCTTCTTGTTGCATCCGAAGCAGGTCACATTCTTGCTGTTAAAATTGGAGGTGGAGTTGATCTTTTGTAGGTCCTTTTTGCTAAAATTCTTCTTTCTCCTAGTGAACATCTTTTTTACCAGGTTCACTAGGTCTTCTTCATCCTTTGAGTCTTGGTCATACTCAATTTCAGGTTCATATTTGGTTCTGAACTTTTCTTTTGATGTCCCTGCAATAAGAGAAATACTTTTCTCAATTTTGGCGTTAGTCTGTTCATGTAGCTCTAATTCACAAAATAGTTTATCTAATTTTAATTTTGAAAATTTCCTCAAAATCTTATAGTCATCCACAATGGATGCCCACAGTGCATTTCGAGGAAATGCATTTAGAGCATACCTGATTAGATCCCAGTTCTCCATCTGGTGGTCGATGGTGTGAAGTCCGTTGAGGATATCTTTTATCCTCGCGTGCAGCTGACTGGCAGTCTCACCTTCCTACATTTTTATATTAAATAACTTATTTAGATATAAGTCTCTTTTCGTTACCTTTGCGTCGTTGGTCCCCTCGTGTAGTTCAATGAGTTTGTCCCATAGCTCTTTGACATTTTCGTGAGGGCCGACGTGGATCAGCTCTTCTTTTGTTAGCCCACACTGGATTGTGTTGAAGCCCATTGGAATTCCGGCGCTGTCCATTGGTGCCTTGTACCCTTTGGTGACGCTGACCCATTGGTCAAAATTCATTTTCAAGTACACCTCCATCCACTTCTTCCAGTACGGAAAGTCGTCACTGTTGAATAGGGGAGGGCGGGCGATACTGTATACTTCGTTTTGGGCCATTTCACAACTATAGATAGAAAACTAAAAGAGGTGCCAAGACTTGGTCTCAGATTAGCAGAATTTAAGATAAAGACATATAAAAGAATTTGAGAGGTGTTGCATCAACTTCAAGTTAAAATTGAACGAAAAAATTATCTGAATAGGTAAAGTTTTACCAATTCAAATAGAATGTGAAAAACAACAAAAAAATGATTCCCCCTGCATGATTGGTGGTTGCACCAATTCAAATCAAAACATGGCTATGATACCATTTGTTGGATCGAGATGCACATGAGAGGGGGGGATGAATCACGTGTCTTAAAAACTTTTCAAAAATTAAGTACGCAGGGGAAAATTAAAGCGAAATGAGAACACAAGAAAACACGGGAGGTTTTACTTAGTTCGGAGCCTTCAGCGACTCCTACTCCAAGACCCAGGTCCCGTGGACCTATCGATGGGTAATCCACTAAAAACCTCTTTCGGTACCTCCAGAAGAGGGAATCGAGTACAAAGAAGATCGGTGAAGTGCAACAGAGTGCACTTCCCGTTTACAAAATTTAAGTACAATAAAAATGTTACCGACACTTAGGATCGAAGTGGTTTGTTCGTATATCGATGTCAGTCTACCGCCCGCAATCAGAAGTCCTCGGAATAGTCATAGGGCACAACAGCTTCTCAATAGATTTGTAGCAGGAGCTTGGAGCAGTCGGAACCTCAAATAGACGCATAGCAGCTCGTATAAGTGGTGTCTTGAAGCTTCCTCGAGACTAGCTCATATAGGGCATTGAAGGTGCCTTCCATAGCCATTGAAGGCGCCTTCCATAGCCATTGAAGGCGCATCCAACTTGAGAAAGTTGATCCTGAACAGCATGACCTCTATCCATGACTTCGTCTAAAGCTTATCCTATGAAAGACGCCTTCTATGAACAGTACGAAGACTCCTTCCATTAAGCTTGAAGGCGCCTTCGGACACTGTTCATCCAAAGGTAATTTTTGCTCCTTTGTCCTACAAAACAACGTTAGTCCAATAACCAAAAATGATAACTTGCAAGACAAATGTTAACACAATAATAATGAGCAGTATTAATTAGTTCCTATCCTCCCAGGACTAGAAACTAGTTAAGGTCTCAAAATAGGGATCCGAAATGGACCTAACCTGGACCGACGTCTACTGTCCCCTTAATCGGGACATGTCCTCACAAGGTCACTCTCCTCCAGTGACTTACCTTAACTTACCAACTTGCCAAACATTTAGTCAATCGTCGACCTGTCTGGACTTCATGCTAGCTATCCGGTCAGCCCGTTGACCTAGCTGGACTTCTCGCCAGATATCCGGTCAGCCCGTGGACCTATCTGGACTTCGTACCAGCTATCCGGTCGGCCCATTGACATAGTTGAATTTCCTGCCAGATATCCTGTAGGCTCGTCGACCTATCTGGACTTCGTACAACATACTTAATCATGTGGTTAGATCACAACAGAACCTAACTTAACTTACTTGTCATTCATCAAAACTTGAGTTAGATCGTTAGTACAAATTGCACCAACATCCTCGACGCCCGAAAGCTATTCCGACGACGACTACGCTCAATATTTGATTCTCCAAGTCGTCGATATTATTGTTATTCAAATTACTTGTACTAAAGTTATAATTATTCTTGTAATCATCGGATTGATTAGTATTTGCCCATCGAAAGCACTCTCACGTGTATGACTTGGAGTAGGAGTCGTCATAGGCTCCGAACCAAGTAACTCTTGGTGTGTTAGCATTGTCTCTTTCTTTCTTTTTGTCTTTATTTCACTGCCATTTTACTCGATCAATTTAAATGAATGTGAAGAAACCATGAGTACTATTCACCTCCCCCTCCCTCTCCCTCTCTAGGACATCTCGATCCTAGAGAGTAATGATCCACTATTAGGAAAAATATATATTCTATTTTAGTGATGGAATATTAAATATCAGTAGCTAATTAAAGATGGATATTAAATATTTATCACTAATATTAGAGACAGAATTTTTAATTTTATCTTTATAATGAAAATTAAATAGCAATCGCGTGATATTTAATATTCTGTTGCTAAATTTCATTAAACTTTGACAGAGCCCCCCGTTTTCACATTTTTCCTATTTACCATCACAAATAATGATTTTCACAACACAAACAATATAACTTCAAATCCAACACATTCACACCACAAACGATAAAAATATCACAACTCATTCACAAATCCACACGTTCACAAATAACATAAAATACGATACAAACAATATATATCAAAACCAAATTCAACACATTTTTAAATTCATTCCCAACATATCAAATCAATATCCAACAAATTAAAATAATAAAAACATCCCAACAAGCACATACAATCCCACTCCAAAATTAGCTAGTATCTAATCCTACATAAAGTATAATACAATATGTTATTAATAAAACAAGAAAAAAACTATTCATACATCATTAGAATTATGACTAGCAAATTGAATTTAAACTAAACAAGGTGAAAACTATAATAATGCTAGTTTGGATAGACAAAGTATGTCAACTTGACAATTATTTTACGCACTTGAATGTTAGTTTGGATATTTATTGATAGTGATATATAGAATTGATCTACAATGTTCCTAAAAAAATATAATATAATTAGAGATGCATCTAATATGAAAATTAATTGATCTATTTTGCATGTTTCATAAGTGATAAATAAAAAAAAAAAGTAAAATGTCAACACATCTCTGAGTTAGCTACCGATCAATATGGTCCTAAGGGTCCTAAGTCCCCTAAGAGTCAAAATGATGTGGTGTTTAACTCATCTAAGCCATGAATTCTTATATTTCCTATCCAATTTTCTCATATCTTATTCGGGTTATCGCTTCTCTTCAAATTACCTCTCTAATGTCGAGAGTTGATTCTTTAAATTTTGATTTTCTTGCTCTAAGGCATCTACTCTAGTAGATGGTCTGGACATGCTAGATGATCTATAGGGACGACCCATGTGTTGGTGCGGGACGCATCAGATGTTCGAACCTGAGTTTTGATAATGACAAAGGGTTCAAAGTTAAGGTTATTTGTGGTCTAATGAGTTTGAATGAGATTGCAGGAAAGTTCTAAGTGTTCTTAGGTAAAAGTTCTAGCTGCGGTTAGGCAGGTGGAAAACCCTAAGGGGTGGTAACCCTAGGTTCTAGGAGATGGTAACCCTAGGCGGAAAGTCTTGGCGGGTCGAGAGCTTCGGGCAAAATCCTAGAGTTGGGAACTCTAGGTTGAAATCCGGGTGTCGTGAACCAGGTGGAAGTCTGGACGGGTCATAGAGCGGACGTCCAGCATGAAGACTGGAAGCTTTAGACGCTAAACCAAAGTCCAATTGGCCTGGAGGATCAATCTGACAACAGGTAAACTCTCCTGAGAGGAGTAGGTGAGGACGCGCTCCCCAGTGAGGGAACAGTAGGCGTCAGTTCGACCTAGGATTTCTAAGAAACTCGAAGTCAGAATCGGACAGTCTGAAGACTGTCAAATTCTTTATTTTTCATGTCTATATTGTGTTAACTTTGTTTTACAAGGTATGGTTGGTTTCTTGGACTAACATATTTTGTAGGAAGCATGTTTGGCTAGGATGAACAGTGTCTGAGGCACCTCCGAGGCTGTTGGAGGTGCCTCGGGCGCCTTGGCTGTAGCTGCGCAAGAAGCAGGGCAGAAGGCGCCTTCCAAGGACACTGAAGGTACCTTGGACAGCTGATAGAAGGCGCCTTCCAAGGACGCTGAAGGTGCCTTCGAGTGGATAAACAACGCAGGCAGCGGGAGTTATCGACACCGATCGGTAGGGGATAAGAATCCCTACTGGAGGCACCTTCCATGGAGGCTGAAGGCACCTTTAGCAGGCTATTTCAGCCAGTCTAGAGCAGATTCAGATAGACAACACAAAATCACGATCCTTCTTCTGTGTGCTGCTCCAAAAACGATCCGAAGAAACCGTAGCACTGCTCTGACAACCTGAAGCTAGGAATTTCTCATTCTTAGTTGTTGGTATACTTTTTCTGCACTTAAATTATATATCTGTTGTAATTTGTAAAGATTTTATGATTGATTAGTGATTTCCCATCGAAAGTACTCTCACGTGTAGCCTTGGAGTAGGAGTCGTCACAGGCTCTGAACCGAGTAAAAATCTTGGTGTTTGTGTTTGATTTCTGTTTATTCTGCAGCGTGTTTACTTAAATATTTCTTAACAAACGAATTAGCCACGAGCGCTATTCACGCCACCCTCCTCTAGCGCTTTTCGATCCTACACCATGTCCCTAGGAGTCATCACACAAATATATACGACCCTCGCATGGGACATTTTTTATTTTAAAATATGTAGCGGGAAAAAAAACAAAATAAGAACAACACACAATCAGTTACTTAGTTCGCAATCCAACAACTACTACTCTAAGATTAACGCTCCCTTGGGACATTTTTGATGGGCAATCCAGTAAAACTCCCCTCCAATAAAACTTCGGACAAAGATATCGAATACACAGATAAAGAAAATGTAACAACCTGCACTTTCTTATGAAAGAATAATAGTAAATAACACTAAAATGTATACCAACTCTTGTAGCTTGATGTAGTTATCATTCTCATTGTAGAAGCTTGCTTGAGCATCAATCTGGAGTAGTAGGGGCGTCACACATCAATTACAAGGAGACGACACAATAGAATGATTGAAGAAATGAGAGAGAATTGATGTTCTTGAGTTGTGATCGACAAGTTCTTTTATAGGGCATTGGGGGTGTCTTGGTTCATTCGAGGTGCCTCCATGCATGTTGATCTGATTCAAGAATTTTGGCACTTATCCTTTTGGGGGCGCCCTCACTTATCTGGGATGCCTCTAGTGCTTCAAGATAAGGCGTCTCTAGTAATATGAGGTGCCTCTAGTGCTTATGGGGCAGATCTAGTCATCCAAGGCGCCACCAATGAAACTCTTCAGGGCACCCTCATTCACTTGAGGCGCCTAGATTATCGTTCATCCCAACTTAACTTTTCATTTCAAGCTCTATAAAACATATTAGTCCAAATAACAAAACTACCTATAAAATAGAGTTAGCAAGAATGCATGAATTGTGAATTAGATCTTGTCTAACCAAGACCTAGATTTAGTTTTGGTCTCAACTTAGATTTCTAAATTGGACCAGCACTTATAGTTCCATTAGACTCATCCTCACTAGATCTCTCTTCTCCAATTGCTTACCTGACTTACCATTTACATAATTACTTTACTTGACGTGTGATCTTCTGACTCACCAAGTCTTCCTGCCAAATGTACTATCAGGACTTCAGTAGTTATTTAGTCATGTTGATCCAACTGGACTTCCTACTAGATATCTGATCTTCTCTGACCTTTCTGGGTTTCCTGCCAATTATCTGATCCTCCAGATCTAATTAGACTTCATTTTGGTGGCTGGTCCTCTAGACTCATCAAGTCTTTTAGCCTACATACTTAGTCAACACATTAAATTACAACATGACTTAACTTTGAATCTTTAGCAACATCAAAACATATGTTCAATTCTGATATTCCTTACACCAACAATCTCTTCTTTTTCATTGTTTGATATCTAGTTAAAAGTTAAGTTAAATAATAACAACTTCTTAAAATATCTCCCCTCGAATTAAAACTCTCCTATTTCTAATAGCACAAAATATCTCCCCTTGAATTAAAACTCTCCTATTTCTAATAACACAAAGATGTTTCAAAACTTAACTTTTAACCTTAATTTCTTTCTTTTTGATACACATCAAAAAATGAGATTATTGTTCATAATTTTCAAAGCAAATTGGAATCAAATAATATATGTTTCTAAGAATAAAATATATTTTCAAGGATAAGAGCGCAAAAAAACTTTCAGGAAAATACATTTTCAAAAATAATTTAAAGATGATAATATATTTTCAAAAATAAAAAAATACTTTTCAAAATTTTATTATTTTAAAATATTTTTTAAGATGATAATACTTTTTCAAAAAGTTTTCAAGATATTTTTCAAAAATATGTATCGAAAAATCTCTTTTTCAAAAAATATATTTTGAGTGTATTTTGAAAAGAGTGCTTTCATAATATTTTCCAAAGGATTTTAAAATATCTTTTTAAAAATTTTTCAATATAGTTTTCAAAATAATTATTTTTTAAAAAGTATTAATTTTTTTTTAAAAAATCTATTTTGCAATCTTTTGAAAAATAAAATTTTGAATGTGTTATTTTTTAAACATAATTTTGAAAATATTTTCAAAGAGTTTTGAAAATAAATTATTTTGAAACTATATACATATTTTTTAAAAAAAAATCTGAAGATAAAATTCACTAAAAAAAATCAAAATTTAGGGATGAAATTTAGGACCGAAAAAAAATTCTTTTCAAATCTACAACAAATTTAGGGATAAAAAAGAAATTGTAGCAAATTAGCAATTAAATTTGCAACCAAATAGTTTCTTCGTAAATTAGCAATAAATAATATTTTGTCACCAAATTATGTTGGTGCGGGAAGCATCCGATGATCGAGCCCAAGTTTTGATCATGAAAAAGGAGTCAAAGTTAAGCTTAATTGTGATCTAACATGTCTGATGGAGATTACAGGAAAGCTCTAAGTGTTCTTAGGCAAAAGTCCTAACTGCGGTTAGGCAAGGTGAAAACCCTAGGGGGTTGTAACCCTAGGTCCTAGGGGTGGTAACCCTAGGTCCTAGGGGTGGTAACCCTAGGGGGTGGTAACCCTAGGTCCTAGGGGTGGTAACCCTAGGTGGAGGAATCCTAAGGAGGGGTAACCTTAGGTCCTAGGGGGTGGTAACCCTAAATGGAGAAAAATCCTAGGGGGACGGTAACCCTAGGTCCTAAGGGGTGGTAACCCTAGGTCATAGAGGGTGGTAACCCTAGGCAGAAAGTCCATGCATGTCTAGGAAGACATGGCTTCGACTTGGTGCATTTGGCTAAGTGGAACTAACCGAAGCTACCATTTATAAATCCTAACCAATTAGACCAAAGTTTTGTAATAAGTTCAGTGGATAGGACTATTTGGAAAACCTCGAAGGCATGGTTACTCTAATGATGTCCAGGTGACTCGCCCTAGCCCAGAAGTTTATCCGAAAAATGTCTATTTGTTGAGCTCAAAGCTAAACCTAAATCTAACACAAAGTTAAACCAAACCCTATAATTGAACCCAATTCATCTTACAAAATTATATGATTCCCTGATTGAAAAATTTAAATCGGGTGAGATAACTAAAAATTAAATTAATTAAAATCAAATCAAATTAATTAAAATCAAATTAAATTAATTAAAATCAAATTAAATTAATTAAAATCAAATTAAATTAATTAAAATCAAATCAAATTAAATTAATTTAAATCAAATTAAATTAATTTAAATCAAATTAAATTAATTTAAATCAAATCAAATTAATTAAAATCAAATTTATTTAAAAATTCTTTTAAACCTTATTTAAAAATTCTTTTAAAACTTACATCAAAATTCCTTTTAAAATTTATTTTAAAATCATTTAATTTTTTTTTAAGTCAAATCATTCAAACCTAACTTAATTAAATTAACGAACTTGACTCATCAACCTAATTAACTTAGGGAAATTCTCATCAAAAACAACCCCAGGAATATTTTTAAAGTACTCAATAATCAGTAGGGCATATAGAGTTTATAACAAAAATACCTTAAAAGTTGAAGAAACAATGAATATAATATTTGATGAAGAAAATAAACTACCCGATATAAGAAATGAAAATAATAATACAGAAAATATTAACTCAAGAAATACAGAAGATGATGATAGAATTCAACCTGAACCTAATGAATCTAAAGAACCAATTCCTAACCCAAATGTAAGACCAACAAGAACAAGCACCAATCACCCATCTGACCAAATTTTGGGTGATCCAACTCTAGAAGTCAGAACTAGGTCATCTTACAGGAACCTAAACCAAATAGCCCTAATTTCTAAAATTGAACAAAAAACTATAGACGAAGCTCTGCCGGACCCAGACTGGACCTTAGCAATGCAAGAAGAGTTAGCCCAATTTGAAAGAAATCAAATCTGGGAATTAGTACCTAAACCCATGAACAAGACTATAATTGATACTAAATGGGTTTTTAGGAACAAATTAGATGATCAGGGTAATATAGTCAGAAACAAAGGTAGGTTAATAGCCAAAAGATTCAATCAAGTAGAAGGGTTAGATTATGATGAGATCTATGCCCCTGTAACCAGACTTTATCCATTAGGATGCTGCTGGCCTATGCAGCACACAAGGGCTTCAAGCTATACCAAATGGACATAAAATCCACATTCTTAAACGGATTTATTAAAGAAAATGTATATGTAGGTCAACCCCCAGGATTTGAGGACTTAGAATATTCAAATCATGTCTTTAGATTAAAAAAAGGCTATATATGGACTAAAACAAGCTCCTAGGGCTTGGTATGAATGCTTATCCAATTATTTAATATCAAAAGGATTCAACCAAGGTCAAATAGATCCAGCCCTCTTTGTAAAAACCTTAGGAAAAGACATCTTTATAGCTCAAATATACGTAGACGACATAATTTTTGGATCCACCAACTCTAAATTTTTAAAAGAGTTTACCAAATTGATGGAAGATGAATTTGAAATGAGTCTGGTAGGCGAGCTGAACTTTTTCCTAGGTTTACAAATTAAACAGACCAAAGATGAAATTTACATTTATCAAACTAAATATGCCAAGGAATTAGTTAGAAAATTTGGAATGGAAAACTCAAAAAATATTAATACACCTATGGCCACTAGTATTAAAGTTGACTCAGACTTAGAAGGTAAACCAGTAGACTCGAAATACTATCGCAGTGCGATAGGGAGTCTACTGTACCTAACTACGAGCCGACCAAATATTCTTTTCGCAGTAGGTATGTGTGCAAGAGATCAATCTTGTGCAAAAGAGTCACACTTAACTCATGTTACAAGAATACTTAGATATATTAAAGGAACCCTAAATGTAGGACTATGGTACCCTAGGACTTGCACTCTTGATCTAATTGGCTATTCTGACTCAGACTATGCCGGGTGCAAGCTAGATAGAAAAAGCACAAGTGGTAGCTGTCAATTTCTAGGTCAGTGCCTAGTAAGCTGGTCAAGCAAAAAGCAACATTGTGCTGCCCTATCAACCACTGAAACTGAGTAGGAGGATGTGCATCTCAACTATTATGGATGATGCATACCCTAAAAGACTATCAATTAGAATAATAGCACACTAAAATTTCAATTGACAATATAAGTTCAATTAATCTAACCAAAAACTCAATTCACCACTCAAGAACTAAACATATAGAAGTAAAACACCATTTTGTAAGGGATCACGTAGCTAGGGGTGATATTGTACTTAACTATGTTGAGTCCAAATCAAACCTAGCTGACATATTCACAAAGCCCTTACCTGAACTTAAGTTTAGTGCACTTTGAAGATAAATAGGAATGCGCTTAGTAGAATAGACTTTATATTCCTTATCTTTAATTAGCTTGGTTTTTGTATCCTTCAAAGTTTAAGGAAAAATAATGTTTTCAAAATCCCAATTTTATTAGATTTTCAAAATTTGGACTTAGCCTAGGTGCTAACCCCCTAGAAATCATGTTCCTCTAGTTTCAGCCAGAGCATCTCACAAACACCCTAGGCTTAACTTGCGTGTGTTTGAGAAACTTAGAACGGCGTGAGATGTATAGGGTACAGCCTAGACTTCAGAATACTTATTTCAATGCATCGCAGTAAGTCTGGGCGTTAAAGACCAACATTACATTAATCAATTTAAGTCTTCTAGACCTAGTCAAATCTAACTGGATCAATTGACTTAACTTGACTAACCAAGTGAAAGTTGTTACCATCTAGGTAATCAGCTAGTAGCTAGATGGTTAGACATGCGGTCAAGAGGATTAAGTGATTAATTTTAATATTTTTAAATTACTCATGCTTGGACTTTAGGACTTCTTGAACTTATTTGAAAATGGTCGTAGTTGCAACTTTACAAACTTATTTTTTCTCAAAAGCTTTTTAAAACTTAGTCTTTTTCAAAGTCTTTTCAAAATCCAGATTTTCAAATTACTTTAACAAATAATTTTTTAGCTAAGTGTTTTTTAGCTTTTTCAAAAAATTGACAAATATTATTTACAAGGTTTACAAATTTAGCTAAGTGTTTTTTTAGCTTTAAAGCTTTCCAAGCTTTAAATCACAGAGTTTTAATATTTTTGCTAAGTATTTTCAAAATTCAATTCTTTTTGCAAAAAGCTTTCTAAACTAAGTATCTTTTAACTTCTTTCAAAATTTAGCTAAATATTTTTTAGATTTTTTTTGAATATTTTTTTAAATTTTAATTTAATATTGTTCAAAAAGCTTTTCGAAATAAAGAACATGTCTTTAAAAAGGCTTTCAACGAAATATTTTTCAACAAGCCTTTCAAATTAAACACTTTACAAGCTTACCTAGCTTTTTAAGCCTTTCAATATTTTTCAAATTTAACTAAGTTACTTTTCAAAGTCAAAATAATTTTCCTTGGCTAATGTCATTTTTCTAACATAATCAAGAATATTAATTTCTAAAAGTTTCACTTAGCTAAAAGTTTTACAATAATTTCAACTCCTAAAAGCTAAGTGTTAAAAGCCTTTATCTTTTCTAAACATTTTTGAAAGGTTAAAAACAAGCTAAGGTCGTTAATCATTGTTCCTCTTTACTCCCTTGTTTATTTTGATATATGGCAAAGGGGGAGAGTAGGAACATTCAAAGCAAAATTTAAATTAAGTTCTTATTAAGGGGGAGCTTAAAAGTTTAAGTATATTTTAGCTTAAGTTATGCATGCATTTAAATTGATTTGCTTAAGCTTGCTTATGGTTCTTACTTAAACTTTGAAGATCATTTATGCATCTATTTTACTTAACTTTGAATTTTAGTTGTCATAATCAAAAAGGGGGAGATTGTTGGTACGGGAAGCATCCGACGATCGAACCCAAGTTTTGATAATGGCAAAGGAGTCAAAGTTAAGCTTAATTATGATCTAACATGTGTGATGGAGATTGTAGGAAAGTCCAAAGTGTTCTTAGGCAAAAGTCCTAACCGCGGTTAGGCAAGGTGAAAACCCTAGGGGGTGGTAACCCTAAGTCCTAGGGGGTGATAACCCTAGGTAGAGGAAAACCCTAAGGGGCGGCAACCTTAGGTCTTAGGGGGTGGTAACCCTAGGTGGTGAAAATCCTAAAGGGGGTAACCTTAGGTCCTAGGGGGTGGTAACCCTAGGTGGAGAAAAACCCTAGGGGCGGTAACCCTAGGTCCTAGGGGGTGGTAACCCTAGGCAGAAAGTCCAGTCGGTCTGGAGGACCGGACTGGCATCAGGTAATCTCTCCTGAGGGGAGTAGGTGAAGACGCGTTCCCCTTAGAGGGAACAGTAGGCGTCGGGTAGACCTAAGGTTTCCAGTCAGAAATCTGAAGTCAGACCCGAACAGTCTGAGGACTGTCGATCACTTGATTTATCATGTTTATATCTGTTTTAACTTTGTCTTGCAGGGTATGTTGTTGTTTTGGGACTAACATGTCTTGCAGGTACAAAAGGAACAAGCTAAGCCTCAGATGAACAGTATCCGAGGCGCCTCCATGGAGCTTGGAGGCACCTCAGGTGCAAAATAGAAGTTGGCTGTGAAGTGAGCTTAGAGGCGCCTTAGAGGATAGTGGAGGCGCCTTGGACTGCTTCTTGGAGGCGCCTCCATGGGGCATTGGAGGCACCCTAAGGCGGATAAGAGGCAACGACGAAGGCTTATCGCAACGATCAACTCGGGATATAATTTTGGGTCCGAGGCTCCTCCATGGGGCATTGGAGGCACCCTCAATGCCCAATAAAAGACAGTATCGAGACAACAGCAGGAAAACAATTCTCAAGCTATCTTTCATCAACGCGTTGCTAACAAGACAACCCAGGAGTGCTGTTTCAAGTCACCGACAACCTGGAGCTTCATTTCCTTAATCTTGTTGTCGGTATTGTTTTAATTTGAGTTGTAACTGTTATACTTGTACACTTTCTCGATATTATAGTTGTTATCCACCGAAAGCGATTAACGATCGCGGGCCTTGGAGTAGGAGTCGCCCTAGGTTCCGAACCAAGTAAACCCTTAGTGTCTCTCTATGTTTGTGCTTATTTCGTTTATCATTTCCGTTGCTTTAACTCGAACGTTTTTCGAATCCGAAATGAGTGAAAGCCACGAGCGCTATTCACCCCCCCTCTAGCGCATCTCGATCCAACAATTGGTATCAGAGCCCGGACTGCCAGAAGATTTAACTGCCAACTGTGCACAAGAGCTATGGTTTGATTGAGCCATGTGGGTATAATATTGACCTCAAACAAAGAAAGTGGGGGCTCCTATGTTCGGATCAAGAGGACCAAACACCAGGCAGGAAGTCCTAGTTGCGGCTAGGCAAGGAAGTCCTAGTAGGTCGGTGGACCGAGGGACAGGAAGACCTGGTGGGTCAAGGATCGGACGTGGGAAGCCTGTGGTCCTTTGTTTGAGGGGGGATTGTTGGGGTTGCAAGGTTGCAAACATAGTCCCACATTGAAAACACATGGGAAAGATCATGGGTTTATAAGAGAAAAGATATCTCCATTGGTATGAGGCCTTTTGGGTAGAGCCCAAGAGCAAAACCATGAGGGCTTAGGCCCAAAGTGGACAATATCATGTCATTGTGGAGATATCTTTTCTCTTATGTTCATTGCAAAATCTGTGACAAATAATATATTTGTTACAAATTTCACAATGAATATGGGATTCGTTGCAAACTCTAAAAAATTGTTGCAAACTCTACGACGAATTAAAATTTCTTCTCAGAAGATTACAATATATATGAAATTGAGGTAGCCAATTCTGTGACAAATTCATGGATTCGTCGCCAAATATGCGAGATATCCATGGATTAGTCTCAGATTAGTAAAATAAATAAATAAATGGTTTCAGACTCATTTATTTTTATTTGTCATTTTTTTCAGTCTGAGCTCAATCCATGGATTCGTCCCAGATTTGGCGAAAAATCCATGGATTCATCCATGATTTGGCGACGAATCCATAAATTCATCATCAAATCTAGAACAAATCCATGGATTTTTCGCAGATTGAAAAAAATAAAAAAAAAAATAATTATGTTCAAAACCCTTAATATGAACCTAGAGATCTCGAAATAACATAAAATCAATTCCTATGTATTTGTCTTAATGTTCTCTTGATATATAAATGCATTAAAAAATTAATTTGACCTAACATATTTTTTTTTCATAGCTAAGTGGATTAGATGTACTCTTATGCTAAAAAGAGTATATATAGATGTGTGTGTGTGCGTGCGTGTGAGAGAGAGACACAGAGAGAGAGAGATACCAGCAGATAGATCTAGAGAGCTCAAAATTACATGAAACAAATTCCATGAGTTTGTCTCATTCTCTTGATTAAGTAAATATCCTCAAATATCAATTTGACCTAATATATTGAGAACAGTCATTTTTTTAATATAAGGTCACATTCGAGTTTTAAAAAAAAAGACTTCTCTCAATATATTTTGCTAAATTGATGTATGAGGGTATTTATATGATCAGGAGAACAAGACGAATACATAGGAATTGGCTTCGTGTCATTTTGAGTTATCTAGGTCCATCTTTAGGGTTTTAGACTCATTTATTTTTGTTTTCCATTTTTTTACAATCGGGGATGAACCCATGGATTTGTCGAGGATTGGGAAAAAATAAAAATAAAATAATTGTATCCAAATTTCTAAATATGGATTTAGAGATCTCGGAATGATATGAAGTTAGTTCCTATGCATTCATCTTAATGTTCTCTTGATTAAATAAATGCATTCAAAAATTAATTTGACCTAATATATATTTTTTTCATAGACAAGTGGATTAGATCTACTTTAATACTAAAAAGAGTTATTGATTAAACATATATATTTGTGTCCAATACCAACAGATGGACCTAGAGAGCTCAGAATTATATGAAACCAATTCTTATAAGTTTATCTCATTCTCTTGATTATGTAATTACCCTCAAATATTAATTTAACCCAATATATTGAGAGCGGTAATTTTTTTAACATGAATTAGGTCAAATTGGATCACATTGTTAAAAAAATCATCACTCTCAATATATTTTGTCAAATTGATATATGAGGGCATTAATATGATCAAAAGAATAAGACAAACACATAGGAACTAGTTTCATGCCATTCTGAGTTCTCTAGGTCCATCTTTAGGGTTTCAAACTCATTTATTTTTATTTTTCATTATTTTTACAATCTGGGATGAATCCATGGATTCATCGCAAATTGGAAAATAATAAAATAATTATATCCAAAATCCTAAATATGGACCTAGAGATCTCAAAATGACATGAAACAAATTCCTATGAGTTTGTCTCATTCTCTTGATTAAGTAATTGCCCTCAAACATCAATTTAACCTACTATATTGAGAGAGGTGATTTTTTTTAATATGAATTAGGTTAAATTTGGTTATATTTGTATTAAAAAAAAATCATTATTCTTAATATATTTTGTCAAATTGATGTATAAGGGTATTTTATGATAGAAGAACAAGACAAGTACATAGGAATTGATTTTATATTATTCTGAATTCTTTAAGTCCATCTTTATGATTTCAAACTCATTTATTTTTATTTTTTCTAATCTTAGATGAATCCATGGATTCGTCCCAGATTTGGCGATGAATCCATGGATTGGTCCCTAATTTGGCAATAAAAATATTTTTGTTGCCAAAACCCTAAATATTTCAACCCACCTGATCCCCTGCCCCCCCCCCCCCCCCTAAGATATTTCATATTTTGGCCAAGGAAAGCAGCGACGGTGGTGATTCTTCTCTGGTGGTGATCTCCGACAGGTAATCTCCTTTTCTCTCCCCTAACCTTTTTCTCACATCTTCACAGCCTATCTTTGCTTTTCTTGGTTGGCTGACCACGGGTTGCCTTGGTCGACCGTGGGGTTCCTTGGCTGGCCGCTGCTAGTAGTCATCCTTGGTTGGCCAAGGAAAGTCATGACCGTGCTCGACCATGATCAACTGCGACTTTCCTAGGCTGCCCAGTGGTTAGCCTTAGTTGGCCACGGCCAGGTGAGGCTGGACTAGGTTGGTCGTGGCTGGATGCGGCTATTCGCGGTTCACCACAGCTGTCAACGGCTCGCCACTGTTCACTGCGGTTGTCCACAATTGTTTTATTTTGTTATTGTAATATTGTTTGTGCATGTCTATATTTGACATGTTTGGAGAGACACCAGACTTTCTTGACCTTTGTTAAGTATACCTACACTCATTACTTTAATAATGATAGCATTAGTGTAAAATCTCATGTTACTAATTTTATTTATTATATTTTCTCTCCATTATATGTGAACTAAGTACATATTGACCATTAGTGTAATATCTAGTTTTTATGTGTAGTAGTTTTTATTAATGTTGAAATAAATTATAAATAGGCAAAATGCAAAATGAAAGAAGTTGGATGTATAAAAACAATTTACCTGACCGTCGAGGTTTAACTGATGAGTTTATGACTAATTTATAACTATGTTAAACCAATTTTTTAATTTTACATCTAGTAATGTTGAGTATATAGATGATAATAATATAAGGTGTCCTTGTAAAAAGTGTCACAATAGAAAATTTTTACATTGCGATACAATTTCATAATATCTTTGTATATTTAGTTATATCCTGAATTATTATAATTAAATATGTCATGGTGGACCATTCATATCTGATGAGGATTATGGATGAAATATATAAGCCTCAGTTAGTGGGGATTAAAGTTATTATAAATAATTAAATCTATATTAAAGGATGATAATTGATGTAGAGGATCAGAATTTTATTCCCAAAATGCATGGTCCAAGTTCTAGTTGTCATCCAAGAGTTGAACAAATATTTATTACTTATACATCACTGTTGGAGGAGGTAGAAGTACCATATGTTGATGAAACATATCTCCAATTTCAGAAAGTGTTGAGTGTTACAAATGAACCATTATGGGTTGGTTGTGATAATCACACTAAAATGTCTCTCACTGCAAGACTGTCACGCCCCGAGGGAGTCCTTGCCCAGTAAACGAATAGCTTCTCCTCCTTATGATAATACACAAAACCTGGATACATAGCCACACGACTGTATAAGTATAATAACCTATAACCAGCACGACTGGAATCATACTCAACCATGCAGGATAATAAGCAGTCTACACGGCTAGTATCATACACAACCACATAAATAATAAGTAGCCCACACAGCTGTAACAAAAACACAACGAAAGATAAAAGGTAGGTCACCTAAACTAAAATGACAAACTGTGTACAAGTAAAAGAATGTCACAAGTCTAAAAATCCACACAGAAGATACATATTATATGTACAAGTCCAAAACCAATAAAGTGAGTGAAAGAAATAACAGAAGAAACACTCAATGTGACATGGGACTGGCAGACAGGATCTCCAAGTGACTCCATAAATCCTATACCTGCTCCCCGGTGAAAGGAAACTAGTACAAGGGGTGGTAAGTCCGAGTGACTCAGGGGGTAATAGACATAGACATTGTATGGTCAATATAGAACATGGAGATCAAAAGTATACATTCTCAGTAGGAAAATAAGAACATGATTATATATGATATAATCAATGCACATAATCATAACTGATATAATGAATATATATACTCAATCTGAATCTAACACATACGGTATAGCGATCAGTAAACTCACTAGGGATCAACAATAGATCTGTTCGTACTACCTAAGCAATATAAACAACATCATATACATGTATGATAAATGAACATGTATGAAGCATGACAACCATATGCAACAATCATATTTCAAGCAAATACAACAATCACAAGTAAATACAGATATATCTCCAAAAGATGCACCACGCATCATATGCATATGCACATCCATGCAACATGGTCACTCCTGCCCACCTCTCAAGACACCACGACCCCTATGTAGTTGAGAGGTTGGGACAATGACAACTGTACTACCCTCCAGATACCACTATCCTTGAGTGGCCGAAGGGACAGTTTGCTAAGTAGTTATCTAACTACATAGTGACAAGATCCCTGCTAACTCAAAATGCTGAATATCACTACCCCTGAGTGATTGGGTGGCATGATAGGATAAACTCCACTCCAAGATACCACTCCCCCTGAGTGGACGAATGGGTAACTAAAAATGACTGACTACTAGCTTATACCACAAGGGAACAATGGTTGTCAGCATGCAGTGCAATGATGAACATGATGTAAATAATCATAATATTGACACAGTCATCATCAATGTAACAATACCACCAACATATTGTAAAGCCCGAAAAATTCCCGAATTTATTTTAGAAATATCCTATGATTTCTCTAGATTTTTAGGATATTTTTACATAATTTTTGGAGTACCGGAAGTAGCAAAAACAAATAGGTCGCAAAATAGCTTAGGCGGGAATCGAACCCGAGACCTATGGTGTAAGGGATAATGCTAGTAACCAGTTGAACCCAGCAGGGCCGTGCTGAAAGAAGAGGGAATCAATTATATTTATAATTGATTTTGGATGAATTAATTAGTAAATATAAATAAGGATTTAAGTGAGAAGTTTAGATTATTTTCTCACCGTGGCTTTTCCTCAACCGAAACCTAAAACCGCCGCACCTCTCCTCTTCCCCTCTTCCTCACGCACGGCACACACTAAGCCAAGGGTCAAGGGAACATCTTCCGGCAACGACTCCAACACGAAAAAGGTTCTTCTCCGCGAGAGGAACGCGAGGACATAAGCGATTCGTCGAACGGAGCAGTTTTCTGGAAAACCTAGCGGTTAGAATCGTAAGAAAACCTTGCGATTGAGGTAAGAAACCCCTCACCTGCAGTATAATTGCTCTCGCTTGTTAGTTTTGGCATTAGTTCAGTAGTTTTAGGGTGTGTTTTTAGTGCACACCAAGCATTCGGTAGAATGCCCAGTTCAGAAGGATGCACCAATAGGCGACCTAACAGCATGTAAAATATATTAGAAATATTTTATTCAGTTATTTATCAGTTATTACAGCTATATGGATCAGATATCCATTGGGTAGGCTCCCACAGTAGCCTCTAGGTTCGATATAGCTCTAGGTTCAGATAACCTAGAATAGCAAAGTAAAATAAAACAATATTTTACTTTTATTCGGTTGGCACTGTACTTGGATCGGATATCCATGGGCTGGACTCCCACAGTCGTCCCTTCAGATAACCTAGTAACCTACCGGATTCGGAACTTGCAATCCGTGTCTCGTAGGGATGCGCGACAAGAAGTAAATGAGCTGCTGTGAAACAAGATGTTTAGTATTTTCATCTATTATATGTATAGTTTTCAATTTGAAACTAGTGATGAGAACACTAATTTAGCTTTCAGTTTAGTTCGTTTACATGATTTGAGTTCATGTACAGATTTAGATATATGTATGACTAGTTCAGTTTCATGTTCAGTTTATATGCTATGCCATGTTTCAGTTCCAGTTTATGCTTTGTATGATACCATGCCATGCTTGCATATTCATTATGTTTCAAACATCATGATTTAAAAACATAATCGCATCGTTGCATGTTTTAGTGAGGTAGATGGTTTCTTACTAAGCTTTAAGCTTACAGATGCTACTTTTCTTATACTGCAGATACCGGTAAAAGAAAAGTGGACTAGCGGAGGTTGGAGGGATGCTACGATGATGTGTGTGCAAGGGTTTGGAATAAAGATCCTTGGGGATCTATACGCTTATTTCAGTTTTGATACTTAACATGACTAGTTTTATGACTTAGCCTTGTTGCTAGGTGTTATAGCTTAGTGAACTATGTTTTGTTTAGATTATCATGTTTAGAATGTTATTATTTACGTGCTAGAGTGTTTTCATGTATCTAGAACTTGTGTATGCGATTTTGGCACGAATCGCCGGAAATCGAAATTCGATATCGCTTGATTATCGAATCGGATCGGTCGCCAGACCGATCCAAGGTTATTTTCTCCCGGATCGGCCACCGACCGATCCGATGGATACCTCATCAGATTCCCTCGATCGGCCGCCCAACCGATCCAACATCGAACGTAAGGCATCCAGTTTCAGTGCTCGGATCGGTCCGCACCGATCAGACACCGATCGGTTCGCCGACCGATCAGTTACCGGATCGGTCCGCACCGATCCAAAGAGGGCATTCAGCAAGTCGATCGATCCGGATCGATCGCCAGCCTAGCCGGGAAGTTAGTTCTCGAGTTCCTAGCTCGGATGGGAGGTCAAGTATCCTCCTTAGCACATGTACACCAACCGAAAAGGGCCTTGAATCCTTCTTTATAACAGCATGGGTGTATCAGTTGTCGATTAACCGAGTCGGTTAGTGAAATTTTATTTTACCCGTTTTCCGCAAGTAGCTTCAGTAGTTAATGTAGCGATCAGGCTCACAGATTAGTACCCAGGAGTTGGGTCGTTACACACACATCAACATTGTACCTACAGCTTCCAAGTAAGAACATCTCTCACTCAGTTTTGTTTTCAGCTTTCATATCATTTATATGTGCTTTCATGTTTGCTCTCATGTTGGTAGTTAATTAATTCATGTTTACAGTAATAGTATTTAACATGTTACCTGTAGTTAACTATAACATGATAGCCTAGTTATATATATGTATTCTCTGCTGTTTAGAAAATGGTACGAGGACGTTCGGCTAAGAAAGCATCAGCGGCTGAGCCCCAGTAAGAGGCAGGCAGTTCAGTGCCTCCCCCAGACCTTACAGCACTAGTGGCTCAGCTACAGCAGCAGTTAGCTGAACAGCAGCAGGAGATAGCCTCCTTAAAGGCTAACCAGCAGACTACTCCCCCCGTCACTCCAGTACCGAACCTCACGACTCCAGTAATCACAGAGGTTGTACCAGCTCAGCCTGCAGTACCAGTCCCAGTACCCCCAATAGCAGGGGCTAAGAGAGAAGCTTACCTTATCCAGTGGCAGAGAATTAAGCCCGAGAACTTCTTAGGCACCAGTGAACCATGGGATGCTCAGGCATGGTTTAAAACACTGGAAAGCACAATGGAGCTTCTAGACTGGCCAGAGCACGAAAAGGTGAAGTGTGCCTCCTTCTGTTTAACAGGAGACGACGACGTGGTGGGAGCGATTAAACCGAGTGGCCAAGAAACCGATGACATGGTCAACTCGAGAAAGAATTCTTCGAGGAATTCTTTCACGTAGTCACAAACCGACACTATGACGAGTTCTGCACTTCGTGTGGCAACCTATCGATTCGAGGGCGAAGAAATTCAACAAATGCCCGTCTGTCCTGTCCGAACTAGTCCTCACGAGAAGAAAGTACGCTGATGTCAAGATGCTCTGTACCGAGATCGCGATGAATGGTGTGGTCTATAGGCTAAAACCACGAGAGGAGTTAGTGAGTAGTGCCTCGATCACCGAGCACTATCGACAATATCACCCAAGGGTAAGGTTTCCACAGAGCCCAAGGGACAAGCTAGCTCGTGTACTCAGAAAAACAGGACATAGCTCCAACCGAAGGGGAAAGCAGCAAGCAATGACCAGGAGGACCATTGGAAAACATTCCAGACATCCCAAATGTACTACTTGTGGGAAACATCATCCGAGTTTGCCAAGGCGCGAGGTTGTTTTGAATGTGGATGAAGGGCACATGGCTATGCAGAAAAGGTCAACGACTACCTCCTCGGCCGATACAGAGATGGCTCGGCATCACCAAGCACACCAGAATGTATCAACCTTAGATGGTCCATGATCACCACGATTAGAAGCCCCCACAGCTAACACAAATGCCGTGATTTTCTCGACCGAAGAGGACGTGCAAATGCCTCCGACTTGTCACGGTCGATCAATATTTTACAAAGATAATGCAACCGTCTTATTCGACATCGGGCAACCCACTCTTATGTATCCGGGCATTTGCCGAGAAATTAGCAACACCTCCATAGGTACTCAATAGTCGCTTTATGATAACACTACCTCATGAGACATTATGGCATCTACACACGGCTCGCCGCACCATTATAAGCAGCGGACAGAACTTTTGTGATCCGATAGTGCTAGAAATGACGGACTACCACGATGTCATCTTTGGAATGGATTTCGACACGGCGCATACTACTAGAGTGCCGAGATCATATTCCAACTCGAGAGTACTACTGAGTACATGGAACCAAAGAGAAAAGCTGAAGTTTCTCTCGACCGAAAGCACAGCTTAATGGATTAGTGGTATGGGATTTTAGCAAATGTAGTCAACACCACCAGACAAGAACCAACAGCTTTTCGAGGTTCGAGTCGTTTTGACTACCTGATCTTCCTTCCTCAAGAGCTAGCTTAGCACCTGCATGTGAGATTGAATTTGAGATAGAGCTCATTCCGGCACAAATCCAATTTCCAAGGCACCATATCGCATGCTCAGCAAGGAACTTGGGAGCAATTCAAGGAGCTTCTTGACAAGGGTTTCATACGCCCTAGTCACTCACCATGGGAGCACTTGTCTTGTTCGTGAAGAAGAAGGATGGAAGTGCCATGATGATAGACTCATGCGTGCTGAACCGGTCACGATTAAAAATATAGGTACCCTCTCCCAGAATGACCCTGACTCACCAAAGGGAGCCAGTGTTCTCTAAAATTGACCTCATCGTGATATCACCGTGTTAGAGTCAAGAAAGGTGATATACCTAAATTTTCGGACCGACACGACATTACGAGTTCAGTCATGCCTTCGCAAGGACAAATGCTCCACTACTTTCATGGACCTCACAGAGTATTCAGAATACTTAGACAAGTTTGTCATCGTGTTCATCGATGGCATTCTTATCTATTCAGGCACTCAGGAGGACCATGCAGAGCATCCGAAGACAGTTCTGCAGATCCTTCAGAGAACCAGTTGTACGCCAAATTCACGAAATGTGAATTTTGGCTGGACCAGTAGCCTTCCTAGGTCACATCATCTCCAAGGATGGTGTTATGGTAGATCCCAAGAAGATAGCGAAGTAATCGAAGAGACCCAGAACGCCATGAAATCAAGCTCGGGATTAGCATGCTACTACTGAAATTGAGGACTTCTCCAGATAGCCTCCCACCGACAACCTCACCGGAAGAACAAGAAATTTCAAAGGGATGAGGATCATGAACTAAAACGAGATTGACCAAGGTTCTATTTTAACTATACCGAGAAAACACGCATACTCGACATCTACATGACGCCTAAATTGGGATTAGGAGCAGTACTGATGCGACGATGATCGCCATGCCTCCAGACAACTCAAGGATTATGAGAGGAACTATCCTACTCACGACCTTGAGCTTGCAGCGTTCGCTCTCAAGATTTAGAGACATTGTTTGAGCTGCGCGCGAGTGTATACAGATCACCAAAGTCCAAGTATTTCTTTACTCGTAGGATCCCAATACGCGCAGATGGTTAGAGGGTCAAGGATTATGATATAGATATCCTCTACCATCAAGGGAAAGCTAATAAGGTAGCAGACGCACTCAGCAGGAAGTCCAGTGCTACCTTATTATCTTTAGCAGCTATGTCACCACCCCTAAGGAAGGAGATTACGACCTTTAGTCTCGAGCTTATAGTCGACAGCTTTCCACTATGTCCTTAGCATCTACCTTGCTTGATGATATCCGGACAGCTCAGGATCCCGAAATCCAGAAAATCAAGCAAGGGTTAGCAGAATCGGAAAATGGAGAGTTCGAGTGTTCGCCAAAGGTACCTGTTGGTTCCATCATCGAGGAACTACGAAGTAGATTCTAGACCGTGCTCACAGACTCTACGCGATGTATCCCGTTCCACCAAATGTATCGGATCTAAAGAAACGATTTTATGGCACGGATGAGCGAGATATCGCTAGATACGTCAAGATCCTGCCTAACTTCGCCGAGGGTTAAGGCAACATCATGACTGTGAGGAGTTCGCACCGATCCAGATTCCAGAATGGAAGTGGGAGGATATCTCTATGGACTTCATAGTGGGATTACCCGAACCACGAATGGTTTTGATGCCATCCGGGTAATAGGTTGACTAAATCAGCCCACTTCTTAGCTATTAGAATATCCTATTCCATGGAGCAGTTAGCTCAGTTGTATCTCAAGGAGATTGTCAGTCGCATGGAGTCCCACGAACCATTATATCGGACAGATGAGATTTACATCACACTTCGGTGTGTGCGATGCCTGGCACCCGTTAAAATTTAAGATGCTTTCCATCCTCGGATCGATGGTCGACGAGCGAGTAGAAACGGTACTCAAGATATGCTCCGAGCTTGTGCCCTAGATGGGAAGTTGGTGCAAATATCCGAGTCTAGCACTTGCATACAACAATGCTATCGTGCCACCACTTCGGCATGACACCTATGAGGCACTCATGGGCGAGGTGCATCACCAATCACCGGTATGAGTGGTGAATGTAGAAGGAACTAGAGCTGCATGATCTAGTAGTAGATACCACACAACCATACAGATTCACGGAGGATAGAGACAGATCGGAGAGGCTACGGATACACGGCGCACCCCTAGAGTTTTCGAGACACAGTTCTCATAGTAACTCCCAGGAGTCATGCGTTTTGGGAAGAAGGGCAAGCTAGCTCCCGAATGTGGGACCATACCTTATCGAAGAGAGTGGGCAAGGTAGCATATGAGCTAGAGCTACCTCGGGAGATGTCAGTTGTCCACAACGTATTTCATGTCTCCATGTCAAGAAGCATATTCCAGACGCCACCCAGGTGATTGAGCCCCGGTTAGTACAGTCCTGATGATTTACATTATGACAATGACCTATTCGATAATAGATCGAGCAGGAAAGAAATTACGGAACAAGGAAGTACCATTAGTCAAAGTCACCGGCAAAATCACACAAGCAGAGGCGACTTGGGAGACAGAGGCCTTGAGATGTATACCAGACTGTTTTAAGTTCGAGACGAACTTTTATAAGGTATGGGATTAGAAGTCCAAAATTTCAATTTATTTTAGAAATATCCTATGATTTCTCTAGATTTTTAGGATATTTTACATAATTAGAGGAAGTAGCAAAAACAAATAGGTCGCAAAATAGCTTAAGCGGGAATCGAACCCGAGACCTATGGTGTAAGGGATAATGCTAGTAACCAGTTGAACCCAGAGGGCCGTGAGGAATCAATTATATTTATAATTGATTTTGGATGAATTAATTAGTAAATATAAATAAGGATTTAAGTGAGAAGTTTAGATTATTTTCTCACCGTAGCTTTTCCTCACCAAAACCTAAAACCGCCGCACCTCTCCTCTCTTCCTCACGCACTGCACACACCAAGCCAAAGGTCAAGGGAACATCTTCCGACGACTCCAACACGAAAAGGTTCTTCTCCGAGAGGAACGCGAGGACATAAGCGGTTCGTGGCGCTAAAACCTAGAATCAAGAAAACCTCATTGAGGTAAGAAACCCCTCACCTGCAGTATAATTGCTCTCACTTGTTAGTTTTGTAGTTCAATAATTTTGCCAGTTTTAGGGTGTGTTTTAGTGCACACCAAGCATCTTGAATGCCCGATTGTAAGGATGCACCAATAGCGACTAAACATGTAAAATATATTAGAAATATTTTATTCAGTTATTTATCAGTTATTACAGCTATATGGATCAGATATCCATTGGGTAGGCTCCACAATAGCCTCTAGGTTCAGATAACCTAGCTCTAGGTTGAGATAACCTAGAATAGCAAAGTAAAATAAAACAAGATTCATGATTTTACTTTTATTGGCAATCGCACTGGATCAGATATCCATGGGTCGACTACGTCCCTAGGTTCAGATAACCTAGTAACCCCGCTGATTCGAACTTGCAATCCCGTGTCTCGTAGGGATCGCGCCCAAGATACATGTGGCCCAACAAAGATGTTTAGTATTTTCATCTATTATATGTATAGTTTTCAAATTTGAAACTAGTGATGAGAACACTAATTTAGCTTTCAGTTCAGTTCAGGTTCAGTTTACATGATTTGAGTTCATGTACAGATTTAGATATATGTATGACTAGTTCAGTTTCATGTTCAGTTTATATGCTATGCCATGTTTCAGTTCCAGTTTATGCTTTGTATGATACCATGCCATGCTTGCATATTCAGTATGTTTCAAACATCATGATTTAAAAACATAATCGCATCGTTGCATGTTTTAGTGAGGTAGATGGTTTCTTACTAAGCTTTAAGCTTACAGATGCTACTTTTCTTATACTGCAGATACCGGTAAAAGAAAAGTGGACTAGCGAAGGTTGGAGGGCGATGCTACGATGATGTGTGTGTGCAAGGGGTTTGGAATAAAGATCCTTGGGGATCTATACGCTTCCATTTCAGTTTTGATACTTAACATGACTAGTTTTATGACTTAGCCTTGTTGCTAGGTGTTATAGCTTAGTGAACTATGTTTTGTTTAGATTATCATGTTTAGAATGTTATTATTTACGTGCTAGAGTGTTTTCATGTATCTAGAACTTGTGTATGCGATTTTTGGCACGAATCAGTGCTGGAAATCAGAAATTCTGATGTCGTTTCAGACTATCAGAAACTGGATCGGTCAGCAGACCGATCCAGTGTCATTCCTTCTCCTGGATCGGTCTGCTGACCGATCCAGATGGATACAGTAGCCTACTGTATCTCCCTGGATCGGTCAGCCGACCGATCCAACATCGAACAGAAGGCATCCAGCGTTTCCAGGTGCCTGGATCGGTCTGCAGACCGATCCAGCACACCTGGATCGGTCCGCAGACCGATCTAGCAGGGCACAGAATCGTAGCAAGTTGATCGATCCGTGGATCGATCAGCAGCTTGCTGGGAAGTTAGTTCTGAGTTCCTAGCTCAGATGGGAGGTCAAGTATCCTCCTTAGCACATGTACACCAACCGGAAAGGGCCTTGAATCCTTCTTTATAACAGCATGGGTGTATCAGTTGTCAGATTAACCGAGTCAGTTAGTGAAATTTTATTTTACCCAGTTTTTCGCACAGTAGCTTTAGTAGTTAATGTAGCGATCCGGCTCACAGATTAGTACCCAGGAGTTGGGTCTTTACACATATGTACCTCCAGTACATGATCCATCAATCACATATATTTATATGTATGGATATGTCAAACAAGTGTCTACTAAATAACAAATACAGTGAGTAGCAACACCTTTAGCATAACTAGACACATATGCACACTATAGATAGGTATAATCATAATGATACCTCCAATAATCACACCAAACACGTGTGCTCACCCAACATAGGTTTAATCAACATGATTCCTCTAATAGTGCACACCAGACACATGTGCATATACAACATAGGTATAATCAGCATGATTCCTCTAATAGTACACACCAGACACGTGTGTCCTTGTAACATGTAAATGGACAGTTAACATGATAACTCTTATAGCATATACCAAATATGTGTACACTCAATATCATATGCATAATCAGCAAGTTAACTCAGTCAACAAGATATCCCCTACAGTAGATACTCTACATGTGTATACACTATAGAGTATATATATCCAAACCCAAGATTGTATATGAAATAACTAGATCATCTCTAAGATCAAGCACGTGAGTATCAAGAATGGACAAATATGTGTGGATTTAAGGTAAAGCAATATAATCTATCAAACAAAACCATGCACTGAGATCAATGATGTACAGAGGCCAAGGAAGAAGTACCTACCTTTATTCATCGATCATGCTAATAGTCTCATGTCGAGACGCTTGTTTCGAATCAGAGTCCTACAAATCACATGATGTATAATTCAGCTAACTACATATGCAACAATTAGCTAAACTCAAAACCTAAACTAATTAGGAGAAACCCTAATCGAATAATCATTAATTATCCTAATTAATGATTAAATTCAATTAATCCAATCCATAATCAATCAGCATTATTCATTACACTAATCAAATCCAATGTAGAAATGAAATTAACTCTAAAACTCACCCAAATCTGGATACTCTGTTGTTGACTCATGACTAGAGAAGCTTGTTCCCGGAACCTATGGTCGAAGTAAAATGGAGTTGCTGATTTCCAATTCAAAGACCCTACATCACAATCAACACATCCTCAACTGAGCACAAGACCAAATTTTTAATCCGCAACCTTTAAACTAACCACTTACCCCCAATCAACCCTCACCTTCTGGTCAAATCACTAGAACAGTATAGTTTGGCCAAAAACTTCACGTTGGATCACGGCTAAGGTCCAGCACTAGTCTTGAAGCTAGATTTGCAGCTAAAGGTAGGGATTTGGTGGCTGCAGCAATAAATCAAAACCTCCTAATACATAGATAGAATTCAAATCACTACCAATTTGAGACTAACATATCTTACCTTAATCCAGATTCATAGCCTCCTCTCTGACAGAAATCCAAATGCTGATGTGGTGGAATTAAAGCTCCCCTCTTTGAATCCGAAGGGAAGATGGCACCACCACTGACCGTCCCTCTCTAGATCTAGAGAGAGTACAACAATAAGAGGAAATGGTGGTGTCGGATTGGAAGGAGGTGGCTCGACTGTAAGTGAAGAGGTTGGCTTGGCTGAGGCAAAAGGCAATGACCACAGTAGTGCTCCTTGCTCTCGGTCGAATCCAACCCAGTGCAAGGTGACTTGGGCTAAGAAGAGGATGGTGGGATGGTGCTAGGGTATGGTGATGGTGGATTTGTGTTGGTGCGGCAACGACGTCAGGATTAGGTGAGTGGTGGCGCTAGAATGGAGCTAGGGCAGCGACTGAGCTTCTTAGCGCGATGAGGCTAAGAGACTATCCATGCCACTTGTCATGGCTCCAACAAATGATGGTGGCTATGGAGGGCCTGCACAGATGATGGCCAGCATGAACGATGACATCGGCGGTCGGTGATCAACAGAGGGCAAAGAGATGAGAGGGAGAGACAACAGTGGAAATGGGAGGAGAATAAGAGAAATTTGGGAGATAAATATCTAGGTTTCCATTAATACTTATTTATACTTAGGTTTAGTTAATTAAATCATAAGTTAATTCCTCAGTCCATAGTTTGCAAAATCGCGATCCGGATCGTAGGATCGTACGATCCTACGATCCTAAGACCCAAAATCGATCCAGGATCGTGCAGAATCGAGTTTTGCAGCAGGATCGCAGCAGGATCGGTAGGATCGGTAGGATCGGAACAGGATCGGTAGGATCGTAACAGGATCGGAGCAGAATCGGAGCAGGATCGGTGGAAGCTTTGAGAGGTCATAACTTTTGACTCGGATTGAACCACGGGGCCTATAATATATCAAATCAAAGCTCATTCAGAGATCTTTAATAAATTTCAAAGTTTATCCTTAACCACCCTATTTCAAACCCAAAAAATATTATTTAAATCCTTTTCGGATGCCTAGAAGATTTTATTTTTTATTATTATATTTTTTCATCTTGTTAGGGTTTTAAATTATTTAAACATATATTTAATTATTTTTTAGTTATTTTTTTATCAATAATATTCTGTCATTTTTCCCCCAAAATGATGAATTTTTAGATGTCTATTGTCTAGTATTGTGTGACATCAACCAATCTTTAGAAGATTATTTTCGACGTTCATATTTGAATCAAAGGATCCAATAACTTTTGTTATGTACGTTAGGTGCTTTATTGGCCTTTAAATTGGATCATCTTATAAACCAAGGAAATATTTTTGACGTTGAATGTGTTATTATTATTGTGTTAATAGAAATTTTATATTCTTTCATTTTATGATATGAAAATATAAATATTATTACTATGTGAGAATAGTAGTTAAATTACTAGTTATTTTAAATTTGTACATGTAGTAATGTAATCTAAGGTGTTGAGTGTAAATGATTGCATATATATGCAAAATTAGTTATCTATTTATATGTAAATGAATTTTTTAAGTATTTTTTCTAATTATTAATCATGTATGATAAGATTTTAAGGGTTTTTGGTAGGATCGTACGATTCTACGATCCGATCCTGACCGATCCGATCCTGACCCTAAATCGATTCTACGTAGGATCGCGATTCTACAAACTATGCCTCAGTCAACTCCTAGTTAATTGGTTATTCTGAAGAGACTTTTTCCTAGCCCAATAGATTCATTCTCTTAAATGTGTCATATGGCATCCATTTAAATCCTAAAAAATTTATAAAAATTTTCAAAAAAAATTAATAAGGTTATTTCTCTAATAACACCTATTATTTATTTGTTGTATCTTACAAAAACTATTGAATGCCAAGGCAGAGCATAATGTGTCACAAGATTATTTTAATAATTTTATTCAAGTCATTGGAGAGGCATTGCCACGTGATCACATATTACCCAATGATTTTTATAGTATAAAAAAACTTATGAAAGAATTAAGCCTTTTGGTGAAAACAATTGATGTTTGCAGAGATGGTTGTATGCTATATTGGGGAGATGATGAAGATGCAAATGTTTATAAATTCTGTAATCAAGCTAGATACAAGAGCACTAGAAGGAATCAACAACGACATAAATCATATAGTTAGTTGTTTTATTTGTCTTTAACTCCTAGGTTACAAAGGTTTTATGTATCAAAGGTAACTGCTGAACACATGACTTGGCATGCATCTTATCAAACAAAAGAGAAGATAATTTGTCATCCATTAGATGCAGAGACATGGAAAAATTTTGATTGAACATATCCAGAATTTACAGAGACTTAAAACATTAGATTAGGTCTTTGTCATGATGGATTTTCTCCATTTAGCAAATCGGGAAGAAATTATTCTTGTTGGCTAGTTATCTTAACTTTGTATAATCTTCCATCTGGGATGTGCATAAAAACACCTTATATGTTTTTAACATTGGTTGTGTTTGACCCGTAAAATTCAAAGAATTTAATAGATGTTTATATGCAACCCCTGATTGTAGCACTAAAACAACTATGGGATATCTAAAGGTTTTCCTACATACGATATTCATACTAATTAAATATTTATAATGAAAGCTACTCTTCTTTGGACCATAAATAATTTTTCAGATTATGGTATGCTATCGGATTGGAGTACCACTGAGATCTTTGGATGCTCAATATGTATGGAGAGATCAAAGTCAATCAAATTGAAACATGGGAAGAAGTTGAGTTATTTTGATTGTCATAGATAATTTTTACCACCAAATTATAATTTTAGAAAGAATAAAGATGAATTCACTATGAATAGAATTGAGAAAATACCTCCACCATTGAGATTAATATGTGAACAGATTTCGTTCAGAGTGTTTAACTTTCCATCTATTAACGAAGAGTCACATGGACATATGAATATGAAAGTACACACAAATAGACTAAACAGAGTATATTTTGAGATTTGCTATATTGGTTTAATCAGTTGATTCATCATAATCTCGATATAATACATATTGAGAAGAATATTTTTGATAATATAATAAATACAGTGATAGATATCAACGAAAAAAAAGATAATCATATCCAAGAAAAGATGTGCGACTTCTTTGTAAAAGATTCACTCTTGTTGTTAATGAAAGTAGTAGGGACAAAAGCTAAATCCAGTTTGTACGTTAAATAAGGATCAAAGACACATTATTTGTGAATGATTGAAATCATTACAATTTCTAGATGGGTATGTCTCTAAGATTGGAAGATGTGTCGATATGAAGAAACGTAAATTGATTGATTTAAAAATTCATGACTGACATGTAATCATGTAAAGGCTCATTCATATTATTTTTAAGGAACTCTTACTAAATTTTGTATGAGTTATCATTACACAGTTAAGCATTTTCTACATGATATTTGCTCAACAGTTTTGAAACATTCACACATGGAGAAATTAGAGAGACATTCTAATCATTTTTTTTAATTTGAAAAGGATATTCCCACCCTTATTTTTTGATTCCATAGAATATCTTTTAGTTCAGTTGTCATATGAGGTCAAAGTTGGAGAACATATCCATTTTCGACAGATGTATCCATTTGAAAGGCAAAATTTTCATCTTCTATACATCGATAATCTGAATGCATAAAAATTCACACAATTTATTATACATTAATATCTAATACAGTTTATTTTATTACCATCAAAATATTATATCATTTGAAGAAAAAAAAAGTAAAAAATAAGGCACGAGTTGAAGTATCTATTGTTAATGCATACATTATGGAGAATGTAACAATTTTTGCATTATATTATTTTGATCCTCACATTCAGATCAAAAGGCAAAGAGCGGGAAGAAATGATGAGAATTTTATTGATTTCAATTTAAACGCATTCTCAATTTTTAACTATCTTAGTCGACCAAATGGATCATGTAAGCAGAGATACTTAACTGGTCAAGAATGGCGGGTAACCCAGACATATATTTTACTGAATTATCAAGAAGTATCATCATATTATGAGTTAATATATATTTTTTAATTTTTTTTATTTCTAATGGAGTAAATTTCTTGTGTTATAATTTGTTTCCTTTGTAGGATTTTTTAAAACTTATATTCTGAATTATTGACACAAGAGTTTGATCGCTTGTGCGAAGAAAAATTTGTACCATGGTTCAAATTATATATAAGTAGACAATCTAAATTTGGTTTATATATATGTAAACTTTTAACAATTAACATATTTGACTTTAGGTTCATGATAATCAAGCTCACTTTGAACATGATTTGTTAATCCATCTATCATGGGGTTCAAAAGCATTGGTATGCACTTGGTCAGGATATTTCATAAATGGATATAATTTTCATGCTCAAGAATATGTAATGGGGAAGAATACAATAAATAGTAGGGTTTATATTCAGTCATCCAATGATGGAGATGCAAGTAATGATTTTTATGGTTTGCTAGATAAAATTATAGAGGTAGAATATCCTGATATAGAAATATGAGTTATCTTATTTATATATCGCTGGTTTAACCTTGTCAGAGGGATAAAAGTGCATTCATATTATAATTTGGTTGAAATAAATCATAAGAGATTGTATAAGTGACATAAACTATTTATGTTGGCACAACAAGTGATTCAATTATTTTATTCTTTATATCCTAGTTTGAAATGTGATAAGATTGATTGGTGGGCTATTGGTAAAATCAAAACATGGGAAAAAAATTGAGGAACGTTAGAAAACATTGCATATTAACAAGAGGATACGAACTCATTTCAAACTGAGGAATATATTATTCCATCTTTACAAGATCCCAGCGGAGTAGTGATAAACGTGGATGCAAGTGAAATTAATGAGAATGATGATGATGATAGATTAGATGATGATGATGATGATGATGATGATGATGATGATGACGACGACGACGACGACGATGATGAGGATGAGGATGATGATGTTGAGGATGAGGATGAGAATGACAATGACAGTAAGGATTTTGATGTGTAATGATGGGTAAGTCTTGTATCTTAATATGTTAATATGATATTCTATTATCATATACGATAATGTTTTTATTTATGAGTTAGTTTAGTTTTAATCTGTAAATTTACAAAACTCATAGTTCAATTAGTTGTTTCTATACTATCTCATTTTTTTAATTATATATTTTATCTATTAATGCACTGTATTTTTTCCTATAGGTCATTACAGGTGACATCATGGTATTTTGTTGGGAACTCTCTTATCCGTTAGCAAATATGGTAAGTTTTTCATGTTCTTCATTATGCATTAAATTCTTATTTACTCTATCCTAACACTTTTGTTTGCCAGTCTCGACGTCGTGGGCATAGATGTATTTCTCTTTGCCAGTCTACTTCATCACCCGATATTGGACCTACGACCCCCCTTCTAGTGTCGGACCTTTACATGCACCATTGCCAACACCTTCTCATTCGTCATTGCAGTACTTTTGTCAGTACATTCCCCACTACTCACACATGTTGCTAATTCAGCCAAAAACTCAACTGCAGTTTATAGATCCTTGGGAGTTTATAGTCCCGCTCGGAGATTCGTAAGTACTATAAAATATTTAATTTTTTAAACTATCCTAATTATTTAACATTATTTGTTTGTAACTTTATGATAGATTTGAAAATTTTGTGCAGATTATTCATGATATTAATAGGATCATGAATAACCATTGGGGAGGTGTTTCAATGACATATTCAAGCACTCCATTAGCCACAAAGGAGCTATAGTGGAACAAGTTCAAGGTATATCCCTTTCAGTTTATATATACAATTAAAATGAATATATAATCAACTTTTTTTTGCATTTCATCAGGCATTCAATTGGGACTTAAGTGAGGAGATGGAGATAAAATGAATATTTAAGAAAAAAAATAGCAATCACATCAGGCATGTACTGAATCATGCCAAGACTCGGGGGAAAAAATCACCCTACATCACCGATGAACATTGGGCCAAGATCTCCAATGTCTGGGAAATGGAGGAGAGAAAACAGAGTCAATAGAATAAAATGAATCATGCTTATAATTCTGAAGACTTGTTTGGATATATGCAAGAGGCAGATTGATAACTTTTTTAGCTCTCTCACTAATTGTTTAATCTATATCAAATTATTTTATTATTTTTACCAGTATTTTTTTAGACTAAAGACATGGGGAAGGAGTATGCATTCATAGATACTTTCACCCACATATTTACAAAAAAAAAAAAACAAGAGTTGGAGTAGGGATAGAGCTAAAGCAATAAATGTTGGGATTAATCTTTATTTGATTTTAAAATATTGTTTTTGTAATTTTATTATAATTTTTATTATGACAATATAGGATAAATACCATGAGTTAGAGCTAGCACTGAGAAATTCCCAAGCTAGTGAAGACTCCAGCAGATTGAGCCCTCTGTTAGCAATAATATGAGTTTATGGTTGTAGGTCAATAGGGGGCCAAAAGGGGGAAGGACATTAGGAATGAGTTCCTTGACCAAAACCCAAAAAGTTACTGGTACATCTTCTTCCATCCCATCAACCCAAATAAATAGCTTTACTGAAAAGGTTAGTCATTTGAAGGGGATAATATTTCAAAGAAATCAAGAAATGTTGCAAAGGGATCAACAAATGTTGCAAAGGGATCAGGAAATTAGCAATTTGCACCGGCAACATGACTTGATAATGCAACATCTTCAGTTAAGCTCCTCTCCAAGTCAGATTCCTCCCCATTCTTGTGATGAAGTGGCAACGATGATGTAGATGGTAGTGATGATTCTTCATGACTTTATTATGTATGAATGTTATTTGTCTCATAATTAGTATTTTTAAATATCAATTATTTGATTGTGAACCTTTCAATTTTATATTTTTTTATTAATATTGTTCATTTATTTTGAACAGGGTTGGTGAGACCAACTAAACTGGTACAAATTAAAAATCCATGTCGGAGGAAAAAATAAATATTAAGTTTTGTGTTAGTTTAAGGGATTTTATTTCTTGTTATAAATGATCCTTTTTGTTTGTTGATTTGTTTGTTTGTTTGTTTTGATGTAGGAAAAGAAGAATAATGGAAGGAGAATAAAGTATTTGTCAAGGAAGAAAAAGATTGAGTTGGTGATGTTTGTGTACTTTCATTTTAATTGACTTGTTCAACGTCTCAACGAATGTTAGATATTTTTGGATATAATGACTTGTATGAATTTGATATGTTTCTTTTGACTTATTTGTATGGTTTATTTTGATAACTTTGGACTTGTATGATTGTAGATTTGGTATGGAATATTAATCAGATGTGTATCTTGTGAATAAAATATGATATATGTTGATGCAGTGATGATGAAGGGCCCCACCACACTGTCACGGTGGAGGTCAAAGTCAAGGTGGTCAACACATAGATGGTATAGGCCGGTCGGGCGAAGCATGCCCCGACTGGGGAAAAGGCGTCGATCAGTCGTCACCATCGACACGGGGAGCTATCAAACAACCAACGCTCAATGGAGAACGACATGCAGAAGCTGAGCTAAGTGGCTACCCCGCTCGGCCTGATAGAAGTTCTCGATAGTGGCATTGGAACTTTAGTCAAGTAGACACAAGGAGTATCGAGGTTCTTGCCGACCGGATGGGGCACTAGAGTGGCAAATAGCAGGCCGAGCGGCCAACCCGTTCGACCTAACGGTATAGTACATTGATATCCATCAACATCCTTTTGGGAGTTGGTGCCACCGACACCGGGCATGGACTGCCAAAAGATAGTATGGCGAAAGCTTCCACTATCACTTCATATATATGCTCGGTCCATTAAGGTATTGTGTCAGAGGCACTTTACTAACAAGTCTTTTCAGGGAAAGCTTTGAGAATCATGCACACCTTGGGCAGCATGTACATGTGCTGTGGAGCTTTATTTAAAGGGGGGTCTAAGCATCGGTGGAGGTAGGCGATATTCACTATTAGTGCTACAGTCTTCTTATTGATCCACTTTCTACTTCATCGTCGATGACTGACTTGAGCATCGGAAGGCCAATGCCGGGGACCCCTTCCCTGGCTTGGCACTGACGTAATCTGTGTTGCAAGTCCACACGGAGTCCATAGGAGGTTAGTGTGAGTGCCACATCCCCAGCTTGTCGTCTCTTCGACTTTCAGACAGGATCATATTTGGCGTCGTCTATGGGAACGTAGCCTGCATCCGAGCCGAGAAGATGCAGGACATTGGACGACTCACCACCATGACGCTCACCCAGGAGGAGCCTAAGATGCTCGTTTAAGCCCAAGCAGCAAAGATGATCGAGCAACAACAACAACAAGTGTTAGCCAATCAGCAAACGCCATAGCCTGCAACATCGGTGGTCGGAAAACGAGCAGGGTCGGAAGACCAAGCGGAGCAAATCTCCGTATGGGGGCAGAACGGAAGGTCGACCGGCACACAGGGTGAAGCACCACCCGCATCGATCCCCTTTCATCGTGCCCTGTTCCAAACCCCCTCGGAGATAGCCTAGGCGCATCAAGAGAGGGGATCATCTTCAGATGATGCTCCCGTGCAGGATGCATGAAAAGGCAAGGTGCCCCGAAGCAACGTGTGGCTCGAACAGATCAACCAGCAGTTCTCCGAGGAGATCGGAGATCTTACAAGACCCTCTGCCCAGATATTATATCCCGCTGGCGATCGGGACGTATAACGGATCGACTGATCCAGATGATCATCTGGATTGATTCAACAGCAAGGCCACGCTGCACCAGTATACAAACGGGGTGAAGTGCAGAGTCTTTCTCACTACACTCTCCGGATAGGCACAGCGCTGGTTCCAGAGACTGTCGGACGGCTTAATACGAAGCTTCAAAGACTTCCGAGTCTCATTCCAACATTATTTTCCCAGCAGCCGATGCTACCAAAAGATGAGCGTCAGCCTCTTTGCCCTAAAGCAAGGGCCCAAGGAAGCACTCCTAGCATACATCCAGCGTTTCAACCAAGTAGTCATGGACATCCCCTCGATCTCATCCGAGACAATGATGAACGCCTTCACTCAGGGCTTATCAAGGGAGATTTTTTTTTATCGTTCATCAGGAAGCCTCCCAGGGACTTCGATCACATGCTCAAGAAGGCCAACGAGTATATAAACGTGGAAGAAGCCCAAGCGACCAGAAGAAAAGAGGCATCGAATGAACCCTCGACACCGACCGAGTGTTGATCCTTAAGCAGCCATCAGCCGCCCAAGGGGCCAAGGGCCAAAGGAGCGCGGCCACACCAGGAGACCAGGGCACATGTTGTGCAGCATGTGGCATCTGGTCAACCGAAGGCTATAAAGAGCAAAATATGGACGTTGTTGTTTTGTTCGATCCACCAATCGGTGACCCACAACACGCGTGATTGTCATGGTCTAACACCAATCGTTAGCCAACTGACTCCGTGCGGATATCGTCGCTGATCTCCTTCTCCCGATTGGCGACAAAGGCATCGATCGACCAGGCGGCGAGAGAAAGAAAGAAGGGAGTCCGAGCACCATCACCAACATCAACGAAGGGATAACACTGATCCCTCCCGAGTCCCGGCCAAGCGAAATAGACCATCCACTTGGGAAGTAGAAAACAAGAATAACGCTTCTCAAGGAGAGATAGGCATGATCGTCGGAGAGTCGACCGGCGGTGACTCCAATAGGGCCAGGAAGTCATACGCTCCGCGGTTGGAGATCCACGCTGTGCGATGCAACAAGGAGAAGGTCAAAGGGCCCCAGATTAGCTTCGGTCCCAGCGACTTGGAGGGAGTGGAGATCCCTCACGATGACGTGCTGATCATCCGGGTAGTAATCGCTAACTACACAATTCACCGAACTTTTGTTGACACAGGGAGTTTGGTAAACATTATTTTCAAAAACATTCGATCAATTACAAATTGATCAAAGTGAGCTACTGCCCATGATGACCCCGTTGTACGGCTTCATAGGAAATGAGGTATTGTCGCTCGAACAGGCCCGACTGGTCATCTCACTCAGAGAGGGACCGCTAAGGAGAACCAGGACCACCAACTTCATCGTGGTGGACACGTCATCCGTCTACAATGTCATCCTGGGCTGACCGGCCCTCAACGAGTTTCGGGCGGTAGTATCTACTTACTGCCAAAAAATCAAGTTCCCAGTAGACGACCGAGTGGGCGAAGTCAAGGTCGATCAGTTGGTCGCTCGGCGATGCTACATCAAGATGGTCAAGTCCGAGGTGAAAAGTGCTCGGAAGAACCCACGCTTGGAGGTAAACGCGATTGAAAAACCCCCTACCTTAGTATCTAAAGAAAAGGAGGAGGTTCAGATCCACCCAGGCCGAGCGGAAGCAATAACCTTCATCGTCGCCGACCTGGAGGAGGAGAAGAAGGCAGAGTTGGTCGCCTTCCTTAAACAAAATCATGACGTGTTCGCCTGGTCGACCCACGAGCTTCTTGGTATCTCCCCGAGTATGGCTCAACACGAGCTTCATGTTCGACCAGACGCTCGGCCAGTGAAGCAGAGAAAAAGGGACTTCATTGCAGAGCAAAATGTGATCATTCGGGCGGAGATAGAGAAGCTACTAGAGGCCGGCGATATTAGGGAAGTTCAATTCTCGAGCTGGCTAGCCAATATTGTGTTAGTCTCCATGCCAGGCAATAAATGGTGGGTTTGCATCGACTTCCGTGATCTGAACAAGGTCTGCCCGAAGGAGTTCTATCCGCTGCCCAGGATAGACCAAATGGTGGACTCGACGGCGGGCTACGAGCTGATCTACATGCTCGATGCATATCAAGGGTACCACCAAGTGTCACTCACCCGGGAAGACCAGGAGAAGGTCAGCTTCATTACGGCTGACGGAACATACTACTACAACTTCATGCCATTCAGACTCAAGAATGTCGGAGCCACTTATCAGAGACTGATGAATAAGGTGTTCCGATGACAGATCGGTAGTAATATGAAGGTATACGTCGATGACATACTAATTAAATCCCTCCGAGCTGCTGACCTCTGCGCAGATATCTATGAGACCTACCGAACGCTGAGGACCTATGGAATAAAGCTGAACCCGAGCAAGTGTCTGTTCGGTGCGAAAAGTGGCCGCTTCCTGGGCTACATCGTCACCGAGCGGGGCATTGAAGCCAATCCGAGAAAGGTCAAAGCTTTGCAAGACATGCCGCCGCCTCGAAACTTGAAGGAAGCTCAGCGGTTGACTGGTCGGATCACGACACTGTCCATATTCATATCTAAATCGTCTGACCGGAGCCTGCCGTTCTTCAAGGTGCTTCGCCGAGCCACAAAATTCCAGTGGAACACCGAGTGGGATCGGGCATTGGATGAGCTGAAGCAATATCTGAACTCCTTACCTGTATTGGCCAAGCCGGTTATGGGTGAGCCACTTTGGATCTATTTATCATCCAATGAGCATGCGGTCGGGTCTGCTCTAGTTAGGCAGAACGACCAAGATCAGCAGCCTATATATTTTTTAAGTCGTATATTGAAGGATGTTGAATCTCGCTACACTGGTCTTGAAAAACTAGCGTATGCTTTGATTCTCGTCGCTCGGAGGCTTCATTCGTACTTCTAAGCACACACAATCAATTTTCTAACTAATAGCGCCCTAGGATGAGTCCTTCTCAACTCGGAAGCATCAGGAATGCTAATCAAATGGACAATCGAGATAAGCAAATTTGACATTCAATCAACCTCGAGCGGCAATCAAGGCTCAAGCCTTGGTGGATTTCGTCATAGAGGTCCAGAGTGTTGAGCCAGAGGCAACATGGAAGATATACATTGACGGCTCATCCACTTGGCAAGGCAGCGGAGTCAGCATACTACTTATCTCACCACGGGAAGATCAGATGCAGCTCTCCGTTCGGCTAGACTACCGAGCCACTAATAATGAAGCTGAATATGAAGCATTGATAGCCAGCCTGCAGGTAGCTCAGCATGTTGGAGCAGTCAAAGTCCTCATCCACTTGGACTCTCAGTTGGCTGCCCAGCAGCTATCCAGGATATTCGAGATAAGCAACTCTCGGCTAAGGCTCTATGCAGAGGCTTTCAAGAAGTTGAAGGCCAACTTCCAGGAGGTCATTATACAGAAGATCCCCCGATCATAGAACCAGGAGGCGGATGAGTTAGCGAAACTAGCCAGTTCGTTGATGGCGATCGTCATAGGGCAGCCGATCGAACAAATCTCGCTTGTGGCACATATCAACCGAATGAAAGGAATAACCTTCCCAAACGACTGGAGGACAACTTTGACAGAGTTTCTACATTTTGGAGCTACACCGGTCGATTCGAAAGAAGCCCTCTTGCTGAAGAAGAGGGCCAGGCATTTCACTTTGATCAGGGACCAGCTTTACAAGAGAGCCTTCTCCAGGCCCCTCCTCAAGTGTGTCAAATCGAAAGACGTCGAGTACATTCTATGGGAGGTGCACTAAGGTTCTTGCGAAGGTCATCCGAGCAGTCGTGAATTAGCCCGAAAGATACTTCTGGCTAGATATTTTTGGTCAACCCTCTAAAAGAATGTCGCTCGGATGGTAGCCACCTGCTTATCCTACCATAAGTATCACAACATACTGCACCAACCGACTGAGGAAATGAAGGCATCCACGGTATCATGCACGTTCAACCAATGGGGCATGGATATCGTTGGGGCATTCCCAATGGCGATCGGTCAGTGGAAGTTTCTACTCATCGCATTCTACTGCTTCTCTAAGTGGGTGAAAGCTAAGCCGTTGTTGGAATGTATACTAAAAGCCTAGCTTTTTATATAAACATTTATTTAGAAATAAGAATCACATTAGTCAAATATCTACATTTATGCTAAGTGTAGTTGTCCGTTTAATTTATATTATAGATAACATGGTGTGAGGAGACACACAAAAGTTCATGTTATCAATTTCTTATAAATTATAAACAGTTGCTCACAACCAAGATGGAATAGGGCAAACCATTTAAGTGGTTGTAGTGTAATTAGGTATTAGTTTATCTTGACTAATAAATTACATTAGTACACTATGAGTGTATTGAGCAGGATCATTTGAGATAGTATCTTTTTATACTGACTATATAAAAGAACAATACCTCTATTATTATGGAAATGTGTACTCTTAATCATGATATAATAACAAGAACATATACTTAATATTTATTTATTTAATTTATCAAAGGGTGTGATTTAGCTCGTTAAATCAATAGGCCCGATAAGTTGGGAAATGATATTATTTATATGCTGTGTTGTTGATTATAGAATGAAACTGTCTTAGTAATCTAGGTTGATGATGTCCCCTTGAGGAGCTCATAAGGATTGTCATGTAAACCTTGCAGGTGGACTTATTCCAACATGAATAAAGGTTAGAGGAGGATTGAAATCAAGCTAATAGATTCAATGAATCTAGTTTATTTAATGAGATTCTTATATTAAACACAGGGAGACTAACACACTCATGATAAGAAGGATCCCATATAGTAATATGGGATTGGTGCTGTAGCGCAATAATAACTCTTTAGTGGAATGAGATATTATTGATGAACTTGAGTTGGGTGTTCGGGGCGAACACGGAAAGCTCAAGCTCATCAGGAGACCAAAACCAATTCCTCCTCTCGGTCCATATTGTAGCCTCTTATTTATAAAGTCTTATATCCACAAAAAATCCAACTTCTTACCCACTTCTTGGTGGTCGGCCAAGCCTAGCTTGGATCCCAAGCTAGGGCCAGCCAAACCAAACCAAGTTGTGAGCCAAGTTGTGGCCGGCCCTAGCTTGGTGCCCAAGCAAGGGTGGCCAGCCACATATAGATTAAAAGAGATTTTAAGTTTTAAATCTTTCCTAATGTGGAAGTCATGGTTTTAAAAGAGAATTTTAAAAATTTTAAATCTTTCCTTTATAGCTTTATACAAAGGATTAAGAGAAAGGTTTGATATCTTTCCTTATTTGTAGTTAAAAGGAAGATTTTAATTTTTGATAAAACTTTCCTTTTTAGCAACCATCCACATGTTTTAAAAAAAGATTTTAATTTATATAATTTTCTTTTTAAAACCAACAAGGGATTTAAAGAAAGAAATTTTTTTAATTAAAATTTCTTACCGAAAACAAATAAGGAAGTTTTAATTTCATGTTTAAAACTTTCCTTGTTTGGAATTAAAGGGGTGGTCGGCCATGACAAGAAGAAAAGGAAGTTTTAATTTTTTTGTTTTAAAACTTTCCTTTTTAGTTATTAGAAAGGAATATAAGGAAGTTTTAATTATGTTTAAAACTTTCCTTATTTTCCAAGACCAAGGAATATAAAAGAGGAGGAGGGGGTGCCTCACCCAACAACACATCTTCTATTCCTCTCCTCTCTTCCTTGGTGGTGACCGACCCTTTGCTCTTCCTCTTCTCTTCATCTTTGTGGTCGGCTGCATCAAGATTTGAAGGTTAGATTGGTGGCCGGTTCATGCTTGGAGAAGAAGGAGAAGAAGGAGGCATTGTTTCCTAACATCCCTTGAAGCTTGGTTGGTGGCCGAACTTCATCATCTCTTGGAGAAAGTTGGTGGCCGAAACTTGGAAGGAAGAAGAAGGCTTGGGTGGATTCTCGTATTGGTAGATCATCGCCCACACGAAGTCCAAGATAAGAAGAAAAATACAATAGAAGATCAAGAGGTTTATAAGTTACAAGAGGTATAACTAGTTATTAGTTTCCGCATCATAACTAGTTCATCTTTTGTATAGATCTTGAAAAACCAAACACAAGAGGTTATCGGTTTTAATTATCATTTTTGTTATCGATATTCATTTGGATTTCATGTTTCGATAATGTGTTTGTATTGAGGTCTCTGTAGTTAAACCTAGTTTACTGTGAGAAGTTTAAATATCCGATTTCTTCAAAAGGCTTTGTCTAGGCAATGGTGGATGATCTCATACCCAAGAAGGCCTAGTGCCTCACCACGTTTGACCTGGAAGTCGATCCTTGAAATAGATATTTAATCAACTTCTGTATTATGGTTTAACTTAGGAAGATCACATCGGTTGAACTTGAAGTAAAAATGTTAAGTTTTGTTCATAATTCAAGTTTAACTTCTAAATGGAAATTTTGGATTAATAATATTAAGCACCGTTTGCAATCTAAATTTAACTTTAGTAAAACATATGGGTAGCTAGGATAGTTCTATGCTTGTATAAATTTTTATACAGGGGAACTAGGACGGTATTCCGAGTAGCAACCAACAGCGGCTTGCAAGAATCACCAAGCATATGGTCATCAAATTTGTTTGGCAAAACATCATTTGCCGGTTCGGCATCCCACGCTGACTCATATCTGACAATGGAAGGTAGTTCGTCGGTCAGAAGCTCAGAGAGTGGTGTGGGGGCCATGGTATCCAACAAGCCTTCACCTCTGTGGCCTACCCCAGAGCAACGGGCAAGCCGAAGTCACCAATCGGGAGATCCTCAGAGTTTTACACGCTCGGCTCAACCACGTTGGAGGCAGCTGGGTCGACAAGCTCCCGAGTGTGTTATGGGCCCTCCACATGATCTCGAAGGAGGCAACTAGCGTGACCGTCTTCCATTTGGTATACAGTGGAGAGGTAGTCGTCCCCGTGGAGGTCGGAGTAGAATCTGATCGGGTGCAGCTCTACGACGAAGGAAATGTCAAACGGAGGCTTATGGAGCTCGACTTGGTAGATGAAACGTGGGCAAAAGAAGTGGTTCGGCTAACGGCATATCGACAATGGATGAAACAGAACTACAATCGGAGAGTGATCCCGAGGTCCTTCCAGGTCAGGGATCTTGTCTGGAAGAAAGTGTAGTCGGTCGGCGATGTCACTAAGCTCGAGGCCCCATGGGCAAGGCCTTTCAAGGTCATGCAGAAGCTTTGTTCGGCCGCTTACTATCTAGAGGATGAAGAGGGAAGGCAGCTCGAGAGGCCATGGAGCGCGAATCATCTTCAACCCTACAGGGTTGGATGAGAGGTGCGCGAGTGAATACTATACTTTTTATATTTTTTGTATGTCTCTCAAATGCAGGGCAAAATTTAAATAAAAAGCGAAGGCCTCTTGAAGTGCATCTCCCTCATCGGTCGAGCGATGACCTTAAACCCGAGTTTACATAATGGTCGGGCGGCGACCTTAAACTCTTGTCTCCATCAACGGTCGAGCGGCAACCTTAAACTCTTGTCTCCATCAATAGTCGAGCGACGACCTTAAACTCTTTTCTCCATCAAGGGTCGAGCGACGACCTTAAACTCTTATCTCCATCAACGATCGAGCGACGACCATAAACTCTTGTCTCCATCAACGGTCGAGCAGCAACCTTAAAGTCTTGTCTCCATCAACAGTCGAGCGATGACCTTAAACTCTTGTCTCCATCAACGGTCGAGCAGCGACCTTAAACTCTTGTCTCCATCAACAGTCGAGCAGCGACCTTAAACGCGTGTCTCCATCAACGGTCAAGTGGCGACCTTAAACTCTTGTCTCCATCAACGATCGAGCGATGACCTTAAACACGTGTCTCCATCAACGGTCGAGCGGCGATCTTAAACTCTTCTCTCCATCAACAGATGAGCGGTGACCTTAAAATCTTGTCTCCATCAACGGTCGAGTGGCGACCTTAAACTCTTGTCTCCATCAACGATCGAGCGGCGACCTTAAATGCGTGTCTCATCAACGGTCGAGCGGCGACCTTAAACTCTTGTCTCCATCAATGGTCAAGTGACGACCTTAAACTCATATCACCATCAACGGTCGAGCGGCGACCATAAACGCATGTCTCCATTAACGATCGAGCGGTGACCTTAAACTCTTGTCTCCACCAACAGTCAAGCGGCGACCTTAAACCCCAGTGTTCACATAATCTTCCTCAGCGGTCGAGCAACGACCTTAAACCCTTGGCTCAGTAAGAGGACAAGCGTCGATGAATAGATGACCATGAACCTGGGCAACACAAAAGCTTGAAGTCGTCTAAGTATAGAGATCGTTCGACGCTATTCTTCAGGATGTTCCTAGAGCCGATTAGAGGTTCGCAAAATCCTAATGGAACTCTGAATAAAAAAGGGAATGGTCGGCTGGAGAGACTAATCACGGATGATTGTAGTGATGAGGCCACGAGTCTCGCAATGCTCAAAAGAGTCGAAAAAATATTCAAGGAGATAAAACTCGTCCGAACGGACGAGCATTCATTAAGACTTCAAAAAAAATTTAGAAATTTTACAGGGACTCTCAACCTCACTCAAGATAGTCCAAAATGTTGTTCGGCAGTGCTGCAGTGAGTTTATCCTAGCTAATGATGTTGCTGGTCAGATCTGCCGGCAGATGGCCACCCTCGCGAAGCTAGTCGATCGTCCCATTAATGGCTAGATCAAAAAGGCGTAGAGCCCGATCGGCGACCTTCTCATTGAAAGAATCCGAGCAGAGGTAATTCTTCTTCATGGCCTCAAAGCGACTCTGCTCGGCATCCTGTTAGGTCTTCAGGGCCACTTGGGAAGCCTCTAACTCATCCTTCGTGGTGGCCAGCGTAGTGTCCTTGGAGGTGAGTTGGCTGTGAAGGGTCGTTTCTTCGGTCGACCGGCTATTCTTCTCGATGATCAGGAAGTCCTCAGCTTCCTTAAATTTTTGGGCGAGGGCCCGGGCCTCCTTATTTTTCAGCTCGAGGTGTTCGATGGCACAATTTTTCCGCGTGTTGGCCGACTCAATTTTATTGTCAAAAGTGGTGACTTGCTTATTGAGCTGAGCCAGCATGGTGGTTTGCCCAGCACTCTTGTCCCACTCGACCTCGAGCAGTTTGTTGCTCTTCTTTAGGTCGGCCCGTAGTTTGGCCAACTCGGTGTCCGTTTGTTCTTGAGTGGCGGAGGATTGGCCACTCGACGCCTTTAGTTTCTTCACTTCCTCAGCCAAAAATGTGAACCTTTAGCACATGGCCAAGCTCTCCACCCAGTACTGCAAACAAAGCAAATATAAGCACCGAGTGAAAGTGAACTATGCAAAGGTAAAGGTAAAACTTACCCCAGAAGACATCTGGGTATAGTTGTCCGCGAGTGCCCCCGGAGGCATCACCGCCACACGGGCCCAGGTATCTTCCTATATTTTGGCAAGCGACCCTTGGATGATGATATGGTGCTCCAGAGCTCAGGACTCGGCACTGGATTCGTGCCATTCCTCGGTTGGCAGATGCAAAATCGTCATAATATGGCGTTGACTACTCGGGGCTGACTGGGCAGAAGTAGCCCTCCTGAACGACCGTGATGAAGAAGCCGGTCGGATGCCCGACTTCTTGGTCTTCGATTTTGGTGGAAGGAAGGCCACCGACAGCGTGCAGACTGTCCCCTGAGGCAGACCGGATAGGGAGGGCATCCGATCCGACGACTCAAGGGCAGTGGACTCTTGAACGGGAGTCGGGGTCGACGTCTCCACCCGTTCGGCGGACCACACCTCGGAAGTGGTGAAGCACGATGAAGGCTCCACCCAGCACCTCTTGCGCCTAATCAGTGGCTCAGCTGAGGAGGCTGAGCCCGAGGCCCCCTCAACTTCAACAACTGGCTGCCGTTCAGAAGGATGGGAGCCCCCGGTCGCTCCACCACTTGCCCGAGCAGGAGCCGCCTCGCTCTTGTCCTGCAGCTCATCTTGCGAGCCAACCAGCTGCAGGTCGCGGCTCCCCAGTTCTTCTACAGCCGCCGCGTTGATCGCGGCATCTGCGAGCTTCGCCTTGCCGGTCAAACATGCACGCAGCATGACTTCGGCTGCAAAAGAGGAAGAGAAATCAGTTAGAATCAAAAGAAGGATTGAAAAAAGTGGCATACCTAGGTTGGTCGGTAGCCTGGTGTGGATCGGACTCAAGCCAAAGATATGCAGGGTACCCTCCAGCAGTAACTTGTGGGTGTCGTATTTCTGACCGGCCAGCATTGAGGCTGCATTGAGGTAGTTCGATCGGCTCTTATATTTTTTCAGTGGAGGCGCCACTACAACAAAAATGTTAAAAGACAACACCCCAAAGACAACGGTTTTAAGAGAAACCATTGTAAATTTGCTCAAAGACAACGGTTTTTGACAAAACAGTTGTCTTTGAACTCCCGATTAAATATAAAAGACAACAGTTTTGTGAAAACTGTTGTCATTGAGCGACTTCCTTTTAAATCAACAACACTTTGTACAACGGTTTTCTAAACCATTGTCTTTAAGCGCTTTTTTAGGGGCTACGACAACAGTTTTTGATAAAACCATTGTCTTTGACTTTATTCGTTCGCCATTTGCTCCCTTTGTAATTTTGCTTTCCCTCTCTCCGAAAACCTTGTGGTGTCGTGTTTTCCCCCTTAGCATTCCCGAACCCTAATCTATTTTTCTTTCCCTCACCTCGTATGATCTCTTCATGTCATCTTGTGATTGTGCGACAAGAAGGGGTGGCGCCTCCACTAGTTCTCCCTCCACGATAGTGTGCTCTCCTACTCCAAGATCGCCCGCCGGATCTTACCGATCGTACCCTCGAGAAGTCGAGTGCGCCTCATTAGAAATTCCAATTCCATGTTCTTCTCCTCCTATTCTCGTGGCAGATGTGGCTGTTGGCAACCCCGGATACCTGTATGACTAGTACAACTCAAGGTACGCAAGAATATAAGGTATGTTGGATGTGCCTCCGCTAAAGTCCCCGCCGCCGCCCCCACCTCTGCCTTCCTCCTCCGACCCTTCGCCTGTGCCTTCAGTTTTTATCGCCATGTCGAGTGTTACCACCGAGCTTCAGGCTATTCGCGTTGCGCCTCCTCCGTTGTCGTGTCCCAGGACCTAGGAAAGATCCCTCTTCTCATCTTTCTTATGTGTTATTTGTTTGTTTTTCCGATCTATGTCTCTACAATCTCAAGATCCTCTTTCTGGCTTCCGCCAGTATTTTTTTAGGGAATCAATGAGGAGCCAATTCGGTGCTTGATCGTATCAGTTTTCACTCGAGCATATAATCTTCTCGATCGATCTGAGGCGCCACTTCGAGCTTCCAGTGAGTTGGGAAGTCTGGCTGCTTGGGAAGGCACACAAAAAAAACCCTCCAATGCATATTAGAGGACGACATTTTGTCAAAGAAAACCAAACCCACTCAGGCTTGGAAAAGGAAAGCCCCTGGCTCAGATATTTTTGGATAATAAAAATAGTGGAAGACCCGGGGAGTAAGGGGAATGTCGTGCAGGCGAAAAAAGAACCACCACCCCGCACAGCAGTCGAAAGAAGTTCGACACTAGTTGGTGGAGGGAGATGCGAAAATATTTACAAATGGAAGGGAAGAAGGGATGAATAGGGAACCGCAGATCTATTAGAGTGTATACTAAAAGCCTAGCTTTTTGTAAACATATATTTTGAAATAAAGAATCACATTGGTCAAATGTCTACATTTATATGCTAAGTGTAGTTGTTCAATTAATTTATATTGTAGAGAACATGGTGTGTGGTGTCACACACAGAAGATCATGTTATCAATTCCTTATAAATTATAAACAGTAGCTCACGACTAAGATAGATAGGAACAAACCATTGAAATAGTCGTAGTGTAATTTGGTATTAGTTTATCTTGACTATAAAATTACACTAATACACTCTGAATGCATTGAGCATGACCATTTAAGGTAGTTTCTTTTTATACTAACTGCATAAAAGAACAAGACGTTTGTTATTATGGAAGTGTGTGCTCTTAATCCTGATATAATAACAAGAGCCACTAATCATGTCTGCAATACATTGCAGGGGTTCTAGGAAATCCGATGACTATATAAGGGAGAGATAACCGTCTACATGACCAATGCTACGAAAGTGGCGGCTGTTACAGTAGGAGACGTTTACTTATCATTTGATAGGAATAGAAGTTTGATTTTGAGAAATTGTCTTTATGTACCAACTTTTAGAAAGAATTTAATTTCAGTTTCTAAACTATTTGTGGATGGATATTCTGTTTCTTTTGATGACAAAGTAGTTATCAAGAAGAATAGGGTTATTATCTGTTCTGGTACATTAGTAGGCAATTTATATACTCTAAATCTAATTTCTTCCACTAAGCAACAAATGAAAATTAATAACACATCTTCTAATTCTAATAAGAGAAAGGAACCTTCGAAAATGAATCAAATATATCTTTGGCATCTAAGGCTTGGTCATATTAACTTGAGTAGGATTCAAAGGCTAATAGCCGATGGACTCTTGGGTTCATTAGTGTTGGAAAACTTTCCAACTTGCGAATCTTGCTTGGAAGGTAAAGTGACCAAGAGACCTTTTAAGGCCAAGGGGTATAGAGCCAAAGATGTGTTGGAACTAGTTCATTCTGATTTGTGTGGTCCTATGTCTATCCAGGCAAGAGGTGGTTTCGAATATTTTGTCTCTTTTATAGATGACTATTCGAGATATGGATACATTTACTTGATATGCCGCAAGTCTGAATGCTTTGATAAGTTCAAAGAGTACAAGGCTGATGTGGAGAAACGTCATGGTAAAAGTATTAAGACACTATGGTCTGATCGTGGTGGCGAATAACTTTTTGGAGAGTTTAGGAATTACTTATCAGAGGTCGGGATTCAATCCCAATTGTCTGCACCTAAAACACCCCAACAGAATGTGGTGTGGCAGAACGAAGGAATATGACTCTTATGAAAATAGTTAGATCGATGATGAGTTATTCAGAATTACTAGATTCATTTTGGGGATATGCTTTAGAAATAGCAGTGTACATTCTAAATATGGTACCTTCTAAATCAGTACTCTCTACTTCCATGGAATTGTGGAATGGGCGTAAGCCTAGACTGAGTCATGTTCGGATATGGGGTAGTCCAGCACATGTGCTGAAGGGAGATACTGACAAGTTAGAATCACGTACAGAAGTTTGTCTATTTGTAGGATATCCTAAGGGAACGAAAGGTACTTTGTTTTATAATCCTAAAAATCAGAATATCATTGTTAGCACCAATGCTCGATTTTTAGAGGAAGATTATGTGTAAGGCTCCCTAAGCCCCAATTAGGGAGGTTATTAAATAAAGTAACAGAATGAGGCTTCATGGGCATAAACGGGAGGTTTAAATTACTGAATTTCTATAAAAAAAAAAAAAAGGGGGGGGATAGTGACGAGGTTAGAAGATGAATTGGCACAATAGGGTTAGAAGGATCAAAATGATAAGATTAAGAGGAATTAATTAGGGGTTAAAAAAAACTCAACTTACCTACGTTAACTTCAACTAGGAGAAACAAATATAGATTAAATGGTTATACCTACCTAAATTGACACTCATTAGGGAAACAATTAAGGGTACATTAGCCACCCTCACCTAAGTTAATAACCTAAGCTATTGCCAACTTAATAACCCTAGGTATAAAAGTCATAATCTCTGCATCACCCGGCACCCCACAACTCAACCCTCCGTCTCCTCACGCGCCGTCAACCCCTCGGCGGAGCTATTTCTTCGGCTGTGGAAGCTGAGGGCGGTGCTGGATTTGGAAGTCGATCGCCACCGTGAGGAGCAGGTCGGACGGGGGAAACGAGGACGCGCAGTGGAAGTCGCGGGGGTCTCGGGGAGGACAGGGAAGCGCAAGAGCAGGCAAGTGTATCTACCTGTGATAATCTGTGACCTGTAGGGTATAGAGGTGTGGAAACCTAAAGGAAGGTGAGGTGTTTGGTATGGACCTTCGACTGGATTTATTTTCTTGCAGGTGATTATGTTTGGTTTTCCTGGTAGATGCTTCGATTTGTTTCTGCTTGTAGAGATGTTCGAATGGTTTTCTTCTTGTTGAGGTTTTCGATCGATTTTCTTTGTATTTGTCGCCGATTGATGAGTTGTGTTTCAGTGTGAGGTCACGATTGAAGATATGGCTTGGTTAGCAAATGATTTCGGAAATTTTGGGCACTGGTGTTGATTTGTTTTAAGGGAATATGAATTTCCTCAGTATGCTCTTTTGGTGGAATTGTTTGATTGTAGATTCTCGTGGTGTTTGCTGGCCTGTGATCGGATTTGGGATGTTGATATTCCCCATGTCGTAGATGTTGTGAGTTTATGAACGCTAACTGTTTGTTAATATGTCCGGCCGAAAGGAATTTGGTGGATTAAGCTGTGTTTTGAGAGATCTGTGGAGTTCTGGTTCTGGTTTATGGTTCCTGTGAAATCTTGTTTCTTGTGAAGTATTTCGATGGGTTTTGGCGAACGATCGTTTATGCTTTAGTGCAAGATAGCTTCGGATAGGCTGTGGATGATTTACGCTGTGATGGGTTACATTTTTGGTTTAACTTTCCTGTAGTAGGTTGTGATGATCTACCCAGTAGTTGGGGTTTTGGATTGTTTCTTTTCGTGGTTTTGTCATGCTTTGCCGAAATGTAATCCTGTTCTTGGGTATTTTGAAATTTATACGAGAATTAATTGTTGTGTGGGTGGTTTGGATTATCATGCTCAGTTAATTGACTATAGCTTATGGCCAAGACGGGTTATTGCTCCATGAAGTATGGTTCTATTTATTTAATTGTGTAGAAGGTTATGTGCAGTTTATGTTTTCAACTGTGGATAGTATTGCAAGACTTGGTTCAAATGCTAGAATAGACTTAAATGCTTTCATAAATTTTCTTGTTGGTTACATCTTTTGTGATTTTCCTTTCTTGCTCACTGTGCATGATATTGGATACAGATGAATAAGGTAAATTGATATGTTGACAGTAATTGGATAAATTGAGGTATTGTTATATTTATATTATGGGTAGAATAAGTTTTATGTGGCTAGTTGGTTGAATATGTGCATATGTGGTAGCAGTACGGGATGGGTGACCCGGGATGAGCTCCGGGGAGGGCCCATCCAAACTTGACTGGTACTGGAATTTATGGTAGCTACGGCTAAATGACTGCATGTTCTCTAGGAGGTACCTCTAGGATCATGGGACTGGATTGACTGGCTCTAATTGTGGTTACCGGATATGCGATATATTCATCTTTATTAGCTATGTAGGAACTTTACTTACCGCATTTTCTTACTCTGTTATATAGCATTTAAAGACGTTCTTATTGTTAAGTTTCTATCTCCTCTACCTTATGGATGTCACGTTTTCTCACATGAGATTTCACTTGCTGGGCTGTAGACTCATGATGCCTACATTACAGGTGAGGATACGACTCCGGACTTGACAGAGGGTCTATGGACGGAGTAGGCGAGGAGGCGGGATGGACGCATGACGTTGTCCGGCTATTAGGAGTGCTGAGCCTATGTTCTTTAAAGGAAGAGTTTCTTTTTTTTGCTATGGTGATGTCTAAGGGTTCTTGTGGGGGTTGTTTTCTTTGTAATAATATGAGAGAGATGTTGCTTTTTTTACTTCCCATTAAATGGAATGTTTGACTTGGTATCATGTTCTCAGTATATGCTTAGTTTAGGGTGTGTCTAGCGAGTTGATGCTAAATATAAAAAAAAAAAAAAACGATGGGGGTTGGTTACATGATGTTTCATTATGTAATGAACCATAAGCTCATAAGTGAAATTGTTCTAGAAGAAATTAGAGAGGACATGTCTAGTCTAATACCAACAGTACCAGATGAAATATCACAAGAAACTACAACACGTATCACAAATGATACACAACCACAGACAGTGCCTCGTTGTAGTGGGAGGGTTGTGAGGCAACCTGAGAGATTCATGTTTTTGGGAGAGTCTTCGGACTTGATCCCTGGTGAACATGAACCTGATCCCAAGGCATATGACGAAGCACTCCAAGATAAAGATGCAGTATCTTGGCAAAGAGCAATGAACTCTGAAATAGAATCTATGTATTCTAATAAGGTCTGGAAGCTTGTAGAACCACCAAATGGTGTAAAAGTCGTTGGATGTAAGTGGATCTACAAAAAGAAAAGAGGGATAGATGGGAAGGTGGAAACCTTCTAAGCAAGGCTTGTTGCGAAGGGCTATACTCAGAAAGAGGGAATCGATTATGAGGAAATCTTTTCGCCAGTAGCTATGCTTAAGTCTATCCAGATATTCTTATCTATTACTACTCATATGGATTATGAGGTTTGGCAAATGGATGTCAAGACAGCTTTTCTTAACGGAAGTCTTGAAGAAAACATCCATATGAAGCAACCAGAGGGGTTCATTGAAAAAGACAAAGAGCATCTAGTGTGCAAGCTAAATCAGTCTATTTATGGACTGAAGCAAGCTTCAAGATCTTGGAACATCCGATTTAATGAAGTAATCCAGTCGTATGGATTTATTCAGTGTCCGGATGAGTCTTGTGTATACAAGAAGTGTGATGAAAACGTGGTGATATTTCTTGTATTATATGTAGATGACATTTTGTTAGTTGGAAACAATATCAAAGTGTTGTTGGAAGTAATGGTATGGTTGTCCAAGCAATTCAATATGAAGGACTTAGGAGAATGCGCACATATTTTTGGGATCAAAGTAATAAGGGATCGCAAGAAAAGGATGTTGTGCTTGTCCCAAGCTTCATATATCGATACAATCCTTGCTCGTTTTAGCATGCAAGACTCCAAGAAAGGTTTTCTACCTTTTAGGCATGGAGTAGCTTTATCTAAAGAGATGTCTCCGAAGACATCAAAGGAGATAGAGGACATGAAGACAGTTCCTTATGCTTCAGCTGTCGGAAGCCTAATGTACGCTATGCTGTGTACGAGGCCGGATTGTTAGGACCGATGATCACGGCTAGAGAGGGAGGTGTGAATAGCCGACCCCAAATCTTCGTGTTTCTTCCTACGATTAGGGTTAGCACAGCGGAAATAACTAAATAGAAACAAAACGAAGATGATCAAACCTTAGACGCAGCGATGTAACGAGGTTCGGAGATGATACTCCTACTCCTCGGCGTGTCCGTAAGGTGGACGAAGCCTATCAATCCGTCGGTGGATGAGTCCCCGGAGAACCGGCTAATATATACTCCTTGTGGGTGGAGAAACCTCGCCACAATAACTTGCAACAACAAGAAGGAGTACAAGAAATACAAGTAGAAAGACAAGAACAATGTACAAACACTAACTCACCTTCTCGTCGACTGCCTGTGAAGCAACAACTTCTCGGACAACAGCGGCAGCTTGGAAGCTCACACGAAGCTTACTCGGGAGCGCTCCAAAAAAGCTCAGATCGCACCCAGCAGCAACTTAGCCGAAGGAGAGGAAGAACAGCGACACTCCGCCCTGCAGCCCTCGACCCCTTTATATTACATGTGCCTGCGCAGAACCTGCAACGAAGACAGAACCTAGCCGTTGTTACTCACAGCGGCTAGATCCGCACCGATCAGGCTTCACCGATCGGTCCGGGCCTACTGATCGGTCGTGGGGACCGATCGGGCCTATCTTGATCGGTCCCATACAGTCGGCTTCACAGAGAGTTGCCCAACTCTGTGTGGAATCTGATCGGTCCCGGACCGATCCCACCTCAGTGGTAGCGTCCCGATCGGTCCGGGGCCGTCGGGCTCATCTTGATCGGTCCCGGGCCGTCGGTAAGCCCACGTAACCATGATCGCCTTCTTTGTTATCGATTGGTCACCGGCCGATCGGATACAACGATATCGATCGGTCTGCGGACCGATCGAGCAGAGGCTGGTTTTCGCAAGTCCGCCTTCCAAACCAATATCCGGTCAACCTCGACCTATTGGTATCTCATGCTTAGCATCGGTCACTCCCTTGACCTGCTAACTCACCACCAGTGTCGGTCAATCCCTTTGACCCACTTGGACTTTTCTCTTCGTGTCAGTATCCGGTCCTCCCTCGACCTACTTGACCTCTCGACACCAGATGTCCGATCACCCTCGATCCATCTGGATTTTCCCGGCTTCACTCACCGGGACTTTCACCTAGCTTCACTTACTAGGATTTTCACCGCTTTACTCACACTTTCTAAGCTCGACTTCACTCACCGGGACTTTCCCATTGCCTGGCTTCACTCATGGGACTTTTCCCACCGCTGGCTTCACTCACGGGACTTTCACTTTCACATCCGGTCCAGAGAACGAGCTACCGACCCGGTTCAGAGAGCGAGCTACCGATCCTCTCCGACTTCCATCCGGAGAGCAGGCTCCGAGCCTCTCGACCTCGGTCAGGAGAGCAGCTCTGAGCCCTCTCCGACTTCCATCCGGTCCAGAGACGAGCTCCAGGGCCCTCTCGACCTCGGTCAGGAGAACAGCTCACCGAGCCCTCTCCGACTTCCCATGCCAAGTTTCCATACTTGGACTTCTCCGTGCCAAGTCTCCATACTTGGATTTTTCCCGTGCCAAGCTCCCTGCTTGGACTTTTCCGAGTCAGGTCAACTCACCTCGGGTCAACCTTGACCAAGGTTACACTAACATTCTTCCATCAACATACAACTCTTCTGTTTTTGTCAAACATCAAAATACAACTCGAGTCAGGTCAACTCGAGTCGGGTCAACCAGGTCAACCTTGACCTAAGGTTGCACCAACAATCTCCCCCTTTTTGATGTTTGACAAAACCATAACATAACTTAGGTTTTCTAATGTTCTTCCTTGAACATTCTCCCCAAACCTACACTCTCCCCCTTTTTGACACACATCAAAAAGAGTGAATCAAGGTCAAGAGTTTCTTCCTAATGAAAGTCTCATACCTTTCATTGAAACTCTTAATTCCCTTGATACTAAGGTCAACAATTAACTTAGTGATAATCTCATATCACTCAAGTCTTTAGGAGTAAAAACTCCCCTGACTAATAGGTAAAAACTCCCCCCTAAAGGTCAAATCCCCCTTGACCATTGCACCAACAATGTCTTGGAGAGTTTCAACCCTTTAGAAAACCAAAACACCACTTCCACAGCTGTAATTTCAGACAAACAGTCGAAATTCAGCAAGTTAGCACGCCCTGATCGGTCACCGGACCGATCAGGATTCCTCTGGATCGGTCCAGTGACCGATCCACATAGACCTGGACCGATCAGGGATCCTCCTGATCGGTCCACAACTCTGATTTCTGATTTCTGAATTTTTCTTCTCCCGAAATTCAGAAACCTCTAAAAAATTATAGAAAATTCCAAAAATTGTAAAATTTTGAGGATACATTCCTCATAACATATACTATCATGAAAAATAGTTTTCTATGAAAATAAGTTCCATTTTCAAATCTTGATACAAAGTTCGAAAAGTTTTGAAATAGCTCAAAGTTTCAAAAACTTTGTATCAATTTGATCAATGATGAATGCTATCACTAGAAAAGCTTCATCAAGGTTTTTCAAATCAATTTTGAAATGATTTTAAACCCTTTAATTTAGGACCACAATATTAGGGCTAAATGTACATGACTTGTACATAAGCTTTCCCTATGATCCCCAATTAGAATTAGGCTCATCTAGGTACAAGAACTATGCACCTTGTTCCTAACTCATCATCCTAATATCTCACACACATCTAAGGTGTATCAAACACATCCAAGTCAATTTTGATGTGAGATATGGGTTTAGGTTATCTTAGGCTAAGGTCTCATGCATTTTCTAAACATTAATTTGATCTCCATATCAAATTGTGTTTTTAACCTTAAATCAATTTCATTGATAAAAAAAATGCAAGAAATGATGACATGGCATAAAATGATATCATACATAATAACATGTGCCAATGTTATGATGTCATGACATAAAGTATGAGACTTAAATAAAACATGACATATAAATAACCTAAGCATTATCATGACATTTTAAATGATCATAAAATAAATATGATGTCATGACATGGCATATGGCAAACAATATATGGCAAATAGCACATAAAGGTATAGCAAATACCTAATTCTAGCCTTAGTTGTCATTTTTGATAATTTTGACCATTTTGCCATAATTTCTATATTCCTAAGTGTAATAGACCTAAAATCATATCCTCAAGACTTTTAGATCACTATGTGCCAACTAGATTGATTCTAGAAAATTCCTCAAATGTGGTTGGCACATTCTAATCACCTTAGGAATAATATTCACTTTCATTTTCAAGGCTTGATTGCACCTTGAAAATTCCTAAAGTGCCACCTTTTGCCATGATTAGGTTAACTACCTATTCAAGTAAGGTTGGCACATCCTAACTCATCTAGCGTGATGAAATCACGCTCCTAGGAACCCAATACCTATTGGAGCTCATTGGGTTCACTAAGTATTCACTAGGGATGACTTCCCTAGCAACCCTCCTAATGACCCTCCTAGGCTTTGAAGCCTTGGTCATTTGGGACTCATCAAGATCAACTCTAGGGGTGACTCCCCTTGTGACCTTGGTGATGGTCTTCCTAGCCCTAGATTTTGTTCCATAATCGAATGGAACATTATGATAAGTGGGCTTGACCACTTGGGACTTAGGTTTGTGACCCAAACCTTTCTTGTCCTTGGACATTGGTTTTTGACCCTTAAACCCTAGAGTCAAATCCTTAAGAGCCTTTTCTAGAGAGTCAAGTCTTGACCTCAAGACTTGATTTTCTTTCTCTAATACCTCAAACTTTAATTTATCATTCTTCTTTGAGGTATTCCTAGGCATATGTCTAGATGATTTGGGATTTCTACCTAGATTTTCCTTAGCCTTAGATGGGTTAATTCTAGGGTTGACATTTCTAGTATTATCCTTATCTAGGTTAACATGTTTGGCTCCTAAGCTCATGTATTGGTTCCTAAGGTTATCATGCTTATCATTCTTGACAATAGCAATAAGGCTACTAGCATGCATCCTACTAGAATTGCAAGAATGTGCCTTAGAGATTACCTTAGGGTTTGCCCTAGCTCCCCCTATACATGTGCTCGATCTCTTGTCCTTGTGAGATTGCCTCCCCCTCGGACATTGACTCCTATAGTGTCCCCTTCGCTTGCATTGGAAGCACACCACGTGCTCCTTGCCCTTGCGTATCGGGACTCCGGCTTCCTTGATCTTTGGCGCCGGTGGAGTCTTCCTAACCCTCTTTAGACACTTACTCTTGTAATGTCCAAATTCCCTACACTCAAAGCATAATATATGCAATTTATTTGAAATTGAAATGCTTGAGTTACCTAGGTTTGAGGGTGGATGAGAGCTCTCTTCTTCATCCCTTCCGGAGGTAGACGCTTCTTCTTCTTGCTCCGAACTTGAAGAAGAACTCTTCTCCTCTTCTTCTTTAGATGTTGAGTGGCCCTCAACTTCTAAATCCATTCCTCCATGAAATGAACTCCTTGGCTCACTTGACTCCTCTTCATGGCTTGAAGTGGAGCTCTCCTCATGAAACTTGGCCAAGTTATTCCACAACTCCTTGGCGTTGTTGTAACCACCTATTCTACACAAAATGTCATTAGGTAAAGAAAATTCAATGATTTTCGTTACCTCATCATTGATGGTTGATTGGTGGATTTGCTCCTTGGTCCACTCCTTCTTCTCTAGGGTTTCTCCTTTCTTGTCCATCGGAGACTTGAAACCTAATTGAACACAACTCCAATTTTCAAGGTTAGTCATAAGAAAATACCTCATTCTTACCTTCCAATACGCGAAGTCGTAGAATGGTGGAAACGTGATGTCTTCTCCGAGTCGATCCATTCTCTAGCTTGTGCTCCCCCGGGTGTTAATCCGACGAAGAGAAACATCGCTCTGATACCACTTGTTAGGACCGATGATCACGGCTAGAGAGGGGGGTGTGAATAGCCGACCCCAAATCTTCGCGTTTCTTCCTACGATTAGGGTTAGCGCAGCGGAAATAACTAAATAGAAACGAAACGAAGATGATCAAACCTTAGACGCAGCGATGTAACGAGGTTCGGAGATGATACTCCTACTCCTCGGCGTGTCCGTAAGTTGGACGAAGCCTATCAATCCGTCGGTGGATGAGTCCCCGGAGAACCGGCTAATATATACTCCTTGTGGGTGGAGAAACCTCGCCACAATAACTTGCAACAACAAGAAGAAGTACAAGAAATACAAGTAGAAAGACAAGAACAATGTACAAACACTAACTCGCCTTCTCGTCGACTGCCTGTGAAGCAACAACTTCTCAGACAACAGCAGCAGCTGACCGTCGACTGGAAGCTCACACGAAGCTTCGGAGGAAGAAGAAGGAGAGGAAGAAGAGCGCACCCTGTAGCCCTCGACCTCTTTATATTACCTGTGCCTACGAAAACCTGCAACGAAGACAGAACCTAGCCGTTGTTACTCACAACGGCTAGATCCGGACCGATCAGTCCTGATCGGTCTAGGGCTGATCCGACGGTCGTGGGGACCGATCTTGATCGGTCCCACCGTCGAATGCTGAGAGTTGCCCAACTCTGTGGAATCGATCGGTCCTGGACCGATCCCACCTCGTGGTAGCGTCCTGATCGGTCCGGGACCGTCGGGATCTTGATCGGTCCGGGGCCGATCGAGCTCATCTTGATCGGTCCCGGGCCGTCGGTAAGCCTAACCATGATCGCCTTCTTTGTTATCCGATTGGTCGCACCGATCGGATACAACGTATCAGATCGATGCGGGCCGATCGAGCAATTTTGCCCAAACCAAGTTCCACGCCTTCCAACCAATATCCGGTCAACCTCGACCTATTGGTATCTCATGCTTAGCATCCGGTCACTCCTCGACTAAGACTCACCACCAAGTGTCCGGTCAATCCCTTTGACCCACTTGACTTTTCTCTTCGTGTCAGTATCCGGTCACCCTTGACCTACTGACCTCTCAACACCGGATGTCCGATCACCCTTGATCCATCCGGATTTTCCTGGCTTCACTCACGGGACTTTCACCTAGCTTCACTTACTAGGATTTTCACCGCTTTACTCACTTTGCCTAGCTTCACTCACCGGACTTTCCTATTGCCCGGCTTCACTCAGGACTTTTCCCGGCTTCACTCACGGGACTTTCACTTTCACATCCGGTCCGAGCGAGCTCACCGAGCCCTCTCGACCACGGTTGGAGAATGAGCTCCGAGCCCTCTCAGACTTCCATCCGGTCGAGCGAGCTCCGGCCCCTCGACCTCGGTCAGGAGAGCGAGCTGAGCCCTCTCCACTTCCATCCGGTAGAGCTCCGAGCCCTCTCGACCTCGGTCCGGAGAACGAGCCACCGAGCCCTCTCCGACTTCCATCCGGTCGAGCGAGCTCCGAGCCCTCTCGACCTCGGTCCGGAGAACGAGCTACCAGGCCCTCTCCGACTTCCATCCGGCCCGAGCAGGCTCCGAGCCCTCTCGACCTCGGTCAGGAGAACGAGCCAGAGCCCTCTTGACTTCCATCCGGTCGAGAACGAGCTCCCAGCCCTCTCGACCTCGGTCAGGAGAACGAGCCACCGAGCCCTCTCCGACTTATCGGTCCAGAGCACGAGCTCCCGAGCCCTCTCTGACCTGAACAACAAGCTACCGTCCAGTTTCCATACTTGGACTTCTCCGTTCCACGTGGACTTACATTGATCTGCCAAGCTCCCTACTTGGACTTTTCCGAGTCAGGTCAACTCACCTCGGGTCAACCAGGTCAACCAGGTCAACCTTGACCAAGGTTGCACTAACAATCTTCCATCAACATACAACTCATCTGTTTTCGTCAAACATCAAAATACAACTCGAGTCAGGTCAACTCGAGTCGGGTCAATCAGGTCAACCTTGACCTAAGGTTGCACCAACACGGATATCTGTTTTACCGTGGGCATGGTTAGCAGATATCAAAGAAACCCTGGATAAGGACATTGGACTGCTATAAAGCATATATTAAAGTACCTGAGAAGGACTAGAGATTATATGCTGGTTTACCAAGCAGATGATTTGCTCCCTGTGGGTTACACAGATTCTAACTTCCAATCAGATAGGGACAATAATAAGTCTACATCAAGCTATGTGTTTACTTTAGGAGGTGGAGCCATAGCATAGAGGAGTGTTAAGCAGAAATGCGTTTTAGACTCAACCATGGAAGCTGAGTATATGGCAGCCTCTGAGGCAGCCAAAGAAGCAGTGTGACTCAGGAACTTCTTGATGGACTTAGATGTGATTCCTGGTTTGCCCAAAATCATCACAATTTATTGTGACAATAGCGGTGCAGTAGCAAACTCGAAGGAACCACGAGCTTATAATGCGAGTAAACACGTAGAGCGCAAGTACCACATGTATGAGACATCGTAAAGCGAGGAGAAGTTGTTGTCGCCAAGATTGCATCAGCAGATAACCTGGCAGATCCTTTCACTAAGGTCCTTCTGGCGAAAGCTTTTGATCGGCATGTTGAAGGAATGAGAATCAGATGTATGGCAGCGTTTATGACAGCATAGTCTTTTAGTATAAGTGGGAGATTGTTAGAGTGTATACTAAAAGCCTAGCTTTTTATAAACATTTATTTTAAAATAAAGAATCGCATTGGTCAAATGTCTACATTTATATGCTAAGTGTAGTTGTTCAATTAATTTATATTGTAGAGAACATGGTGTGTGGTGTCACACACAGAAGATCATGTTATCAATTCCTTATAAATTATAAACAGTAACTCACGACTAAGATGGATAGGAACAAACCATTGGAATAATCATAGTGTAATTTGGTATTAGTTTATCTTGACTATAAAATTACACTAATACACTCTGAGTGTATTGAGCAGGACCATTTAAGGTAGTTTCTTTTTATACTAACTGCATAAAAGAACAAGCCGTTTGTTATTATGGAAGTGTGTGCTCTTAATCCTGATATAATAATAAGTGCATATATTTAGTATTTATTTCTTTAATTTATCAAAGGGTGTAATTTAGTTCGATAAATCAATAGCCCCGATAAGTTGGGAAATAATATTATTTATAGTATATGTTGTTGATTATAGAAGAAAACTGTGTCCTAGGAATCTAGGTTGATGATGTCCCCAAGAGGAGCTCATAAGGATTGTCATGTAAACCCTACAGGTGGACTTAGTCCGACATGATGATAAGGTTGAATGATACTACTCTTGGAGCTAGATATTAATTAAGTGAATTGTCAGTAACTCATTTAATTAGTGGGCATTCTATATCTTAAACACAGGGAGATTAACACACTCATCATAAGAAGGAGCCCATATAGTAATATGAGATTGATGCGGTAGTTCAATAATAACTCTTTAGTGGTATGAGTTATTATTGATGAACTCAAGTTGGGTGTTTGCGGCGAACACAGGAAGCTCATGTTGGACCCCGTGGTGTTTTGATGTGATCAACCAAGTTGGTTAGGTCTTGCTTTACGTTTGATCCCTGTGTTTGAGTGTGCGAGAGCTTAGGATCATAGGAAGTCGAGCGGAAGACGCAGCTAGCGAGAAGGGCGGCACGGGAAGGGAGCCGACGGGCTCGGTGCGTCCGAAGGACGAGAGAGTTGCAGAAAAGTACACCGGTAGGCGAGAAGAACGTGCGTGGCGTTCGAGGGACGTTAAGCCGGAGAGGAAGACTGCTAGAGGAGAAGGCCGGGAATTGGGTTCGGGTGAGCCCTATTCCGGTTGGCCGTAATCACCCAAAAGATCGGAGCGTCAGAAGTCAAGGCAAAGGAGAAAGTGGGCTGAAAACAAAGCTAAAGGCGCCTTAAACCAGTGTTGCAGGCGCCTCCACCTTGGAGGCGCCTCAAATAGCATTGGAGGTGCCTCCACCTTGGAGGTGCCTCAAACAGTATTGGAGGCGCCTCCACATTAGAGGCGCCTTCAAACTGGTTTGAGGCGCCTTCAAACTGGTTTGAGGCGCCTCAAACTGGTCAAAATAATCGTTTACGCTGCGGATAAAGTTTTATCCACTGACCGAGCTGGAGACACCTTGAATCTTGTTGGAGGCGCATTGGACCCTCGGGATAGACTTTTCAGGAGCTATATAAAGGCCCCTGGAGCTAGGAAATATTGAACAACTCAAGCAATCAACTATGTAGTCTTTCTTAGCAATAGTTCTAAGCTTCCAAAGTGTAAAAGGCTTCTCCGCCTTCAAAGAAGGAGATCTTTCTAGTGTGCGCTTTTCATCGCCCTGGATTAACAACCTTCTTGGTTGTAACCAGGTTAACTCCTGGTCTTCTCTGTCCTTCTGTTTAGTTTTATTGTTTTAATTTTATTATTATTGCTATTGCACTTTCGAGTTGAAAAATCTGAGGAGGGTAGTTTTAATTTATACAGGCAATTCACCCCCCTCTTGCCGGCCTCCGCTGAACCTACTATTGGTATTAGAGCAAGACCGCCTCAGAAGGACTAACCGCCAACTGAAGCACAACGATCAAGACGATGGCCGGAGCGAATATTCATCCCCCGAAGTTCGACAGAGACTTCGCGATGTGGAAACACCGGATGGAGGTATTTTTCAAGACAGAATTTGACATTTGCTTAATTATGAAATATGGCTATGCAGTTCCAAAAGATAAAGAAGAAAACACGTGGAGCAAGAAGGAGCAAGCCAATTTTGTCGCCAACGGAAAGGCAGAATTCCACCTGCTTAGCGTGCTGCCACCACAAGAGGTAAGTCGAATCGGAAGCTACGACTCCGTGAAAGACCTCTGGGAAAAATTCCTGGAGCTTCACGAAGGTACCTCGGAAGCTAAGCTAGCGAGGCGCGACATCCTCCGGACCCAATTAACGAACCTTCGGATGAACCAAGGCGAGAAGGTAGCGCAACTCCAAGCAAGGATCAAAGAGCAGATCACACAACTAACCAATCTTGGAGAAGAAGTAACGAACCGGGACTCAATCCGGTACGCGCTCAACGCCTTCCCCAGAACTCCAGAGTGGGCCTCCTTAGTATATACGTACTACATCTCTAAGGACTTCGAGATAAGTACTTTAGAAAATTGATTTTCTACCTTTGAACTTCACGAATCTCGGATTGCAGAGCCCATTAAAGTGGAGAAAGCAAGTCAGAACATTGCCTTAAAGGCAACAATAAACGGTTCTGACTCCAAAGCCTTGATCGACGAATCCAAAGCTGCATTAATGGTACGACGATTTAATAATTTTTTTAAATCTAACAAATTTAGATCGCAAAAGCATGAGCGAAAAAGAAGAACGGTTCGTTGCTACAACTGTAACGAAGAAGGGCACATCAAGGATGACTGCCCGAAATTAAAAAGCAAGCAGAAAGAAAAGGAAAAGGTCAAGTACAAGAAGGCAGAATTCTCCAAGCACAAGAACCTGAAGGCCACTTGGCCAGATTCGTCGTCTTCCGAATCAGATGTCGAAGTCTTCTCGGGAATAGCGCAATAGCTAACCATCAGATGGAAGAAGAATCAAGCTCAGAGATGAGCATAGATGAAGGGGGAGGAACATCAGAAGAGGAAAGCTGCAGTGAAGGGGGAGTCTCACCAAGTCAGGTAAGTAAGGTACGTAATCTAACCCCGACTCAGTCTTTGCGCTTTATTAAGTCTCTTTCTAAAGACTTATTCAAATTAGAAAAAGAAAATGTTGAATTGAAATTGAACCTAGCAAAAGCATGTCCACTAGAAATGTATGATAATCTAAAATTAGAAAATGATAGATTAAAATTTGAAATTGAGAAATTGAAAGATAATGATGCATGCTTAAATAAATTTTCAAAATCAAAATTAAGAATTTATGGAAAATTAAACTGGTATAAGAAAACATCAGGGCCAACTTAGAAGAATACCTAAAGGATATGTACCCCCTAAGTTTTTGACCAACCCTGTAGGAAGGAACCTTTATTAGGTTCCAAAATCTTTGCTAGTTTAAATTTTTCTTTTTAGTTAAAAGCTTACAGTGAGAAAATTAAACATTGAGTTTCTTTATGGAAGCTTTGTCTAAGGAAGTGGTTGTTGCTCAACCAAGAAGGCATAGTGCCTCGCCACAACCAGGAAGCCGAAATATCAAAATAAAAATATTTAATTAACTTTCTGATAAAAGCATTAAAATAAGAATTAACTAATGCTTTGACAAGTTTTTAAACATTTCCTTAGAAATTATTTTAAAAAAATTTCTAGAAAAGTGTCTCTTGATTGTTTTACTTAGAAATTTTTTTTTAAAAACTCTAAAAATTAATTTTGACTTAGAAATTATTTTGAAAAATTCAAAAAAAAAAAATTGACTTAGAAATTACTTTGAAAAATTTGAAAATTTCAGTTTACTTAGAATTTTTTTTAAAAAAAATAATGTCTCTTCTTATAACCCCGTTTTTGCTATGATCAAAGGGGGAGAGAGAAGTACAAGTTTTGGAGGAGAGAATTTTTTTAAAAATTAAAAATATTTTTGAAAAAATCTGGCTAACTCTTAATTTAGTAGTTGCAATTTTATTTATTACAAATTGATGCTTAACATGTTAGTTTAGTAATTTTCTTTTAAAATTACTTTTTTGTCTATTTTTAACCCTAACTTGAACTTGGGTTGATGCACATCAAAAAGAAGGAGATTGTTGGACCCCATGGTTGTTTGATGTGATCAACCAAGTTGGTTAGGTCCTGCTTTCCGTTTGATCCCTGTGTCTGAGTGTGCAGGAGATTAGAAGCATAGGAAGTCAAGCGGAAGACGCAGCTAGCGAGAAGAACGACATGGGAAGGGAGCCGACGGGCTTGGTGCGTCCGAAGGACGAGAGAGCTGCGGAAGAGTATACCGGTGGGCGAGAAGAACGTGCGTGGCGTTCGAGGGACGTTAAGCCGGAGAGGAAGACTGCTCGAGGAGAAGGCTGGGAATTGGGTTCGAGTGAGCCCTATTCCGGTTGGCCGTAATCACCCAAAAGATCGGAGCGTCGGAAGTCAAGGCAAATGAGAAAGTGGGCTGAAAACAAAGCTCAAGGCGTCTTAAACCAGTGCTGGAGGCGCCTCAAACAGCATTGGAGGCGCCTTCAAACTGGTTTGAGGCGCCTCAGACTGGTCAAAATGACCGTTTGCGCTGCGGATAAAGTTTTATCCGCTGACCAAGCTGGAGGCGCCTTGAATCTTGTTGGAGGCGCCTTGGACCCTCGGGATAGACTTTCCAGGAGCTATATTGAAAGTCTTTTTTAGCAATAGTTCTAAGCAATCAACTGTGTAGTCTTTCTTAGCAATAGTTCTAAGCTTCCAAAGTGTAAAAGGCTTCTCCGCCTTCAGAGAAGGAGATCTTTCTAGTGCGCGTTTTTCATCGTCCTGGATTAACAACCTTCTTGGTTGTAATTAGGTTAACTCCCGGTCTTCTCTGTCCTTCTGTTTAGCTTTATTGTTTTAATTTTATTATTATTGCTATTGCACTTTCGAGTTGAAAAATCCGAGGAGGGTAGTTTTAATTTGTGCAGACAATTCACCCCCCCTCTTGCCGGCCTCCGCTGAACCTACAGCTCAAGTTCATCAGGAGACCAAAACCAATTCCTCCTCTCGGTCCCTGTCGTAGCCCCTTAGTTATAAAGTCTTATACCCACCTAAACTCACCTTCTTACCCATCCCAAGGTGGTCGACCAAGCCAAGCTTTGAGCCCAAGCAAGGGTCGGCCAAGATAAGGCTTGGATGGGTTGAAGTGTGGCCGGCCTAGCTTGAACCCAAGCTTAGGTGGCTGGCCACAATAAAATTAAAAGGATTTTATTTTTTTAAATCTTTCCTTATGTGGAAGGCATGATTTAAAAAAGAGTTTTAAAATTAAATCTTTCCTTTTATAGTTTCTATAAAAGATTAAGAGAAAGGTTTGATATCTTTCCTTATTTGTAGATTGAAAGAAAGATTTTAATTTTGGAGAAAATTTTCCTTATTGTAATCATCCACATGTTTTAATAGAGAGATTTTAATTTATAAAAGTTTCCTTTTATAACCAACCATAAAGGGAATTTTTAAAGAGAAATTTTTATTTTAAAAATTTTCGGAAACAAATTAGGAAGTTTTAATTTTGTGTTTAAAACTTTCCTTGTTTGGAGGATTTGAGGTGGCCGGCCACATTAATAGAAGAAAAGGAAATTTTTTTATTAATTAAATTTTCCTTTCAATGGCAAGGAAATTAAGGAAGTTTTAATTAAAACTTTCCTTATTTGCCAAGACCAAGGAATATAAAAGAGAGGGTAGTGGTGCCTCACCTGATAATAATATATCTTCTATTATTCCTCTCTTCCTTGGTGGTGGCCGACCCTCATCTTCTTCCTCTCCTCCTTTTCTTCTTCTTTGGTGGCAGGCGACATCAACTCTCAAGGAGCTTGTTGGTGGCCGGACTTTGCTTGGAGAAGAAGTAGAGAAAGGAGGCTTTGTTTCTTAGCATCCCTTGGAGCTTGGTTAGTGCCCGAAGTTCTTCATCTCTAGGAGATTATTGGTGGCTGAAACTTGCAAGGAGAAGAAGGAGGCTTGGGTGGAGTCTTGTCTCGGTAGATCGTCACCACACGACGTACGAGATAAGAAGAGGAATACGATAGAATATCGTGAGGTTTATTAGCTACAAAGAAAGGTATAACTAGTTGTCTTGTTTCGCATCATACTAGTTTTCTTTGTATGGATTTTGAAATACCAAACACAAGAGGCTAACGTTTCTAGGTTTCAGATTTATGATTCGAATTTGTGTTTCTTTTGTTTTTCGATCTTGTGATTCGATTGTTCTTATTGGTTAAACCTAGGGTTACTATAAGGAGATTAAATATTGAATTTCATTGAAAGGCTTTATCTAGGAAGTAGTGGATGCTCTCATAACCAAAAAGGCCTAGTGCCTCGCCATGTTTAACCTGGAAGTTAATCTTTGAAATAAATATTTAATCAAATTTGTAACATAGGTGGATTTGGATTAATAATGTTAAGCATCATTTGCGATCCAAGTCTAAACCTTTAAGAATAGATAAATTGAATTTGGAACCAATAATGTTAAGTTCTGTTTGTGATTCCTAATTTAATTTCTAAAGAACACAATAGGTTGTTAGGAAAGGTTTAGGACTTGTACAAAATTTTTGTACAGGGAAACCGGTACGATATTCCGAGTAGCAACCAACAAGATCGGCGATAAACTGATCTCAAAAGAAAGTGATACAGCGGGGCGGCGGAGAATTTGGCCGATCGGAAGGAGTTGGAAGAAAGATTTGGTAATCAGGAGGAAACTCAAATGCAGCTGTCAAACTCTCAGTGTCACCGGCGTCAAACCGGGACTTGGTAGAAGTGTACCAGAGCCCCGGGATGCCGACGGGAGGCTGCGATGAACTTGCCATTGCAAAACAAGAAAGAAAGAGAAGAAATAGTGGCAGAATGGTCACCGGAGTACTGAGATGCTAAAAAACTCGAGAACAAGGAAGAACAGATACCAGAAGATGACAAAACAAGGGGAGAGGGGGAGAAAAGCTTGCTGGAAAGGCCGCCGAAGGAGCAAAGAAGAAGGATATCGCCGGAGCACAGGAGTGTGGTCGAAGAACGCGCGGACGAAATGCGCAAATGCGAAAACACGCACGGGCTTATTGTAAGGGAATAGGTTGCTTAAACACGCAAACGCGCAGCGGAAAAACCTATTTCCTCCAGAAGATCCATGCGAAGGGAAACAAAATCTTATACTAAGTTGGATCTAAAGACATGATAGAGTTATACCTTTGAAGCGTGCTTACGATCTCCCGACAGCTCGGATCATAGCACGATCAAGCGTTTGCGCCTCTACGGTATCCACATGAACAAGCCTTGCTTTCGTTTGTCTCACAAACTCAACAAGATGGAGAAGAACACACAAGGTTGTGCTAGCAACCTTCAAAGGTGTGTTCGGCCAATCAAGGAAAGGAGGAAGAAGAAGAAGCAAAGAGACATTTAACCTTCTCAAGTGATGAAAATCTTATGAAAAATATCATCCAAATGATATTTATAGCCATCCCATGGAATACTAAGAGTCTCCACCCTTTCATCTTCTAATCCAATGGCTCAAAATCAACCATTCAATCCAATGGTTGAATTTTGACCATTCAACTTCCTTAGTGAACTCAAGTTCACCCAATGAGTCTAACCCAATGATTCCCATGCAATTCGACTCAATCCAACAATTGGATCTATTTGAGTCTAACTCAATGAGTCTAATTCGGATTACACTTAATCCAATGAGTGGGTTCATTCGAGTCTAACTCAATGATTAATCCAAAAAGCCTAATCATCTCATGATTGGCTCTTAGGGCTAATTACTAACACTTATAAGTCGGGGGGTCGGTCGACCGGAGCCGTCCGATCTAGGTCGCGGAAACCCAGGCCAAGATCTCACCGTTGAATTTGAACCGCTAAACGTTACATCACAACGGATATCCACCTGTCATGTCAGACGTGCGGTGGCAGTGGGCAGGACACGTGGCTCATCGCCATGGGTTGGCATTTAATGACAGCATGGGAGCGCGCTCAGCCTTAATGCATAGAGATTTGCACGATTTCTCAGAAATATGGGTAACATAAGCCTGGCTCGTGCTCGCCCAAGAGAGTCCAAGAAAAGATTTTACAAGTACAAACCTTCGTTGTACTGATCGGATTGAGGGAGCATACCTACGGTCATACGACAAACTTCAACAGGCCGATCGGCAAGGAGCAGTCTTATCCCGATCAAAAGCCAAGCTGATGTCGAAGGTCGATCGGAAGAAAATCTACTCAGACAATTATCCAGTCAGTCGGACTTACAACCTCCTTGGACTAGACTTAAGGGGGAGGCTTGTGATGCAGTGATGATGAAGGGCCTCATCCCGCCACCACGATGGAGGTCAAAGTCAAGGCGGTCAACGCGTAGATGGTATAAGTCGGTCGGGCGAAGCATGCCCTGACCGAGGAGAAGGCTCCGATCCGTCGTCGCCTTCGACACGGGGAGTAATCAAACAACTGACGCTCAAGGGAGAACGGCATGCAGAAGCCGAGCCGAGCGGCCTTGCTCAGCCTGACAAAAGGTCTCGACAGTGGCAGTGGAACTTCGGTCAAGTAGACACAAAGGAGTATTGAGGTTCTTGCCAACCGGACGGGGCACCATAGCGACGAATAGTCGGCCAAGGGACCAACCTGTTCGGCCTATAGCGGTACAGTACATTGATATCCATCAACATCCTTTTGGGAGTTGGTGTCGCCGACACCGGGCATGGACTACCAAAAGATCGTACGACAGAAGCTTCCACTGTCACTTCATAGATATGTTCGGCTATTGTGTCAGGGACACTTTATTGACAAGTCTTTTCAAGTAAAGTTTTGAGAAGCGTGTTCATCTTGGGAAACATGCATGCGCGCTACCGAAGCTCTATATAAAGGGGGATCCAAGCATCGACAGAGGTAGGTGATATTCACTATTTGTGCTACAGTCTTCTTATTGCTCCGCTTTCCACTTTATCGTCGGTGACTGACTTGAGCATCGAAGGGCCAACGTCAGGACCCCTTCCCTGGCTCTGCACTGACGTAGTCTGTGTTGCAGGTTCGCGCGGAGTCCACAGAAGGTTAGCGTGAGTGCCACATCCCAGCATTCCGTCTCTTCGACTTTCGGATGAGATCATATGTTAAATAGGATGTCTATGTTATGAATAAGATATGATGTACATGTTAAATAGGATATGTTGTTAAATAAGATGTGTTGGATGTATATGTTAAGTAGGATGTGTTATAAATAGGTTTGTAAAAGAATTGAATTGGATTGAAATGGATTATATTTACATGACAAAATGTAAAAATGGTTAAATTTTGGTCAAATTTTTCTCATTTTGGGACGAATTTAGCGATGAAAAATTTGTCACTAAATTATCGTAAATTACTATGATATCGATGATTCTGCAACGAATCTTGTTTCGTCCCAGATTCTGCTTGCAGATTTAGCGATGGAATTATTATTCGTCGCCAAATTTGGGCATCCCACATTTGGTGATAAATCCATTTTCGTTGTCAAATCTATGACGAAAATAGGATTCATCATAAAAATTGGGATAAAATCATAATTTCATCCTAGATTTGCGTTTGGGAATTTTGTGACAAATTTGGCTAAAAAATAAAATTTGTCGCCAAATTTGGTATCAAATTTATATTTTTTTCATTGTAGAATTTGACAATGGTTTATTCAATGAAAAAAAATTCATTTCAAAATTCATCCCAAAATTTGTTGTCACTATTTTTTTTTTAATTTGTCGGAGATTTCACCCCAGATTGTCTATTTTTTTAATGATTTTTCAAACACTTTTAAAGATAAAATTTCCAAATATATATTCAAAAATATTTTATTTTGAACTTTTTTTAAAAAAAAAAAGTGTTTTCCTCCTAACCTGACCGTTACAATTAATTGATTTTGAATTCGGTTAAATTTTAAATTAAGTTACAATTAATTTTAAATTGAATAAATTATTTATGGACTAATTGAACTTAAATTGATTAATTTAATTATTAAAAATGGAATTAATTGTTATGAAGTTAAAATAATTATTGTCATATTTTTTTATTAATTAATTATTATTTTGATTAAAGTTAATTATTATTTTGATTAATATTATTTATGAATCAAATTAAGATGATTGATTTATTGAATTTTGGATTAATTGATTAATTAAATTAAGATTGATTAATTAATTATTAAATTTCATATTAATTAGGTTGATTACTTAATGTAGAATTACTATATCATTGAATTTCAGATTTAATTAGCTTTTATTATTAATTAGCTTTTATTATTAATTTAATTTTATTTTTATTTTTATTTCATTTTATTTTTATTTCATTTTATTTTTATTTTTTTAATTAGGTTTAATTTTAATTTCATTTAAATTTTATTAAATTTTAATTTTAATTTAAGTTTCTAATTTATGTTTTTAATTTATGTTTAATTTTAATTTTATGTTTTAAATTTAATTTATGTTTAATTTTAATTTTATGTTTTTAATTTAATTTAAGTTTTAAATTTACATTTAATTTTAATTTTATGTTTTTAATTTTAAGTTTGTAATCTACGTTTAATTTTAATTTTAAGTTTTTAATTTACATTTTTTAAATTTTACATTTTGTATTCATCTCAACCAGTTTAATTTTTCAATCAATATAATTCTATAGTTTTGTGAGATGAGTTAAGTTATTTTTCTGGGGTTATTTTAACTTGTGTTAGATTCAAATATAGCTTTAAGCCCACCAAGTAATCTTCCATGAATAAACTTTAAGACTGTGGTGAGTCACTTGTATATCATTAAAGTAATCATATGCCTTAGACAAAAATTTTCAACTAGTCTTGCCCAAAGAACTTAGTACTTAACCTTGTTCTTAATAAGTTAGAGCTATCCCTAATTTATCTAGTCTTAGATACTCAAGTGGGTAGGTTATGTTTTTGAGGTATCAACTAGTTTTAGCTTCCTTCTGAATCATATACCCTTTGTTTTGTGTTTAATTAATGAATTCCAGTTTAAGGTACATAATATTGATTTTGTCCTACTTGTTTGATTAGGTAAGCCTTGGAACTCATGCTTTGATTTGTTTCTTATTTTGACTGACAAGTGATATAAAGGATTTATTGGTTGAGTTAGATTTGTATCCAAGTCCAAATTTATTGTAGACAACTTTAGATCCAAGTATCATATCTAAGTACTTGGATCTTGCAGTGAACTTTTCCAAAAGTCCTCTGAATTTCTCAACTTCACATTTTAAGATGGAATTCTCTTCCTCAAGTTTTGCAACTTGAGTTTGAGTTTCCATATTGAACTTGTACAGTTGAAGAATTTAAGTTAAGTTGTTCCTTAAGGTCTTGGTTTTCTTTATGAAGCAATTTAACTTGTACTTCTGATTTTGTTAATTTTTTGTTTAAGCACGCAATGACTTTAAAAAATTTTATAGTTAATTTAAATTTTACCTCGTTAGAACCTTTTGAATTGGATAGAGATCCGTGGCTTGACTCATACTCAGACTCATATTCTTGATCTAATTCATTTTTTGACTCGAGTTCGGTTGCCATCAGCACCAGGTAGTTTGCTTGCTTCAGTTCTTCAGTGTTTGATTCTTCTGAAGATGACTCATCCTAGGTGGCTTTAAGTGTCTTTTTTTCTTCTTGTCTTCTTAGACTTGTCTTTTTTCAGATTAGGACACTCGTGCTTGAAATGGGCCTTCTTGTTGTATCCATAACAAGTGATGTTCACCTTTGTGTTGTTGGATGTTGACTTGATCATTTTTGTAGGTTCTTCTTGGTGAAGTCTTTCTTCCTTCTAGTGAATATTTTTCTTACCATGTTCACTAGTTGTTCCTCCTCATCTGATTCTGAATCGAACTCATCTTCTGGTTCAAGTTTGGTTTAGGTTTTTGGTTTAACTTCCTTGCTAGAACCTACAAGAAAAGTTATACCTTTCTCAATTTATTTTGAGTTAGTCTATTCATGCAACTCTAATTCACAAAAATAATTCGCTAACTTCAACTTTGAAAGATTTATTGAAACTTTATAGGAATCTACTATAGATGCTCAAAGTGTATTTCGAAAAAATGAGTTTAAGGCATACCTTATAACATCTCTATTTTCTTGTTGATGGTCGATCAAGTGGAGTCTGTTAAGGATGTCTTTGATCCTCGCATGTAGTTAGCTTACAGTTTCTCGTTCCTCCATTTTGATGTTAAGTAAATTATTAAGTAATAATCCCATTTAGTTACCTTGGTGTCATTTGTGACTTCGTATAGCTCGATCAATTTATCCCAAAGCTCTTTTGAATTGTTGAAGGGTTATACCCAGTTTAGTTCCTCCTTCATCAGTCCACATTAGAGGGTATTTAATGCCTTCGAGTCAAGTTGAGTCTTCTTCTTCATTTTAGGGTTCCATTTTTCCGAATCAATGATCTCGCCAGAGTCATCTTTTGGGAGTGAGTATCATCATTTAACGCTGAACCACTGGTCGATGTCAATCTTCAAATAAACCTTCATTCTCATCTTCTAGTATAGAAAATCATTCCCATTGAAGAGTAGGGGTGAGTGGTATTGTATCTCTCATTTTGGGTTATTTATAAGTAATTGACCAAAAATAATTAGAAAAAAAATAAAAAAAATACTTTGCTCAAGTTTGTGGTTGCACAAAAATTGAGCGCCCCTGTTTTGATACCACTTGTATGATTGTTTGTGTATGAGAGGGGGGAATCATGTGTAATTTTAAAACTTCTCTTTTTTCGATTTTAAAAGACTTGTTGAAAATCAAGTACGAAGCAAAAAAATAAAACAAAATAAGAACAACACATAATTAGTTACTTGGTTCACAGTCCAGTGACTAATATTCCAAGGCTCACGCTCCCTTGGGAAGTTTTTGATGAGAAATCCACTAAAACTCTCCTCCAATAAAACTTCAAACAAAGATATCGAATATACAAATGAAAAAAGTGTAACAATCTACACTTTCTTATGCAAGACTAATAGTAAATAACACTAAAATTTATGTCGACACTTGTAGCTTGATGCAGTCATCATTCTTGCTAAGAAGCTTTTTCGAGCATCAATCTGGTGTAGTAGGGTCACAACACAAAAGTTCCAAGGAGACGGTGCAGTAAAATGATTAAAGAAATGAGAGAGAATTGATGTTCTTAAGCTATGATCAACGAGTTCTTTTATAGGGCATTGAGGGCACCTCGGTTCATCCAGGATGCCTCCATACATGTTGTTCTAATTTGAGAATTTAGGCACTTATCCTTTTGGGGGCACCTTCACTGATCTTGGGCGCCTCCAGTGCTTCAGACAAAGGCGCCTCGAGTAATCTGAGACGTCTCCAGCGCTAAAGTTCTATCCTTGCATCTTATATGCTCTCGAGCACCCCCAATCATCTAAGGTGCCTCCAATGCTTCTCTTCAGAGCGCCCTCCTTCATTTGAGGCGTCTAGCGTATGGTTTATCCCAACTTTACTTTTTATTTCAAGCTTCTACAAAATATATTAGTCCAAATAACAAAACTACTTGAAAAAAAAGAGTTAGCACAAATATATAAATTGTTAATTAGATCCTATCTAACCAAGACCAGGATCCAGTCTTGGTCTCAACTTAGATTTTTAAGTTAGATCTAAGTTAGACCAGCACCTATAGTTCCACTGAGACTCATCCTCATTGGATCTCTCTTTTCTAGTTGTTTACCTAACTTACCATTTACAGAATTACTTTACTTGACGTTTGATCTTCTAGCCCTCCAAGTCTTCCTACTAGATGTCTCATCTAGACTTTAGCTAGTTATCTGGTCCTACTGACCCAACTAGGGCTTTAAATAAACTGAATGTTCATGAACAAATTTGGTGTTCGGCTTGGTAAGAGCTTATTTATATTTGTTCAATATACACAAGATCAATTAAATAAACAACCTTGAATAACTTGTTAAACTAAACAAATAATCTTGAACACATATGTATTCATCTCGTTAATGTTCGTGAATATCATTCATGAATAATGTTCATGAACTATATTGACTAATAAAACTTTTATTAATATGCTAAATAAATAAATAAAAATTCTAAAATGAACAAACAAGTTTAAATTATCATGTTTAATGATCAGTCTAACAAGCAAAAGTTTCAAACAATCAAACAAATTTGAATTGAGAGCTTGATAACATTGAAACAAATCAATCTTAAGTTAAGCTTCAATTGAGAGATCAATAACATCTAAATAAACCAAGATCAAGCCTAGGTTGAACTAAGCTCAAGCTCATAAAAAATAAATCAAGCCAAGTTTTAACAATCATTTTAAAAGCTTAGTTCATTTTAGGATCAGCTTGGCTATGTTCGGCTACCTCATCAAACAAGATTAAGCACCCCAAAGATTGGCTCGGCTTGACTTGTTTACAGCCCAAGATCTAACTGGATTTTTTGTCAAATATCTAGTCCTTTCTAACTTATCTAGGCTTCCTGCCAGTTATCTAGTACTTTCGACCTAACTGGACTTTAGCCTAGTATCTGGTCCTCTAGACTCGTCAAGTCTCTTAGCCTACACACTTAGTCAGCACATTAAATTATAACATGACTTAATTTTGAACCTTGGACAATATCAAAATATATGTTCGATTCTGGAGTTCCCTACACCAACAGTCTGCGCCTCACCTCTCTCAACAAGTTGAGACGTCTATGCAATCCTAGCAGTCATTTCATCCTATTTATATAAAAAAAAATATTCATATTAGATATTTATTAAAAAAGTTAATCATTGTTAATGGTAAAAGATATTCAAGTTTATATTCTTATGGCTAACCCAGGATACTTACAATCTCTCCCTTTTTATGTGTATCAACCCGAGTTAAGGTTAGGGCAAACAAACAAGAAAAATAATTTATAAATTACAATTAAGTACAATTAATTAAAAATATTAAATATTGTAATTAAGAACAATTAATAACTTTGCAATATCACCCTTAACTTAACCCTCATAATTTCTCCCCTTTTGATCACGTTAAAAGAATAGGGAAAATGAAAAATAGTAGAAGAAAAATTGATAAAATTTTCTAAGGGATGTTCACAAATGATCTAAGGTTTTTTATTTTTACCAAAATTATTTTTTCAAAGAAAATGATTTTTAAAAGTAAAACCTCAGATTATAAAAAATAATTAAAAAATTATTTTTAATTTTTTAAAAATACTGAAATATAATCAATCTTATCTTAAAAAATTCATGAGAAAATTATTTTTCTTTTAGTTAGAAAATATTTTCTTTATAGACATGGGTGTTTTGTAAAATAAATATTTAAAAATAGATTTTTGCTTAAAAAGTCTTGATAATTTGCCTGAACATTTAAAATCTAACACTTATTTTTTGCAAAATCAATTTTTTCAAAATTAATCTCCAAATATTTTTAAATTTAAATATTAGATTTTTGTTTAAAAAATCATTAAAAGATTATTTAACAGTAAAAAAATCTCAAAATTTTTTCTATCAATAGATAATATAATTTTTTATTACTAAAAAATTTATGTTGATAGAAAATAAAATAGAAGATGTATGAACAATTAATTTATCCAACGTTTTTAAAAATTTAACTAAATTAATTTCAAGCATGCACATAAAATTAATTTTAATAGGCTAGAACATATTTTGGAATCCAAAATAAATTATTATCTACTATATGAATTAAATATTTTCAAGGGATATTATCTCTTGAAATTTTTACAATTTAGCCTCTATGATTTCTCAAGTATCAATTTGGTCCTCCATAATTCCTAAAATTACTTTCTGAGGCATATAAATCTAAACATACAACATCTTTTTCTGATTTTAATTTTTATATTCATTCATTTAATTTTGTATTTTCAACCTTAAGTTTATCATGATTTTCTAGTAGGCATGCATAATTTTTCTTTGCATTTATATATTTGGTCCTAGTTTTACAGAGTGATCTACTTAGTATTTTAATAACATCATACAATTGGTCGGAAGGTAAGAGTCGTACCTCACTTGTCGTGTCAAACTCATAGGTGGATGCTCCCCCTTCAATGATGTTCTCCATTGAGGTGTTTTCGTCATCTGATTCTTAGTGACTGACCATTAGTGCTAACCCATCGTATTCTTCTTTCTCGGACTCAGTTGACGACGATTTGCTCCATGTCGCTTTAAGGTTCTTGTGCTTAGACTTTCTTGACGTTTTTTCCTTTTCTTTTTAAGCTTCGATAATTGTCCTTAATATGCCCTTCTTCTTGGTAGTTGTAGCACCTTACTTTTTTTTTACTCTGAAGTAGCTTTGCTGTCTGTTTCTTATCAAAGTTGTTAGATTTAAAAAATTTTGAAAATTTTCTTGCCATAAATGTTTCTTCTTCTTCGTCGAGGGAAGACTCCGAATCTGATTCAATCTTTTTGGCTTTGAGTGCTAGATTCTGTTTTAGTTATTTTTCTCTTTTGAGTTCTATACATTGAGATTCATGAAGTTCTAAAGTTGAAAACAAACTTTTTAAAGTACTTACCTCGAGGTCCTTGGAAATATAGTAAGAGTTTACTATTGACGTCCATTCTAGTGTTCTCGGAAATACATTTAGAGTATACCTTAGTGAATCTCGATTTATTACCATTTCTCCATGGTTGTTGAGTTTGGTGATTAGTTTCTTGATCTGTGTGTGCAGTTGAGCCACCTTTTCTCCCTCTTCCATGCATCCAGAGGTTAGTTAGTCAAATTTGGAGCAGTTCTTGTCTTTCTAGTTTTGCCTTGGAGGTTCCTTCATGAAACTCCAGGAACTTCTCCAAAGTTTTTTGGCAGAGTTGTAGGCATCGATTCGGTTGACTTCTCGAGATGGTGGAATGCTTAGCAGATGAAATTCTACCTTACCATTTTCCAGAAAGCCAATCTGCTTCTTCTTGTTCATTAGTGCTCTACTTTTCTTCTCTGTTCTCATCCCTAGATGCTTCAAAATCATATTTAATTGTTAGAAGAATATCAAAGTTAGTTTTGAAGAATATCTCTATTCGACACTTCCAAAGCGTGAACTCCCCCTCGAACTTAGTGGGTGAATGTTTCATCCTATCATCTTCTTGTTGGTTTAGTCGGCGGCTAGTCCTTTTAAGGCGGTTGGCTGTGATACCACTTGTTGGAACGGTTGGTTAGAAGAGAGTGAATAACCTATAAAGAAAAGTTACAACTTCTCCTTCTTTTTAAATAGCAGAGACACACACTAAATAATTAACAAAAATAACATGCAAAAGAATAGTAAGTGACTCAGAATTTTATTTGGTTTACAACCGAGAAGGTTGTTAATCCAAAACAATAAAAGTAATAAAAAAAACTCCTTCGATAGAGGTCGGAGGCGGAGAAGCCCCTTACAGCAATTGGAGGCTAAAAATGAAGTATAGAAAATGAATACTAAGTCTATTTTAGAACTCCTAGCTCTAAGGCGTTATTTATAGCATTTTGGTCGAAGTGGTCGTTTATTGAAGTGGCATTGGAGGCGCCTCCAATGACATCTTGGTTGCCTCTAATGAGTTGTAATCCCATCTATGTCACAACAACTCCCTCCAGTCAACTAAGGCAACTTTGGTCTCTTCCATGGTAATTCGCCCAAACTCAACTCCAATCTTCTCCTCGAGCAGATTTCCTCCCCGGCTTCTCATCCCTCTGATACGTCGCGCGTGTCCTTCTCTCTCCACCGATGTACTCTTCTGTAACTCCTCATCTCTTAGATGTACCAAACCTATCGACTCTCTTCTCGTGATATCCTTCTCGCTCACTGTATCCTCCGCTAGACTTTTTGTATTTATAAGTCTCTGCACATTCAGACACAAGACATCAAATACACAATGCATAACTTAGCTCAGTTGATCACACCAAAACTAACCGGCGTACTTACAACTAGTTCTTTTAATTTCTCACGTGATTTTATTATATCTTTAATTCTTCTAATAATATTCATCACAGTATTGAAAATATTATCGAAAAAATATCTTAACATACATCACATCTAAATTATGTCGAATGAATAAATACTTCCAATATGTCAGCTTCTAGAAAATGTTATATATATATCAGAACTAGGCTGAGATATTGATAGGAATCCATAGTTGTTTATTTGGTCAATGATTTTTTTTCACCTGACTTTTGTTAGCGGAAGTTTTATAACTATAACATTCTTTATGAAATTTTTCTTTTTTTGTTTGAAAGGGTATTCAACTAGTTAAAATTTGCAGTGACCATCAAACCAAGATACATTCCCACTGCAAGATAATGAAAATGTATCAGACTCTGTCATATAATGTGAGCATGCTAATTTACCCATCGTGCTCTATCTTAACAACATTAAGTATGCTAAAAAATCACTAATCATCCATAATAAGGTAACATACAATGTAAAATTAGTTTTACTTGCAACATCATAAGTCTCCAACCCTACATTCCATAATTCATTCAGCTTAGCAATCACAGGTTGCAAGAAAACATGTATATTCTCTTTCAGATTCGTTGGACCTCGTTTAAGTACAATAAGGAACATGAATTTGTCTTTCAAGTACGTCGATGGCGATAAGTTGTAAGGTGTTAATATAACTAGATAAAATGAATATTACTATCCCGACTAACTAAATAGTTGAAATTCATCTACAAAAAGTCTCAGTCTCGCATTACGTGGTTCTATTACTGATCCTGTCCGAGAGCGAGTAAACATAAGCTGGGTAAACGGCGCTCACGTTGACTGGATGTCGACCGCAGATGACGTGAACCTCTGACGAGCTGAGCCTGCAACCACAAGTCGTTAGTGTCGAGCCAGGGAGGGGCTCCCCGGCGATGGTCCTCCGACGCTCAAGTCAATCACTGGTAGTAGGAGAATGAAGAATGAACTAGAGAAGAAAGGAGCAGCATAACTGTAGCTACAGTGATCAAAAGCATGCCTCTGTCGAAATTTGGGGATCCTTATATAGGGCTCCCGAGAGGCACGTGCACGCTTCCCAAGGCTTACACGCTTCTCAAAGCATACCTGGAAAGGATGTGTCGGAAAAGCGTGTCTGACACCATACCTTAACAGCCCGAGCATATCCCTGACGTGACAGTTGAAGCTTCCAACGTACAATTCTCTGTCTGACCATGCCGTCAACCACGCCGCCAGTCAATGACACTGATCCCTAGGAAGATATTACCAACTGCTCTCTTTGTCTGTTATTGGACCGAGTGGGAGAGCCGCTCGGCCAGTCGACCGTCCGGGCGATGCAACGGTCGGGCCAAGCGTCCGCTCAGTCGATGAGCTGCTGTCGGCTACACCCCGTCGGGCGAAGGAGTCCTGCCTGTCGAGTCAAGGCTGCATCTACTGTTTGGCTGAGCGGGATGGCCGCTCGGCCTTCATACCTCCCTGATTGAGCTTCATGAGTGTCGGAAGCTCGGTGTCTGACCGAGCTGTCGAAGTGTCAAACCGGCTACTCTTCTTGCTGACCATGGAGGTAGTTCGCCCGATCGGATAGCCGCCTAACGTTGACCACTTTGACCAACTGTCGGACGGGCCCTACCTTACCACCGGATCAATTACAAAGGAGGTAAATGTTGTATCAAAATATTTCCATGCAAGGGATTATAAGGATGACACATTATCCTCCTTCGTGCACATGCTCATGATGTCACCTCATGTGGTTTGCTATAGTAGCAGATACATACAAGAGTTGAAGTCTAGCAGTTGACGAGAAGTAACACATAACTTTCTACACAATCTTTTTCTTCTTCCCTAATATGCGACTATCATGCTTATAACGAGGGTGAGTACAAATTATGTATTCAATCAGTTTATTATCTTCATTCTAAAATATCATATAGTTGTTTATGCAACAATCAATTTTCTCTGCAGATAATCCTAAACGCTTCATCAATTTCTTTGTACTGTAGAAGCTATCAATCATTAGGTGATCAACATGGAGCAACTTTAACATCAATTAACAAATATCATCGTAACATAGTTATAAGAAGTGATGTTCTACCTTGATGTTTAATAATCTTACAGTATCTGATAGCTGGGAATGACTAGATGGAATATCTACCCACACTTCTCTTTCATTAGTCTTTAACATGTCATACAATTACTGAACTTTAGGTGTTGATATTTCATCTATATTGGAATGATCTACTACATTCACCGCGTTGTGAATTATTAATTGCATTGCAATCTTATTAAATGATAATTCCCCTATAGCAGTTGTGTTAAATGATAACTGAAGTTCCAATTGGATGAGACAAATAAGGCTCTTCATACCAGTTATAGTAATTTGGAATAAAAATATTTCTACATATATATACTTTTATGATATCTTCATCACGTAAAGTTTTATTTCTATATTTACAATGATTACACGGACAACATAACTCGATACTATTTACATATTCTGGATGACTCTTAGCAAAGTTTACAAACTCTTCAACTCTAGCAAAATATTCATCTTGGATAAATATATTTTCTAATATGTTATACATCCAAGTTTTATTCATGTATATTGTATCCTAATGAGAATAAAATTTTCAACATGACCAACACAAGTACACAACTTAGCAATTAAGTAATAATTTGTGTAACAATTATCTCAACTGATCATGATCTAACTTATCTATATTAATCATCTATAATAATTATGGAATAATTTATATAAGTTAGGGGCAAAAATATCACATTGCTATGTAAAAAAACTAATAAAAATAATCTCAAAAGAAGAATAACTAATGTAAGCATATTATTAAGCATACATCCACTAATACAAGAGAGATACTATAAACATGATTTCATATATTAACTAAGCATGTTACAAACCCATAAAGAATAAGCATATAAGAAGTTTCTCAGTCAAAGGAATCAAAAATTTCTAAATAGTCTTTGTCGAACTAGAATTTAGACTCTAAACCCTACAACTACCCAAACTAGGTTAAACTCTTAATATATAGTATTTAGGATTTATCCTAAACCTTACAACTAAGGTCGCGGCTTAGGCCTCACTACTAGGGAAGATTTGGCCAACTAAGCTAGCGGCTGCGAGCTCATGGCCAACCAAGTTCGTTGCCAAGGCAGATCTGGCCTGCCAAGCTATTGGTCGCGAGGTCATGATCGGCCAAGCTTGCAGCCATGAGAGCTCACGACATTAAAAACGAGAGGAGAGGGAAAGGAGAGGAGCATACCAAGATCGAGTAGGAGAGGATGCTAGTGATTGGAGAGAACACCGGAGATCGAAGAGGGCAAGACACTAGAGATATTGCCGGAGAGATCGGGAACGCGAGATCGAGTATGCATGATCCCGAAATTAGTGATGAAAATTTATTCTATCACTATATAGAAACGGAATTTAAATTTCGTCTCTAATATTTAAATGTCATTGTGTAATTAATGATGAAAATTTAATACTGTCACTAAATAGAGACTGAATTAATTTCCATTTTTTATTTAGCTATGAATATTATTTTTTCGTCACTACTAATTCCAGATTAACTATGTTTTTTTATTATTAATGACTGTTTTGGTGATGAAATTATAATTTCATCTCTAAATAAAGATAGAATTATAAGTTCATCTCTATTTTAGAGATGAAAATTTAATGTAGTCTCTAATTAAAGACAGAAATATAATTTCATTGATAATATAAAGTTTCCATCTCTAATTCTGTGGCTAATGACTACTTTTTGTTTTAGCCGTGATCATGTACTCTTGTTCTTTAAAATTATTGTTGGAAAGTAGAAAGAGTTTCCACATCATTTGTGTTTTGGTGATTATGGAATGGACTAACTCTTTGATATAATCTGTTGTCGAGTGTTTCGGGTCGGCCTTACCTTAATAACGTCACCATTACAATATATAGAGAGCAAAGAGGTTATCAGAATTCTCAAAGATCATACATTTTTCCTCATTATTGAAGAGCACAATCTTTCTGTAACTAACGCTATTCTTACTGTTGTCTTACATCCGAACTCGATCTTAAATCTGGCTGATTGGACTTGACTCGAATGTGACTCGGGCTGACTCGAATCGAGCTCAGTCATGAATCAGCTAACTTAATCCAAGTTCATTGATCAAATCCTAGGTTGGTTGAGTTGAACTCAAATGAGTTGATCCAATTGGATTTGAGTTCGTTTTAAGTCGAACTAATCGAGATATGCTTTAACTGAGTATGCGACCTACCACGTTGCCCCTACTATCTTCGCCACGTCAGTTTGTTTTCGTGTGTTTTATTCTTGCGTAAGTGTAAGTGGCAACGTATACCAATTGGCCCAATTTGTGGATAATAATCTAGAAAAAATAATATTTAAAAAAATGGAATTAATTTTGTCATGAATGAAACCCTGGAATGGCCAGGAAATCAACGCGCACACATGCATCTCATCTCTCCGTTCAACTGGGCTCGCTCGAAGTCTTCATTCAGCTCGGTCTCCTAGTTTTCCCATATAACTTTGTATTGTATTGTGTTTTCCTTTACTCTGTTTTGTGACCGAGGTTTATGGAATTCAAAAGAGTTGAAAAAATTTCTAGCCACTATGAAGGGAAGATTTTGTTGAATATGTATGAGTAGAGAAGAGGTGGGAGAGGATAGAAATTTTATTGTGAATGAGATTTTAGTTTTATATTGAAGTTTTAAAGTATGTTGGTTAGTTTATATTGATTTCCATCAGTGCTTGGTGGAAATCACGATCAGTCGTTGTATCCTGAGAAACAGAAGATCCTAGTACTCCTCGAAACATAGTCGGATGTGGGGCGAATCTGTTTCAAGGAAACTGCGACTCTCGCAGGCCTCGGTCCGTTACTCGCTCTATTCTACTGGTCCCGTTCGGTGACAAAGCTCGGCCGGCCATTTGCTCGGTCTCTACGTCCGCTCGGAATCTTCACCCGACCAGTCTCTTTGCTCCTCGTCCTATCAGCTCGCCCAGTCGGTCACTGTCCGCTTGACCAACCCCTCTGACAGCCCGGCCTGTCTGCCCAACCTGTTTGTCTGCTTCGGCCGACCTCTCGCTCAGCCAATCTGCTCGATCACTCGACTCTACATCCCGATCAGCCGCTCTACCCGCTTTGTCAATACTATGCAGATTACTGTAAATTGAATTTAATTTGAGTATTTAAATTTAGCTAATACTCCGTATATCTTCGATAATAAATTGTTTATTTCGTGCAACAGATTTGAGGTTTTGGGTCTAAGATTAATAGTAAAATTTTAAACTTATTTTTTTTATTTTAAAATTTGTGAGCAATTATTAATGATATAAAAAAGAAATTGATAATGTAGAACCATGTAATAATTGATCCGGTGATAAGGGTCCACCCCTCATAGGGTCATGGCCACGGTGGAAGTTAAAGTCTAGGCGATAGATGTCCATGTGTCGTTGGTCGATCGGACAACTCACTCGCCCGACCGGGACAAAGAAGTACCGATCAGATATCACCACAGCTTGGCCAGGCACCGAACTTTCGATGCTCAAAACAAGACATACGTTGAGCGACCAGCTCATTCGGACTTACATCGAACCTTGGAACAGATGAAAAAGGATCACAGCATGACAACGGAGCTCTGACAGTGGAATGTTGGCCAAGCGGCCACTTCGCTCGACCAAAGGGCTAGACCACCCGAATGGCTAGGGTCTGGCCGAACGGATGTCCTGCTCAGCCCACTAACAGGCAAAAGGAGGATCAATCGATATCCTCGTGGGAACTCGCGCCACTAATAGACGGCATGGTTGGCGGCATGGACAATAGAGGATCGTACGATGGAAGTTTTCACTGTCATGTCAGAGATATGCTCAGGTCATTAAGGTATGATGTCAGGGATGCTTTCCTGATATGTCTTTTCAAGGTAAGCTTTGAGAAGCGTGTGCGCCTCGAGGAGCGTGCACGCGAGCCTTCGGAGTCCTATATAAAGAGCCCCAACTTTCAACGGAGGTATGCATATTTTACTATAGCTACTGTTACTCTGCATCATTGATTCCTCGCTTATACATTGTCGAAGACTGACTTGAGCATCGGAAGGTCATCGTCGGGGAACCCCTTCCTGACTCGGTACTGATACTGCTATGGTTATACTTGAGAATCGGAAGGTCATCGTCAGGGAACTCCTTCCTGACTCGGTACTGATACTGCTATGGTTGCAGGTCTCTAACTCAGAGTTCATCAACAGTCAACAAAAACGTCACGCCCCCCAACATCCATAGCATCGACTCTCGAACAAGAATGAGTGATATCAGAAAAAAAAATTAGAAATAAATTCATTCTTTCATTTACAAACCTCTAAATCAAACGCCACCTTAAAAAAAAACACACCTAAAACTCATCCACACGATCACCCAATTTGAACCATAATTACGATCCAAACGGTGGCCTCTCCGCGTTCTGATGTCTGGTTCGTAAATACGTAATAGTCAAGTAAGTGGCGCCACTATAATTTCGTTGACAGTTGCAACGAATAATAATTTCCAACTTCTTAAGAGATGGAAGCAATGATTTTCATAAATATCTTTCTTATAAACACTTAGATTAGATGATCCTGTCTGGAAGCTGAGAAAACGAACCTGCCGGTGTGACGTGTCTGGAAGGTTGACCGCATCCTCATGACCCGGGGGGTGAGCTGTCCGCTGCGTTGACCAGATCGTCAGAAGTCCTCCTCCGGTCAACTGTACCTGTATCCAGCGACCGGGTTCCCCCGATCTCTGGTACCTCGGTGCTCGAGGCGAATCCCACAGACATATAAGTAACCGCATAATAACATGATAATAATAAAATAAGTATGAAATGAATGCAATGACGTACTCTGGCCCAGGGGGGCGCCCTCGGATGGATGGATGAGCTGGTCGGATACAGATCGAGTCGTCGCGGCTCTACCGGATGGATGTATCATCATAGCAGTAATACAAATAGCAAAGAATCACGGCTCGATGGCCGGAAAACACAACGGATGCACAGAAACACCGCTGAGGGCCGGATCTACGACAAAAGCAGCGGAGACAACAAATGTACAACCATCGGAGCCGACTGTCAGGACGCCGGAGTCTGCTGTAGGACTACCGGAAGAGGCGGTAGAGGCTGGGACAGGAGACAACGGCCGCTGTACAGTGGTAAACGCGGAAAGAGGCGGCGGCAGCCGCTGCAGACGGCGGCCGGCGCTGGAGGAGGCGACTGCTGGCCACTGTGGTGGTCGCAGGCGGCGGCTCCGGCCACTAGAGGCAGCAACGATGGCTACATGAGGCGACAGCTGTGCTCCGATGCGCTGCCGGTGTGTAAAAGAGAGACGAGGACGAAGAGAGCACGAGGTTCGGCTGCTGGCCGTCGCGAGGGATGCGGTCTGTTCGTGGAGGTTTGTCGGCGAGGAAGGAGAAGTCGACGGCGGCGGCGTGGAGGATGGGGTGCTGGTCGTGGCTTTCGCGCGATCACGGCGGCGGAAAAACCCCTCTCCTATTCCTCCCCGGCGATGGCGGACACGCACCAAAGGAGCTCCCTCCTGTGCACAGCGGCGACCTCCCCCCTGCTCCCCGTGAACCGTGCTCCCCCTTATCCTCAAAACCCTTAGCAAGTCCCATGACAATAATGCCCTTCGTCTTCCTTATTATCACACTTCCAGCCCTCCTCATATATACGTATCATTAGATATATCGAATCCTTTCACTTTTTATATTCTCTTCAGCATCAATTATGATTTTGTTAAATTTAATTTGCTTTTAAATTTTGATGTCTGTTTCCAATCCGTAGCTGTCGACCGTGGAAACGGGCCAGCGAATCACTCGCGTGTCCACCTAAACTAAACCTAAAAAAACCAACCCTGAATTTGACTTTCGTTTTATTTTATCAATCTATTATGACGTGCATTATCCTTAATATATTTTTTAAAAAAATAAAAATAATACGAAGCAAGCAAACTGAAACGTACAAGATTTTCACACGTATTTTGTTTTAGAAAATATTATATAAAAATAAAACCGACATGAAACACGGTGTTTATTAATTAAAGAAAACGAGAGTACGCAAAGTAAATAGACAGATCACGCATATGAACCAAACTACCCAAATGACGGCGCTGTTTAATCTGTTAGAACAAAATAGATCGGATCCACACTCGCAACGCGACTCCATCGAGAGAGTCAATCAAACCGCGTGAAGCAACACGATTGCGAATTTGATCCTTTTTCTTAACGTCTATTTCACTTTAGGGCTTCAAATTTCAGTAACGTGTTAAAGAGACCTCCGAAATTGTTAACTTATGAGGTGTTGAATTGAAGTATCTAAAGTTTAAGGGGCTTGATTGATAATGTCGGAGGAAAACATGCTATGCTTGAGTTGCAAGCAATCGCCATCGATGGCTTCGACTCACGCCAACAAAAAGCTTAATGTAGAAGTCGTCGAAATACTCGTTTGACTTCAACACACAGAAGCAAACTCGAAGTTGCACCTGCTCAGTTCCTTACACTTGTTGTTTTTATCCGCGTCCACCGCGCGCGAAGCTTCTCGCGTTTGCGTCGAGAATTAACACTGGTTCAATTAATTTTCACAACTATAAAAAGTACATTGATCGGCGGTGGATTACCAAGACGTCTCAGCATTATATTCGTTGGTCGGACCGAGAACAACATCCGGAATCTTCTGGTTTAGTAATTCATGGTGAACATGGGCTCGCTGAAGCGATCGAGAGGTCAGGAAGAGGTAGAAGGCGCGGAGCTGCTGCTGTTGCTCTCCTTGTCCTGCGGCCCGAAGACTCCAGCGTCGTCGAAAGCTAAGGCGAAGGCGGCGGAGGAAGGCGAGTTCAAGTGCAAGACGTGTAGTCGGCGGTTCGTGACGTTTCAGGCGCTGGGCGGGCACCGGACGAGCCACAAGCGGCCGAGGGTGGAGCGGCCGGCGGCGGGGAAGGAGAGTGGTACTGGCTCGCACCGGTGCGGCGTCTGCGGGGTGGAGTTCGCGCTGGGACAGGCGTTGGGCGGCCATATGAGGAGGCACAGAGTCCTGGCGGCGGCGGCGGCGGACGTGGAGGAGCGGCCGGTGGCCGGCGAGTTTGGACGCGGCGACGAGGTGAAGAAGTCAAACGTGTGCTGTATCGAGTTCGATAAGTTGGCGGGGCGTAGCAGCTCTCAGTGTCAGCTTCTGCCGCTGTTCGTATAGCAGTACTGCAGATTGAGGGGATCCGTCGTGGTTGCAGATTTATTTCGAGAACAGATTCTTTTCATTTGTTTGGTTGATTTATAAATATTACACCGTTAGCTATAGATTTCATGTACATACTGGGATTTTGATTTATATATAATAGATTTTCTGAAACGTTTCTTCAGCTCTGAATTTTTTTGCTTTGTTCATCGCTCTCAATGCCACGACACGACGTGCATGTGGCACTTGCCCTTGCCCTTGCCCACGCCGCACATCGAGGACAACACGATCGTTGCCTTCGCCCCTCGGCCCTCGCTGATGCAGGACGGCTGATGATCGTGACGCGTTTACGGAGCGAGTGAGCACATTAATTGCCACCTGCAAAACCGACACTCTCATCTGCGTACACGGATTATTATCGTTTGGGCCCACGGGTCTCTGTCCCTTTACGAGGAAAAAAAGAAATATGACCCACCGGGACCATCAATCACACTCATTGTCTGTAATTCCCACGTCCCAACGGATCATCAAAATTCGGGATAAATTTTACCTTACCTGCACAAGCAATGTCCTAACCTCTCATAATGAGATGATGAAATTCATTATTTAAATGTGAGTTTCATCGTCCCAGTATGAAAAGTTAGGACACTACCTGTATAAACAGAATCGAATTAATCAAAATTCGGAGTTAGAACTGCATGGGAGAGAAAAATACAAGGATGGATAACTGGTCGAGGAGTTCTCGTATTGCACTTGCAGTTTACTCAATTTTTATTTTATGTTTTTTACTTTCATGAGCTGTTGCAGTTAATTTATATAAAAATATTGCTGTCCCTCTTGCATAAGCCGTGATGTATCTCTCTTCTAGAAGTAGAGAGCAACTTTGGACGAGCTGTTCGATGTGACAATTTTATCATTTTGGTGCCAATTGACTTAATTTTTATATTCCAACGGATTAACATAAGTCTACATTGATATTTATTTCAATAGATCGTATGATGAATTCCCAGTGGTATTTCTAAAGAACAGATATTTTAATGTTTGTTTTTTCAAAACGAATCTTTTTAGAAGAAAATCCAGGAATTGTGAGAAATACAGAAAAAGGAAGGACAATATCGGTAAATTTCTAATCATATGTTATGTTGCTTAGCTATATCATTATTACAAATGATAAAATCTTTAAATCTCAAGATATAAAATTCTGATAGATATATTTATGATTATTTTTTTCTAAAAAAAAAACCTAGAAGAACGAGAAAAAACAATTGATGTTTTTTAGAAATAATGTTCAGATCGCACTCCATAGGGAATTCTGCAGTGACCACTGCCCGCACGACACATCGAAGCATTGTTGGGTAGTCTGATATAGTGATCACTAAACTAAAAATAAAATGGTAATTCTTGTTGGCCAGAATCTGATCAGATAGAATTTTTTATCCTCTAATTAGAATACATGCATGTACATGTATGTAATTAATGTACACATATGATATTACTAAAATACCCATGTGTACACTTACATGTATTGATTCTAACTGGCCAGATTCTGACCATTTAATATTACCCAAAATAAAAAGTATTTTAACGATGAAAATAATTCATCATAAATTAGCAACACAATTTACAAGAAAAAAAGTAACAGTTGATAATCAGTAACAAAAAAATTTACAACAAAAATAAATTTATCCCAAAAGCTACAATAAAATTATTTCTTCTCTAAAAAAAATTTGTCACAACAATTCACTGTAAATTGGTGACTGATATGTTTGATTTCTTGTATTTGGTCAAATTTGATAACAAATTTAGAATTCATCAATAAATTTAGAATTCGTCATTAAATTTAAATAAATATAAGGGATCAGACGGATTTGGATGGATTGCGGACGGCTAAATTTTACAATGAATTCTAAATTCAATGTCAATTTGACGATAAATTTTAAATTTGTTATCAATTTAGCGATAAATTTAAGATTAATTATAAATTTGACGACAAATTCTAAAATTATAGGAATAGGATGGAAAAAAATAACCTTGTATGAATTCGTAAATGCATATGCCCTTTAGAGAAACAGAAAAAATGAAAAATAATTTTTTTCCTTACAAAACAAATAAGTGAATTTGCCGCGGTAGAAAATTTTATATAATTTTTATTTCCATTCTACCAAATAAACAGATGCTTCTTCAATTAAATGGATGAATAAGAGAACGAATAATTAAATTTTATAAAAAAAATATCCTATTTTCTCTGAGTTATGATTACAACCAAAGGATACTAAAATTTATTAATCAATAAGAGTATTGGATTTATTATTTTTTTAATCTTGTTTTTTTTTTTGTTTGTCATTTTATCTAACCAACTTCTATATAATAATTCAAAATCACGAAAGTATTTAGTTTTTTAAAATGTTTTTATGAAAAAAAATAATTAGCATTAACTATGAATTAATTTAACAACAAAATAAATTTAAATATTTCACTGTAACAAAATATAAATTATGACTTAATTTGCAAAAGAATAAATCAGTAAAAATTCAACGACGAAATTCAAATTCGCTCTCCACGAATTCGGAGTTCGTCACCAAATCAACCTAAAATCTCGACCCATTTTCTCTCCCCCATCACGAAAATTCGTGAAGGGAATCTGGCGGCGAACTCCAATTCCTTGCCAATTTGGCGACGAATTCAGAGTTCGTCGCCAAATCAACCTAAAACCCTGATTCACCTGTCTTTGGCGAAGACAACGCTTCCCCCTCCCTCTTTGGCGACGGCGACAACCCTTCCCCTCCTTCCTCTTTGGCGACGGAGACATCTTGGTCCCACCAAAAGCCCACGTACCAACCCTAATCGCGTCAGAGTCACTCCATCGGTTGCTTCTATCCGACGGCGTCGCCATCTTCTCTCCTTCCACTCCACTCTACTCCGGTCCCAAATTAGCGATCGCCGTCGCTCGCCAACGTCCCAGACCAGGCTTCGATCCGAGGTGCGTTTTTCTTCTTCTGATCTGGCGAAGAATCACAGCTCCCGAACGCTTTTCTCTTCGCTTTTTTTTCGTTGGGTCTCATTTTTCCCAACTGTCATCGCTTTTCCGATTGTTCTCTTTTGCTCACTTCTTGCTCGGAAGCATAAAAATGCGTTTTTTTCCTTGAACTCTTGTTACTGAATGATCTAATTGGTGAACTCAGAATAGTGCACTGGTATTGATTCTTTTAGAATTCCTGTGTCGGTTTAGAGGCTTTCCCTTTTTTTTTCGTTAAAACAAGTACGTCATTGTCACTAGTGTTGCTTCGTTGGATCTGAGAGTGGTACATGTCCTTGATTATCTCTAAACGATCCAAGTTTATACTTCAGTTCATTGTATCGGCTTTTTACAAAGTATTTTTTGACAGAAAATATAATTATAACATTGTTGAGGCCAACAGTAGATTGGGGTGTTCAATCTGACAGTTGTACATTTCCTTGATGGAGTTGTGATGTTTAAATGATCTAACTTTATACTCCAATTCATTGTATCGACTTTCTACAAAGTCAGCATATTCAGTTCTATCCTTAAGTGATCTCCTTAAAGTACTCCGGATGTATAATGAGAATATCTTTAAGGCCACTAGGAGTTTTTCAGTTTTTGATTGGTGGGAATGGTAGACAAAAGTAGTGTCAGTTTCCTAGTTATAGTAATTGTCATTGTTGATGCCTCATTTATTGCAAACTTGAGATTTGTTGGTTGACATTAGTTGATGAATAAAAAGTTTGAGATGGTTCAGGCTTGTCTATTTGCTATTGTGTTCCCAAGGACGATTTATTAAACCGAACTTGTATCGTGACTTTGATAGGATCAAGCTTATAGAAAGCTCTCTTTGGGCACAAAAAAAAAAAAAAAAATTTGAAGAGTCACTTATTTCAATAGTTTAGTTACTTGATTGATTTTCATTGTTTATTTGGGAATTCTTATATGTGTTAATGGAATTATTAACATGTTTTAATGAACATAGTTCGCCTCGATAAGATGTGCCATGATTATTACTCTTGTAATTATTAATGCACTGTATTTTCTCCTCAAGTCATGACATGTGATATCTTAGTATTTTATTTCGTGCACCGTTTGATCTATTAGTAAATATGATAAGTTTTTTTATGTTCTTCATTATGCATCAAATTTTTATTTACTTTATTCCAGCAATTTTGGTTGAAAGTGTGAACAGGTTGGGCATAGACGGAGTACTCTTGGCCGGTCTACTTCGTCACTAGGCATTGGACCTACGACCCTCCCTTTTCTTATGATGAAGGAAGTATGGAAGGAGAATGAAGTATTTGCTGTGGAAGAAGAGAATGATCTCGTTTTGTATCTTTTCCTTGTGTAGAGACTTATCGGATATTTTGGGATATTTGATTATGGAATATTTTGTGAATTTGCTTATGAGTCTTTTAGAACTTGGTTTGGAACTTGTTGAATTTTTTGTATTGGTTATGTTGTGATGTGGTTTTGTGTTGTTGAACTTGGTTAATTGGATATTTTGTGTTGTTACTTGGTTGTGGTTATATGTATTGCTTGATTTGAAATTATTGTTGCCAATCCATGATGAAAATGGGATTCATTGTAAATTTGCAACAAAAATGGATTCGTCCTACATTTGGTGATGAATTTGTTTTCGTCACAAATCTGCAACGAATTCATTTTGTTGCAAATTTGTGACGAAAACATGATTCGTCGCCAAATCTGGAACGATAATTGATTTTCATTCAAAAATTGTGTTTGGTGAATTGTGTAATAAATTTTATTTTCTCTATAAAATCATAACGAATTTGGCGACGAAATAATATTCATTGTATAATTGGTGACAAATTTACATATTTTTATTGCAGAGTTTGGCGATGACTTTCGTGATGAAAAATTTTTCGTCAGAAAGTTCGTCATAAATTATCTACATATATATATAGTCTACCGTTTATGTTCCATTGTATCCAAATGATTTAAGATTAGAAGCTTATTGGGATTGATTATGTTCCACAAGTAATCGAGTGCAAAAATAATCCTGAATGCAAGAATTCCAAGTACAAATAAAATGTCATCTCTTCTTTGATGGAAACTTTCAGACAAGAATTTGTAAAATCAATCACGGTATTTTTGTTTTGGTCTAAAACAAATCACGGTAGTGATTAAATTGAGACAACATGAGAGGTAATATAATAATATGTACATTAATTTCGAGTTCTAGTGAGTCTAATCAGCAATCGAAGTTGTTGTTGAAGAGGACCAACGGAGCTTGCCATGGAGGGTGATCCTGCTCCACCGACTCGGGCTCAAAGCAAGACAAAGGCACGGCGCCAAACATTTTCTCCACAAATTCCATCCATGGATCCTCCGCCTCCTCAGCAATGCAGCATAAAGCCATGACTTCTTGTTCCCCAACATCCCACGGCTCCTGATCAATGCAGCTTAATGCCCCAACATCCCACGGCTCCTGATCAATGCACGGCTCCTGATCAATGCAGCTTAATGCCATGGCTTCTTGTTCCCCAACGTCGGCGAACGGTGCAATTTCGCCGGCGCTCCAGGCCTCCACGAGCCAGTTTAGGGTTTCCTCCTCCGCCACTGTCTCCACCGTGCCTACCGCCTGTTCGACCGCCTGCAGCGGCGGCAACACAAATCCTATCCATGGATCCTCCGCCATGTCCACCACCTGTTCGGCAGCCTGCCCCGGCTCCTCACCAACGCAGCATAAAGCCATGGCTTCTTGTTCCCCAACGTCGGCGAACGGTGCAATTTCGCCGGCGCTCCAGGCCTCCACGAGCCAGTTTAGGGCAGCCTGCCCCGGCTCCTCATCAATGCAGCATGAAGCCATGGCTTCTTGTTCCCCAACGTCGGCGAACGGTGCAATTTCGCCGGCGCTCCAGGCCTCCACGAGCCAGTTTAGGGTTTCCTCCTCCGCCACTGTCTCCACCGTGCCTACCGCCTGTTCGACCGCCTGCAGCGGGGGCAACACAAATCCTATCCATGGATCCTCCGCCATGTCCACCACCTGTTCGGCAGCCTGCCCCGGCGTCTTCACAAATTCTATCGATGGACCCACCTTCATGCCCACCACCTGTTCGACCGCCTGCCGAGGCGGCTCCACCGTGGTCCTCGCCTTCTCCCTCTCGACCCTGTTGCGCACCAGCGCCAGCTTCATCTCCGCCAACCGCACGAGCTCCGCGGCCTGCTCGATGCCCACGTCGCACATCCTCCATCCGCCGCCGGACAGCATTTCGTGCATGAGCAGGCTCGCCTCCAGCTCCCTGTTGCTGCGATCCTGCCGGCTGAGCTGCTCCCGCAGCTTGGCCGCCCGCTGGCGGAGGAACCCTTCCTGGTCCGTCTTCTTGCAATTCTGATCCGATTCCGGCACCGCCCTGAACCGCGCCGCCACGCGCGCCGTCTCCGCAGGCGAAGGCCACGCCTCCGGCACCTCATCCTCCGGTCCGTAGACGACGGCACAGGCGTCGATGGCGCAGAGGGTGGCGAGCTCGCTCACCTTCTTGAGTAGACTCTGCTTCCGTTTCTTGAAGGTGGCGCGGCGCGTGGCGTCGTGCGCGATCCACCCGAGCGTAACCTTCTTCCTCGCCATTCTATTCTGCAATTAACCTTCTCCAATAACATCGGAGCCTAATTTATAGGCAACAGGCCTACTCCTGATTCCGGTGGGATTGAGAAAACAATCCAGGTAGAAGCAACGGGCCTACTCCTGATTCCGGTGGGATTGAGAAAACAATCCAGGTAGAATCTTTGATTGGCAAAATAAAATCTTTTAGCAACAGTCGCATATTCTAATTCTAATTCTAGATCAAAACATCGAGAGTTGCATTAATTCTGGACGATTATTAACAAGCAAAAAAAATATATAAAAATAAACGAATCCTTGTAAGTATAATTTTTGTAAGGTTAAGGTGCCATCCTCAATTCATCATTAAGCCTTCACAATTTTATTAAAATATTGACATTTTGAGTTCACAAGCTCAGTGTCTTGCCTAGATTTTCTTCCATTCGATGCATCTGTAAAATTTCCCTTGTAATTTCTCTTTTCCAGGCGAAAATAGTCTCATAGCTCCCTGAATTATTTGGGACAAGAATCTGATGATGGGGAAGGGAAAGGAGAGGCATCTGATTCCTTGAGAATGATGGACCAAAATTCTCAGATAATGGAGGAGAAAGGCCACCCACTGTCTTCATCAATTTCTTCTTCCCTCTTCATCGCAGTATAAGTGGAGCAGGAATATCATTGTTCTCAGCAGTTCCTTGGAATATATTCTGAGTGACCGAAGAGTCACTATGAATCTCTGCACAGAGCATGCATGATCTTGTTCTTGATGGTGCATTAGAAAAGCAGGCATATGCAGTCCAGTAACTATTTTGTTCTATCAGAAAAACAAAGAAGAAAAAAGCCATTGGATTCTGCTGTGAAATCTAGGCCTGATATCATATGAAAATCCAGTGTTTAAATTTTAGGACTAGTTAAACTTTGACAGCTTGCTGTTGCTCCTCAATCATATGTTCTCTTCTGGGGTTGTGTCCCTTGAACAGTCCAAGCAGCATTAAATTGAAATTAAGACTGGTGGAACATGACCAAGGGGGAAGTAAGCTGGTAAAATGGATATTGTAGAAAAATAAAAAAGAATGTATACTTGTTATGTTTATCGATGTAGATCCCGTCACGTAACGACTATTAGAATATAAAATTGTGGAGCATTTTAAGTGGATTAGGAGAGAATATTAATTATAGGAGGGGAAAATGTTTTTTAAGGCCTATATATAGCTGAAAAATAATTAAAATTCGTGAGCTAAAAAAAATAATAAAGTAAGAAAAAAAAATATTGAAAATTGACGAATATATAGGAAGAGAAGTCTTCATCCTTTGGCTACGTCTTCCTCTTTGCTTTGGACTTGTGTGAGCGCCGCCACCAGCCATGGCTTCCCTGCTCTTCAAGGACAAGAAAGGCGGCGGCGGAGGTGTCAACTTCTCCTGCGTTTCCCCTGCCTCCGCCGCCATCTGCACCAGCATCGACCTTCGGTCCACGGTTCAGCCTACCGGCGGCGGCAGCCGAGCCCTCGACCGGCACACGCTCCACCTCCGCGACCCACGCCGGCGGCCCAAGTCCACCGCTGTTGCGTCCGTGTCCCAGGTGCCGTTGAGGTCCAAGACAGTCCGGCTCAAGAGCTCGGAGAGACCGCGCGGCGGCACGGTCAGCGTCCCGGGGTCAGCGCGGTACCTGCTCGGCGGCGACGAGGAGGAGGAGGAGGACGGCGTCACCATCGACGGCGACGCCTACTTGGAGGAAACAGAGAAGGATTTGGCTCCCTTGGTGTCGCTAGACCCGCCGACGCTGAGAGCGCTGATGAGCGAACCGGTTGGATTTAACGCCTGCTCTGTTTCCGCCGCCGCCGCCGCCGCCGCCACTAAAAGGCAAAACCAGGTTCGCTACTGTCCCAAGTTGAGATTCTTTTTTTTTCTGAAAAAAAAAACAAAAATTTACGCGACAAAATCCGATCTTTTAAGCTCCAAACGAGGAATTAACTGATTTTTTCCATCCATTAATTTGGATTCACGTCAGGTTGTGGCGCTGAGAGTGTCATTGCACTGCAAGGGGTGTGAAGGGAAGGTGAGGAAGCACATTTCCAAGATGGCAGGTGAATGATTCCGATCGATCAACCCAAATTAAGCTAATGCATGATCTCAGTTCTCGAAGTTTAATCTCCATTTACTCGTTTTGGCTTCGTGATTAGGAGTGACATCATTCGAGATCGATTTCGCGTCCAAGAAGGTGACGGTCGTGGGCGACGTGACGCCACTGGGAGTCCTCAGCAGCATCTCCAAGGTGAAGCACGCCCAGTTCTGGCCATCTCCTGCTCCACCATCGGATTCCCTGTTACCACAGTAATTTCAGAGCTCGATTTCTGTTTTTTTTTTTTTAAAAAAAAAAAAGCAAAATATTGCTGATGACCGTCCAAAAGAAGGAAGAAGATGAATTGATGGAGTAGAACAGGGCTGGACCAAAGGTGAAGGAAGCAGGACGCTGGATTGTAGGTTAAAAGAAACAAGAAAAAACAGAGGCAGAGTCGGTTTGTTCAGGTTTCAGTCGTTTGTCTAATCTTGTTGCTTTGGGAGACGAGTGAGTGTGTGCCAATATCAATTTAACTTGTAGTTGCTTCTTTCGATGAACTTATAATCTTTCAAAATCTGAGTCAGGATCAGTGTGACGGGTTGAGTTGGCCTGGAGAGGATCGCATCGAAACAGGCAAATAGTAAGGTTGAACGGGTGTAATGGTTCGTACACTGTGCTAAATTGAGGACGATGAGGGCAAGAAAACAGAGCAGACGTTTTGGATTGTAGTTCATGCATTGAAGGAAGCATTCATGTTTGTTTGGTGGTACAATCGCATATAATTCCCTCATCAGCCTTCAATTATTAATTTTCTGACTGTTAGCTGGTGACTTCTGCAGGAATGTTAATGACTGTTTACTCGGCAATTTTATTTTATTTACTTGTGCACAGTCCAAGTGCGAATGTAATTAGCATGGGACAGAGATCAATTAGGAAAACATTAATTATGTGAAGGTCGATTATTTCGTAATTTATTTTCTTTCGCGTAATTCGGGATATGTATTTTTTCTATCAAAGTACAAATCTAATCTAAGGCGATTCCTGAAGAGAAAAATAAATAAATAAATAGTTGATGAGGAGTTCTTTTCCTGGAAAGTAATGCATGAACAACAGGATCAATCAAGACGTTACAGATAAGCAGGAACGCTTCAACAGCTAAGCATTCATTTCAAATGGAACGCTTGGGCACCAATTTTTGTGTTTTTATTTTTTGATTAAAGGAAAATTAATAAATATTTGTGGTTGAAAGGAATAATAATGGATACAAATTAAATAGATGTACTTTTTATTTATTATATGATAGTATCCCATTAGTCTGTCCATTTTTATTTTTAAAAATATTTTTTAAATTTTTTATTATAGTATCTGTTATAATTTTGTAGTTGCTATATAATTATATCTTCTACTGTGGTTAAAAGACTTAAAGGTGATGCGTTGGCATGGCTCTATGTATTTAAAAGGGAAATAGAAATCAAGCAAAGTCTCCTTAGATAGGATAAACTTTATTCCACTAGGATTGTTCCCTAGGATGTTTCGTGGCACAATTAGATCCTCTGTAAAAGATGAATATGGTAACATTAAATTTGGGACGATTGATTTAATTATATAAACAATTTTCATCTATAGTTAGTATGAATTAGAAAATATTTACAATTATCTCAGATAATATAGAAGCTCATGATTATACGTCATATTTGAGAAAAAATTCTTAGAAATTCATAGTAATCGAGTTACAATTATATCATCTCTTGTGGTAAAAAAATGCAATCTATGATTGGCCACTGACCTTACCCAGTGCAGTAATATCTACTAATTCACCCAACTCAACCATACTGAGGCACAATTGTATCATCTATATAAAAAAAAAGTTAATAATTAATTAACTGGGTAAAAGGTGATTAGTGAATCACGGAAGAAATAAATTACGAATGACTACTAATAATTAGTGTAAATGGGCAAGATATGAAAGAAGACATACCGTAAAATTTTGACCCAAGACCTCACACAATTGTATCAAAAGGTGAATACGCTCGTCCCCAGCGCATCCGCCAACTCGTCTTTAGGTCAACACGGAGGAGATAAGTTACGGATGACTACTAGCCATTAGTATAAATGGCCAAGGTATGAAAGAAGACATATTGTAAAATTTTGACCCAAGACCTCACACAATTATATCAAAAGATGAATACATTTGCCCCCAGCGCCTTCGCCAACCCGTCTCTAGGCCAACGCGGAGAAGATAAATTACGGACGACTACTAACCATTAGTATAAATGGGCAAGGTATGAAATAAGACATACCGTAAAATTTTGACCCAAGACCTCACACAATTATATCAAAATGTGAATACACTTGCCCCCAACGCTGCCGCCAACCTGTCCCAAAGCCAACACGAAGGAGGTAAATCATGGACGACTACTAGCATTTGAAATAGTGCCTAGCACATAAGGGAGACATTTACTTCGGCTTTGTCGATATTCAAACCCTAGACCTCATGGTGGCAACACCTCATGTGCTAGCTACTAGACCGTCCCGAGGGGACCATAATTGTATCATCTATTGTAGCAAAAGGTGAATATACTCGCCCCCAGCGTCTCCATAAACCCGTCCCAAGGTCAATACGGAGGAGGTAAATTACGGACGACTACTAGTCTTTGGAATAGTGACTAGCACACGGAGGAGGTATTTATCTCCTCTATAATTGTATCTTCTATGATCCTATACATAGTTATATAACGATATGATTTTCTAATTGTCGTAACATGAGCACGGATCCTCTGGACCATAAAATATGGTCCAGAAAATGGACTAGCTCATTCATAAGTAGAATTCTATGGATTCAATCTGTTATACAAATAGGATCTATAAAATCTCATTTATAAATAATCTCTTATTCAAAAGCGGATCAAAGATTATGATCCAGGATCTGGACTGCCGTAATATAATATTCGCCATGACAATATAATAGTTAGCAATAGTAATTACAAATATTTTTTTATTTTATAACCGAAATCATAACTGATGAATTATTCGTATTATAACAAATATGATTATATGGGTTAGAATTGGAGCATTTATTTTATAACGGTTACGAAAAATAAAAATATACGGAAATGAAATAGTATTTTGATAATAAATAAAAAAATATTCTTTTAATTATTTCAAAAAAATACAGTGTTTTTTTTATTTTTTTTTGTTTTTTATCCAATAATTGTTTTTCTTTGTCCCGAAGATAATAATAATAATAACGACGATAACGATGATATTTGGATATGTTTGCTTCGTCTCGACGTTACGCGTGGCGAGCCAAAAGGTTTACTAATTGAACTCGCTTTATTTCTACCCGCAGGGTTACCTCTCTTTCCTCGTCGGTCCCGCGCGTTGGGTCACTCAGATGAGGGTGAAATGTAGAGTGCCGTTCATGGAAGTTCTTAGCGAGTACGCGTCGAGTGCGCGTTACCAAAAAATAATGGCGGTGCCTCTTTCGTCTCCATCGATTCCTCTTGTTCTTCTATATCTTAGCACAGCGGGTTGATCCATTTTCTCTGATAAGCGAGGAGAAAACTTAGGTAGCCGATCGGTATCGTATCGTCAGAAATAGCCTGTTAGGTTTCTCGCTTCTTGTTGCTTCTATTGGATTAAACTCTGTATTTGTTCCGCGATGATCTGATTTTCGAGATCGTGACATTAGGGTTTTTTTCTGTTATTTAGTTCTTAGATCATGACTGGTATTCCAAAAGTTTGATTTTGATGAGAAAATCTATTTTCAAAGATTGAAATCTGCCGAGCCCTAGACGAATCTATATCTCGTCGTCCTCTAGCTTGCCACTCGAAAGCCGATGCCTTTTTCCCTTCTTTGATTTATCTCTAGATGCAAACCGTTTTCCTTCTCATCATAAAAATGTGATTTTTTTATTTTTTATTTTTTGCTTCTGTTTTGTTGAAGTTGAATGGGTAGCAAGCAATGAGAGACCGGATAATGGGTTTGGTAGGATCACTTGTATTGTTTTGGTGACCAATGCTATTACCTTTCGCTACGACTTGCAAGTGGCCCAAATAAAGCTTGAAAACGAGTGCCAATTTTAACTAAAATTATCTTGATGTTTATCTCTTTATAGTTTATTGTTTTATGTCTCTTTCAATCTATTTAATTATTAGGATATGGGTTAGAATCTGGAAATATATTTGCCAAGCCTTACTGAATACTGCTGATGAAAGACTGCTCATCATCCATACGAATTGTTGACCCTTCCTTTTTGTTTGATTTTCTGTTTAACTCCTTCAATACTTTGTCCTGGTGAATAGTATCCTTTTAGTTTGGGTTTGCCTCTCTATTGCTATTATTTTTTATTGTCTTAGTGTAATTTTGATATGTAATAGTATCATATGAATGTAATGAATACAATAGGGGGAATGGGATAGATTGGAAGTGATTCATTTCAGGAGTAATATTCAAGATTTTTGAGTTTTGCACAGTTGGATTGTAAATCTTAAGCTAGTGCAGAATATAAACAATCTAATCTGTGTAGAATTTGTTTCAAGTTCTTACCACTTTTTAAGTTTGGTAAGATAATGCTAAATCAACGGCTTAGATGATTATAAACAAAATCTCTTTGCATGGGACTTTGATTCTTGTAGCTGAATAGCTGATCCTGAATTTCTGTTAGGTATGCGTTATGTTTTGTTGTTGAACTAATGCTCAAAAGGCTCAATATCGTCCTCATATGATGTTAATTATCTGATCATCTTTATAGTGCGCCTCTTCTTGCAAGTGATGTGTAATTCTACGTTAGCTTTGTGTTTATTGCAAATGCTTTTCGTTTATAACATTTCGTAGACGGGATAAAAAAAATTATATTCACTTGGTTCGGGTAAGGGAATAGGAAAGGATATGGGATTGATTGCAAATATTAATGAAATGGGAATAATACCCATACCCCTCATATTAGTGGGGAATGGCCCATTCCTCTATTTAGAGGAATGAATCCGTGGGTCCCACCTTCATTTCCCCAAACCAAGCACAGGTTTCATTCCATTCCCATTCCAAACCTCCCAAACAAGCACCCCCTCAAACATGATAAAAATATTCTCCAGTTTCACTAATTGAATTGGATAGTTAGGGGATAGATAGAACAAAGAGAATTCTTACCATGGAAGTAGTTTAAGCGATTGAATACAGTGTGTCTCATTGAACAGCTAAGATCAATCAGGTGATCCCAAATAGTTGTAAACCGACATGGCTTGATGATAATGATGGTGATGGTGCTTTTGAACATGCTTCTCTCACACAAGTAAATTGGTCTCTGTTTGGAGTCTACATTGATTTTGCACTGTTTTATCTTCAGTGTTTCATATAATATTTATCCTAATTGGTAAGAACTTTCTTGGAAATCACTGACAACAAAGTTATATATATATTTTTCCCTTTTGTAGTGAAGATTGAACATGGGAGGTGGAAAAGATAAGCATGATGAATCAGACAAGGGTTTATTTTCAAACTTAGCACACACTATTGGTGGGCAAGGATACTACCCTGGAGGCTACCCTCCTCCTCCAGGGGCATATCCACCACCACCTGGTGCATACCCACCACCACCTGGTGCATACCCACCACAAGGGTATCCACCTCAGGGATATCCTCAAGGCCATGGCTATCCTCCATCGGGATATCCGCCTGCCGGATACCCGCCATCAGGATATCCCCCAGCTGGATATCCGCCTTCCGGATATCCACCGGCTGGATATCCTGGTCCATCAGCTCCACACCACGGTGAGTCCCATTCTTGATGACCAACATTCACATACCAAGTTTATAGGTGACATGGTGTTTACCTGTGGGCATATTCTGGATACAGGAGGACATGGATCCAACCACACGGGGGCATTGCTGGCCGGTGGAGCAGCAGCAGCAGCAGCTGCCTATGGCGTGCACCATTTGTCACATGGGCATCATGGGCAAGGGATGTATCCCCACGGATTCGGCCACCATGGAAAGTTCAAGCACCACAAGCACTACGGCAAGTTCAAGCATGGGAAATTTATGGGGAAGCATGGCATGTTCGGAGGCAAGCACAAGTTTTTCAAGAAGTGGAAGTGATGCAATTTAATATCCTGATGCTTGGTTTGGAAACGATGGTTGTATATCCATACGTTTCATTGTTGGAGACTGTTGCGCTTTAAATTTATTCAGTTGGGATTTAGCAATCTGGATGCTCGTAATTAACTCTATTGTTTATTTTTAATGCAATAGATAATATATCTCGTGAACTTTATATTCTACGGAGTTGGTACATGGTGATGTTATCCTCCTCCTATGCTTGACAATCTGGACCATTTTGTTATATTTGTAGTGTCATGCTCTGCCAATATTGAAAGATTAATGTTTAATAAACATGCTCTGTCGTGTTAAGTTACTACGCAAACACCTTAACTTCTATCATTCATTTGAATACATTCCTGGCATGTTCTATCGCTTTTATATTTTATGTTTGTTTAATGTTTAAGTTGAAAAGAGTAGTGTCTTATTGTCGAATCATTAGTCCAACGAAAAAGAGAGAGCTTTCATGGGTCATTTTGAACAGATAAACTCAAAATTCTTCCTAAGCAGGTCCGAATCCGAGTATTTGCCCAAGATAGTATGCCAAAGCTCAAAAATTATACAAAAATATGAAGAAAAACTTGTACTCCAAGTGACAAAATTTTGTTATTCACAAAAACGTGAAATCATACTCAAGAATCCCTACACGTAAGATATTGTTGTGCATGTGAATTGGCACAACAACAACGATACCGAAAAGAAAGACATTACGGCTAATCTCTATCCCTCTTCCTGTATTTGTCTTCCCATCCCTTCGCCTTGTAAACCCATGTATTGACCAGCTCCTTCACATTGGGGACGTTGTAATTTTGGGCAATGTAAATGCCGCAACCTGTTCCCAGTAAGAAAGGCAAGCTGCTTGTTATTATTCCCATCTGACTGTTCTGAAATCAAAAAAAAAAAAAAAATCGTTAAAACCAGGAGAATCGAGGGGCACAAATCAAGTTCAAACATATGTCTCAATTGGACTGGTTTGTATGTTAGCGATGGTAAACATTACTGTATCACCGGTATCAATAGTTGATACAATATTGTCTTCATATGAGAGGAGGGAAAACACTAGTAATAAGGACACGAAGAAGCACAGAAATATCAATATCTTATTCTATGGCTTCTGTAGTTCCAAGTTCCAAGTTCCAATAGAGAAATCAATACCAACTTACATTGATTAAAAACGATATATTCATGGAAATATATAAATGTTTTAAGAGCATTATTTAACATGAATTTTAAAAAATTATAGAATTATCTCAATAGGATGCTACAAAAACTAGTATTCTCAGATACATGAAAATCATTTTGGCATTATTAAGCTCTAATTATTAATCAACATCTTTGATATACTTTGGTAACCCATTTGTTTTAAAATTTTAATTCAATACTTTTTATTGTTATGTGTTGGAAAGTGGGCGATGCCCCAGATGACTCAGTATGTTGATAGGAGAGCTCAGATCAATGGATTGTAATTTGTTGTTGTTATTAGAATTTCTGTACAGACCTATTTATTCTCCTATGGTTATGAGATTTACTTCTAGTTTAGGGATCATTTCTATTTCTTAGTTTCTTTTTAGAATAATTATCCTGTATTTATTCCTTTTAAAATGATGAAATAGATGTGCCAGTTATTTCCCAAGATCCAATTCTCAATTGTGAGATAAATGAGCTAAGTGGAAGAGAATTAAAGATTAACACTGATTTGAAGTATGCAGAAGCCTACTAAATGTGACATGGAATGGTAGCAACTTGTACTTTTCTGGCCGAAGATCAAAATTCTAACACAACACAACACAACAATATTGACCTTGCAATTTGGCCACCATGTAATTTAATGGGAAGGCATAGCCGTAAAATGCAGAGATTATACCTTCAGCTACTAGTTCCTGCTTCTTAGCTTGTTTAGCCACACTAACAATTAAAAAGATTGAATAACCTAGAAATTCCACTCAAATGTTCCCAACATAAGGAAGCAATAGAAAAAATAAAGTGTTATAAGACAGCTCTACTCAATCTCTAGATTGATTTAATAGTGTTACCCAACTTAATCTAAGGCTTTGCAGTTAAGAAGCTTGTTCTAATCTCTGAAATGCTGCAGTGAATAAGATCAGCTATTGAAGTGAATACCTTACATAGTTTTGATTTAGAGTAGAAGTTCAGAAAACCAATAATTTGGTTTGATTTATGACAAGAATTCAACCAAACGGATCACAGGAGACAGGACCTAGGGCGGAAGCATGTCCCCGATCAATTGTTGCATTATTAACATGTCTCTACCAAATATTGTTTGATAAGGTATTACAAAGAACTAGGTTTTGACAAATGCTTGTTATCAAGAAATATCAAGCATAGCCATTACATAAGAACACAACCTAAAGCTAAACAAAATTGACACGGAAAATGATAACCTGACATTCAGAACCAAGAAAAAAGCCTTTGTTCAGAAATTGAATGCATTTGTTCAACCTGAAGAATCTCACCAAGCTTAAAAAGTTATTCACTGCAACATTTCTCATCTAAAGGTTAAGGAACATAAGTTTCTTTATGTGGTTGAATGGAGTTGGCAGAGAATGCATGCCTAAGGCATACAGGTGATTTTGTGTGGGATGGTAGATTGGCAAGAGATGTATAGTAACCATGGGAAAACAAATGAGAATGATGAAAGAGAAATTATTCTCTAAGTTGTGTCATGAACTGATTTCAAATAATTGTAGATTTAGATGCGCTTGGAGTGCCACATTGATCTTTTCTTTGAGTTGTGTGATTTCAATATCACAACTTCAGCATCTGTTCAATGCTAGGTTGCCTTCCAGCTCCTGTTTCTACCAAAGTTTAGGCTCCACTCTTCTCCTAGAACCCACTCCTACCCATCGACGACACTTCCTCCCTCTTCCATCCTACTCACTTCGTCCTCCCCTCGTGCATATATATATATATAGAGAGAGAGAGAGAGAGAGAGAGCAAGAGAGAAAGGGTGAATAATCTATTATCCAACAAGTTTTAATTAACTTTCCATACAAATGCTAAAATTGATCTACTCAGCCCCATTCATCTTTTCATCACAACTAACAAAGTCAAAATGACCCATATGGGACTTATTCCTCTCAATTTCAAAGTATCTTTCAATCCATCGTTCAACTTATCTGTTCATGTAAGAATTTTATTTAACTTTTCCTCTTCTTTTTAGGTTTATTTTGATTGGCGAAAATTAAAATTTTTGCTTTCCTACGAGAAATTTCAGGGATTCCATGATAGCCTTGGTTATTTAACATCACAAAGAGAACTCCAAACATCAACGACAAATTACATGAAAATATCATCCAAAACCAATCATGGAGTAATAGTATTCCCAGAGAGATCCATGAACCAAGCTCTAAATTCGATTCGGATTTGATAAATCTCTCAGGTGTTCGGCGGAGATGGGAGATCTATGAAATACAAATTTGAATTCTCATTCAATACCCACAAACTTCAACATGGATAAAAAAGAGGCCAGGAAATAGCATGAATCCAGCAAGAATAAATTCTATGCAAATCGACATGAATAACCGCATTAAGAATTTACAACAACAACAACAACAATTAAGCTAGCCTCCCTTTACTTCTACCAGAGAGAGAGATCAAAATCACTTCCCCCCCTTTTTCAAGCAAGCAAACCACGCAAGCAATAAATCGAGAAAGTGAATAGAAATCTCACCCCTTCCTCAGGTGGCTAAAGAGAGGAATACGCTAGAACGCCGTCGCTCGTCGTCGCCGCCGCCGCCGCCGCCGCTGGTGGTGCTGCGTGTGCGTATGTAATCGATGATGCCACCTATTATTAATACGAGTTGGGTTCTCCACGGGCCGGGCCCATAAATGGACCTATACACTTCATCATGTCGTACAAGTCCGAAATCGGGCTTAATTTTTTTTTTTTTCCAAATAAAATCTGTTTCCAAACTTATTATTTGAATTTATCGATTGCCATCAACAAATCAATAGAATTGCTTTGATCTCATCAACAAATACCATGATCTTCTTGATTGTCAACTATTAACATAAAGACCGTTAATTTAACATTCACGAAAGAACAAATATCTATGCCTAAGTAGTACTTCTTCCTCTAATTTGAGCATGCATAGACATGCATGACTGCGTGCCTCAAGCTGTGTGCATTCTTTTCAGCTTCCGACCGGGAGAATGAAGCGACGACGACGACGACGTCCCTCTCACACTTAAGTCTGTCGATCTTTGCTCAGAAATCATGCATCGAGGAGTCTGCGAATGGGCTCCCAATGCGATCTCGTCGAAGGGCGAGAGCAGGCTGCTAAATACGTGTATTTGCGACGTGGGTCCGTCTCTTGCTCCTGCTTATTGACACGTAGCGAGAGCAGGAGGCTCGTTCGCTGCATGCACTACGCCGCCACAGCCGACTTTAGAATTGTAAAGAGCCAGATAGGATGATTGGCCCACAGCAAACTGCTCGTGTAATCCAAAATTTAATCCTAGATTCTGAAAAAGAACAAACTACAGTTTTATAAATTAAATTATTTAAATTAGGCTTTTTCTTATAAAATATGTTTTTCAATTGGAAAACAGTCGCAAAAATGATTTCCAGATGACACGACGGACTTGTTCGGTGGGCCGTATGCATATTTGGAAGGCGGTGGTAAGGTTGTTAATTTTCTCAAAGATAAGGGGCAGTCGCGTAATGGCGATAATAATAATAAAAAATGGATACAGAAAAAAAAAAAAAAAATGATAATCTCAATTAGGGGAATGTGTATTTGGTTTTCGATGATAAAAAATATGTGGTTGATATTCATGCTTAAGTTTACAGAAGACAATACCTTTGCTCCTTCAATTACTTTTTCTCGAAATAATTTAATGTAAGTATTTTGGATTAATTTTGATATGGTCAACTAAGTTAAGTTATATCTTATTATGTTTAATATCTTATGTCTAAATGTGCAAAAGTTTAGGAACACAGGAGTTAAGCGAAAGACGCGACTAGCGATAAGGATGACACGGGAAGTGAGTTGACGAGCTCAGCACATCTGAAGGACGATGTGCTACATAGGAGTACACCGGTGGACAAAAAAGATATGTACGACGTTTGAGGAACGAGAAGGCGGGGAGGAAGCCTATTCGAAGAATGTTGAAAATAGGTTCGGGTGAGCCCAATTCCGGACGATCGGAATATCACCCAAGCGAGCAGGATCGAAAAAGATCAACTTGGAGGTTGATCTTAAAGACCTGAGGCGCCTCATTTGTTATTAAGGACGCCTCAGGTACTAGAGTAAATCTACAAAATTTCAGTGTCTGAGGCGCCTCCAACGACATTGAAGGCATCTCCAACTAGTCAGAGCCGTTGGTTAACCGTTAGAACGTGGATAAAACTTTATCCACGTTGGAGATGTCTTGGATGACCTTGGAAGTGCCTCCAAATAATAGTAACTTTTTTCCAAAAGCTATAAAAAATCCTCTGGAGCTAAAAATTTAATAACAATCATTGTAATCATTTCCTAGCCAGTTTGTGAGCTTCTAAAGTCTATAAGAGGTTACTCTTCCTTCAACAAAGGAGAATTTCTAATGGACTTTTACTTGCCTTGGATTAACAACTACCTAGGCTGTAACCAAGTAATTCTTATGTCCTCTTACTTATTATATGTTTGTTTCTTTTGATTGTTTAATTAATATTGTATCCTTGCTAAGTAAAAAAAAAAAAGTAAGAGATTCCTAACTTTTTTTTTAGGTTATCCCCCCCCCCCCCCTCCTCCTCTAGCTGGCCTAACGCAGACCAACAATTGGTATTAGAACCCAACTGCCTGACTAACCACCGACTGAAGTAATAAGACGATGGTCGATTCAAGCATTCATCCACCAAAATTCGAGGGAGATTTCACAATGTGGAAAAAGTGAATGGAAGTATTTTTTAAAACAATACGATTTTGTAGTACTTAAAGACCAACATAGAGTAGAGAAGGAATATCTATCCCTGTCCGAAGAAACGGGTGACAATCTGAAACTTCTACAATGCCCTCTCGGCCACATATACATCGGCCAACACGGCCGGAACCATAACAATAATAATATACATCACACATCCAAACATCCACGCAGTTTAATAGTGAGCAACTAAAGCAATGGTAAGAAGACTCAAAAACAACCCTACTCAACTACACCCATAAAGCTCAAAACATATTTCCTACTCTACTACACCCATAAAGCACAAATCCGACTGAATAAATCCACTCACCTCTTCTGTCGTCTAGGCAGACATGCAGTAAAACAAATCCGAATGAAAGTCATCGACAATATCCATATAGTAAACTGATACAAGTCCAGATGTATCAAAACAACACAAGTCTAATAAAGGAGAAACCCAAAAGACCAACAACGTCCTCGTGGACTGCAGGGGACTAGCGACTGGAACTCTCCGGACAGCATCAACCTGAAAATAGCAACGGAGGAGGGTGTGAGTCCAACACTCAGCGGGTATCAACTGATATGCATAATAAAGAAAATAACATTCAGCATTAATCATGCGTACAGTCTCCTGATACAAGAAGGATAAATGCAACTGAAACAAGCAGGAGAAAACTGTACTAACCAGGACCAGGGTATAAGTACAATAGGGTCGTCAGACCGAGAGTGTCATAAATCCTGTATGCATGTCAATCATATGCACCCATATATATGCAGCAAACACAAGCAATAAATGCAGCATGCATATGATGCAAATGTCATGGTCACCCCTGACGCCAGTCAGCCATCTCACACACAATGGTGAGACCGAGTGGGTAGGGCTGTGACAACCGTGCACTCTGCCGTCACTGCCCCTGATGAGTGACCGAGTGGACGGGATGCTGTCGGAGTACACCTATCCTCCTACCCCAAATCATAACTGGGGGAGCTCAATGCTCTCATCTCCCGGTACACGATGACGGGGAGGGATCCCTGACGTGCTACCACGCTGCGTCACACTACCCGTGAGCGGACCAACGGAGCACCGAAAGAGCAAAACTGACGTGCTACCACGTTGCGTCACGCTACCCATGAGCGGACCAACAGAGCACCGACAGAGATGAAACTGACGATGTGCTCAACAATAATAGAGCAGACTATCGCGCGACATGCAATCATGCGAATGGTGCATGACACTAAGCATGACAATATCCTGAACAGTATAGCAATATCCATATATAAATATAAAATGTGTACCATAGGACAATGAATCAAATCAAAGGTACACAGATCAGATAAGGTATCAAAAACCCTAGGTCCTAAACATAATATATAACATGGTTGTGTCACTACCCCTGTAAGCATGTATAATCAGATAAGGACTAACATGATGTGCATAACAAATAAACAAACAAGCATGTAACAGATCGGGTAGTGATCAACCGAAGCAAATGAGAAATACAATCATTGCTATTTGTTAAAAACATTACTATGCATATCAAATGACATAAAGTCAAAGTACCCGCCTCCAAAAGAAAAGTCCAAACCGGTCCAAATTCGACGTCGAGAGGCTCGTCTCGCGTCAAAGTCCTGTGTCACCAATATATATACTTTTATTTAGCTAACATTCAAAGGAATGGCCAAATAAAATCCTTAAGGCTAAATTAGGGTAAACCCCTAATCAACTAACCATCGAATATAATTCATCTACAACAAAAATGATCATACCTAACTAATATCAAATTCGAAACATGACTATAATTTACCATGTATTAAAACGTACCTAAATCATTCCATAACCAATTATGTATGTAACAATTCATACCTAAAACAACATGTATCAAGAGCGTGCCAACTCAATCCATACACCAAAACCCTTACCTTACTGCTGCTGGACCAAGATTAGCTACTGGATGATATTTCTGCCGGAATCAAGGAATCTTACATAACAGAATTTCAGTTCCACAGAATAGAACCTCACTCTTCTTCTCCAATCCCGTGACCTAAATCCTCAGCCAAGAAATAGGAGGATCAAGAACAGAGAAGGAGACCTAGTCCTATATCACGAATAGGATATAACACTTACCTTCCAGAGCCGGCTAGGGCAAAGCTGTGTAGTCGCGACGACTGATCGGAGCCGACAAAAGATATCTAGGGCACGGTTGCACAAGGAAAAGGGCTCGGGTGAAGCTAGCCCCTCTCTCGAACCTCTGGCAGAAGACCCTTGCCAGCGATCGGGTTGGTAGCCGCAGAACTAGGTTAGCGCCTGGGCAGAGGAGGCAGTCAGCGGCGCACTCTTTTGCTGAGGACAGGCGGCCGACGGTGTGCGGCTCGGGAGAGAAGAGGTGGAAGAGAAGTCGGTGTCGGGGATGGCTATCGCGTGAAGAGATTAGGGCAGAGACGAGCAAAGGAGATGGGGAAAAGCTCGGGAGAGGAGAGGAGGAGATGAAGAACTACCTCGAGCGATTAGGGCACGGTAGAGATGGTGTCGGGCGAAGCCTCGGGCACGCGGGGAGGAGGTGGAGAAAACGAAGGAAAGAAAATAAATAAAAGAAAAGGAAAGAATAAAAGAAAAATCAAACTTCTCCTCGCTTAAATGAGTAGCCAAAACAGGCTTTCCCGAGCCCAAATCATCCCCGTAACCGAAGTCATATGGTGTCCGAAAAATTCCCAGAATTTTTTTAAAAATTCCGGAATATTCTGTCACGGTGATTCTCCCATTTCCGATATTTTACATTTTTGGTTTATATAACGTACGGTTTCTTCACGCGGGCTATATCTTTCTGCATTTATCTTCAAGCGAGGGCATGGCAAGAGTGTGGACTCGTGGAATTTGGTTTATTGGGGGTATGCCCCTTTGGATTTTCAAATGGTTCCCAAATTTTTCTTATTCGGTTGAATCTTCTGTGGTTCCTGTTTGGATTCAATTTCCGGATTTTCCTATTCATATGTTCAACAAACATTCTTTGTTTTCTGCTGCCCGGATTGTGGGGAAGCCAATTAAACTTGATGAGGCGACTACTGATGGTTCAAGGCTATCCATGGCTCGGGTGTGTGTTGAAATCAATCTTGTGAAACCCATGGTGGATGAATTCTGGATTGGTATTGGAGAGGAAACAAGATTGCAACGTGATCTTTGAAAAGTTCCGAAATATTGCACACAATGTTTTCATCTTGGGTACTTGGAGGATGTATGTTATGCTAATGGAAATAGGCCAAAGCCTTTCTGGAAATCTGAGAAGGATGGTAATGATGGTGAAGATTTGAGTGTTGGTGTAAATAGAAGAAATGTTGTTGGAAAACAGGAGGTAACAGGGCCTTTTGAATCTGATGAAGGGGAAAAGATGTTAAACAAATCTGATGGGGGAAAACAAGTATGGATTAAGAAGGGTGAAGCCAGTGAGAAAGGTATGGTGGACAAGAAGGGGAGTGAAAGTAGGAATAGCTTTCACGTCTTATCTACTTTAGAGGAAGAAGATATGGGTGAATTAGAGGGGCCGTCTGACCCGACAGAAAATGTAATGTATCCCGGAGGAGATGGTTATGTTGATACTAAGATTGGGCAAAGTCAGTTGGGGCCTTTGGGTTTTCAGAATTTGGAAGTAGAGGAACAAAAATTAGATGAGTTGGATGCTCACCTGGCTGCTGTCCTAGCTCCAGCTCATGTTGACAGTCAAACTAATGCACTAAATGTTGAACCAAGGATGGACAAGGGGAAATTTGTAGTTGGATTTTCAAAACAGGAGGTCTTACAACAGGTTGTGCAGGTCACAAAACAAACTATACAGCCCACAAATCAGAATGTGCAGGGTTTGGTTTCAGCTCCAAATCAGATTGCACCAGATTTGAAGGTGCCTGCAGTCTCTAAACTGACAGTATAGGTTCAAAAAAGGCAGGTGCAGTTTGTGCCAAGTCCAGGGCGGAAGGTACCAGCAGGGGGTGGAGTTCCTCCTTTACAGAAACAATCTGGTCCTGTTGGTTTTGCAGGAATACAAGATTCTGGGCAGTGGGGAAACTTTTCATTTTCAGCTATGCAGGATGAATTTGAAGGGAATGAAGTGTCCAAGTCCTTCATGGAAGAGGATGATTCTGATTATGGAGAAGCAGTGGATTCACAAAGGTCTTCATCTTTTCCACTGGTTTGTAATCCAAAGGGCTCTCTTTTGAAAACTTCTATTAATGTACCATCTGGGGTTACACCGAATGGTTACTAGAAGTAAATCTCCGGTACAAAAAACTTCTTCCTCTTATAATTTTTAATGTCAGGCTTGATATGGAATGTAAGGGGGGCTGGGGAATAATGCTTCTATGAGGAGATTACTTTATTTGAAGAAGTTACATCGTATTAATTTCATGGGGATTTTGGAGCCCTTTATTTCTCTTGACGCTAATTTTATCACTAGAAGGTTGGGTCTTCATGGTGCTATTTCAAATTGTTCTGGCAAAATTTGGTTTTTGTATGATCATAATATAGCTTGTACTATGTTAGTGGATCATGTTCAGTTCTTGCATCTTAAACTTTGCTCTCCTATTTTTCCCATCTCCATTATGGTGACTGTGGTATATGCGAAATGCAATAGAATTGATAGAAGGATATTATGGGATGATGTATCAGCAGTTAAGCCAGTTATGGATGAATATTGGCCAATGGGAAGAGATTTTAATGCAATTATTGGTCCTAATGAGCATTCGGCAGGTTCTCTAGCCAAGTGTGCTACACATGAATTTAATAATTTTCTAATGTTGGCTGGACTTTTGGATGTTGGTTTTGTGGGAGATAGGATTACATGGACAAATGGTAAAGTATGGAAGTGGCTAGATAGAATCCTGGTATCTCCATCTTGGAGTGATAAGGAATATATGGTACGGGTGGAGCATTTGAGTAAGGTGGCTTCGAATCATTGTCCTTTATTTATTTCTTTCCCCAGTTTCCATCTGCCAATGGCCTCATTCAGGTTTCAGAAAATGTGGACCAAGCACCATAATTTCTCCCTTACAGTACATTTGAATTGGATGCTGCCGTGTTCTGGTTTTGACCTTCAGAAGCCTCAAATTAACTCAAAAGACTGAAGGCCCATTTGAAATGGTGGAATGTAGAGGTATTTGGAAATATTTTTAAGAATGTTAAGAAGGCTGAAGAGGTTTTTGAGTTGGCAGAAAAGGCTTTTGATCTTTTTCCTACTATGGAGAATAAAATGCATATGGTTAACTGCTAAGCTTCTTTGTTTTGTACGTTGGATATGGAAGAAATGTATTGGAAACAAAAAGTGGCTGTGAAATGGATTGGGGAAGGTGAAAGGAACACTAAATTTTTTCACAATCTGGTACAGAAAAAGAGAATGACTAGCCTAATATTTAGAATTTGGGAAGAAGGGGTTTGCTTGGAGAGTAATGACCTTATTCAGGCTTCTGGGGCTCGGTTTTTTGAAGAGTTACTGATAGGGGAGGATTTGGGTGTGCCTGTGAGTATGGATATTATGCCACAGTTAGTGAGTTCAATGGAGAATCAAGCTTTGTTAGCTTTACCATCTATTGAAGAGGTAAAGCAAGTGGTATGGGAGATGTGTGAAGATAGTGCAGTTGGTCCAAATGGTTTTTCTGTAGCTTTTTATGTGGCCTGCTAGGATATTATCAAGGAAGATGTGTATCAAGTTGTCTTGGATTTTTTTCAAGGGGGTTCTCTTCCTAAAGGTATGGTTGCAACTACTATTGTGATTATTCCTAAAGTTGATAATGTCCATTGTAGGCACGAGTCTAGGCCAATTAGCTTATGCAATGTTTCTAATAAAGTTATATCAAAGTTGTTGGCAAACTTGTTGAGCTTGATGCTGGATAACATTATTTCTCAGTCACAGAGTGACTTTATAGCTAGAAGACTAATATCAAATAATATTTTGTTGGCACAAGAGTTCAACCATAAGTTGAATTAACATGCTAGAGGAGGGAATTTAATTTTGAAACTGGATATGACCGAGGCATATAATAGAATTCAATGGAGTTTTTTGTTTAAGGTTTTCACCGCTTTTGTTTTTTCTGAAAAGTTTATTGACATCATAAGACGTTGCATCGGTGATTGCTGATTTTCGGTAAGAATTAATGGACAGTTATTCAGATTTTTTCATTCCAAAAGGGGTTTTTGTCAAGGGGATCCCATATTCCCTTTACTACTTATTATAGCAGCGGAATTTCTGTCAGGAGGTTTGGATGATTTATTTTTTAAATATCCCCTAATGTTTTTTTAAGTTGGTTGTGCCATGAAATTATCTCATTTAGCTTATGGGGATGATGTCATGATTCTAATGAATGCCCCGAGGGTATACTTGTCCGCCAAATCAGACGGTACCCCCTAGCGACAATATAGGAAAAATCGATATCAAACAAATTCAAGCCCACACAAACTCCAATGCGATATAAAATCAATAAACACATTAAAGATGATGCGTGTATGTCTACATGTATATGTGGACATTCTCAAAATCCGATACAAAAAGAAACTGCAACCATAATCAACAAGAACAATAATATAAAGCAACTCAACGGAAACCCAACTCGAGCGGGATTGGCAGCCAGGACCTCTGAGCGACACAACGCCTCCTCTATCAACTAACTTGAAAGTCAAGGGAAAAGTAAAGGGTAGTGAGTACAACCACTTGTAAAAGAAGATATTGTTTGCATAATATACTGACAGGAAATCAAAGGATGCAGTCTCAGATAAAGTACTTACTAACAAACGTAAGTGTCCCAACATAATCCTCTGCTAATTAAAAGCATAACTAATAACATAACACTACACTAACCTGCTCAACCAAGTATAACTAACAAATTGGGATTACATACCGTACATCCAAAACCACCTGCATAAACTCAGCACATAACAAGCATATAACACACGTATAACAAAACATACAGTCCTATGTATCCTAATCGCTGACGACTCTCTCAACCACGAATGGGAGACAATAGTCGACAGTATATACCAACGGTTACTAACAACTCTCAACCATGAATGGGAGACAATGGTCATTAAGATATACCAACGGTCACTAACGATTCTCTCAACCACGAATGAGAGACAATGGTCGTTAGGATATACGAACGGTCACTAACGACTCTCTCAACCACGAATGGAAGACAATGGTCGTTATGATATACCAACGGTCGATAAGCAAAAAATGAAGTCACATCAATATAACACTATAGCCACACCTTGGTCTAACCTTACTAGCGTATAGTCATAGGCCTAAATAACAAGGGTCTAGTAGAATACTCACTATCTTATACTACGGTATGAAATAACAAACATAGGTTTAACAAGATGCTCGATATCCTATACTTTGGTATGATCATCGTGACAATAAGTACAAACTCAAATCATCTACCAAGAGGTCTTAGCAAAGTATTCAATGTCCTACACTATGGTATGGTAATATCGTGCATACATATAAACACAATCACAAATAACAAACATAACAGCATAGCTATCAACAATAGGTCAACATATTAAGACAAACAATAAGATATTAAATTCAAGAGCAATATAGGATAGATTTAAAGTAAACGCGTAACTGCAACCTCATCAAAACATGACAGTAACTAATCATGCAATATGATCAAAACTACTCACCTCTCAACGTAGAATGTCCCTTGATGTCTTCAAGTCTAAGATCATGTCTCTAGCTCGAATCTACATATAAGATATACTAAGAATTGACCCATTAATCAACCTATTTATTAATTAATCATCTACTAATCAATTCATTAATTAATTCATCAATCTACTCTTAATCGATTAAGCATTACTTTATTTATTTAATCAAGTAACCTCAATTAATCAACCATTTAAATTAACCTAATTAACTATTTAGCTTATCATTTAAATTAATCAAATAGCGTTGATCAATCATCTCATACTCTTGATTAATAATCAATCTATTAATTAATCAATCTTAATTAATCAACCTTCAATCAACTTCTCATTATTAATCAATTCATTGATGCATTAAGTCAACCCTAATCAATTTAACCTAACCTTAATTAAATCCAAAATAACAAAGTAAATCAAAACATAATTGGATTTAATTAATTCGTTACACAAACTAGTTTGGCTTCTTCTTCTTGGCGAGTTTGCGGTCGGCGGCATGGGAGGTTGGCGATTGACGTTGGGTTGCAATAGAGATGGGCACAACGTCGGCGACTTGCAGCAGCGGCTCGCTGCAGTGGCTTGCGACGATGTGGTCTGCGGCGGTTCCTCGCGTCTTCTCCTTTGAAGGCTCACGATTGCAGGTGGCCGACTGTGGTGTCGAGGCAGGAGGGTGGGAGGCACTCGAGCAGTGACTCCGGTGGGTGAGCGTCATTGCGTGGACAAGCGACCAATGCATGCGACGGGGAGCGAAAGGGAAGGGAGGTGGCTGTGGAGGCAGTGCGCCGACGATGGGACGTGTGGACAGTTGGGATGACACCTGGCAGAAGTGTCGAGGAAAGGAGACGGACGCAACCCGGCAACTTGCGTTGCGGTAGCGTTGGTCGGTCCGCGCGGCGGAGCAACGCTGCGGACGCGTAAGGGAAGAAGAAAACGCGGACGGGTGAGAGAGAGGAGGGAATAAAACTTAGGTTTAGGAAATTAAACTTAACAAAATTGATTCAATCAACTCCCATTTTAAATAGATATTCTAAACATATTTTTGTTTTTACCCTTTTATCCCTATAAAATATAAAATACTCATATAAAATCTAGAAAAATTCTATAAATTTATATAAACATATTTCCTGATAAATTATCCCCTAAAATATTTATTTTCCTTAAAATAATTTAATTATATTAAATTTTAATTATTTTTATATCTTTATTTATATTTTTGGTATATTACATTAATTGTGTGAAAAGGATCCGAAAGTTCTTAGATTTTTATATGGTCTCTTCGGGCCAATTCATAAATGCTACCAAGAGTTGTTTCTATCCTTTAAAAACAATATCTACAGTTAGACGGTGCCGAATTGCGAGTATCACAGGCTTTAGAGAAAGGGTCACCCCTATCATATACTTGGGTGTTCGGATATTTTTGGGTAATCGAAAGGCAATTTATTTTCAACCTCTGTTAGAGAAAGTGAGGACAAGGATGCTTGGGTGGAACCTTTCAAGGCTTTCTCATGGTGGCCGGCTTATGCTTATTCAAAGTGTCCTAAGCTTGGTGCCTTTTTATCTAATGCAGGTTTTACTCCCCCCTGTATCTATTCTTCATCAATTAGAAATGATGTTTGCTAACTTCTTTTGGGGATCTTCGAGTTCAAATAAGAAACCACATTGGATTGGTTGGGTTGATGTTTGTAAACCAAGATTAGAAGGTGGATTGGGGGTATGTAGACTTTCGGATGTTGCTACGGCAGTCACTTTGAAGCATTGGTTTCAGTTCAGGGAGCAAAAGTCTCTTTGGGCAATTTATATGGCTAAACTGTATTGTGGCGGAGTGTCTTCAAGTGTGGTTCTGTTAAAGAGCAATGCTTTCCTGTGTTGGTGCCAGCTTTTGAAGATACGTTGTTATTGAGAGAGCAATATAGGTTGGATTCTTGGAAATGGGGAAATTAGATTTTGGTATGATAATTGGTTGGACTGTGGTCCTCTTTATCTTTCTTGTCCAATTTCTGGAAATCCGGATAGTAAGGTTGCGGATTTTATTTGAAATTGGGGATGGAAGTTGAATACGCTCCAAAGTTTTGTGTCGGATCAGATTGTTGCTGAAATTGTTGATGTTTCTTTACCTGCTGTTGAGGGGGTTTCTGCTTGGGCGGAGAATGTGGAAAGGGCTGGACATACTGGTGTGATGGATTGTATTGTATGGAAGTCATCTTTGGATGGTAGGTTTTCTATGAAAACTGCTTGGCAGTGCATCCGGAATGATCAGCAACAGGCTGGATTTGGGCAGCAGGATGGAGTTTGGAGCGCAGTTTGGAGTAAACCTATCTTCCCAAATATCTTTGTCTTTGTTTGCCGGTTTTTAAGGAAGCGTTTACCTGTGGATGAAGTGTTGTAGAGGAGGGGAGTTTGCTTAGCTTTTAAATGTCATTGCTGTGATTTGTGGAGTCTTGGGATCATTTGTTTTATCATGGAGCTATTGCATTAGAAGTGTGAAGTCATTTTGCCCAGTTGTTTAGAGTTTGATCGGTTTCAGGTATTGGAAAGGTGGAGGGTTGGTCAGTTTTGGTCTCATGGTGGTCATGTTAGGGAGGCTATTCCATTCTTGATTATATGGTTTTTATGGTATGCAAGAAACGACGCCAAGCATTGTGGTATAATGCTGGTTGCAAAGAAGATTATTTGGAATGTTTTTCAATATCTTGTTTCTGGTATGGCTGCAGGGATTATTAAACCAAAGCATTGGAAGAGTTTTACTGATGTGGCTCATAATTTGGGGTTTCTTGTGAGGCCAAAAATTGTTAACACCATTTCAGTGGTGAGTTGGAAGAAGCCGAAGTTTAAATGTTTTAAGTTGAATGTGGATGGTTGCTCGAAGGGGAATCCAGGTGTATCTTCGTATGGGGTTATTGTACGTGATCATGGTAGTATTGTTGTGATGGCAAAGCATGGATTAATTGGAGTGGGGTCGAATGTTAGAGCAGAATTGGTGGCAATTCTAAAAGATTTAGAGTTATGTATGGAGAATCAACTATTTCTGATCTGGCTTGAGTCTGATTCTTTAGTAGCTTTGAAGATACTGTCATCTTCTTATTTTTCTTGGGAGTTTGGCAATCTGATACGCAAAATCAAAGGTATTATTTGTAAGCATCAAGTTTATTTTTCTCACGTGTATAGAGAGGCTAATGCAGTGGCTGATTACATTGCTAATCAAGCTTTTAATTCTCCTGTGGATAGTGCCTTGAGTGTTCCTCTTGATTTGTATACAGGTAGAATTTTTTATAATCAGGATATTGATAAGGAGCTTCGTGGAATTTGCAACCTGGATAAGAGTGGTCTTCCATATATTCAGTTTTCCTCTAAGCTAGGTTAGATGATATATGGAAAAGTGTGCAGACTTTTGCTGAGAAATAAGTAGAGTGCAAAGGTTTGGAGACTTGTATATGCGGCTGGAAATATTAGAGCTTTACAATGTTTTGCTAGTTCTTTGTTTGTTGGAGTGGTTTCCACTTATGCATGGGAACAGAGAAGTGCATGGGTGTAGGTGTTTGTTGATTTTCTGGTGGAGCTTTCTTTTTACGTGGAACATTGTCATATGGTGCAATCTAAATTTAGCGCTGCTGGTGTTCTTGAATTCTATGTTGGTTTTCTGGTACATTTTGACTTGCTGACTGAAATTCTTCTGTTTTTGTTGATCGCGGTGTAAGAGTGACATTTCTTTTGGTGTTAAATATCCTATGCTGGCTGATAAGTTTTGAGTGGTTTTAGACCTTTGGAGTTGCTGACAGATTTTCAACGGGCATCCATTTCTCTTTGGAAGTTTCATGACATTCAGTTGGAATAGGAGCTGGTGTGTGATTAATATGGAGTTTGCTGGTATTTGAGGGGTTGTTGTTGGTAAAGGATTCGGTTGCAGAAGTTTTCATGGTGTTGGGATGTTGATTTTCTCTTCTGTTGCAAAATGGTGGAATTAAGATTAGAAGTTATTGAGCTTGGCACGTTGTGCTTTTCTCTCAACTTCAGTGTTGGTGACTTTGTTGGAGCTTGGGACTGGGATTGAAAAGATGAAGCATTTGTGGAAGTATGGTCCCTGTGATGGGTTTCTGTTGAAATTTCGTGCTTATTTGAAGGTGGAGTTTGGTGATTCTTTCAGATTGCATGATTCATATGGTTTTATTTTGTATCTGGCTGAGGAAGAGTTCTTTAATGTTCTGACTTTAGTAAAGTTTACAGAGTTGGTTTGAATTACTTTAGAGATTATTGTAAAGTAGTGGAGTCTTTGTAAATAAGCAATACTAGAAGGTCAGGTTTGGCCCCCCTTCTAGTATGATTTTTCTTTTTATAAGAGTTCTTTAAAAAAAATAAAAAATAAAAAAATCAAGTAATTCTTGCATCCTTTTACTTATTTTATGCATTTTCTTTTGATTGTTTAATTAATATGGTATCCTTGCTAAGTTCGAAAAACAAGATATTTCTAACTTTCTTTTTAGATTATTCACCCCTCTAGCTAGCCTAATACATACCAACATTTGGTTCTGTCCATCTATCCATTGCTCTGTCCATCTATCCATTGCTCGGATTTTGGAAGAAACCAGCAAGCCGTTCATACTGTTTCATAATTCATGGTTTGAAATCGTTATTGTGTAGGACCACGAGTGACGACAGAGAAAGAACTTGCCCTTTGTGCGTGGAGGAAATGGACATGACTGACCACTAGCTCAAACCTTGTAAGTGTGGATATGAGGTATGAGTTTTGTGAAGGCTGAAGAAACACTTTTGTTCTGTTGACCTAAAACCTTTATACCGGCTAGGGTTGCAATTCTCTCATTGATGTCTTACTACTTTGTACTAGCATTGTCGAGCTTATTCAAAATTATAACTTCTTCCTTTTATAGAGGCATATGATCATACATTCAATGATTTGCTTTTCTTATGAATAGATTTGTATTTGGTGTTGGCATCATATAATTGAAATGGCTGAAAAGGATGACACAGAATCTCAATGTCCAGCATGCTGTACACCTTATGACAAGGACAGAGTCCTCACAGTGGCTGCTGCTAATTCTGAGAGGTTGCTAGCATTTTCATTTTTTTTGTTTTCTTTCTGCTGTATTTCTTTCTTTCTTTTTTTATTCATTTACTAAGGAATTGTGTAGAATATTCTTTACCCTGAAGATAGGATAATAACTGAGGTTTACTCTGAGAAAAAGCAAAGGTCTCAAAGAGCAAAGCCAAAGATTTCTGAAGAAGTTAGGAAACACCTTAGTGGTGTTAAGAGTAATGCACAAAATCTTGTATCTGTTGTTGGATTACCAGGAAACTTGTGTGATGAAAATGTATGCTCATGTCATTTTCAGAAATAGAAATAAATCAAATTGTGCGCTTGACATTTATTGATAGAACGTTTTTGTTTGTTTGCCAGATTCTTGAACGCAATGAATACTTTGGGCAGTATGGTAAAGTTTTAAAGGCTTCAATTTCATGTCCTGCTGGCACCACTTCTCAGAAAACATTTGCCGGGTATGTCTCATCAAACTCACTCCTTTAGCTTTCCTCTGGCATTGATTGTGAAGACATTTACTTATGATCTATTAGCAGTGAAATTAATTGTGTCAAACATTATTAGGCTATTGTTTGCTAATCTTGTTAATCTTTATTTTTCATTACTATAGCTCTTTCATGTGCTAGTGTTATCATTACTACACACGTCATTGTCGACAAAGTTTTTAACAGTTAGTTCTGGATAGCTATTACATACCACTTTGGTAACTGTTGTTAACTGGCATTCAAGTGATGTTGAAGATATCACTGTTTGTACTTTCTTTCAGATAAGCGAAGTTGTGTCCTGAAATTATTTCTGGCATGTATTTGTCATCCTTTCTCCAGTGTGAAGTATTCAACTATTCCATGCGTTCATGTATGTCTAGGTATATCACATACGCCAAAGAGGAGGAAGCTGTTCGATGCATACAAGCAACACATAATTATGTTTTGGAGGGGAAAACCTTGAGGTGAACACATAACCTGACCTCTGATTTCTTGCACTCATCAGTTGAAATTCTTATTCTATGACAATTGATTTTCTTAGAGCATGCTTTGGTACCACAAAATATTGCTGTGCATGGTTAAGTAACTTGGTACGTTTCTTTCACAAAGTTTGCATGAACTTTGTAATCTTGATTTCCTAGTATAATGAGATGTTTGTCTGAGGTGATTGAACCCTTGGGTTTGATGAATGTGTATTTTAGTACAATATGTATCACTGATCACTCAATTGTTAAATTGGATATGTGTAGTAGATGGTGTATGTGGTGACTAGGAAAAAAATGTCACTATTTTGAGCAATTAGGTTTAGCTTCAATATATGATAAAAATAAGAGGAATAGGGTAAGATAATTAAGATATGTCTGAAGATTATTGATAAAATTTTATAATCAAACAAGTTTCTATAAGAATTGACAGAGACTAAGAAAGTCTAATTAAAATAATTTATGTGATGTAAGAAATCTAGATATTAAGGATATACAAGATAGAGTTTATCTAGATATTATTAGTGATAGAACTTTGGATAGAGTTAATAGTGGTCAGATCCATGTGGCTGACCCGCCCCAAATAGTGGGACTAGCATATTGTTGATATGCGTGCTTACAAGTGATTTTGAGAATGTTGGATAATTTCTTCCTCTTAATCATCTTTCCCATGCTATTGGAATCTTAACATTAGGGGAAATCACTATGGTGATATTCAAAATAAACCTACTAATGCAGAAGCTATTGGAAGTTTCATAAAACTAAAAAGAAACCTTGGAAGGTGAAGGTCAAAAACTATTAAACATATTAAGCTTGTCAAAACATACTCGAGTGCTTATTGTGGGGCATACGGATGCAGTGTTTTTAATTACATAAGCATCTAGTTGATTTTTATCTTGCACCATTTAAGTATATTAGAAGCAAGCCAACTGATTCTTTAGTTTTGCCTCTTAAGCATACTTTTTTCTCACTAAGACTCTAGTTTCTGCTTATAAACTTGTTTCTATTACTGGACTTAATCCATGGATTAGCTTGGCATTTCAGGAGTAGAGTTCCTAAAACTACTTTGAACAGTTTACAACAACGGACTGGAAATGTGTGCTGCCACCTCCTGTAGACAACTCCAGCAGTAATGGAACTAAGCATCCAGTCAAAGGTGCCAATAATGTAAGTCAATAATCTACTGTACTATATGCACTTGTTTTGATAAGAAATGCTACCTTCTATGAGAGCAGATCCACATTGTTCTTTTTATGCTCTATCTCATTCTTTTCCAAACTAGGTGTTCATACAGAGTGCTCCTAGCCAGGTCAAAGGTTCTCTTCCCAATAGTAGTCTCCGGAAATCCAATGCTTTACCAACATCTGCTTCATGGTATGTTGCTTTTAACTTTACATGCCACAAAATATCTTTTTTACTAATATTCTGACCACATTCAGGGGTCTTCATGGTTCAAATTGTCGGATAGATTCAAGCATACAATGTTCTGAAACTCTTGCCAGGCAAAATGTAGAGACTAGCAAAAGGTCTACTTTGCCTTCTGCTCTGATGAAAAGTCCAATTCAACCTCAAGAAAAGCTTGATGAAGTGGCTACAACTTCAAAGGAACCTGAAAGCAATATGGCTGGTGAAGTCTCAGGATCATCAGAACAATTACAATTTGTTCAGTAGATTCAAGATAGTGATTGGCCTTTTAATATCTGCATGGGATGATGATACCATTGTCATACCAAAACCCAAGGAAGATGTGGATGACTGTTTCATTGGTTGTGAATCTATAAAATCAAACACTTTCAGACATCAGCCTACATCTTTAACATGTTTGCCAGCTCAGTTTGCCCCAAAGACGACAGATGTTTCCCATGTTTCTTCAAGTTGCTTATCTAACCCTCTTGTTGAAACGCTTGAACATAAGGGACATATCACAAATTTAAGCAGTAGTGAGATGTTTCCAAGAAATAGCACCATGCTTAAATGTCATGTTACACAGCTTAGAATTCTGATCCTGATACAGTTGATCATGATTCTGCCCTTATCAATGCCGATGTACATAGCTTGGGTTTAGGGTCTTCGTCAGTTAATTTGGATAGATCAACAACAAAACAGGTAAATGTTGGCCAACATCAGACCTTAGCCTCTAGTTTCTCTTCAGTTGTTTTACCCCAGAGTCGAGATTTTTTTTCAGACCTGTGGCATCAAGTAGGGATGAGCCAACAGGTTGGAACAATGAGCTCCAAGGGCAACAGTTGATATCTGCAATGAATGAGATGGAAGATCCCTTGAAAGATCAGGACAACCATTCTTTGCATTCTTTAAATAGCCCAGATAACAATACAATACATTTAAGTGCTACTTCTTTATGTAATGGATTTGTCAATAAGCGAACATCAGGTGTCGAGAGTTCTGTGGATATTGATAGAAGTGTTGAGATGGCTAATGGTTCCTTCGGAGGCAAAGATTCTTATGTACATAATGGCCACCCAATAGTCGATATAAGTACAAACTCCTTAAGCAGGAATGATTCAGGGAGTCCTGAGTTCAACTGCAACAAAGAGAGAATGCATCCTCTAGGTAGTAATGCTATAACTAACATTGTCAATGATGTTTACGTAGATAAAATGGGAGAGAGCAGCATTATTTCAGATATTTTGTCATTAGAGTTTGATCCATGGGGCAAATCAGTACCACTGGCTAACTCTTTGGCTAATATGCTGGGTGAAACAGACAAGCAAGATGGATCATTTAGCTTATCCAGTTCATCAAGAAGTCCAACCAATAATCAGTCTAGATTTTCTTATGCCTGGCAAGAAAATCAATCAAGTCTTCCAGAAACTACAGTCAGAGAATCTATTCATGCACGAAGATTTTGCTTCTCATCACAAAATTCATGCAGAGATAGTTTCCACAATGGTCTTCAGTTCAATGATTCTAAAGGTCCTTGTATTATCACAATTTCTGGTGATTCATCTAATAGGAGTAATGGTAAGAGTTCTCTTGTTTGCTTTTCATTTCAAATATGTGAAATATTTGACACTATATCCAATGTTATATTTGTTTCCCTTTCACTTCCCTTTGTTTGTTCGGTTCTAATACTCCTCATTTACTTTTTATTTTGTGGGATAGACTGTGTTCGTGCTTAAGTTTCTTCTGACTAGTCACATTGTTTTGAGTGGCTTCATGGTCAACCATATGCCTCCTATTTTCATGACTGTATGCCTTGTAATAGGGTCAATGGAATTTGATTAATATTCCTTTGGCTCTGATTATTTAGTTTAGTCTGGGTTTGCCTTGTGTACCCAATCGTTTGTTGCATTGGTTGCTTCCTCTCCATGTGAGTGCATGGTTGCGCTACAAAAGGGAACACACTGGATGGTGTATACAAGGATGAACTCTGAGGCCACTTAGGAGACATCAAATTGTATGCTAATCTAACACAGTAAATGTCTTGTTTTGACCTTTCTGATTTTAAATGGATTTTTAGTGTATATGTATTGTGTGAGGCACTTTTCTAACTTTATAAACAATAGCATTTCCTATATGATTAAAACTAAGCCAGAGAAGATTATTTAGCATTATACGATTTTCTGGGCACTGCTGTAAAATTATACAGTAATTAAAAGTCTAAATAACCCAACTGAGTTGATGCTCCTAATTTAAACTTCAAATTTCCCCCCTTTTAATATGGATCTTTTTTTTTAATAGTTTGAAATAGAATAATTTCCTTTGGTGGCTTAAGTAGCAGCCCACCCCAGTGAGCTTGAATGATTGCTATTCAGACTTAGTTGTAGTCAGATGTGGATGATTCTTTTCTTTAAAATCTCATGGCTTTGTGAATAATGCAATTCTCTGAAATTGTAATTTTGTGAAGCTATTTGTTTTAGAATTTCGCCCATCTTTGAAAGCTGGGCGAGGAAACAATGCCAGTTAAGATAAAATCCTTTTTTAATTTCTGCAACACCACTTTTGTACAGCCTTAAAAAGAACTGGAAGTATTTTAAAGGACAGCATTGCCATCATTTCCTCTCAGAGTGTGTTTCTTGCTGTGCTTTTAGGATCCATTCATAATGGATGTTTTAGGACTCATTTAAAACAATATTTAGGAACTTTCTGGTACGTTTGCCACTAAATCGAAGTTCAATTTCATTTGGGAGAACACAAGAATGCTTTAGGAAAAGGACATTCGGACCAGGCAACAGGTATACATGGCCAAAGCTATGTGATACACTAATCAATTTTTGTGTAATTCTTGAACTGAACATGCGTACAAGTATTTGACTTGACGTTTGGTACGCTTGTATTTATGGGTTGTCTCTGGACAATTGGAGCCTATAAATGGCTTTGACTAGTTTGAGTCTACATCTCATTACTATCTGATTCTTGTATGCCCTTTCTGAGAGTGATTTGTTGAGTGCTTTTTTTTTCAATGCAAGTTCAAGCTCACTTGATGCATTTCCTTTCTTGCAACTTTTGTCTCTCATGCCTTTAATCTACATCCTGAAAATCCTTTTTTTGGAAGGTGTTTTGCTGGCCAAGATTGCTGTGCCACCAGGATTCTCAACTCCTAGCAGAGCGCCTCCTCCAGTGTTTTTTTCTCAAACCAGATTTAACCAAACCCATGACACTGCCTACTCAGGTTTGTACATCTTGCTTTCTTGTGTGTTTTGGAGATTTTTATGTTGTGTAAATCATAGGCATGCTTCCACTTCAGGTGAAAATCATTATCAATCACATTCAATTGATCATTCTGATATGTGGAGTTTATAGATCCTGCAATGCTGGCTGTTGGCAAGAGTCGGATACCTGCTGAACCAAATAACTCTACATTGGGATTGAATTCATCATTTCCTGCACAATTTATCACTTCTGATAGCACAATTTTTATGTTTCAACATGGGGATGCCAGATATAGGGGAAACATTTCTGGCCTTTAAATGCTTTTGCTGCATCTTGACTTTTTGCACAGCCATACAGGCTTCTCTCCACTTACACAGTTATCGTTCCAACAACCATGGAATCCACTAAACTCAAATAACCTTTGGGATGCCTGGAACAGTATGTGTACTGAAGCTGATGTGGGCAGGGGTGAGATCTACAGGAATGACAGAAATGAACTCAATGGCTACTACAAAAGCACTGCTTTAAACAACTTCTGCATGACGAGTGCAGGTGATTTATACAGTCAAGCATTTGGGATGTGAACTTGTGTCTCTGAACTTTGGTCACCTTGTTGCCTAGATGCTTGTCTGTGGTTTAGTAAAATTGGTTCTTGGAGCAGACGTGGCAAGCCATCAGTAAAAATGAATGGCAACAGACCTTGGACCAGTGTCTTTCATTATCAGGTATAAATAGTTTTCAAAATATTTGAACTAAGCATTGAAAATATTAGTTGGTGTGGTGAAGCCAAAGCATATCTAGAAATGTGATATTGATAATGTCTAACATGCTACTCTGTGTCTGTATTACTTAATCTTCTGAAATTACAAATCATACGGAAAAATGAATTACTTGTTTGTTATTGTTCAGTATGTTACAAGCAGGAAGGCCCCAGTTTTGGCCGTGATTTTATCTTCTGACCCATTGACCCTGTTCTCAAATCTCAAGCATAGATTCATCACAGAAGGCTGCCTATTTTGACATTTGTTGTGTTTTCTCAGTCATAGTGCATACATAGGGTGGGACTGTTTTGAAATATTTGTGTACATCTTGAAAGATTGTAAATACATGTAATACATATATGTGCGTATTGGAGGGTCCTATTTACCAACCAAAGTTATTGTGTAGCTGCAAACTGTTTGTTATTATCCAATATGCTTTGTTTAGCCCAAGCCTAATCTTCCAGTATACCATGGTCTAGGGTAACAACTTCCATAAGGTTTTTAATTTTTTTAATTTTTGGTATGTTTCGTGAATTACTGTTAAGTTGGGACACGCACTCTATTGTAATGTACATCTGGCCGCATGCATGGCGCCGGCGGAGATACGTGAGAGCATTGATTATATTCATATAAAATGTAAGTCAGTTGTTATTTGCGTGGCTGGAGTTAACTTGTTGAAACTTTCAACAAATAATGTCATAGACTCATAGTGGCATACTCAGTTGTTATTCAGTGTTTTTTTTTTTTAAGAAATAATGTTCATAACGCATTTCATATGGAATCCTGCAGTGACCACAGTCCAAACATCACGGCACTGTTTTAAAAATCGAGTGCAAGAATGATACATGAATGAATGCAAGCACGAAGAATTCCGAGTACAAATCAAATGTTTTTTGTTTTGGTCTAAAACAAATCAGTGGTATAATAATATGCACATGACGCAATCAATTCGTCAGTATCTCTGATCAGCAGTCGAAGTGGCTGTTGAAGAGGACCAACGGAGCTTGCCACGGAGGGTGATCCTGCTCCACTGACTCGGGCTCAAAGCAAGACAATGGCACGGCGCCAAACATTTTCTCCACGAATCCCATCCATGGATCCACGGCCTCCTCAGAAATGCAGCATAAAGCCAGGTCTTCTTGTCGGCCAACATCCCACGGCTCCTGATCAATGCACGGCTCCTGATCAATGCAGCTTAATGCCCCAACATCCCACGGCTCCTGATCAATGCAGCTTAATGCCCTGGCTTCTTGTTCCCCGACGTCGGCGAACGGTGCAATTTCGCCGGCGCTCAAGGCCTCCACGAGCCAGTTTAGGGTTTCGTCCTCCGCCACTGTCTCCACCGTGCCTACCGCCTGTTCGACCGCCTGCAGCGGCGGCAACACAAATCCTATCCATGGATCCTCCGCCATGTCCACCACCTGTTCGGCCGCCTGCCACGGCGTCTTCACAAATTCTATCGATGGACCCACCGCCATGGCCACCACCTGTTCGACCGCCTGCCGAGGCGGCTCCACCGCGGTCCTCGCCTTCTCCCTCTCGACCCTGTTGCGCACCAGCGCCAGCTTTATCTCCGCCAACCGCACGAGCTCCGCGGCCTGCTCGATGCCCACGTCGCACATCCTCCATCCGCCGCCGGACAGCATTTCGTGCATGAGCAGGCTCGCCTCCAGCTCCCTGTTGCCGCGATCCTGCCGGCTGAGCTGCTCCCGCAGCTTGGCCGCCCGCTGGCGGAGGAACCCTTCCTGGTCCGTCTTCTTGCGATTCTGATCCGATTCCGGCACCGCCCTGAACCGCGCCGCCACGCGCGCCGTCTCCGCAGGCGAAGGCCACGCCTCCGGCGCCTCATCCTCCGGTCCGTAGACGACGGCACAGGCGTCGATGGCGCAGAGGGTGGCGAGCTCGCTCACCTTCTTGAGTAGACTCTGCTTCCGTTTCTTGAAGGTGGTGCGGCGCGTGGCGTCGTGCGCGATCCACCCGAGCGTAACCTTCTTCCTCGCCATTCTATTCTGCAATTAACCTTCTCCTATGACATCCAAGCCTAATTTATAGGCAACGGCCTACTCCTAATTCCCATGGGATTCAGAAAGAATCTTTGATTGGCAAAATATTTTGCAACGGTCACATATTCTTCTAGATGTCCATTAATTCTGGACAATATTAACAAGCAAAAAAAAAAAAAAAAAAAAACCAAATCCTTGTAAGTATAATTTTTCCACTTTATTTTTAGATGGTTACACTGTTAATGTACAAGAGGCATTTCAGTTTGGAGAAAAATGCCAGAGGATTTCATTCATCTCGTCGATGTAACGGAATGATCAAATGCGTGTGCACAGAAGATATTTCTCAACCAACTATAAACAGAAGGCTTTGTCTTACAATTGGAACAGAGCAAATCAATGATCCACAGATTCCAGTTAATGCATAAGCAATGGCACAGAACGGAAGTGCCTCCGGTTCCTTTGCAGACAGTGCTGCTGTCCCTAATCCATGAGCACTGATAAAGAAAACGCAGGCAATGATTAGTGCAAGAATATTTAATCCCAAATAGCTGGGACACTATTACAATACAAAGTGCAAGAATGCATAATCATGCAAATATTATATGCTCAATTGGAGAAATTCCAAGAAATACTAGACACAAATAGAGAGTGGAATCTCATAACAAGTTACTTATTCATAACGCTGTTACAACTTAAACTTCATCTTCCTGTTTTTGGAAAACTTTCATATCTAATTTTTGAAATTTTCCTCAATGAACCCAATGGTAGAATATTTTTCTCATAATTAAAATACCATGAAATTCCTTAGCAGTTCAATAAAGTACCAGAATCAAGACTAAAAGCACAATTTTAAAAATACCAATGAATGGCATTTACCTTGAAGCAAGGAATGAAAAGTTTAAACCAAGAAGATTAACAGAAAAACAATAAACTATATATCTCAGGATGGTTGAATGCTATGAACAATAATTCAACTTGTGAGAAACTTTGACAAGAATCTATCGTCAGTTAATTGTGAGCTTTCCAAACCCCATTTGATTTCAGAATTATATTTCTAAGTGTTCTAAAAACTCTAATTAATCATAATATACTAAACAAGATTTCTAATGCTGTTACAGGTGTTTATAAATCACATCAAGCTGATGTAAGTCTGTAGGAGGGCTTTAGTTAATACCTAGAAGCTGTTGCTATTCCTCTAGCAATAGGATCATCAAGGCGGAGTTTATCCATTACAGTTTGCACAAAGTTTGCTCCCACCACACCAGTTAGAACTACCGCTGCAGCAGTCAGAGATGGATTTGCACCTATAAGCACACATATCGCATAATTCAGTGATAGCCAAGATCAATATATGCTTAAGCAAAGGAAACAAGAGAATCTCATCTGCTATATAGTTGTGTCATGTTCAATGCAACAGCATAGAAATTGCTGACATTTAACTTATAAATCTAGTACTGATTCAAAGAAAACCATCTAAACTGCAGTAGTTTGATTGCAGGCCTTAATCATGTTTATAAAAACAAACAAGGAAAATGAGAAATGGCTGCAAATTAACTTATAAATGTAGTACCAACTCTTGGAATAAAAAACATCTCGAGTGCAGTAGTTTAATTGTATGTCTTAACAGGTTCTAATCACAAAATATAGTTATTGTTAGTGTCAAGAGTGTACCTTCAAAGAAAGACACTATGCTCAAGGCTAATGCCACTGTTATACACCTTGGTAGGATGGAAATGGTTAAATTTGGTTCTAGCCCAACAAGACGCCCTATGATTGCAGTTGAGTACAGAGAGAAAATAGTTGCAAAAATCACTGATGAGAAGATCTCAGCAGCATGTCTCTTGACAAGCTACTAGCCAAGAACACATGAGAAACTGTCAGCATAATAGTTCATATCTTAAGAAATTAAAAATGGGTTAGAGGCTGAAGACAATACCTTTCTTTGTTTAAACATAGAAAAGGCGAATGAAATTATAACAGATCCAAGAAAGCCCATAAGAATATCACCAGCTCCAGGATTTGATGACATTTTTGTAAGGTAATCAGCTGCAAAAATCAACAAAAAGCTTACAAACATAAAAACACAACATTAAAAGCAGGCTTCTGATTAGTAAAAGATGAAAAGAGAAAACTGCCTGGTGCAAATCCTTCTTGGTAAAGCTGTAGGGACAAGTATTTACAATTTTAGTTGGTTGTAACTCATTTGCTCTAAAGCCCAAAAATCAGAAAAAAGTCAAAACTTTGAGCAACACCAACAAGTTGATGAAAGTGGCAAAAGTATAGCGCAAAACCTTCACTTTTACCAATAAAAATAATATAAATCAAGGATTTGTAGTCCCAAATCTACCAACTGTCAGATGACTACAACTAAGCCAACATAACTTGGATTGAAAGAAGAAAGCAATGAACCTAGGACAGCATCCAAGCTACTCTTTGAGAAATATCCATAAGTTACAGCTGCCAGATCAGCAGAGAGTGCACAACAGATAATTGGGTGGAATACCTTCTTCACATTAAATGGTAACCTGAGACAAAAGAATGGTAGCTCTATTAGCTGTTCATACTCCAAAATATCGCCATAAGAGAAGTTTGTTTTAGTTTAAAATATATATATATACAGAAGTTTATTACCCAGAACCAACCATGTATCCCAAGACTGTTGCAGCTAGCAAGAACGGGAGGCATGTCCTTGCACTTGTACCAAGTGCTGTTGGATTAACATAAGCAAGAACAAATGTTGAAAGGAAAATAGAAGCCCAAGTCCAAAGCTCAACATTTGAAAATGGAGAGGCTTTTGGCATGGGTTCAGCTGGTATCATTTCTGTTTTTACAAGTTTTCTCACAGTTATTGCTGTTTGACCTGCAACAGAAAGCGACGCCAACCAGCCACCAACTGGAAATAGAAAATGATTTGTCTTTAAATACAGATCACTCGATGCAATAAAAATGTAGTTATCTAAATTTTATACTTAGCTGCCTTCTTAAATTAATATTGACATTTTTGCAATCCTATTCCCAAAATTTACAAAAAACCCCTTATTGTGAAGAAAGGAGCTGGGTTCACTTGACAATTTCTACTCATAAATTGGATAACTGTAATTGGAAAAAGAAATTAGAAAGGAAGGTGCAGAGGGGAAAATCAAATCGATTAGAGAGGAAAACATTTAAAGAAAATAAAACTCTTCTCAAACAATGTTCTGAATAATACAACATCACAGTGAAACAGAGTATTCAATATGATCAGAGAATAAAGAACCATGTTTCTGGTACCATATGCAACTTTCGAGGTGCCCCTTTCCCGTTTTAACCTATACAAACGACAAAGCCACGAAAAATACTTGAATGATGATTGCACCAGTTTAAAGCGACCCCGCTCTGATACCAATTGATAGATCGAAAGCGCTAGAGGGGGGGGTGAATAGTGATCGTGGCTATTTTAACGATTTAAAACATAGAATAGAAACGCAGCGGAAAGTAAACACAAACACACAGAGACGCAGGTGTTTTACTTCGTTCGGAGCCTATGACGACTCCTACTCGAAGACCCGCGGTCCTTGACCGCTTTCGGTGGGCAACAACTATATATCGGAAAGATTATAATTTGAATTACAATTAATGCAATAAGTAAACTAATACCGACAACAAAAGATCGAAGAGTCTGAGCTTCGGGTTGTCGACGTCGAGTAGTAGCACTTCAAGGTCGTCTCGTTGGCAGCACTTCACAGAAGAAAGCTTAGAATGTGTTGTACTTTGGTTGCACCCTCGACCCTCTTTTTATATGACATTCCGGGCGCCTGGATCCCTTCCGGGCGCCTGGAGTGTGACGTGGCCAACCAACCAGGATGCTCCACGAGGTGAAGTCGCGGCAGGGATAAAGTTTGGTCCCGGGCGCCCGGATCCATCTCGGGCGCCCGGACCACCTTTTTCCAGCAGGTTCCTCACCTGCAAAACCAGGTTAGTCCGAGCAAAATCCCCTGCAAGACAGTGTTAGAATCTGATAAAACACAGTAAGGAATAACTGACAGTCTTCGGACTGTCCGAGTCTGACTTCGTATTCCCAACCGGAAACCCTAGGTCGACCCGATGCCTACTGTTCCCTCTACGGGGAACGCGTCCTCACCTACTCCCCTCAGGAGAGCTTACCTGATGCCAGTCCGGTCTTCCAGACCGACTGGACTTTTCGCCTAGGGTTACCACCCCCTAGGACCTAGGGTTACCGCCCCCTAGGGTTTTTCTCCACCTAGGGTTACCACCCCCTAGGACCTAAGGTTACCACCCCTTAGGGTTTTTCACCTGCCTAACCGTAGCTAGGACTTTCCTGAAACACTCATTCAAACATGTTAGATCACACACTAACTTAACTTTGAATCCTTTGCCATTATCAAAACTAAGGTTTGATCGTCGGATGCTTCCCGCACCAACAGATACCTTGCACATCACAAGGATACTGCACATCTTAAAGATGTCATGATGCCTTGAGATATAATCTGAGTCTTCCGATCGACAATGGGACATGGGGACAACAAGAAATGGGGACAGAGGATCTAAACTTTAATTTTAGTTGCCATAAGTAGGACTGTAAATAAGACGAGCCGAGCCGAGCTTTGGGGATGTTCAAGCTTGTTTAATAAGGTAACCGAGCTAAGCCGAGCCGAGCTTAAAATGAACCAAGCTTTTGAAATGAGTGTTCAAACTTAGCTTGAGCTTGGTTCGTTTAGATGTTATCGAGCTCTTAATTCAAGCTTGGCTTGAGCTTGGTTCGAGCTTGGCTTGAGCTTGGTTCGAGCTTGGTTTGTTTAGATGTTATCGAGCTCTCAATTCAAGTTTGTTTGATTGTTTAAAACTTTTAGTTGTTTGATTGGTTATTGAGCTTGATAATTTAAATTTATTTATTTTATTTTATTATTTATTTAGTATATTGAAAAGAATTTTATTAATGAATATGGTTCATAAATATTGTTCATGAACGTAGTTCACGAACATTATTCACGAACGTTGTTCACGAACGTAAACGAGCTGAACACATATGTGTTCAAGCTTGTTTGTTTAGCCTAACGAGCTCTTCAAGCTTGTTTGTTTAATTAATCTTGTGCATATTGAACGAACATAAACAAGCTCTTACCAAGTCGAACATCAAGTTTGTTCACGAACGCTGGGTTCATTTACAGCCCTAGCCATAACTTAACCAAACGGGTTCAAACGCACCCTGACTCTTTGGGCGAAATGGGTAATTGCGCACCCGTCCTCCTTGCGGCGATGGCCGCTGGTGACAGCATGCCGCCGGGGGTAGATCTCTCCCATCCTTCTCATTTTCCTCCACTAGTAGCAGCTAACCTCAAACCGGTGGAGTCTCTTCCCCAAAGCTCTCAGGAGGCGAATCCAGTGCACCCCTCTTCATATGCGGCGGCGTTGAGGCCGGCGTCACCTCGTGCATCAAAGAAGAGTTTTGAGGATGTTGGTGAGAATTTCAAGCAGCCTTCTATATATAACAACAAGCTTGGCATTTTCTACACAAAGGAGGAGGTCAATGGTATGTCTAAACCTTACCAATTCTCGTTAATTGGGAAATTCTCGGGTTTAAGGCCAAGGCCACAGATTGTGTTTCAAGCTCTTAAGAATATTGGGCTTTTTGGTTTATATGACATACGGTTTCTTCATGCGGGCTATATCTTTCTGCATTTCTCTTCAAGCGAGGACATGGCAAGAATGGCAAGAGTGTGGACTCGTGGAATTTGGTTTATTGGGGGTATGCCCCTTTGGATTTTCAAATAGTTCCCAAATATTTCTTATTCGGTTGAATCTTCTGTGGTTCCTGTTTGGATTCAATTTCTGGATTTTTCCTATTCATATGTCAACAAACATTCTTTGTTTTCTGCTGCCCGGATTGTTGGGAAGCCAATTAAACTTGATGAGGCGACGACTGATAGTTCAAGGCTATCCATGGCTCGGGTGTGTGTTGAAATCAATCTTGTGAAACCCATGGTGGATGAATTCTGGATTGGTATTGGAGAGGAAACAAGATTGCAACGTGTGATCTTTGAAAAGTTCCGAAATATTGCACACAATGTTTTCATCTTGGGCACTTGGAGGATGCATGTTATGCTAATGGAAATAGGCCAAATCCTTTGTGGAAATCTGAGAACGATGGTAATGATGGTCAAGATTTGAGTGTTGGTCTAAATAGAAGAAATGCTGTTGGAAAACAGGAGGTAACAGGGCCTTTTGAATCTGATGAAGGGAAAAAGATGTTAAACAAATCTGATGGGGGAAAACAAGTATGGATTAAGAACGGTGAGGCCAGTGAGCAAGGTATGGTGGACAAGAAGGGGAGTGAAAGTAGGAATAGCTTTCACGTTTTATCTACATTAGAGGAAGAAGATAAGGGTGAATTAGAGGGGCTGTATGAACCGCCAGAAAATGTAATGTATCCTTGGGGAGATGGTTATGTTGATACTAAGATTGGGCAAAATCAATTGGGGCCTTTGGGTTTTCAGAATTTGGAAGTAGAGGAACAAAAATTAGATAAGTTGGAGGATGCTCACCTGGCTGCTGTCCTGGCTCCGGCTCATGTTGACAGTCAAACTAATGTACTAAATGTTGAACCAAGGATGGACAAGGGGAAATCTGTAGTTGGATTTTCAAAACAGAGGTCTTACAACAGGTTGTGCAGGAAACAAAATAAACTGTACAACCCACAAATCAGAATGTGCAGGATTTGGTTTCAGCTCCAAATCAGATTGTGCTAGATTTGAAGGTGCTTGCAGTCTCTAAACTGACAGTATAGGTTCAAAAAAGACAGGTGCAGTTTGTGCCAAGTCCAAGGCAGAAGGTACCAGCAGGGGATGGAGTTCCTCCTTACAGAAACAATCCGGTCCTGTTGGTTTGGCAGGGATACAAGATTCTGGGCAGTGGGGAAACTTTTCATTTTCAGCTATGCAGGATGAATTTGAAGGGAATGAAGTGTCTAAGTCCTTCATGGAAGAGGATGATTCTGATTATGGAGAAGCAGTGGATTCACAAAGGTCTTCATCTTTTCCACTGGTTTCTAATCCAAAGGGCCCTCTTTTGAAAACTTCTTCTATTAATGTTCCATCTGGGGTTACCCGAATGGTTACTAGAAGTAAATCTCAGGTACAAAAAAGTTCTTCCTCTTCTAATTTTTAATGTTAGGCTTGATATGGAATGTAAGGGGGGCTGGGGAATAATGCTTCTATGAGGAGATTACTTTATTTGAAGAAGTTACATCGTATTAATTTCATGGGGATTTTGGAGCCCTTTATTTCTCTTGACGCTAATTTTATCACTAGAAGGTTGGGTCTTCATGGTGCTATTTCAAATTGTTCTGGCAAAATTTGGTTTTTGTATGATCATAATATAGCTTGTACTATGTTAGTGGATCATGTTCAGTTCTTGCATCTTAAACTTTGCTCTCCTATTTTTCCCATCTCCATTATGGTGACTGTGGTATATGCGAAATGCAATAGAATTGATAGAAGGATATTATGGGATGATGTATCAGCAGTTAAGCCAGTTATGGATGAATATTGGCCAATGGGAAGAGATTTTAATGCAATTATTGGTCCTAATGAGCATTCGGCAGGTTCTCTAGCTAAGTGTGCTACACATGAATTTAATAATTTTCTAATGTTGGCTGGACTTTTGGATGTTGGTTTTGTGGGAGATAGGATTACATGGACAAATGGTAAAGTATGGAAGTGGCTAGATAGAATCCTGGTATCTCCATCTTGGAGTGATAAGGAATATATGGTACGGGTGGAGCATTTGAGTAAGGTGGCTTCGAATCATTGTCCTTTATTTATTTCTTTCCCCAGTTTCCATCTGCCAATGGCCTCATTCAGGTTTCAGAAAATGTGGACCAAGCACCATAATTTCTCCCTTACAGTACATTTGAATTGGATGCTGCCGTGTTCTGGTTTGACCTTCAGAAGCCTCAAATTAACTCAAAAGACTGAAGGCCCATTTGAAATGGTGGAATGCAGAGGTATTTGGAAATATTTTTAAGAATGTTAAGAAGGCTGAAGAGGTTTTTGAGTTGGCAGAAAAGGCTTTTGATCTTTTTCCTACTATGGAGAATAAAATTCATATGGTTAAGTGCTAAGCTTCTTTGTTTTGTACGTTGGATATGGAAGAAATGTATTGGAAACAAAAAGTGGCTGTGAAATGGATTGGGGAAGGTGAAAGGAACACTAAATTTTTTCACAATCTGGTACAGAAAAAGAGAATGACTAGCCTAATATTTAGAATTTGGGAAGAAGGGGTTTGCTTGGAGAGTAATGACCTTATTCAGGCTTCTGGGGCTCGGTTTTTTGAAGAGTTACTGATAGGGGAGGATTTGGGTGTGCCTGTGAGTATGGATATTATGCCACAGTTAGTGAGTTCAATGGAGAATCAAGCTTTGTTAGCTTTACCATCTATTGAAGAGGTAAAGCAAGTGGTATGGGAGATGTGTGAAGATAGTGCAGTTGGTCCAAATGGTTTTTCTGTAGCTTTTTATGTGGCCTGCTAGGATATTATCAAGGAAGATGTGTATCAAGTTGTCTTGGATTTTTTTCAAGGGGGTTCTCTTCCTAAAGGTATGGTTGCAACTACTATTGTGATTATTCCTAAAGTTGATAATGTCCATTGTAGGCACGAGTCTAGGCCAATTAGCTTATGCAATGTTTCTAATAAAGTTATATCAAAGTTGTTGGCAAACTTGTTGAGCTTGATGCTGGATAACATTATTTCTCAGTCACAGAGTGACTTTATAGCTAGAAGACTAATATCAAATAATATTTTGTTGGCACAAGAGTTCAACCATAAGTTGAATTAACATGCTAGAGGAGGGAATTTAATTTTGAAACTGGATATGACCGAGGCATATAATAGAATTCAATGGAGTTTTTTGTTTAAGGTTTTCACTGCTTTTGTTTTTTCTGAAAAGTTTATTGACATCATAAGACGTTGCATCAGTGATTGCTGATTTTCGGTAAGAATTAATGGACAGTTATTCAGAATTTTTCATTCCAAAAGGGGTTTTTGTCAAGGGGATCCCATATTCCCTTTACTACTTATTATAGCAGCGGAATTTCTATCAGGAGGTTTGGATGATTTATTTTTTAAATATCCCCTAATGTTTTTTTAAGTTGGTTGTGCCATGAAATTATCTCATTTAGCTTATGGGGATGATGTCATGATTCTAATGAATGCCCCGAGGGTATACTTGTCCGCCAAATCAGACGGTACCCCCTAGCGACAATATAGGAAAAATCGATATCAAACAAATTCAAGTCCACACAAACTCCAATGCGATATAAAATCAATAAACACATTAAAGATGATGCGTGTATGTCTACATGTATATGTGGACATTCTCAAAATCCGATACAAAAAGAAACTGCAACCATAATCAACAAGAACAATAATATAAAGCAACTCAACGGAAACCCAACTCGAGCGGGATTGGCAGCCAGGACCTCTAAGCGACACAACGCCTCCTCTATCAACTAACTTGAAAGTCAAGGGAAAAGCAAAGGGTAGTGAGTACAACCACTTGTAAAAGAAGATATTGTATGCATAATATACTGACAGGAAATCAAAGGATGCAGTCTCAGATAAAGTACTTACTAACAAACGTAAGTGTCCCAACATAATCCTCTGCTAATTAAAAGCATAACTAATTACATAACACTACACTAACCTGCTCAACCAAGTATAACTAACAAATTGGGATTACATACCGTACATCCAAAACCACCTGCATAAACTCAGCACATAACAAGCATATAACACACGTATAACAAAACATACAGTCCTATGTATCCTAATCGCTGACGACTCTCTCAACCACGAATGGGAGACAATAGTCGACAGTATATACCAACGGTTACTAACAACTCTCAACCATGAATGGGAGACAATGGTCATTAGGATATACCAACGGTCACTAACGATTCTCTCAACCACGAATGAGAGACAATGGTCGTTAGTATATACGAACGGTCACTAACGACTCTCTCAACCACGAATGGAAGACAATGGTCGTTATGATATACCAACGGTCGATAAGCAAAAAATGAAGTCACATCAATATAACACTATAGCCACACCTTGGTCTAACCTTACTAGCGTATAGTCATAGGCCTAAATAACAAGGGTCTAGTAGAATACTCACTATCTTATACTACGGTATGAAATAACAAACATAGGTTTAACAAGATGCTCGATATCCTATACTTTGGTATGATCATCGTGACAATAAGTACAAACTCAAATCATCTACCAAGAGGTCTTAGCAAAGTATTCAATGTCCTACACTATGGTATGGTAATATCGTGCATACATATAAACACAATCACAAATAACAAACATAACAGCATAGCTATCAACAATAGGTCAACATATTAAGACAAACAATAAGATATTAAATTCAAGAGCAATATAGGATAGATTTAAAGTAAACGCGTAACTGCAACCTCATCGAAACATGACAGTAACTAATCATGCAATATGATCAAAACTACTCACCTCTCAACGTAGAATGTCCCTTGATGTCTTCAAGTCTAAGAGCATGTCTCTAGCTCGAATCTACATATAAGATATACTAAGAATTGACCCATTAATCAACCTATTTATTAATTAATCATCTACTAATCAATTCATTAATTAATTCATCAATCTACTCTTAATCGATTAAGCATTACTTTATTTATTTAATCAAGTAACCTCAATTAATCAACCATTTAGATTAACCTAATTAACTATTTAGCTTATCATTTAAATTAATCAAATAGCGTTGATCAATCATCTCATACTCTTGATTAATAATCAATCTATTAATTAATCAATCTTAATTAATCAACCTTCAATCAACTTCTCATTATTAATCAATTCATTGATGCATTAAGTCAACCCTAATCAATTTAACCTAACCTTAATTAAATCCAAAATAACAAAGTAAATCAAAACATAATTGGATTTAATTAATTCGTTACACAAACTAGTTTGGCTTCTTCTTCTTGGCGAGTTTGCGGTCGGCGGCATGGGAGGTTGGCGATTGACGTTGGGTTGCAATAGAGATGGGCACAACGTCGGCGACTTGCAGCAGCGGCTCGCGGCAGTGGCTTGCGACGATGTGGTCTGCGGCGGTTCCTCGCGTCTTCTCCTGTGAAGGCTCACGACTGCAGGTGGCCGACTGTGGTGTCGAGGCAGGAGGGTGGGAGGCACTCGAGCAGTGACTCCAGTGGGTGAGCGTCATTGCGTGGACAAGCGACCAATGCATGCGACGGGGAGCGAAAGGGAAGGGAGGTGGCTGTGGAGGCAGTGCGCCGACGATGGGACGTGTGGACAGTTGGGATGACACCTGGCAAAAGTGTCGAGGAAAGGAGACGGACGCAACCCGGCAACTTGCGTTGCGGTAGCGTTGGTCGGTCCGCGCGGCGGAGCAACGCTGCGGATGCGTAAGGGAAGAAGAAAATGCGGACGGGTGAGAGAGAGGAGGGAATAAAACTTAGGTTTAGGAAATTAAACTTAACAAAATTGATTCAATCAACTCCCATTTTAAATAGATATTCTAAACATATTTTTATTTTTACCCGTTTATCCCTATAAAATATAAAATACTCATATAAAATCTAGAAAAATTCTATAAATTCATATAAACATATTTCCTGATAAATTATCCCCTAAAATATTTATTTTCCTTAAAATAATTTAATTATATTAAATTTTAATTATTTTTATATCTTTATTTATATTTTTGGTATATTACATTAATTGTGTGAAAAGGATCCGAAAGTTCTTAGATTTTTATATGGTCTCTTCGGGCCAATTCATAAATGCTGCCAAGAGTTGTTTCTATCCTTCAAAAACAATATCTACAGTTAGACGGTGCCGAATTGCGAGTATCACAGGCTTTAGAGAAAGGGTCACCCCTATCATATACTTGGGTGTTCGGATATTTTTGGGTAATCGAAAGGCAATTTATTTTCAACCTCTGTTAGAGAAAGTGAGGACAAGGATGCTTGGGTGGAACCTTTCAAGGCTTTCTCATGGTGGCCGGCTTATGCTTATTCAAAGTGTCCTAAGCTTGGTGCCTTTTTATCTAATGCAGGTTTTACTCCCCCCTATATCTATTCTTCATCAATTAGAAATGATGTTTGCTAACTTCTTTTGGGGATCTTCGAGTTCAAATAAGAAACCACATTGGATTGGTTGGGTTGATGTTTGTAAACCAAGATTAGAAGGTGGATTGGGGGTATGTAGACTTTCGGATGTTGCTACGGCAGTCACTTTGAAGCATTGGTTTCAGTTCAGGGAGCAAAAGTCTCTTTGGGCAATTTATATGGCTAAACTGTATTGTGGCGGAGTGTCTTCAAGTGTGGTTCTGTTAAAGAGCAATGCTTCCCTGTGTTGGTGCCAGCTTTTGAAGATACGTTGTTATTGAGAGAGCAATATAGGTTGGATTCTTGGAAATGGGGAAATTAGATTTTGGTATGATAATTGGTTGGACTGTGGTCCTCTTTATCTTTCTTGTCCAATTTCTGGAAATCCGGATAGTAAGGTTGCGGATTTTATTTGAAATTGGGGATGGAAGTTGAATACGCTCCAAAGTTTTGTGTCGGATCAGATTGTTGCTGAAATTGTTGATGTTTCTTTACCTGCTGTTGAGGGGGTTTCTGCTTGGGCGGAGAATGTGGAAAGGGCTAGACATACTGGTGTGATGGATTGTATTGTATGGAAGCCATCTTTGGATGGTAGGTTTTCTATGAAAACTGCTTGGCAGTGCATCCGGAATGATCAGCAACAGGCTGGATTTGGGCAGCAGGATGGAGTTTGGAGCGCAGTTTGGAGTAAACCTATCTTCCCAAATATCTTTGTCTTTGTTTGCCGATTTTTAAGGAAGCGTTTACCTATGGATGAAGTGTTGTAGAGGCGGGGAGTTTGCTTAGCTTCTAAATGTCATTGCTGTGATTTGTGGAGTCTTGGGATCATTTGTTTTATCATGGAGCTATTGCATTAGAAGTGTGAAGTCATTTTGCCCAGTTGTTTGGAGTTTGATCGGTTTCAGGTATTGGAAAGGTGGAGGGTTGGTCAGTTTTGGTCTCATGGTGGTCATGTTAGGGAGGCTATTCCATTCTTGATTATATGGTTTTTATGGTATGCAAGAAACGACGCCAAGCATTGTGGTATAATGCTGGTTGCAAAGAAGATTATTTGGAATGTTTTTCAATATCTTGTTTCTGGTATGGCTGCAGGGATTATTAAACCAAAGTATTGGAAGGGTTTTACTGATGTGGCTCATAATTTGGGGTTTCTTGTGAGGCCAAAAATTGTTAACACCATTTCAGTGGTGAGTTGGAAGAAGCCGAAGTTTAGATGTTTTAAGTTAAATGCGGATGGTTGCTCGAAGGGGAATCCAGGTGTATCTTCGTATGGGGTTATTGTACTTGATCATGGTAGTATTGTTGTGATGGCAAAGCATGGATTAATTGGAGTGGGGTCGAATGTTAGAGCAGAATTGGTGGCAATTCTAAAAGGTTTAGAGTTATGTATGGAGAATCAACTATTTCTGATCTGGCTTGAGTCTGATTCTTTAGTAGCTTTGAAGATACTGTCATCTTCTTATTTTTCTTGGGAGTTTGGCAATCTGATACGCAAAATCAAAGGTATTATTTGTAAGCATCAAGTTTATTTTTCTCACGTGTATAGAGAGGCTAATGCAGTGGCTGATTACATTGCTAATCAAGCTTTTAATTCTCCTGTGGATAGTGCCTTGAGTGTTCCTCTTGATTTGTATACAGGTAGAATTTTTTATAATCAGGATATTGATAAGGAGCTTCGTGGAATTTGCAACCTGGATAAGAGTGGTCTTCCATATATTCAGTTTTCCTCTAAGCTAGGTTAGATAATATATGGAAAAGTGTGCAGACTTTTGCTGAGAAATGAGTAGAGTGCAAAGGTTTGGAGACTTGTATATGCGGCTGGAAATATTAGAGCTTTACAATGTTTTGCTAGTTCTTTGTTTGTTGGAGTGGTTTCCACTTATGCATGGGAACAGAGAAGTGCATGGGTGTAGGTGTTTGTTGATTTTCTGGTGGAGCTTTCTTTTTACGTGGAACATTTTCATATGGTGCAATCTAAATTTAGCGCTGCTGGTGTTCTTGAATTCTATGTTGGTTTTCTGGTACATTTTGACTTGCTGACTGAAATTCTTCTGTTTTTGTTGATCGCGGTGTAAGAGTGACATTTCTTTTGGTGTTAAATATCCTATGCTGGCTGATGAGTTTTGAGTGGTTTTAGACCTTTGGAGTTGCTGACAGATTTTCAACGGGCATCCATTTCTCTTTGGAAGTTTCATGACATTCTGTTGGAATAGGAGCTGGTGTGTGATTAATATGGAGTTTGCTGGTATTTGAGGGGTTGTTGTTGGTAAAGGATTCGGTTGCAGAAGTTTTCATGGTGTTGGGATGTTGATTTTCTCTTCTGTTGCAAAATGGTGGAATTAAGATTAGAAGTTATTGAGCTTGGCACGTTGTGCTTTTCTCTCAACTTCAGTGTTGGTGACTTTGTTGGAGCTTGGGACTGGGATTGAAAAGATGAAGCATTTGTGGAAGTATGGTCCCTGTGATGGGTTTCTGTTGAAATTTCGTGCTTATTTGAAGGTGGAGTTTGGTGATTCTTTCAGATTGCATGATTCATATGGTTTTATTTTGTATCTGGCTGAGGAAGAGTTCTTTAATGTTCTGACTTTAGTAAAGTTTACAGAGTTGGTTTGAATTACTTTAGAGATTATTGTAAAGTAGTGGAGTCTTTGTAAATAAGCAATACTAGAAGGTCAGGTTTGGCCCCCCTTCTAGTATGGTTTTTCTTTTTATAAGAGTTCTTTAAAAAAAATAAAAAATAAAAAAATCAAGTAATTCTTGCATCCTTTTACTTATTTTATGCATTTTCTTTTGATTGTTTAATTAATATGGTATCCTTGCTAAGTTCGAAAAACAAGACATTTCTAACTTTCTTTTTAGATTATTCACCCCTCTAGCTAGCCTAATACGGACCAACATTTGGTTCTGTCCATCTATCCATTGCTCTGTCCATCTATCCATTGCTCGGATTTTGGAAGAAACCAGCAAGCCGTTCATACTGTTTCATAATTCATGGTTTGAAATCGTTATTGTGTAGGACCACGAGTGACGACAGAGAAAGAACTTGCCCTTTGTGCGTGGAGGAAATGGACCTGACTGACCACTAGCTCAAACCTTGTAAGTGTGGATATGAGGTATGAGTTTTGTGAAGGCTGAAGAAACACTTTTGTTCTGTTGACCTAAAACCTTTATACCGGCTAGGGTTGCAATTCTCTCATTGATGTCTTAATACTTTGTACTAGCATTGTCGAGCTTATTCAAAATTATAACTTCTTCCTTTTATAGAGGCATATGATCATACATTCAATGACTTGCTTTTCTTATGAATAGATTTGTATTTGGTGTTGGCATCATATAATTGAAATGGCTGAAAAGGATGACACAGAATCTCAATGTCCAGCATGCTGTACACCTTATGACAAGGACAGAGTCCTGACAGTGGCTGCTGCTAATTCTGAGAGGTTGCTAGCATTTTCATTTTTTTTGTTTTCTTTCTGCTGTATTTCTTTCTTTCTTTTTTTATTCATTTACTAAGGAATTGTGTAGAAGATTCTTTACCCTGAAGATAGGATAATAACTGAGGTTTACTCTGAGAAAAAGCAAAGGTCTCAAAGAGCAAAGCCAAAGATTTCTGAAGAAGTTAGGAAACACCTTAGTGGTGTTAGAGTAATGCAAAAAATCTTGTATCTGTAGCTGGATTACCAGGAAACTTATGTGACGAAAATGTATGCTCATGTCATTTTCAGAAATAGTAATAAATCAAATTGTGCACTTGACATTTATTGATAGAACGTTTTTGTTTGTTTGCCAGATTCTTGAACACAATGAATACTTTGGGCAGTATGGTAAAGTTTTAAAGGCTTCAATTTCATGTCCTGCTGGCACCACTTCTAAGAAAACGTTTGCCGGGTATGTCTCGTCAAACTCACTCCTTTAGCTTTCCTCTGGCATTGGTTGTGAAGACATTTACTTATGATCTATTAGCAGTGAAATTAATTGTGTCAAACATTATTAGGCTATTGTTTGCTAATCTTGTTAATCTTTATTTTTCATTACTATAGGTCTTTCATGTGCTAGTGTTATCATTACTACACACGTCATTGTTGACAAAGTTTTTAACAGTTATTTCTGGATAGTTATTACATACCACTTTGGTAACTGTTAACTGGTATTCAAGTGATGTTGATGATATCACTGTTTGTACTTTCTTTCAGATAAGCGAAGTTGTGTCTTGAAATTGTTTCTGGCATGTATTTGTCATCCTTTCTCCAGTGTGAAGTACTCAACTATTCCATGTGATCATTTATGTCTAGGTATATCACATACGCCAAAGAGGAGGAAGCTGTTCGATGCATACAAGCAACACATAATTATGTTTTGGAGGGGAAAACCTTGAGGTGAACACATAACCTGACCTCTGATTTCTTGCACTCATCAGTTGAAATTCTTATTCTATGACAACTGATTTTCTTAGAGCATGCTTTGGTACCACAAAATATTGCTGTGCATGGTTAAGTAACTTGGTACGTAGTGTCTCCTTTTGTCTTCTCTCAGGTTACTTATTTACGTGCTCATCTGTCTGCTGGATTTTCTAAGATGAACTTTGTCATTTATTCAGACCTGCAGCAATCCTGATTGTTTGTATTTGCATGACATAGGGAACCAGGAGGACAGCTTTACAAAACATGAGACAATTTCAGCATATACTTGGTATTTTTCTTTCACAAAGTTTGCATGAACTTTGTAATCTTGATTTCCTAGTATAATGAGATGTTTGTCTGAGGTGATTGAACCCTTGGGTTTGATGAATGTGTATTTTAGTACAATATGTATCATTGATCACTCAATTGTTAAATTGGATATGTGTAGTAGATGGTGTATGTGGTGACTAGGAAAAAAAATGTCACTATTTTGAGCAATTAGGTTTAGCTTCAATATATGATAAAAATAAGAGGAATAGGGTAAGACAATTAAGATATGTCTGAAAATTATTGATAAATTTTTATGATTAAACAAGTTTCTATAAGAATTGACAGAGACTAAGAAAGTCTAATTAAATAATTTATGTGATGTAAGAAATCTAGATATTAAGGATATAAAAGATAGAGTTTATCTAGATATTATTAGTGATAGAACTTTGGATAGAGTTAATAGTGGTCAGATCCATGTGGCTGACCCGCCCCAAATAGTGGGACTAGCACATTGTTGATATGTGTGCTTACAAGTGATTTTGAGAATGTTGGATAATTTCTTTGTCTTAATCATCTTTCCCATGCTATTGGAATCTTAACATTAGGGGAAATCACTATGGTGATATTCAAAATAAACCTACTAATGCAGAAGCTATTGGAAGTTTCAAAAAACTAAAAAGAAACCTTGGAAGGTGAAGGTCAAAAACTATTAAACATATTAAGCTTGTCAAAACATACTCGAGTGCTTACTGTGGGGCATACAGATGCAGTGTTTTTAATTACATAAGCATCTAGTTGATTTTTATCTTGCACCATTTAAGTATATTAGAAGCAAGCCAACTGATTCCTTTAGTTTTGCCTCTTGAGCATACTTTTTTCTCACTAAGACTCTAGTTTCTGCTTATAAACTTTGTTTCTATTACTGGACTTAATCCATGGATTAGTTTGGCATTTCAGGAGTAGAGTTCCTAAAACTACTTTGAACATACAACAACGGACTGGAATGTGCTGCCACCTCCTGTAGATGACTCCAGCAGTAATGGAACTAAGCATCCAGTCAAAGATGCCTATAATGTAAGTCAATAATCTATTGTACTATATGCACTTGTTTTGATAAGAAATGCCACCTTCTATGAGAGCAGATCCATATTGTTCTTTTATGCTCTATGTCATTCTTTTCCAAACTAGGTGTTCATCTGATGCTCCTAACCCGGTCAAAGGTTCTCTTCCCAATAGTAGTCTCGGAAATCAATGCTTTACGCATCTGCTTCATGGTATGTTGCTTTTAACTTCACATGCCACAAATATCTTTTTACTAATATTCTTACACATGCAGAGTCTTCATGGTTCAAATTATCGGATAGATTCAAGCATGCAATGTTCTGAAACTCTTGCCAGGCAAAATGTAGAGACTAGCAAAAGGTCTACTTTGCCTTCTGCACTGATGAAAAATCCAATTCAACCTCCAGAAAAGCTTGATGAAGTGGCTACAACTTCAAAGGAACCTGAAAGCAATATAGTTGGTGCAGTCTCAGGATCATCAGAACAATTACAATTTGGTAACTCAGTAGATTCAAGATAGTGATTGGCCTTTAGTATCTGCATGGGATGATGATACCATTGTCATACCAAAACCCAAGGAAGATGTGGATGACAGTTTCATTGGTTGTGAATCTATAAAATCAAACACTGTCAGACATCAGCCTACATCTTTAACATGGTTGCCAACTCAGTTTGCCCCAAAGACGACAGATGTTTCCCATGTTTTTTCAAGTTGCTTATCTAACCCCCTTGTTGAAACACTTGAACATAATGGACATATCATAAATTTAAGCAATAGGGAGATGTTTCCAAGAAATAGCACCATGCTTAAATGTCATGTTACACAGCTTAGCAATTCTGATCCTGATACAGTTGATCGTGATTCTGCCCTTATCAATGGCGTTGTACATAGCTTGGGTTTAGGGTCTTTGTCAGTTAAATTGGATAGATCAACAACAAAACAGGTAAATGTTGGCCAACATCAGACCTTAGCCTCTAGTTTCTCTTCAGTTGTTTTACCCCAGAGTCGAGATTTTTTTTCAGACCTGTGGCATCAAGTAGGGATGAACCAACAGGTTGGAACAATGAGCTCCAAGGGCAACAGTTGATATCTGCAATGAATGAGATGGAAGATCCCTTGAAAGAGCAGGACAACCATTCTTTGCATTCTTTAAATAGACCGGATAACAATACAATACATTTAAGTGCTACTTCTTTGTGTGACTTGTCAATAAGCGAACACCAGGTGTCGAGAGTTCTGTGGATATTGATAGAAGCGTTTGTTGGTTGCTACTCGGAAAGCCTAGAGGTTCCACTGTACAAAAATTTTGTACAAAGGTCTGAACCTTTTCCTAGCTACCATGTGTTCTTTTAAATTAAATTTTGGATCGCCTGCGGAACTTAACACGTTTGATCCAAAACTTAATCTATTTGTTCTTTTAGGTTTTGACTTGGATCTCTGCGGAACTTAACACGTTCGATAAATCACCTAAGTTATTAATTCATTAAATATTAATTTCCATAATTGGTTCCCGATCTGACGTGGCGAGGCACATGGCCTTCTTGGATATGGGAGCAACCACCACCGACTAGACAAAACCTTTTATAGAAATCTAATATTTAATTTCCTAAAATAACTTTAGGTTAACCGAAAAGAACAATCAAATCACAAGGAAAAATAAAACAAAAGAACACAACTTCGAAAAACATATTCGAAATACTAGAATCGTAAGCCTCTTGTATTTGGTATTATTTCCATAAATAACTAGCATGATGCGGAAAGAAAAATTACTAGTTATACCTTTTAGAAAGACCTCTTGATCTTCTACCGTATTCCTCTTCTAACCTCGGACGTTGTGTGGGCAACGATCTTCCGAGATGAGAAACCACCAAGCACCTTCTTCTTCTCCTAGCTAGGTTCGACCAATCACAAAGAAGCTTCACCAAGGACGAAGAACAAAAAACCAACCAAACTCCAAGGGATACAAGCTTTCTCTCCTTCTTCTTCTTCTTCTCCAAATAGTATCCGGCCACCACAAGAACTCTAAGCCACAAAGGAAGAGGATGGCCAGACACAATAATTTTCTTCAAGGATGAAGAATTTGGCCGCCACCAATGTCCAAGGGATACTAGAGACTAGACTTGCTTTCTCTCCTTCTTCTCCTTCCTTGATCCGGCCACAAACAAAAGCTCCACCAAGAAGATAGGTTTCGGCCAACAAGAGGAGAGAAGAAGAAAGGAAAGAGAGAAAAGGAGTTGTTTATTCGGGTTAGGAAATTTAATTACAAAATTTCCTTAATTCTTTTACCATAATAAAAAAATTATTTTAGTAATAATTTTCGGCCACTACAAAAATAAACAAGGAGAGTTTTAATTAATTAAAACTTCATTTATCTGAAATTTTATAAAAATTTCTCCAATAATTTTATCCTTTTAAAAAAATTTCTATAATTTTAATTTTCAACATGTGAATAATTTATAAAGGAAATAAAATATCCTCTAATCTACAAATAAGGAAAAATTTAATCTCTTTCTTTAATCTTTATTTATAAAAGAGATTTTAATTTTAATCTCTTCAATAAATTATATCTTTCACATAAGAAAATTTTAAATTAAAATTCTTTAAAAATTAAATAGGGCCGCCCTAGCTTGGGTTCAAGCTAGGGCGGCCACCCATCAAACCAATGGTTTGGCCTAGCTTGATCCTCAAGCTAGCAAACCTCTATAATTATGAAGTGTTAGGATCTTGGATGGCTAGAGGGGTGAATAGCCTCTTCAAAAGCTAAAACTTAAAGATAAAACTCACACGAGTGGTTAGCGCAGCGGAAAACAAGTTAAGAACAGAATAAGAATAAGAGAAGAAACAAAGCAAACCACAGTGACTCAAGTGTTTACGAGGTTCGGGGATAACTTGCCCCTACTCCTCGGTGTCCGTAAGGTGGACAAGCCGATCTTCGGTAGATCAACCCCGGTGAACACCCGGCTATGAACTTTCTCCTTCTCGGTGGAGTGACCTCTCAACAAAATCTCAACAGGTATGTAGAATATAGCACAAGACTTACTGAGCTTGGTGACTTAGGAGAATGAAAATTAAGCTTACAGTCACGCGAAGGTCAGTGAAACAGAGAGCAAGTCGAGACAGCCGCTTCTCAGCCCCGAGCGTCAAAGCTTTTTCACCGATCGACAGAGAGTTTTTCTTTTTCTTCCCAAAGAAACTTCTTATTAACCCTCTCTTCAACCAGCCTTTTATGTCTCTGCCATCTCTGCCTTTCGCTCGCAACGGATCCCTGCCAAACTGCAGCAAATCTCTGCATCCAGCCATAGCATCGCCAATCACGCTTCTTTCTCATCTGATCATCTGAGCTCACACCAATGGAATTCTGGTCTTCACTGGTGTCTCTGAGCTCCACCCAATCACCATGAGTTGAGCTGATCGATGCCAGATCACCGCCAGATCGCAGCCACGACTTTGCTGCTTTAACAGGTTTACAGTGGAACATAGCAAAAGTTTCTCTGGTATCCTCTACTAATGAAGCTCAATTTGAAATCAACCAATTGCAAATTACCAGTAACCTGCACCTCAAAATCTTGCAGCAGATGGTTAGAAATATTTAGGCAAAAGCAACTTTGAATCAGAAAGAATCAGAGAAAGTGCATGCAAAACAGACTATAGTATGGATGCAGGCCGATCCATACGTTCAAATTCTTCGATCGTCTTGATCGATGCGGACGTCAGGAACTCCTTTGATCGGTCCTCGGACGTCGGTGTGCAGCCTGAGCACGATCGGTCTCCGGACCGATCGAGCATCAATCAGCGGGTCCGGACGGTCGGTATCGATCTGAAGGCAGTATACTGAGTTCTCAACGATCGGTCGGCGGACGATAAAGTAACATCTTGAGTGTTTCTAGTCGGTCCGTGAGGCCGTCGAGCGCACTTATGGATCGGTCACGCCGATCACATGCCGCATGCCGGATCGGTCATCGGACCGATCAAAGGTCTGATTTAAGGCTTCCTTGCTACCTAATCCGGTCCGAGACCGACTACGAGCTCTTCTTCGGGCTATACATGCCAAGTTTCCATACTTGACTTGATACGGATGTCCAGATCACCCTTGTCTGGATTTTCACTGCAGCACTCCCCAGGACTTTCCATTTGTGACTTTCCTCACGGGACGGTTTCAACATTCTCACAGTTTCACTCAATTACGGTTTCACTCACGGGACTCTCGATTGCGGCTTCACTCACGGGACTTTTCCAATTGCTCGCTTCACTCACGAGTGATCTCCAATTGCACAGCTTCCTCACGGGACTTCTCCAATGCCAAGCTCCTTGCTCGGACTTTTCCCAATCAGATTAATCGGGTCAACCAAGTCAACCTAGATTAGGAATTAATTCGAGGAAACTTAAATCGGTGTCAACATCAAAACAACATCAATGTCATATCAACAATCTCCCCCTTTTGTTGTTTGTACAAAATTTAGATCAGAAGTGCTTTCATATCCATAATTTTAGGGAAATCGGGACCCTCCCCCTAAGACGGATATATCTCAAATATCTTCTCCCCCTTTTTCATATTGAGTTTACAATTCGTCTCTAAACTTCAAATACTCTCTCCCCCTTTGTCAAACACCGAAAAGGTATATATATAAAAAAAAAAAAAAATATGAGGACTGACAAACACCTCCCCCTTAAACCCATATCATAATCCACAAAAAGAAGTAAGATATGATAGAACTCAAGCAATGTCATATACATAGCATGAAAAAGATATCATAGGAGTACAAAACGCATGAAAATAAACATAATGTCTAAAATAGCAACCATCCAGGACAGGCAATCAACATCGTATCTAGAATAAAGTAGCACAATCAACAATCAATCACATAATCAAAATCAACTCGCATCCTCATCATGAGGAGCAGTGTCATCAGCAACAGGATAAGAGAATCCCTGAGGGGGCACGCCGCTGCCTGAAGATGGATCGTCTGTAGAAGGCTGAGGTGGTGGGTGGCTGGCCATCCATCCCATAAACGCCTGATGAGTAGCCAGCTGATGTCTCTGTAGGGTCTCAAAGCGTCGGTCAATGTGGAGACGTAGACCAGCGATCTGCCAGCGCAGATCAGGGTCCGCCTCGCCAATGTCAGCAGGAGGAGCAGCTGCAACCTGTCGTGGTAACTCACCTAAAGCTCTCCCATCCTTCCACTGAACCTCCCCATTTCGCCCTATGATTCCAGACTTGGAAAATGCTCGTTTCCCAAGTCGGCAATCCTGCCTGATCATTTTGATTATTCTACCCTTAGAGACATCAACCTGAAGGGTCTCAAGCCAATCAGTAATTATATGCCCATAAGGCATATAAATAGTGAAGCCGCTAAGTGATATGATCGAGGAGTAGATGCTTGACATGATATCAAAATCGAGACGCCGACGCAAACCATAAAGCATAAGACAATGATATGGTCGGATCTCAGATAGTGGTTTAGATGTGATAGGTAGAAGGCAGTTCGTGACAATTTTAAAAAGAATGTAGTCTTGAGGAGATAATCTCAAGGCTGCAAAAGTAGGGAAGTCAACATCTAGCTCATCTAGCCCTAGTCTAGGCTGTCTGAAGAAGTACTCATAGATTTCGTCAGATGAGATATCAAACGGTGGAGGTAACTCTTCTGGTAAGTCAGGAAATATCGAAAAGACATCACCGGAACACCTCCGACAATCGAGATACTCAAAGAAAGATGAGATACTGAAATCAAGAGTCCGCCTAGCAACTCTTGTTTTAAAACCTTGATCATTAGTCTCATGAAGGTTATTATAGAACTCAGAGACCAAGTCATAGTTGATATCCCGTTCCAAGTAGACTAGAGTATCGAGTTTGTAGTATGCTAAGATTTCGGACACTTGTGGGCAAAATTCGTCCATGAATTTTCTATCCACGGACCTACAAGGGAGTAATTTGAATGTCCTTTGTTGAAAAGCTTCCTCAGTCCGGCGGTTTGGGAATCTACTGGAACTAGCCGGTTGGGGTCGGGAAGAAGCAGCAGGAGTTTTGGATTTGGATGTCTTGGTTGGTTCCTTAGAGGTTCCCTCACCATCAGTGGGTTTCTTCCTAAGGGGACACAATGGGGTGAAATGGGGAGCACCGGAGCCACCGACAATTAAGAACCGAGACAACAAAACAACAAATTCAGTGAGAAACATAATGCTGCCAAATTCTAGAAAGGTAAGAAGTTACCTTGGTGCCATTTGAACCTTAGTATAGGGCGAGTGCTGGAGCTTCGGCGTGCAAAGAGAAGAGAAGGAGTGAACTGGTGGGAAGAGTCGGCTAGGGTTCGTGTGAATGAGGGAAAGAAGAATCGGGGGTTTTAAGGGTTAAGATGGGTGTACAGTGAAGAAAAGATCGGACGGTTGTCCGATCAGAAGGTTTCGGAAGCCCACATATCGGTCACCAGACCGATCAGGGAACCTCCTGATCGGTCAGTAGACCGATCAGGGAGTGCGAAGCTGATCGATCCTCGGACCGATCAGGGAACTACCTGATCGGTCCGTAGACCGATCAGAGATCGATCAGTAAGCCCAAGTTACAGACTTAACCAATGGAACCACTGATCGGTCTATGGACCGATCAGAAGAACCCTATGCGTATCAGATTATCCTGATCGGTCCCTGGACCGATCAGTGAGCCGCACAAACATACCCTGATCGGTCCCTGGACCGATCAGATTACAGACAGTAAGGTTGGGAAGTTTTTGGATCGGTGCATCCGACTGTAGCCCGATCAGTGTCTGATACTGAAATTTTCAGTGATTTCAGTAACCGAAATCCTTAGATATGTTTGATAGGTCGTAGAAGTTTCTCCAGTAAAACTGTCAAACTCAATATCTAGAACCCTGAGAATCTACAATCATAACTATGTCCTAACGATGGGCTCTTATGGTGTGAATTTGTTTATAATTTGAGACTTTCATATTCGACTACAAACACTGAGATTTCAGACAAGTTTCAAGTTTGTCAAAATAGACAACTTGTCCTAATTTGCAATCAAGGCATGAAAGCTGAAATTCTTGATTCTTGTTATGTTTAGTTTCAAGTTTGTCAAAATATATCCAATTTGTTATTATTTCCTTTAATAACCTAGCGTTTTATCAATCAAGGTCATGACATGAACTAAGCAACAATACCAATCAACACATCAGCCATCAACCATGATTAGAGAATTTCTAGGCAAATGTCCAACCAAGATTCCTTGGTTGGAATATATGAGTAAGATCTAGGAACCAAATACACATGAATTGTGTAATGGTGTTCCCCAAACTCAATTAATGTCTCTTCAACCTAATTATTCAAGGGATGCATGATACATTTTGAATAATTTGGTTGATCCTAGCATCTCACCCCATTTCTAGCAAACAAAAACATTTTGTTAAACCTTATAGTGTATGTGAGATGTTCCCAAGTTGCCCAAATTTTTGTCCCAATTACTCTTGTCATTTTAATAGTCCTTATTGATTATGGTGAAACTCTAATGACCTAAGGAGCCAAACACATTCCCAACTCCCTCCTTAAATGACTAAATTCATTTTCCGGAAGGGGTTTGGTGAAAATATCAGCTAGGTTTGACTTTGACTCAACATATGTGAGTGCAATGTCTCCCCTAGCTACATGATCTCTTATGAAGTGATGACGCACTTCAATGTGTTTAGTCCTCGAATGATGGACTGGATTTTTAGTTAGGTTGATCGTGCTAATGTTGTCACATAGCACTTGTACACCCTTATAAGAAAGTCCATAATCCTCTAGGGTGTGTATCATCCACAACAATTGTGATACACTCTCATGGCAATATATTCAGCCTCGGTCGTGGAAGAGCAACACAATGTTGCTTGGAAACGACCAACTAACTAAAGATGACCACAAAAATTGCTTACTGTTCAGGTCGATTTTGGCGGCATATTCGGAATCGGTATAACCTATCAAGTCAAAGACTTCGATACAAGAACCTCTCTTATTGACACCCTTAAGATATCTCAAAATTCTTTTAGCGCAATTAAATGAGATTCCTTTGCACCGACTTGATACCTAAGCGCACGTACCACGGCAAAAAATAAGGTCCTCTTGGTATGTGAGATATGAAGATGCTGATCATGCTTCTATATTGCGTTAGATCAATTGGTTTTCCACTCATCATTGTCAAGGCAGAGTGTTTGCCGCCATTGGATGAACACTTCCTTAGAGTCACTCATATTAAGATTTTAAAACATCTCTTGAGTGTATTTTGCTTGATGGACATAAATACCATCTCTAGTTTGTTTGATTTCGAGTCCAAGAAAGAAAGTCAATTCTCCCACTAGACTCATCTCAAACTCACTCTCCATGTGAGTGATGAACTCATTTAAATAGCCCTTGTTGTTTGAGCCACAAATTATGTCATCGACATATACTTGGGCTACAAAAATATTTTCACCATCTCTACGTAGGAAGAGTGTTGGCTCTATTTGTCCTCTAGCAAAGCACTACTCTAGTAGATATGTTGACCACCTTTCGTACCAAGCTCGTGGTGCTTGTTTAAGCCCATAAAGTGCTTTCTTGAGCTTGTACACGTGATTTGGAGATTCGGTATTCACAAATCCCGGTGGTTGTTCAACATAAACTTCTTCCTTAATGAGACCATTTAAGAAGGCCGATTTTACATCCATTTGATAGAGCTTGAAACCTCTATGTGCAGCAAAAGCTAGCATTAAGCGAATGGACTCTAATCGGGCCACTGGAGCATATGTCTCATCATAATCAAGGCCTTCAACTTGACTATAGCCCTTGGCTACAAGTCTTGCCTTGTTTCTAACTACATCTCCCTTTTGGTTCAATTTGTTCTTGAAGACCCATTTGGTTCCAATAATGGTGGTCTTCTTAGGTCTGGGAACCAAGTCCCATACTTGGCTCCTTTCAAATTGACCTAATTCGTCTTGCATAGCTATGATCCACTCAGGATCATGCAATGCCTCATCAATTAATCTAGGTTCAATTTCTGAGATCAAAGCGACCTCATTGGACTCATTTCTAAAGAATGACCTAGTCCTAACCCCTTGATGGATGTCTCCCACAATCTGGTCTTGGAGGTGACTAGTGTCTAACCTAGACTGCCTTGGTGCTGATGGTGCCTCATGAGTGGTCTCACTTGGCACAGACAAGGACTCAATATCAGACAATGGATCCACCTGAGTTCTTTGTTGTCCTTGCTCATCATTATCAGAGTCAATTTCGACTCTTTCGATGTTTTGGTCATTCAAACTTAGCCTTCTAAGTTTGAATTGAATTTGTTCTACATCCCTTGATTGATCATTTAAATTAGGGATTTCTTCAAAAGCTACATCAGAGGACTCTTCAATCAATTTAGTCCTACTGTTGTAGACTCGATAGGCTTTGCTGGTGAGTGAATACCCGACCAGTATCCCTTCATCAGCCTTAGCCGTGAACTTCCCAAGATGATCCTTTGTGTTTAAGATAAACACCTTACAACCAAACACCCTAAGATGTTTAATTGTGGTGGTTTCCCAAACGAAAGTTCATGAGGGGAGTCTTTCCTAAGAATACGTATTGGGACTCGATTTTTATAGCAGTATACTCCGGCTTCGGCCCATAAGTATTTCGGCAAAATTACTCGTGAGCATGTGATGCGACTTCTGTGAGACTCGGTTCTTTCTCTCCACAACCCCATTTTGCTGTGGGGTCCTCGGAGTAGAGAACTCATGTCTATAACCCTTCTCTTGACAAAACTCTAAAAACCTATGGTTTTGGAATTCACCACCATGATCACTCCTGATGGTTTTAATTGTGGTTGATTTTTCATTTTCCGTTCTTCTACAAAAAGAAATGAAAATATCTATGGTTTGGTCCTTATGTTTCAAAAAGAAGGTCCAAGTATATCTAGTGAAATCATCAATAATCACAAGACAATATCTACTTCCATTCAAAGATATTACACTACTGCAATCAAATAGGTCCATGTGCAATAAGTCTAACGGAGTAGAAGTACTTACAATGCTTTTACCTTTATGAACCGCTTTTGTTTGCTTACCCTTTTGACATGCATCACATAGTTTGTTCTTTTGATATTTGATGCTTGGTAAGCCTCGCACTAATCCTTTGTTTGCTAGCTTCCGGATGTTCTTCATGTTTACATGTGCCAACCTTCTATGCCATAGCCAAGACTCTTCTTCTTTCGACATGAAACACTTAATCAAAGCATTAGTAGCACTTTTAAATGATACTTGATAAATATTGTCTACCCTTGTGCCTACTAGTACTGTGTCAAGTGTGTCAATGTTTTTAACCAAACATTGACTTGAATGAAATTCAATTGTGTAACCCGTATCACACTGACACTTAGGAGATTAAAAGTCATTCCCTTGACTAGAAGGACATTCTTGATATGAAGACATTCGGATATATGAATGTCTCCAACTCCTATTACCTTAAGACTACCATTGTTACCAAAGGACACATTACCTCTACTTTTGTTTTGAAGAGAAGCAAATAGAGATTTGTCCCTGGTCATGTGCTTGGAGCATCCACTATCAACAAACCAAGTTGATAGGTGCTCCCCCTCGATCAATGCCTACAAGATACGAAAGATAGATGTTTTAGGTACCCAAATCTTGGGACCTAATGCATCTACAAGAAGTGACCTAGGAACCCATGCTTTGGTCATACCCTTCCTAGTTCCATGAACCCTAGAATCATTTGATCTATGGTATTGGGTCCTAGACACTAATGAGATAAAACTCGATTCTTTGGGTTGATAACCTATCCCGGCTTTGTTGTAGACTGCCCTTTGGGCATTTAAGATCATGTCTAATGTCTTAGAGCTAGTTGAGAATTTCTCAAGCATTTTCTTGAGCTTCTCAACCTCACTCTTCAAAGCCTTGTTCTCATCTTCAAGAAGCTCTAGATGGAGGTCATCAACCTCATCTTCCCTAAGAGCCTTTAGCATTTCTACTTCTTCTTTTAACAATTTATTTTCTGTTTTCGACTTTTTAAGCAATGTAGATAAATGAGTAATAGTCTTATAACATTTTTCTACATGAGAAGAGGTTACCTCTTCATCATCCGAGGATGATGAGGCCGCGTTTGAAGCATCACTTGAGTTGCCATCGCTTCCGGAGTCCTCCCTTGCCATGAGTGCTAAATGGCGAGTGCTCTTCTCCTTCTTCTCTTCTTCCTCGGATGAGCTTGAAGATGACTCATCCCAAGTGGCCTTAAGGGCCTTCTTCTTTTTGCTTCTTTCTTCTTTCTTCTTGGCTCGTTCTTCCTTCTTCTTGGCTCGTTCTTCCTTCTTGAGCTTAGGACACTCACTTCGGTAGTGCCCTTTCTTACTACATTCATAGCACGTAACGTTAGATTTATCAATGTTCGGATCATTAGGTTTACCTTTGTATCTTCGGCTTCTTCTCATGATCCTCCTCACGAAATTCGCCATTTCGCTTGATGACGATGATTCGCCTTCGTCATCGGACTCGGAGGAAGAGGTGGATGAGGAGATCTCCTTTTCTTTCTTCTTTTCCTTCTTCCTTCTCCCATCCTTGCTCCTTTCTCCTGCAACAAGAGCAATACCTTTCTCCTTTTGGCCTTTGTTAGCAAGTTCATGTAATTCCATTTCACAGAAAAATTCATCTAACTTGACAATTGAAAGATCCTTGGATACCTTGTAGGCATCTACCATAGATGACCACAAGGCATTCCTAGGAAAAGCTTTAAGTGCATACCTTACAAGATCGCGGTTTTCTACATGTTCATCTATGGAATGGAGACCGTTAATGATCTCTTTAAACCTACCATGAAGTTCACTTACATTCTCATTTTCCTTCATGGTGAGGTTCTGGAGTTGGTTGAGGAACAAGTCTCTCTTGGCAATTCGAGAGTCCCGAGTCCCTTCTTGAAGCTCAATGAGCTTGTTCCATAGATCTCTTGCACTAGTAAAAGGACCTACCTTGACTAGTTGGTCCTTGGCGATTCCACATTGCAAGGTGACCATGGCCTTGGCATCGGCTTGTGCTTTGCGGAGTTGTTCGGTAGTCCACCTTGGCGATTCGAGCTCCTTACCTTCCTCATCTCTTGGTGGTGTGTAGCCTTCCTTGACTGAGAACCACATGGCAATGTCCGTCTTTAGGTAATACTCCATGCGTCCCTTCCAGTACTGGAAATCTGCCCCTTCAAAGTAAGGTGGTCGATTTGTGCTAAAACCTTCCCTCATGGCCATCTCTTTGCTCTTAGGTTGTTAAGCCGGATGAAGAGCTCCAAGCTCTGATACCACTTGTTAGGATCTTGGATGGCTAGAGGGGGTGAATCTTCTCAACAGCTAAAACTTAAAGATAAAACTCACACGAGTGGTTAGCGCAGCGGAAAACAAGTTAAGAACAGAATAAGAATAAGAGAAGAAACAAAGCAAACCACAGTGACTCAAGTGTTTACGAGGTTCGGGGATAACTTGCCCCTACTCCTCGGTGTCCGTAAGGTGGACAAGCCGATCTTCGGTAGATCAACCCCGGTGAACACCCGGCTATGAACTTTCTCCTTCTCGGTGGAGTGACCTCTCAACAAAATCTCAACAGGTATGTAGAATATAGCACAAGACTTACTGAGCTTGGTGACTTAGGAGAATGCAAATTAAGCTTACAGTGCTGTGGTCGATCAACAGAGAAACAAGTCGGGGCCATTGCTTCTCAGCCCCGAGCGTCAAAGCTTTTGCACCGATCGACAGAGAGTTTCTTTTCTTCCCCAAAAAAAAAACCTCCTCCTTAACCCTCTCTTCAACCAGCCTTTTATGTCTCTGCCATCTCTGCCTTTCGTCCGCAACGGATCCCTGCCAAACTGCAGCAAATCTCTGCATCCAGCCATAGCATCGCCAATCACGCTTCTTTCTCATCTGATCATCTGAGCTCACACCAATGGAATTCTGGTCTTCACTGGTGTCTCTGAGCTCCACCCAATCACCATGAGTTGAGCTGATCGATGCCAGATCACCGCCAGATCGCAGCCACGACTTTGCTGCTTTAACAGGTTTACAGTGGAACATAGCAAAAGTTTCTCTGGTATCCTCTACTAATGAAGCTCAATTTGAAATCAACCAATTGCAAATTGTTAACACCGCACCTCGAAATCTTACGGCGGATGGTTAAATAATGGTAAAAACAGCAACTTTTGAATCGAGAAAAGAATCGGAGAAAGTGCGCCGCAAAGCGGACTATAAGCATGGATCGGTGCGAGGCGATCCCATGAAATTCTTTTCGATGGAATTCTTGATCGTGCGGACGATCAGGAACTAACTGTCGGTCCTGAGCCGTCCAGTGTAACCTGGCCCGGTCGGTCTCGGACGTCGAGCATCAATCTGACGGTCCAGGGGCCGGTCGAGTGTCGATATCTGATAGCGCGGTATGCTGCGAAGTTCTCGATAAATTCGGCGGACGATAAGTAACAACGATGTCTCTGCGGTGTTTCTTGATCGATCCGTGAGCACGTCGAGCGCGCTGGTGTCCGGATGCATGACCGTCACCGGTGCCGCAGCGCCGCTGGATCGGTCATCGGACCGATCAAAATTTGTGATTTAGAGGCAACTTCCAAGCACTGCCCTTAATCGACGGTCGAGAGACGAGCTACTACCGGGCTATACATGCAAGTTCCGCTTGGACTGATACCGGATGGGTGCCCGCCAGTCCATCTGGTTTTCCTGCACGGCTTCACTCACGGGACTTTCCAATTGCACGGTTTCACTCGCAGGACTTTCAATTGCAGTTCCCCATCCCACGGAACTTTCAGTTACTGGCTTCACTCACGGGGACTTTCGATTGCCGGCTTCACTCACGAAGGACTTCTCGATTACTGCTTCCTCACGGGACTTTCAGTGCAGCTTCACTCTGGGACTCAATTTTTGGCCACTCACGGACTTCTCAATGCCCGGCTCCTTGCTCGGACTTTCCCAATCCAGTTAATCGAATTCGACCAAGTCAACCCTGATTTGTCTGAGTTAATTCAATATCTGATTGAAACTTAAATCAGTGTCAACATCAAAACAACATCCAGGTCAGACTGTATCAACATGAAGGTGGGTATAGGTGGGTATAGTACTCTATAAATAAGAGGCTACGATAGGGACCGAGAGGAGGAATTGATTTTGGTCTCCCGATAAAATTAAGCATCCTGTGTTCGCCCCAAACACACAACTTAATTTTATCAATAATAATTCATTCCACTAGAGAACTATTATTGAACTACCGCACCAATCCCAAATTACATTTTTGGGCTCCTTCTTATTATGAGCGTGTTAGTCTCCCTGTGTTTAAGATATCGAATGTCCACTAATTAAGTGAGTTACTGACAACTCATTTAATTAATATCTCAGTCCAAGAGTAGTACCACTCAACCTTATTATCATGTCGGACTAAGTCCACCTGCAGGGTTTAACATGACAATCTTTATGAGCTCCTCTTGAGGACATTATCAACCTAGTATCTCTAGGACACAGTTTCCTTCTATAATCAACAACACACACTATAAGCGATATCATTTCCCAACTTATCGGGCTTATTGATTTATCGAACTAAATCTCACCCATTGATAAATTAAAGAAATAAATATCAAATATATGTGCTTGTTATTATATTAGGATTAAGAGTACACACTTCCATAATAACCGAGGTCTTTGTTTCTTTATAAAGCCAGTATAAAAGAAACGACCTCAAATGGTCCTACTCAATACACTCTAAGTGTACTAGTGTAATTATATAGTTAAGATAAACTAATACCTAATTACACTACGACCTTCCAATGGTTTGTTCCTTTCCATTATGGTCATGAGTTACTGTTTATAATTTATAAGGTACTGATAACATGATCCTCTGTGTGTGACACCACACACCATGTTATCTACAATATAAATTAATTGAACAACTACATTTATCATAAATGTAGACATTTGACCAATATGATTCTTATTTCTAGATAAATGTTTATACCAAAAGCTAGGCTTTTAGTATACACTCTAACAGCGTTGAGATGGCTAATGGTTCCTTCGGAGGCAAAGATTCTTATGTACATAATGGCCACCCAATAGTCGATGTAAGTACAAACTCCTTAAGCAGGAATGATTCAGGGAGTCCTGAGTTCAACTGCAACAAAGAGAGAATGCATCCTCTAGGTAGTAATGCTACAACTAACACTGTCAATGATGTTTACATAGATAAAATGGGAGAGAGCAGCATTATTTCAGATATTTTGTCATTAGAGTTTGATCCATGGGACAAATCAGTATCACTGGCTAACTCTTTGGCTAATATGCTGGGTGAAACAAACAAGCAAGATGGATCATTTAGCTTATCCAGTTCATCAAGAAGTCCAACCAATAATCAGTCTAGATTTTCTTATGCCTGGCAAGAAAATCAATCAAGTCTTCCAGAAACTACAGTCAGAGAATCTATTCATGCACGAAGATTTTGCTTCTCATCACAAAATTCATGCAGAGATAGTTTCCACAATGGTCTTCAGTTCAATGATTCTAAATGTATTATCACAATTTCTGGTGATTCATCTACTAGGAGTAATGATAAGAGTTCTCTTGTTTGCTTTTCATTTCAAATATGTGTGAAATATTTGACACTATATCCAATGTTATATTTGCTTCCCTTTCACTTCCCTTTGTTTGTTCGGTTCTAATACTCCTCATTTACTTTTTAATTTGTGTGATAGACTATGTTCGTGCTTAAGTTTCTTCTGACTAGTCACATTGTTTTGAGTGGTTTCATGGTCAGCCATATGCCTCCTATTTTCATGACTGTATGCCTTGTCAATGGAATTTGATTAATATTCCTTTGGCTCTGATTATTTAGTTTAGTCTGGGTCTGCCTTGTGTACCCAATCGCTTGTTGCATTGGTTGCTTCCTCTCCATGTGAGTGCATGGTTGCGCTACAAAGGGGAACATGCTGGATGGTGTATACAAGGATGAACTCTGAGGCCACTTAGGAGACATCGAATTGTATGCTAATCTAACACAGTGAATGCATTGTTTTGACCTTTCTGATTTTAAATGGTTTTTTAGTGTATATGTATTGTGTGAGGCACTTTTCTAACTTTATAAACAATAGCATTTCCTATATGATTAAAACTAAGCCAGAGAAGATTACTGAGCATTTTATGGTTTTCTGGACAGTGCTGTAAAATTATACAGTAATTAAAAGTTTAAATAACCCAAACTGAGTTGATGCTCCTAACTTAAACTTCAAATTTCCCCCCTTTTAATATGGATCTTTTTTTTAATAGTTTGAAATAGAATAATTTCCTTTGGTGGCTTAAGTAGCAGCCCACCCCAGTGAGCTTGAATGATTGCTATTCAGACTTAGTTGTAGTCAGATGTGGATGATTCTTTTCTTTAAAATCTCATGGCTTTGTGAATAATGCAATTCTCTGAAATTGTAATTTTGTGAAGCTATTTGTTTTAGAATTTTGCCCATCTTTGGAAGCTGGGCGAGGAAACAATGCCAGTTAAGATAAAATCCTTATTTAATTTCTGCAACACCACTTTTGTACAGCCTTAAAAAGAACTGGAAGTATTTTAAAGGACAGCATTGCCATCATTTCCTCTCAGAGTGTGTTTCTTGCTGTGCTTTTAGGATCCATTCATAATGGATGCTTTAGGACTCATTTAAAACAATATTTAGGAACTTTCTGGTAC